>NC_045427.1:3805040-4405040 GCF_902635505.1 Sarcophilus harrisii | reverse complement strand
TGCCTTTGTCCTCCCTTTGCAACACTGTAGCAGTGCCTGCCTTTGTCCTCCCTTTGCAACACTGTAGCAGTGCCTGCCTTTGTCCTCCCTTTGCAACACTGTAGCAGTGCCTGCCTTTGTCCTCCCTTTGCAACACTGTAGCAGTGCCTGCCTTTGTCCTCCCTTTGCAACACTGTAGCAGTGCCTGCCTTTGTCCTCCCTTTGCAACACTGTAGCAGTGCCTGCCTTTGTCCTCCCTTTGCAACACTGTAGCAGTGCCTGCCTTTGTCCTCCCTTTGACCTGTAGCAGGCCTGCTTGTCCTTGCAACACTGTAGCAGTGCCTGCCTTTGTCCTCCCTTTGCAACACTGTAGCAGTGCCTGCCTTTGTCCTCCCTTTGCAACACTGTAGCAGCGCCTGCCTTTGTCCTCCCTTTGCAACACTAGCAGTGCCTGCCTTTGTCCTCCCTTTGCAACACTGTAGCAGCGCCTGCCTTTGTCCTCCCTTTGCAACACTGTAGCAGCGCCTGCCTTTGTCCTCCCTTTGCAACACTGTAGCAGTGCCTGCCTTTGTCCTCCCTTTGCAACACTGTAGCAGTGCCTGCCTTTGTCCTCCCTTTGCAACACTGTAGCAGTGCCTGCCTTTGTCCTCCCTTTGCAACACTGTAGCAGTGCCTGCCTTTGTCCTCCCTTTGCAACACTGTAGCAGTGCCTGCCTTTGTCCTCCCTTTGCAACACTGTAGCAGTGCCTGCCTTTGTCCTCCCTTTGCAACACTGTAGCAGTGCCTGCCTTTGTCCTCCCTTTGCAACACTGTAGCAGTGCCTGCCTTTGTCCTCCCTTTGCAACACTGTAGCAGTGCCTGCCTTTGTCCTCCCTTTGCAACACTGTAGCAGTGCCTGCCTTTGTCCTCCCTTTGCAACACTGTAGCAGTGCCTGCCTTTGTCCTCCCTTTGCAACACTGTAGCAGTGCCTGCCTTTGTCCTCCCTTTGCAACACTGTAGCAGTGCCTGCCTTTGTCCTCCCTTTGCAACACTGTAGCAGTGCCTGCCTTTGTCCTCCCTTTGCAACACTGTAGCAGTGCCTGCCTTTGTCCTCCCTTTGCAACACTGTAGCAGTGCCTGCCTTTGTCCTCCCTTTGCAACACTGTAGCAGTGCCTGCCTTTGTCCTCCCTTTGCAACACTGTAGCAGCGCCTGCCTTTGTCCTCCCTTTGCAACACTGTAGCAGTGCCTGCCTTTGTCCTCCCTTTGCAACACTGTAGCAGTGCCTGCCTTTGTCCTCCCTTTGCAACACTGTAGCAGTGCCTGCCTTTGTCCTCCCTTTGCAACACTGTAGCAGCGCCTGCCTTTGTCCTCCCTTTGCAACACTGTAGCAGCGCCTGCCTTTGTCCTCCCTTTGCAACACTGTAGCAGCGCCTGCCTTTGCCATCCCTTTGCCTGCCTTTGTCCTCCCTTCGCAACACTGTAGCAGCGCCTGCCTTTGTCCTCCCTTTGCAACACTGTAGCAGCGCCTGACATACACTAAGTGCTTCATAAATACTGCTTGACTGGATGGTTTACCCACTGTAGAGTGGAAGTTGCTTTTGCTAATTTTGTAGACATGTCTTTATATATTTCACATGCTGGATTCTTATATTTCCATTATTGGCCATTCCAGTCTATAATTTTCTTTTACTTACATGCTTCATTGTATAGAAATTTTGTATAATTTTGTTTAAACGTGGCTCTCTGTCCCCAGCAACTACTTCAATTTATTAGACAGGGAAAAAAAGCTATCCTTCCTCCTTAATTTATGTAAGTACATGCTTCCTTTCACTTTGACCTTTTCATATTTCATTTGCATTTTCAAGTGCCTGAGTCTCCCATCCAGCTGGAAAACACCGACATAGAGGATGTGAGAGGTAGCATAAGTCCATTCTCCAAAAAATGATACCCGATTTTCCAAGTACATTTGTTAAATACTAATTCTTTTTCTACATCTCAACAAATTAGCATTTAAATTTCCAAGTACATTTGTGAAGTAATTATTCTTTTTCTTTTGAAAAAATCCCCTCTGTAGGGCAGTGAAATGACACAGGGAACAGAGCACTGGCCCTGGAGTCAGGAGCCCCCGAATTCAAATGTGGCCTCAGACACATTAACAGGTACTAGCTGTATGACCCCGGGCAAGTCCCTTATCCCAATTGCCATAGCAATAAATAAATAAATAATAAATGAAAATCTTCTCTATAGATCTCTGGCCTCTCAACCCTCCTTCAGAGAGACAATAGTTACTGTTACTTCATATTAAACACCAAAGGCAGGGCTGGGAAAAGCTGTGGGTGATGAGGATTTTGAGGTGCTGGGGCTTGCTCTGAGGGATTTCTCTCTCTCAGTCAGGGAAGGGAATGGGTGTGTTCTGTCTGTGATTTAAGAGGCTGGAGGAGGCATCTGGGGAGAAGGCAGAAGGTTAGGAAAGAGTTCTTCCTTGTCAGAAGTGATTTAACTGTTCTGTTATTAAGAAACTATTAGAAAGAGAGTTCCCCGGGGAGTCTGTGGGAGCCGGGGAGTTCAGTGCATTCTGAAAAGACTTTCCTGTCATGACTAATAAGAGGGCAAGGAAAAGGGGCTAAACCAGCTGATTGCCTGTGAGGCTGAATTTAACTCTTCTTGTGGAATACACGTGTGTGTGTGTGTGTGTGTGTGTGTGTGTGTGTAGATATAAATATAAAGATATAAAGATGGTTAAAATCAATGTCTTGAGGGAACCGAGCAGCACAATTGTGTTTGTGGACGTGGAACTAGGCTGGGGCAGAGTGGGTGTAGCCCACTGTGCTCTGGCCGCTCTGGGGGCTGGGAAGTTGTAGCGATTTATCAGACTTTAGGGTTGCTGTCGATATCACTTGTGAATACATTGAAGCAACTGCAAGAAGGGAGAGTCCTTCAGGCCAAACTGGAGGAAGGCCCCAGAGCCCAGAGGGGGATTTTACAGCACACAGGAAGCTGGAGTGCTAAGGTTAGGTGCTAAGGCTTTAAATCCAGTGCTTTCTGCACTGCAGCAAAATGACCTTTTTTTTTTTTTTTTTGAGGCAACTGTGGATGGCACCGGGAAATCTGAGGTGATCCTGGCCCAGTCACTTTCCCGCTGTCTCAGTTTCCTCCTCTGTAAAATGGGGACAAAAAAAGCAGCCTCCTCCCAGGTTTGTGGTGAGGATCAAATGAGATACTATTTGTACAGGCACACAGTAGGTGCTTAATGAATGCTTGTTTCTTTCCTAAGTACTATTTAAAACAGGCAAGCTTTGCAATCTGCTGTATTTAATTAAGTAAAATGCCATCTTTCCCTGTGGAAGAATCTCATTGACATTCTCTGCGGACAGAAGAATGGATGGGAAGCACATATGTAATATATATTATTTTAATATATATTAATATATAATCATATTAACATATGTTTATATATACACTGTATCATTTTACTATCCCATCCATATATGTGTGTATATATATATTCATATATACATACATATATATATTTCTCAGGGGGAAATAATATATATATACATATACATATATAAGAATATATATACATACATATATATATATATCTTTCCCCCTGAGAACTAGGAGAAGGAGGGAAGCGCGGATGCTTCTGAAAGCAGCTGAGTGAGTCCACCTTCGAAGGCATCTCACCCCGTAGTAAAGGGAGGTCATTTTTATCCCTCTTCTTTCCAGACCAGCGGGGCGATGGCCAGTGGGCGCAGTGATGTCTGCCCTGAGGCTCAGCGGAGCCACGCCAGGCCTCAGCGTCCCCTGCCACTTGACATGACCAATTCCCAGCTTTGCCAGGGCGGCGCCTCTGGGCCCTGGCTGGGCAGGCGGCCCTCGGGCCTGAGCCTCCAATCCTTGGGCATTGTTGGGCTCCCAGATTCTCGCCCCCCTGGGGCTCTCCAGCGCCTCCCGGGGGAGGCTTGTCCAGATTCACCAGGATGTGGGTGCACCCTCCCCCCCCTTTCCTTTACTCTTAGTTCACTATCATTTGGTGGTTCCGATTGCCTGCAATAGTAGACAGTAAAGTCCCCGCAGAAAAGGACAGTTGATCTTTGTCTTTTCTGTTTGTCCGGGTTTGCCGAGGCTTAGCCCAGTGTGGGCCACATAGTAGGGCCTTTGTGAAGAAATTCATTATTTGAAGAATTTGAGTTATTTTAAATTAATTAATTAAAGAAATGAAAAAGGGAGAGTGGATGTGGATGAAAAGTCTCAGTGGAAGGCAATGGAAGGGATGGACATGGAAAGGAAGGTCTGTGATGATAGGAAAAGGAAAATGCCCTCATTTGAGGGGATAGAAGAGAGGCCTAAGGCATTTCCCAGAAGACATTTCTGGATCCCGCGACAGGGGGCCCCTGTCCCGAGGCCGGCCTCCCGCCCCCGGGACTCCTGGGCTGCCCCCGTGTGTTGGCCGCACGGCCCAGGGAAGCTGGGCCTTCTCCTTCCCGTCCAGGAGACGCCATTGAGGGATCTGGCCCGTGCTTGGAGGTGACCTCCGGGGGGGCCACCCTGACGCGCTGTGAGCACCGGGGGCCGGAGTTGCTAGGGCAACTCTCCGGAGCAAAGTGCCAGCCGCTAGGAGGGTGTTGCATAAGAAACGCCCAGTGGCAGCTGGGGGCGTGAGCTGGCAAGGGATGCCCTGGAAAAGGAGGCAGAGCCGGGCTGGCCCTGCCGCCTGAGGCGAGAGGGGGTGAGGCTGCCGGGCTCCTCAGGATGAGAAGGGCGGGGATCCGGGTCCTCGGGAGCAGAGGAGCGAGCCCGGTCAGGAGCCGGTACCCTGAGAGCGCCCGTGAGGCAGACACTTCCTCCCTCGCACCTTGCCGGGTGACCTCGGGCTACGTCCTCTGCTGAAGCCCTTGGCGATCCGGCCTCAACTTCCCTTTCCGGCTGACTTGCTGCCCCCTCCTCTGGTGACTCAGCCGAGCTGCTCTCTCCCCGTTCCTTACATAAAATGCTCCATTTCCCGGGTCCAGGGCTCAGCCTCAGCTGCATTCCCTGCACACCTTTACTTCAGTCACGCGAGTCTCAGGCTTCCTTCAAAACACCATTCGGACAACAGTCTATAAAGGAGCACTTATTGAGTGCCTACTGAATGCCAGGCAGTGGAAGCTAAAGATGGAGGCTTTCCTGATTTCACCCCCTTGTTGTTGCTGCCCACTCCCAAAAGACTGAATTTAGGGGCCCGATTTGACGACGGCGCTGGGTGTGCCGCGGCAGGGGACTCATGCTCTTAGCTGTGGGCTCCTCTCTGACCACTAGGCCACACTGCTCTGGCTCTAGGGTCTCGTGTCACCCGTTTTGGGGCAGCTCCTTTGAGAGCTGGTTTCGTGCCTCGTGGGCAGTCCTGGGACGTAGCAGTTTAAGAGACGTGGGCTGAGAGAGCTGACTGTCGGAGGCCATGTCCCTGGAGTAGTCGGTTAAGGAGCGTTTATCAAGTGCTTTGAGATCCCTCCGAGTGGGGAAGCTGTAGATGGGACACACTGGAAATTACCAGAGGGAAGAAGACTCGGAAAGACTCTGCAGAAAGTGGGATTTTAGCTGGGGCTGGAGAGAAGCCAGGGAAGCTGAAAGGGAGAAGGGAGAATGCTCAGGAGGGGGCGCAGCTAGAGGCAAATGCTTGGAGGTGGTAGATGGAGAGCGTCCGGTAGGTATCACTGGTGGCCGGGTTTGTCAGGGCTGGGGCTGGACAGCGAGGGGTAAGAGGACCCGCAGGAAGGGGCTGTGCTCCCACAGGATTCTGGGACACAGACAATCCCCAAATCCCAGAATTTCAGAGCTTGGGCTCAGTGCTGGGCCACTTAACCTGTTACTGACTCAAACAAAAGCACGTCCTCCGCTTGGCAAGGACACCGGATGATGGTCCGGGACCAAAAGGATCCTGACTCCAGCCTGGGCACTGGGCTAAATCTAAGAGCAATGTCAAGTCTAGTACTTGGGCTCAAGAACTCAATTTCACATGTTGAAAAAGGGAGGGTTAGGGAGACAGAAGCACCTCAGAAAAGGATCTGTAGGTTCCAGTGGACTTCTGACCCCCGTGTGAATCAACAAGGTGACACAGCCCCCGAGAAAACGAATGGGAAATGAAGTGGAACGGAGAGAAGCAATGTTGAGGAATAAGGGGCCGGTGGCCCTGCCGGGCTCTGCCCTGCTGTGTCCAAATTATTATCCCCATTTTCAAGATAAAGAAGTTGAGGTTTAGAGAACATAAGGTCATGAAGCGATTAACTTTGAGGAGCCGACTGGGGCCTCAGCTCATTGCTGCTTTTGGGGGGCCCTCCCAGGGCCCCTCGTTCTTTCTGATTCTGAGGCACGAGGGCGGGGTAGCTCGCCTCTGAGGCTGGCATTCGGCCTCAGTCTTCTTGCCTATAAAATGGGGACGGCGATCATTACCCTCCCCTTTACAAGAGCTTTGGAGAAACACAGAATTTTGCAGTCAGTTGAAAAGGGCACCAGGGGCCGCCAGTCAGACCCATCCATCCAACACTTATTAGGCATTGAGCAGCCCCGGCTTACAAGGACTTCAAATCTGTGTCCCCCAGAGTCCCCCGGAGAGCCCGGGCCCAGAGCCCACGAGTCTTGTTCAGATCTGGCCTAAGGCACTTCACTAGCAGCACCTCCTGCCGGGCTCATGGTGAGGCTCCTAGTAACTCGCAGGCCCAGAGAGCTGAAGTGCGAGGGTCGTCCCCGGCCTGGGGAAGCACCAGGAGGAAGCCCGGGGCCCTCTGGGACAGCTCCCAGGGGAGGAGGCTGCCCCCCTGAGGCTTCCCCGGGTGCTCCTGCCCTGCCCCGGGGCCCAACCCCCAGCCGGCCCTCGGGCCTTCAGCTTCCCGCCACAGCCTCCTCTTCACCTTCAACACATCATCCCTCGCGTTTCTCCCAGGTCCAACCTCCTCACTCTAGGGAGGAGGAAACTGAGACAAAAGCTGCGGCTGCCCCAAAGCCACCCATTGGCTGCAGCTAGTCGAGCCCCGCCCCCTTCTGGACCCTTATTCCCACCTCCTTTCATCCCGGCCCCCCACACTCCCCCAGGACTCACGTCCCTCGGTCTTTGTCCCTCTCAGGCCCGGCCGGTCCATCCTGCCCGTGTCTCTGTCTCTCTGTCCGTCCATTCTGGGTTCCCCGACTTCCTTCAGTCTTAGCGGCGGCCCCTCCCCCTCCTGCAGGAAGCCTTTCCTTATCTCTGGGGCCCCCACTCTGGGGTCACGACCAGTTACTGGGTCTCTATGGCTTCTTGTTCTTGCCTTTCTGCACGTTCTCCCCCAGAAGGTCCCGTCCGTCCCTTGCCTTTCTTTGTATCCCAGGGTTTAACTCAGTGTCTGGCACACAATAGGTGCTCAATAATTGCTGGTTAAAAAACCCACCAAGCCTTGCAGCTCTGCTCCGCCTCCTCTCGGGCCCAGGCTCCCCTGGTTGCTCCTCTGCGCCCCCTCCCTCTCGGCCCCAGGCCCCCCTGGTCTCCCCCTGTGCTCACTCGGCCCCTGACCCCACGCAGGGGCTCATCCCCTCCCGCCTGGCCGTGCTGTGGGCGCTTGGCATCGGTCCCTTTGCTCAGTACCCCCCCCCCCGCCCGGCGCCGCCCCCTTGGGCGCACCTGGGCCTGTGGGTCAGGGCGCAAGGCGTGGGATCCCTGTGCTCCTCCCCTCGGCGCTCCCGCCCGCGGGCAGCATGGTCCCGGCCGCCTTCCTCTGCCGCACAGCCCTCCCATCATCCTTTGGGTCTCTGCGCCTGCGGACCCCGCGGTCTGAGACCCCAACACCACCAGTCAGCAAACCTTTGTTAAGCGCCCGCCGCGTGCCGGCCTGGGCGGGGCCGAAAGAGGCTGAGTCCCTCCCTGACCTCCCGGAGGCTCCGCTCTAATGGGGGCGGGGCGACATGCAAACAGCTGAGGGAAGGGTGGCGGACGGGAGGCAGCTCCCGGCTCCCCCCTAAGGCAGGGGCCCCTTTCTGAGCTCCCCGGCCGGGGGCGCTACCCCTGGGCCCGGTCTCCCCGTTTCCCCAGCGCTTGTTCACCAGAGCCCTGTGAGGGAGGGAGATCACCACGCCCAAGTTATAGAAGAGGAGCTGAGGGTCTTGGAGTTGAGTCCTGTGGTTGTGTGGTGTTGGATCCAGGCTGCAAAGGCAGGGGTTCCCTCCTCCCAGGCCCCGAAGGACAAGGGACCTTCTCTAGAGGCCTCCCCCTCCCCCAGGAAACAGGCCCTGAAGGGACACAAGGGAGAGAAACAGGATCTGGCCCCCGGGGCTTTTCTAGAAAGCGAGAACCGATTTTGTCCTATTTGTTTTATTGCGGACTTTGTAACAGGGACGTAAAGAAAATGAGAAAGGCTTCTGGAAGAAGCTGGGGGCCGGTCCAGGTGTGTCCGGACTCGGGGCTGAAGGGATTCTGGGCCATCTGCTCCCGCCCGCTCCCTGGTTCCCCTAAGCATTCATGTTGAGGCTGTTTGCACACCCCCTCTGACAGGGAGCTCATTAGCTCTCCTAAGGGTTTCCCCATGGTTGGCCAGCCCGCAATCTGAGTCCCTCTGACTCTCCTGCTGCCCGCTCAGGGGTTATCGGCAGTGTGATGGTGGCAGGGCCTCTCCCTTGCCCTTCGGTGACCCACAGCCGGAATCCTCGGAGAGGGCAGCCTGGGTCACTCACCTCCAGGGATGCAGGGAAGGATGCTGGTGTCCAGCAGGGCCCTCGTCTCTGGGAGACGCCCAGCCCCTGCACGCCCTGCTCACAGTCACTGGTGGCAAAGCAGCCTGCCCTCCTCCCCAATGTCGGGGGGGGGACAGCACAAGAGGTCTGTGGCAGGTGCTGGGACACCCAGCCTCAGTTTGCTCATCTGTAAAGATTGTGAGGATTGTAGATCTCTAAAATGCTTCCCATCCCTAAAGGCGCCATGTCAGTGCTGGCTAGAATTATTATTGTCATTGTTAGAGTCCCTCCCTGGTCCCCTCCCGCTCCTCAGCCTGGCAATAAGGCCCAGCCCCTTTTACGGTTTGGGAAACTAAGAGGGCTTTCCCAAGCGGGCACTGGCCAGGGGACACCACCCTGGGGCCTCCGGCGCCAGCATCTACGGGTTCCCCAAAGCCCTGGCTCTGGCCCCGGTCCGAGACTTCGTTGTTCTCGGGAACCCCAGGTGAAGGAAGCCCCTGTGCCGGGGAGCTCACAGGGAAGCCCTGTGCCCGCTCAGCAGCAGGGTTAGATCTGCCGGGAAGTTCAGGCCGCCCAGCAGATGGGCCGGCTCAGGCCCAGCTTCCCCTGAAGGCCAGGGGCTCCGGCAGAGGGGAGGGACAGGTGCGGCCCCCGGGGAATGGTGCAAACGGCTGTTTCCACAGCAGACGGACCCAGCGTGCCAGGTTGCTAGGTGACTCACACAGGTTCCCTAATTGGCCTTTGGGATCCGAGCACACTGATTGCAGCTCGCCAGGAGCCAGTTGTCAACAGAGCAGGTCCTATTTTAGGGGGAAATGGGACTGTCCCCGGAGGACCCAGGATCCCCCAGGCTAGACTTGAGGTTCTGGGTAGAAGAAGCTCTAGTGGGTGGGAGGAGAAGGTCCCACTGAGGCTCAGGAGAGCAGGGGCCTTTCCTCCTCCTCCCAGCTGGCTCTGTTTCTATGCCTGTCAAGGGAGGAGCTCGGCTCCCACCAGGTGGGCCAGTCTCCCCACTCTGGGCCTCGGTTTCCATTGGCCCGGCAAGCCCTGTGGTCCCCCTGGAACCCCAGATCTGCTCCTTTCTCTGGGCCTCCCTTTTCCCCTCTGGGTTCCGGCAGAGGGGGACCATGGGAAGAACTTAGAACGGTGGAACGGGATTGTTGGGCAGGTTCCAACCCTCACCAGCTCCCCTCCCGTTAAATGATTCAGTTGCTCTAAACGCTTCTGAGATCCCTTTCAGCACCAAGGCCAGTGGTCTAGGAGTGAGAGGAGGGGGCCAAAGGCACCACAATGCGGAGTCTCACAGGCCGGCCACCTCCCACGGGCCCACGCTCTTCCTCTTGCTCCCACCAAACATGGGCAGCTTCTTTGCTCTGGAGAAGTAAGTTCTTGTCATCTGTGGCTTATAAAGGATCAGGAGCGTCTTGGTGACAAAAGGTGTCCAGCATTCTATCATCTAAGAAAGAGTCCTCAGAACGGGATGGCAGAGCTGGGAAGGGCCTCAGAACAGGGGATGGCAGAGCTGGGAGGGGGTCTTAGAATAGGGGATGGCAGAGCTGGGAAGGGCCTCAGAACAGGGGATGGCAGGGCTGGGAGGGGGTCTTAGAATAGGGGATGGCAGAGCTGGGAAGGGCCTCAGAACAGGGGATGGCAGGGCTGGGAGGGGGTCTTAGAATAGGGGATGGCAGAGCTGGGAAGGGCCTCAGAACAGGGGATGGCAGGGCTGGGAGGGGGTCTTAGAATAGGGGATGGCAGGGAAGGGCCAGAACAGGGATGGGGTTTGGGGGGGTCTTGAATAGGGGAAGAGCTGGGAAGGGCCTCAGAACAGGGGATGGCAGGGCTGGGAGGGGGTCTTAGAATAGGGGATGGCAGAGCTGGGAAGGGCCTCAGAACAGGGGATGGCAGGGCTGGGAGGGGGTCTTAGAATAGGGGATGGCAGAGCTGGGAAGGGCCTCAGAACAGGGGATGGCAGGGCTGGGAGGGGGTCTTAGAATAGGGGATGGCAGAGCTGGGAAGGGCCCTTAGAACAGAACTGCAGGGGCTGTAAGAGTTTCAGAGGTCACTGAGCCCAGGCCCCTGGTTGTGAGGAGGAACCTGAGTCCAGCTGGCCAGTGACCATGGCCAGGACGAGTGACAGGGCCAGCCCGGGGGCTAGAGCCGGCTCTTGTGGGCAGTGGTGGTGGAGGCCGGGCCCTGAGATCTGCCTGCAGTCTCCCAGGGAGTTCCCCTGGGGCCCAGGACCCGGCCCCACCCCCTTTCCTGCTGCCTGGACTCCCTTTAATGACTGACTGACTGTGACCCTGGGGGAGGGGGTGTCCCCTGGGGAGCAGCCCCCAGTGCCCTAAGCGGCCCCCACGCCCCCTGGTGCTGACACCCCCCGTGCTCCTGAGCACAAGTAAAAGCCCAGGGATGGGCCCCAGGGGCTGCTGGGATGGCTGGGAGGGCACCTCTGCCAGCCCTTGCCATGGCCTAAAGATAGATATGGAAATGGGAGCTTTCCCTGGGGTGGGGAGTGGGGGGAGGCAGCCCAGGCCCAGCTCCCAACAAGGGAGCTTCAGCCTCACCCACCTGGGCCGGGTACCTCGGGCCCCGCCGGGCGGGTGCCAGCCCTGCCAGGTGCCCGGAGAGGGCAGCTCCAGCCCCGCGAGGTCAGTGGGAGGCGGCCTGTGCCCGTTTCACAGAGGAGGAAGCTGAGGCCCCTCCTGGGACCTGCTTGTGGCCCCCCAGCAGAGGCGAGGGCCCAACCCTGACTGGCTCAAACCAAGTCCTGCGGGCTCTGCGCTGTGGGACAGGGCCTTGGACGCCCTCTGCCGACGGCCGCAGGAACCGCAGCGGGGCGCTCACTCCCTGGAGATGGGGAGTCCCTCCCCTTGGCCCCGCCCCCCTCAGTCCCTGTGCGTGAAGCGCAGGTGAGCCCCCAGGAGCCCCTGCGCGGACGGGGAGCTCGCCCCCGCCCCCACTTTATGGAGTTGGGTGCCGGGTGCTTGCTTCGACCGAGCCCCCATTTCTCGCTCTCAGCCCGATCCTGCTCTCGGGATTGTCCTAAAGTGTTCAGAGCCCCCCCCTTTCTGTGCCACCTGGGGCACAGTCTGGACGCCCTCCCCCTGGCATATTCCCCATCCTCGGGCACTGAGCAGCGGCCTCCGGGGGACTGACAGGGGGCAGGGGGGGCCACGTGGCCCCCCGGTCCTGGAGCCCTCTCCCCATCTGCTCCTCCATGACGAGGCTGGCACTTATGAGGGTCCCCAGCCCCCTCCAGTCTCGGGGCAGAGGCTGCCTCCTGACCTCGGGCCTGGCTTCTGGTGCTTAATGGCAGCTCCATTCGCCCTCGCTCCTGCCCATCTGTCCCTCCTTCTGTCCCTGAGCCGGCATCCACTCCCCGCACCATGGATTCCCCTCAAAGGGTTCTGGGACCTCAGCTTCTTCCCTGGGTGCTCGCTGTCCTAGGCCAGGGCCGCTGTCCTCCCCTTCCAGACGCTTTTTCAAGAGTTAATGGGCAGGATGAAGGGGGGTCGGGGGACCCCGGCTGAGGGGGGGCTGCTGGGGAAGCCTGGCCTCCAAAGGCCCCATTCCTCCCCCCAAGGCCGGGGGCCTCCGGGAATGGGGCGTGTTGTCTATAGCTCTGGGGGAGAGTCCGGATAGAGGCACGCTGGGGAGGCCGGGCCAGAGACCCCCTCCCCGGCCCTTTCCAGGGCAGCTGTGGCAGACAGAGCCAGGGTCGGGCCCCCAGTGTCAGGGAAAGGCCCCAAGCCAGGGCCCCATCGATGCCACAGGGATGCCTGGGAAGCCCCAAGGGGCCTCATGGAGGAGCTACCCCAGGGGGCCACAGGGGGAGGGGAGGGGGCCTCCCTAGGCCTCAGTTTCCTCATCTGTGAAAGGGAACCACTAGAGCACCTGCTTAACGAGGTGGGCAAGGGGATGCGGGCCTGGAGCCGCCGTTAACGAGCCACTTCTCAGGGAGCCGTCCCTCTTCCTGGCACCTGCCCGGGACAAGTCCCCAAGCCTCTGCCTCATGGAATGGATGGACCCTCGGAGCCAGGCTCCTTCTGTCCCGCCCCCACCTTGGTGACTGGGGGGAGGTAATGGAAAGGCAGGAACTTGGGGAAGCTGCGGGGGGCCCTGTCCCACCAGGGAGCGGGGGGAGGCTGAGCAGAGAAGGGGAGGCTGGGAGGCCGGGGCTTCCAGCCAAGATGCTTCTGTGCTCTCACATTCAGCCCCCGCTGGAGCCGGATGTGGTGGCCTGGGGGGGGGGGGTTCACACGGTAGTGGATGGAGTTGGAAATGGAACCCAGGCCCCCAGCCCCAAGTCCCCCAGCACCTTCCAGGAACAGGAACGAGCCCATTTAATGCACCTCCTTAGAGCCAGGCTGCTGCCGGATCCCCGGCCTCCCTTCACAGACTGAGGAAGCTTCTCGGTAGCAGAGCCCAGACTCGAATCCAAAACTTCCAAGTGTAACCGCTGGGAATCCGCTCTCCCGGCCCCTCAGCGAGAACCCAGTGACGCTGCGCCTGCCCCCACGGGGCTTCCCGGCCAGGGTTCGCCATCATCCGGCAGAGGCCCCTGGGGGAGGAGGAGGCTCCCACACAGACCTGGGGAAGTCCCGATGGGCACCCGAAGGAACAGGGGCACCCCCCAGGAGGAAAGGGCGGGCAGGCAGCACCATTGCCCTGGCAAGGTGATGGCTGGAGGCCGGGGAGGCAGCTCTGGGGCTGCAGGCTGGTGTGGGCCGCTTGGAAAGGAAGGGCCTGAAATGCTAGAGGAAGAGGCTGTTTTAATCTCAAAGGCTTCGGGAACCAGCGAAGCTTCTTGAGCAGGAGAGAAACCTCGAAGGATGTGAACTTTAGGAAGAACTCTGGAGGCTGAGCCGGAGCCCAAAGACTATTATGGTTGTCCTGGGGGGAGATGGCCGGCCAGTGGGGAGAAGACAGACAGGCAGATAGATGGATGGATGGATGGATGGATGGATAAGTAGAGAGACTGATGGATGAGTGGATATAAAAATAGATGATAGATAGATGGATAGGTAGATAGATGGACGGATGGATGAGTGGATGCAAAGATAGAAATAGATAGTAAATAGATAGGAAGGTAGGAAGATAGAGAGATAGAAAGGAAGATAGACGATGGGAGAGGGGTTGAGGAGGAGGAATCAGTGAGCTTTGGTGGCTGCTGGGATGTGTGAGGGTCAGAAATCCGGGAGGCACACCTGGGTCACTGGCAGGATGGCAGTGGAGATGGATGCATAGATAGACAGATAGAGAGGAAGGTAGGTGGGTGGATGGATGGATAGACAGACAGACATAAGTAGATAGATGGACAGAGACAGACAGATGGATGAATGGATAGACATATAGATTAATGAATGATGGAGGGAGACAGACTGACAGATGGATAGATAGATATATAGATAGATGGATGGATGAATGGATGAATAGATGGATGGATGGATAGATAGGGAGATGGACGAATGGAGGAGTGGATTAGACAAGATGAGATAGACAAGTAAATAGGTAGGTAGATAAATAGAAAGGAAGGTAGGAAGATAGCTAGAAAGGAAGAGAGATGATAGAAAGGAAGAGATAAACGGGGAAATAGATGATAGGTAGGTAGGTAGATGGATGGATGGATGGGTGAGAGGTGGAAAAGAAGAAAGAAGATAGAGAATGACAGGAGAGCTAGAGAGGACATGGAGAAAGAGGATGGGGAAAGATGGGAGACATAGCTAAGATAGAAGGGAGAGGTAAAGGGAGAAGATGAACCAGGTGAGAATAGGCAGGAAAGAAAGATGAGGGGGAGAGACAGCCAGGCAGCCGGGTGAGCAGACAGACACACACAGGGAGCTCGCAACAGGCGCTTGGGGTGTGCCAGGGGGGCGGCTGGTGCTGGACCAGAGGAGTGCGGCCCTGGGGGGCCTCAGCAGGCGTTGCCCTCCCTCTCTCGCTTGCTGCTTCCTCTGCTCGGACCCCTGAGCCACCAGAATCTCCCCGCTGCTGGAGGGCCTTCGCCCTGTTAGTCAACATTCGTTCCCCCCTGGAGGCAAAACCAAGCCTGGGTCAGGCCCCTGCCCTCGGTGGGGAAGCGGGGCCCAGACAGACGCCAAATCAGGTCACGAGAAGAGCCAAGGGAGAGAGCGGGTCAAAGCACGCACTTCTGGGAAGGACGTGGAGTGGACGAGGGGCACGGGGTGGGCTTTTCGGACGGGGGGAGGGGGTCGCAGCCACAAGGGCAGGGCAGGGACCAGCCCACGGGAGCTCGGGGCGCGTCTCAGAGCAGGGCTTCGGTTCTTCACCTTCTCTGAGCCATCTGGCAGCCCCCAGCCCCTTCATGGAGGCGCAGGCCCCTCGCGGAGCCCGGGCCGGGGAAGCTCTCGGAGCCGGCCCTTTGCTTGCGGGATTAGATGCCCGTGGCCCGCGCTCCGCCACTCGCCTCGGCCTCCCTTTCCTTTCCTTTCCTGCCCCCCCTTCCTTTCTGACCCTCCCCCGTCCGTCTTGCAGTTTTTCCCCTACGGAGACGCCTCCAAATTCGCTCAGCACGCCTTCCGGACCTTCGACAAGAACGGCGACGGCACCATCGACTTCCGAGAGTTCATCTGTGCGCTCTCCATCACGTCCAGGGGCAGCTTCGAGCAGAAGCTCAACTGGGCTTTCAACATGTACGACCTGGACGGCGACGGCAAGATCACCCGGGTGGAGATGCTGGAGATCATCGAGGTGAGCGCGCGGCCTCGGGGCCCAGCCGGGCCCTCAGGCGCGGGGACCGGGGAGAGGGGGCGGGACCCTACTGCTCGGCGGGGGCTGAGACGGCTCTTCCCGACTCCCAGTCCCCCCCGGGGGGTTAACGCCGCTGACCCCAGCCCGCAGAGCTGACGGAAAGGGGTGGGAGCGGCGGCCGTCAGAGCCCCCTGCTCCCGCAGCCCGGCCACACGGGCACCCTCCTCTTCGAGGAAACCCGACCTAGAAACGGCGGGCTCGGACCCCCGACCCCGGGACCCCAGAGCTGCTCCTCCCTCCGGGTTCACTTTAATCCCGGCGCTTCACGTCGCCGCCAGGGGCTCGGAGGTGGGAGACCAGGGCCCGCCAGTTGAGCTCCCTCCTCCCCTGGGGAGCTAAGTCAGTTCTTTAAAGGACGGGAGAGGCAGGAGGCCAAGGAGGGGCTCTGAGGGAGTAACGAGGGGTCTCCGCGGCGGCTGCCTTCCGGGAGGTGGGGGGGAGGGGCTCAGATCGGCCCCGAGAGACTGGCGCTCGGCCGCCTGCTGGGCGACCCCCGCCGCACCGCCTCAGCTCGACTGTGACGCGGGCGTCCGAACGGCGCCTCCCTCCCTGCGCTGTGGGAAGGACCCTGAGACCCGCAGCGACAGCGCCCGCGCTGCCACGCTCAGCGCCCCCTGGAGGACACCCGAGCCAACCAGGGGAGCCGAGGTGGGCGGCCCTAAGGCCTGGCAGAGGGCCTGTGGGGAGCGAGAGCAGCAACCGGGAGCGGGGTCTGGGCGAGCTTCGCCGGGAGGCAGCTCCGGGAGGAAGAGGAGGAGAAAGGAGAAAATCAGGATGAGGAAGACGAGGAGGGGGAGGGTGCTGAGGAGGAGGAGGAGAAAGGAGGAGGGGCAGGTGCTGAGAAGGAAGAGGAGAAGAAAGAGGAGGAAGCAGGAGGAGGAAGAAAATGAGAAGTAGGAAGATTCAGGGGAGAGGATGCTGAGGAGGAAGAGGAGAAATAAAAGGGGGAGAAAGGAAGAGTAGGAAGAAAATGAGGAGGGGGGAGGGGAGGGAAACAGGAGGAAGAGGAAGAAAATGAGAAGTAGGAAGAAATGGGGAGGCTGCTGATGGAAGAGAAGGGAGAGGAGGAGGAGGAGTATTTTAGAGGGTGCTGAGGAGAAATAGGAGGAGGAGGAGGAGGGAGTTCCAGGGCCGGAGGGAAGCACAACAGGGACAGGGCCTCCTGGAGAGAACACCCTTCTCCTCTGCAGTTCTGGCCTCTGGCTCGGAGAGCTCGGGGATCTTGCCCAGGGTCACCCAGCCCGGATGCATTCCTCCGGGTGTGGCGCCCCCAAGGGCTCACCCAGCCGGCCGCTGACCCTCTCTCTGGCTCCCCCCCCCAGGCTATCTACAAGATGGTGGGCACCGTCATCATGATGAAGATGAACGAGGACGGGCTGACGCCGGAGCAGCGGGTGGACAAGATCTTCAGCAAGATGGACAAGAACAAAGACGACCAGATCACGCTGGACGAGTTCAAAGAAGCGGCCAAGAGCGACCCCTCCATCGTGTTACTGCTGCAGTGCGACATCCAGAAATGAGGCCGGGGGCCGGGACTCGCCCGATTCCGCCCGCGGCCGCCCTCGCCCGCACTCCCGCGCCCACTCCCACACTCCCACGCACACACACGCACGCCCACTCACACACGCACACACAACATTGCTTGGATCCCCTGTATCAATGGATTTGCTTTCTGTGTTTGAAACACTTGTGTGCATGAGAATTTTATTTGCTAAAGAGTTTTAAAAGTCTCTATATTATAAAAAGAAAAAAAAGAGGACCCGATCCACACCCACGTGATGTCCCAGTCCCCCTCCCCGCCTCCTCCCGAGCCCAGGCTGGGGCGTGGGGCGGCCCCCTCCATGTCCCCTCTTCCCCCCACGCGTCCCCCTGACTCAGTAACGCCCCCCTCCCCTCCGCCCTGATTATGTAGCTAAGTGTTGGCTCCCAGCCGCGTCGCGTCCCCCCTTCCCTCCTCCCCCGGCCCCTCCGGCTCCGGCCGCTGGGGAGCCCGGTCCCCCTCCCGAGCTTGTGCTATCAGTGAATGTCGCTGTGTCTCATCTGCATGCGCGCCTCTCAGTCCGGGCCCCTCCGCCGGGCTCTTGCATCTTCTCCACCAGGAAGACCCGTGTCCGAGGAATGCAGTGTCGCCTGTAGCGCCCCCCGCCCGCCCCCCATCTCTGTCTAGCTAGCTCTACACCAACACACAAAAGTCGAATTATTTATTGGAAGTAAAGGAAGAGAGTACTGGAAGCAGATGGATTCCTGCCTGGATTTTCAGAAGCTTCCAAAGAGGTTGCAATATATGTCCCAAATAAATTTATAATATTTGACTTTTCTTTCCCCTCATTCTTACTTTGGGGCCTTCCTATTGGGCATAAGGAGGGGTCAAAGGTTTTCCAGAAATCCCGCCGACCTCATCCACCAAAAAGAGTCAGTTCAACGATCAGAGGGAGGTAGAGATGATCAACGAGTCAGACATCATGAGCGGGCCCAGGGAATGGGGGTGATGTCAGACATCAGAAGCGGGATCGGAGGGTGCCATTCATCAAACATCAGGAGGGGGACTGTGGGGTGACATAAGACATCAGGGGTGGGCCCGAGGGGATTATGGGGTGACATAAGACATCAGGGGTGGGCCCGAGGGGATTATGGGGTGACATAAGACATCAGAATGGGCCCGAGGGGATTACGGGGTGACATAAGACATCAGGGGTGGGCCCGAGGGGATTATGGGGTGACACAAGACATCAGAATGGGCCCGAGGGGATTATGGGGTGACATAAGACATCAGGGGTGGGCCCGAGGGGATTATGGGGTGACATAAGACATCAGGGGTGGGCCCGAGGGGATTATGGGGTGACATAAGACATCAGGGGTGGGCCCGAGGGGATTATGGGGTGACACAAGACATTAGAATGGGCCCGAGGGGATTATGGGGTGACATAAGACATCAGGGGTGGGCCCGAGGGGATTATGGGGTGACATCAATCAGAATGGGCCCGAGGGGACTGTGGGGCCACCGTCAGGAGGTAGGAAAAAACCAAAGCCTCCTGGTGTGGGCAGGACTGGCCAGAGGAGGAAGCGGCTGGGGGGGGAGGGGGCCGTCCCTGAGTTTTGCAGGACTGTCCCAAGGGCCTTTGTGGGTCCTGGGGTGGGGATGGGATGAGAGGCCACTCAGGATCAATGAAGGGAAGTGAGGAAGAGGAAACCGAGGTTTGCTGCCAACAAAACCTCCCCCCTCCCGGTGAGAGCTGCTCCAACATGGCTTGAGGTCAGAGATCACAGGTTTAGAGACAGAAAGGCCCTCGGAGCCAGCCCTGATTCTGCAGCCGAAGCTCCAAAGGACTTGCCTGCGGGTTAGCGCTCCCTCCCGGCCCGGGGCCCTGCCCAGTGGGGAGCTGACCCGGCCATCTTGGTTTGCCCTTAAGCACCAGTATTTCCACAATGCCAGAGGCTCGTGGGTAGTGGGAGGTTCCAGGAGGAGGAGCTGACTCTCCTTCTGCTCCTCCCTCATTACAAGCGCCAAAGCCCGGCTTAGGGTCCAGGTGTAAGGTATTGGGGCCTCCATAGAGGGTCCCGAGGGAGACAATTGGCGCCGTGAAGGACGGGATCAAGAGAATGAACAGGAGGCCGGGGAGGGCCCGGTGACCCCTGCCAGTTCCTGGGGTCGGCCCTCTGCTGTCTGCCCCAGAGAAGAGCGAGGGGGGGGGGGCAGCAGGGGCCGAGTGTTAGGAGGCCTGGAACAGAGAGCTTCACCACTTCCCCTGCCAACGGAGAGGGAGAGCCCAGCTCCCGGGCACCTTGGGAGAATCACCAGGCGCTGAAGGGATTAGTGGCTCTGCCCCTGGCGAGGCTGGGCCTCTAAGGATGGGCACAAAGTGCTGCCAGAGCCCATCAGGGCCTGCGCCCAACTGCCAGAGCTCGGGAGAGCTCGGGAGAGCCCAGGACCCCCGGGGCCACAGTCGTACTTCACACACGTATAGAGGGGCAGTTGACAGGCCTAGCATGTGTGGAGTGGGGGAGGCCGAGTGGCCTGGGAGTGGGCCCAAGCAGTCTGGCCTCCTCCGGTCCAGAGTGGTCATACATAAGCGGCTTCTTTTAGCGCTGGGGGAGACCAGTGAGTTACCCAGAGGTGCAGACTGCACTGGCAGAGGGGTGTTCCTGTGCTGGGAGTTCTCTGGGTCACAAGGCACTGCTCTGCCCCTAAGAGCCCAGCCAAGCCCCGCCAACCATCCCTGCCCACACGCAGCAGGAGACGCCGTGTGCTCAGACAAGAAAACGCCAGCTCTTCTAGAGAGGAAATCTCGGGACATTGGGAGGGGGGCAGAGAGGGACCCGCTCGTTCTGCAGAGAAGGGGTCCCAGATAACGAGGGCTGAGAAAAGGCCCAGGATACGACTCTGGAGAGAGACGATGAATGAGCTGGTCGGAAGCCAGAGACTGCAGCGTCCGGGAGACTTAGAGGAAAGGAAGTAGAGGAGCCAGTTATAGGTAATGATGGGACGTTAGCCACAAGAGAAGGGAGCGCGGGATGAATGGGATGGGGGATTGGTTAGGAAAGTGGTCAGCCGACATGATGGTATATTTAGAGAACCCCAGAGATTCTACTAAAAAGTTATTAGAAATAATTCACAACTTTAGCAAAGTTGCTGGTTATAAAATAAACCCACATAAGTCATCAGCATTCTTATATATCACTAACAAAATCCAACAGTCAGAGTTACAAAGAGAAATCCCATTTAAAGTAACTCATGATAGTATAAAATATTTAGGAATCTATCTCCCAAGGGAAAATCAGAAACTTTATGAGCAAAATTACAGACCACTTTTCACACAAATTAAGTCTGATCTAACCAATTGGAAAAATATTAAATGCTCTTGGATAGGGCGAGCAAATATAATAAAGATGACAATATTACCTAAACTAATCTATTTATTTAGCGCTATACCAATCAGACTCCCAAAAAACTATTTTAATGACCTAGAAAAAATAACAACAAAGTTCATATGGAAAAACAAAAGGTCAAGAATTTCAAGGGAATTAATGAAAAAAAAATCAAATGATGGTGGCTTAGCTGTACCAGATCTAAAATTATATTATAGAGCAGCAGTTACCAAAACTATTTGGTATTGGCTAAGGAATAGATTAGTTGATCAGTGGAATAGATTAGGTTCAAGGGATAAAACAGTCAACAAATATAGCAACCTAGTCTTTGACAAACCCAAAGATCCCAGCTTTTGGGATAAGAACTTACTGTTTGATAAAAATTGCTGGGAAAATTGGAAACTAATATGGCAGAAACTAGGCATTGATCCACACTTAACACCGGACACCAAGATAAGGTCAAAATGGGTTCATGACCCAGGGCATAAAGAATGAAATTATTAATAAATTAGAGGAACATAGGATAGTTTTACCTCTCAGACCTGTGGAAGGGGAAGGTCTTTATGACCAAAGCAGAACTAGAGATCATTACTGATCACAAAATAGAAAATTTCGATTATACCAAACTGAAAAGTTTTTGTACAAACAAAACTAATGCAGACAAGATTAGAAGGGAAGCAATAAACTGGGGAAAATATTTTTACAGTCAAAGGTTCTGATAAAGGCCTCATTTCCAAAATATATAGAGAATTAACTCTAATTTATAAAAAATCAAGCCATTCTCCAATTGAAAAATGGTCAAAGGATATGAACAGACAATTCTCAGATGAAGAAATTGAAACTATTTCTAGTCATATGAAAAGATGCTCCAAGTCATTATTAATCAGAGAAATGCAAATTAAGACAACTCTAAGATACCACTACACACCTGTCAGATTGGCTAAGATGACAGGAAAAAATAATGATGATTGTTGGAGGGGATGTGGGAAAACTGGGACATTGATTCATTGTTGGTGGAGTTGTGAACGAATCCAACCATTTTGGAGAGTAGTTTGGAACTATGCTCAAAAAGTTATCAAACTGTGCATACCCTTTGATCCAGCAGTGTTACTACTGGGATTATATCCCAAAGAGATTATAAAGAAGGGAAAGGGACCTGTATGTGCACGAATGTTTGTGGCAGCCCTTTTTGTAGTGGCTAGAAACTGGAAACTGAATGGATGTCCATCAGTTGGAGAATGGCTGAATAAATTGTGGTATATGAAAATTATGGAATATTACTGTTCTGTAAGAAATGACCAACAGGATGATTTCAGAAAGGCCTGGAGAGACTTACACGAACTGATGCTGAGTGAAATGAGCAGGACCAGGAGATCATTATATACTTCAACAACAATACTATATGATGACCAGTTCTGATGGACCAGGCCATCCTCAGCAACGAGATCAACCAAATCATTTCCAATGGAGCAGGAATGAACTGAACCAGCTACGCCCAGAGAAAGAACTCTGGGAGATGACTAAAAACCATTACATTGAATTCCCAATCCCTATATTTATGCCCACTTGCATTTTTGATTTCCTTCACAAGCTAATTGTACAATATTTCAAAGTCTGATTCTTTTTGTACAGCAAAATAACGTTTTGGTCATGTATAAAAAAAAAAAAGAAAGAAAGAAAGTGGTCAGCACACAGCCAGGCATCCACTGTTCAATTGTTCAGTCAGGTCTGACTCCCGCAAAGACATTGGAGGGATTGGCCGGATCCAGCTCATTTACAGATGAGGAAACTGAGGCAATCTGGGTGAAGCAACTTGTCCAGTGTCCCGCAGGAAGTGTCTGAGGCTGGCTCAAGTCCTCCTGAACTCAGGTCTGGCGCTCGATGCAGTCACCAGCAGCCTCCTGGCACACATAGGTGCTGGCCAGGCTGGGCCAGGTGCAGCGAGGGAGGTCAGGAGCAGCTCGGAGCTAGCTAGTCCAGAACACGGGGGGCCGGGGACGCTCTGAGCACAAATAACGGAGCTCCACAGGCGGCGTGCTGCCCTTCAGTGAGACCTCCACGGGCCACATCTGGCCGTCCTCCTAAGAAAGAACGTGAGCCGATGGTGTCTCCAAAGGAGAGTTTGCCGAGGAAAGAAGGAGCCCGGGCCAGAGCCTCAGGAGCCACAGCATGGAGGAGACCTGGCAAAGGAGGCTCTGCTGGGGAGGTCGGAGAAGTAGGAGGCCGGCCAGGAGCAGGGAGCATCCGCGACGCAGCGAGGAGAAAGAATCCAGGGGAGAATGGCAAGCTGAGTCCTGTTCTGGTTCTTACAAGGTACTAAGACAGTGGAATTGATCTGACCCTACAAGGAGACGTTATGGGCCAACAAGGCACTAAGTGGAATTGAGGAGACAGTGGTTAAACCTAGTTTAGAACTGATTTAATCCTACAACAAATAATGGTTTCCTAGTGATGTAATGATTGGTGTGTACTCAGTGCACAGCATATAAGCAAGAAGCTCTCAGGGCCAGACCCACAAGCACACTAGAAGCTCTCAGAGGAGGAGACAGATTCATTTCAACTTCTACCTTTGTGCTGATTGGAGGCTGTAGCTGACAGAGGCAAAAGGACCAGCAACAAGAGCTCTAGAGACCAAGGAGGGAGATGGGTCTCTAAGAAAGCTAACTGGGCTATTTGGAAGAGACAATAAAGGACTGGACTTTAACTTTGGCTGAGTTTGAGGTGATTATTACTTGGAACTGAAACTAAGGCTGCCTCCAGAAAACCTCCCCAAGAAAGCTGCTCCCAGAGAACGATCATATTTTAGAAAAGAACAGTACAGAGTACGATGCTCTAAAGAGGCCAGGGAGGATGGCCGGGGCAGGGGCAGAGGTCGCTGGTCACTTGGAAAGAAGAGCTTCATGGTGTGGAGAGGTCGGAAGCCAAAGTCCAGGAGGCTGACCCAGAGGGAGCAGAGAGAACGAGTGGCCGCCCAAAGCCTTTTCTGGTTTGGATGAGAATGTGGGGCAGGATGTTGGATGAGACCTTGAGGGGACACGGTGCCAAATGGTGGCTCAACTTTGGCTTCTGTTCCTTAACGGCGGGACAGCCAAGGAGAGCCTGGGATGATGGCGGGGGCACTGCCAGAGAAAATGGAGGGGGCCTCCATTGATCAACACAAGCCCTGGCCTTCTTCCTCCTGGGGGCGGGGAGCAGCCTCAGGGAGTCAGGCTGCCTATATTCTGAGTGGAGGCTTGGGTTGGACTCCCCTTGGCCCCTCCTTGGGAGTGGACAGAGCTCCCCTGACACACCAAGGCCATACAGAAAAGCCCACAGATGTGGGGTCCACGCTCTTGGAGAACAAGGGGGCGGATGTGTCCAAGGTCACGGCTGAGCAGCACCTCTCCGGTGCCCCCCTCCCTGTGGTGAGGAGTCAGGCTTTAGGCACAAAAAGAACTTGGGGTGTCACTCTGCCAGAGCCCATTTTGTGGGGGAAGCTTAGAGACATGACCCACCCTCACTTACCCAGAAAAGTCTCCCTAGTCACGAACTCAAAGCACTTCTCCTCTTAAAGGAGGCCTTTGCTCATCCCACACAGAGACCAGATCTGAGGACATTGCACAGAAGAGGAAACTGAGGTCCATTGGGGGGGGGGGGCGGTCTGCCCAGCCCAGAAGGGACAGAGGCAGCATTCAGATCCAGGCTTTCCTGCTGTGTGTGGGTGAGTGCGTGTGAGCACGTGTCTGTGTCTCATTGGTTGCTTCCATGGAGTGTAGAATTTAAACCTGTTGCAGGGATGGAGCCAAGATGGCCGAGTGAAGCCAGGAAGCTTCTTGGGCTCTCCCAGTTTCCCTTTAAAACTTCATGAGACCAAGTCTCTGAAAAGAGTCTGATGGAAGGAAGTGCTCTCTCTCTCTCTCTCCCCTCTCTTTTTCTCTCTCTTCCTCTCCTTTTTCCTCCCTTCCTTCCCTCTCTCTGTTCCTTCCTCTCTCCCTCTCCTCTCTTCTCTGTCTCTCTCTGTGTGTATCTCTTTGTCTCTGTCTCTCTGTGTCTGTCCATTTTTGTCTCTCTAGCTCTCTGTCTCTGTGTGTCTCTAGCTCTCTCCAGCTCAAGATAGGTTAGAAGGACTTCAGGAAAGGCCAGTCTCACTGGGGTTAAAGAGCATTCAGTCCAGTTCAGACAGTCTGGGAAAGTCAGTGACAGGGTTTT
This sequence comes from Sarcophilus harrisii, assembly GCF_902635505.1. Lineage (NCBI taxonomy): Eukaryota > Metazoa > Chordata > Mammalia > Dasyuromorphia > Dasyuridae > Sarcophilus > Sarcophilus harrisii. The sequence goes on along the minus strand of NC_045427.1, from coordinate 4,380,575 downwards.
CATTACAGCGGGTCAGCAACTGGGACCCTTGGTCTTGGCTGGGCAAAACAGCATCAGAACAGACAATGGGGCAGCCTCCAATCCCAATGCAGAAGGCAAATTGCCAGCCCAGGAAACAAGACTAGGTCAGGTTAGCCCCTGTGTGAGCAAGACACCAACCACAAGGGGCCCCTGTGCTCAAAGCTGCACAAGAACCTTGGGACAGCATCCCCTGAACCCCAGGAGCAGAGCTCGCTCTGAAAGCCACAAAATAGAAAGAAAGAAGAAAAATGGGCAAGAAACTTTAGAAAAGAACCTTGACCATAAAAAGCCACTGTGGCGACAGGAAAGATTGAAACACATTCAGGAAAGGATAAAATTGCTAGATGTGAAATTTCACAGCAGGGTATGAATTGATCTCAAGTCCAAAAAAGCCTTTTTGGAAGAGCTTATAAAGTTTTAAAAATCAAATAAGAGAGGTAGAAGAAAAATGAGAAGTGTGCAACAGGGAGTCAACAACTTGGAAAAGAATGGACCAAAACTGACTGAAAAATCAGTTCCTTAAAAACACAATTGGTCACATGCAAAAAAAAAAAAAAAAAAAAAAAAAATCCAGGGAAGAAAACATCACTTTTTAAAAGATGGAAAAGAAGATACAAAAGCTAACTAAAGAAAATCATACTTTAAAAACTAGAACTGGGTCAAGGGAAACTAATGACTCTAGAGACATCAACAGCTGGAGAGAGCTAGAGAGACACACAGACAGAGACAAAAGACAGGGACAGACAGAGACAGAAACAAAGAGAGTCAAACAAAAAAGAGAGAGAAAATGGAAGAAAATGTAAAATGCCTCATTGAAAAAACAGCCAACCTGGAAAATAGATCCAGGAGTGACAACTGAAAAATTATTAGACTACCTAAAGACTACAATCAAAAAAGAGCAGGGCTAGCATTCTTCAAGAGATCAAGGAAAATTGTCCTGATATACTAGAACCAGAGGACAAAATGGTCATTCAAAGAATCCATTGATCACTTCTAGAAAGAAATCCCACAAGGAAAACTCCAAGAAACATTGTTGCAAAACTCCAGAACTAGAATCGCAAGTTAAAAATACTACAAGCTGCCAGGACAAACAAAATCAAAAACAAAGCAATTCAAGTATCAAGGAGCCACAGTCAGGATTTGGCAGTATCTACAATAAAAGATCAGAGAGCCTGGAATATCATATTGCAGAAGGCAAAGCCCAATGAGACTTTCAAGGGAGATGAATCTCCAATGAAGTAGGAGATTTTCAATCATATAGAAAAGACCAGAACTAAACAGAAAATTTGATCTACAAACACAGGACTCAAGAGAAGCATAGAAAGGTAGACAGCAAAGAGAAAAGAAACATTATTTAAAAGTTAAACTGTTTATATTCCTACAGAGGAAAATGATTCTTGTTACTAAAGAACTTTTTTTAAAATTAGGACAGTCTGATGTGATGATATTAAAGAAAAAGACATTAAGAAATGGGAAAAGAACTGTCTTGGGAGAAGAGGAAAGGGAAGATAAAAGAGGGTAAATCAGATCACATAAAGAGGCACGAAAAACGTGATTAAAGTAGAAGGGAAAGGGATGAGCATTGTCTGAAGCTCAATCTCGTAAGTTTTGGCTCAAAGAGAGAATAACATACACAGTTGGGTACAGAAATTTACCTTACCGTACAAAGAAATAGGAGGAGAAAGGGGAAAGTAAATGGAGGGGCTGGATAGAAGAGCAGAAACACTAGGAGAAAGAGGTAAGAGAAGAGAGGGTGCTAAAAGGGAGGGTAAATTAAGGGTGGGTTGAGTCAGAAACAAAACACTACTAAGGGACAGGGTGGAAAGAGGGAAAAAAGTACATACAGGGGATAAAATAGGATGGAGGGAAAGACACAACTGGTATAGCTATGAATGTGAATGGGATGAATTCTCCCATAAAATGGAAGCAGATAGCCAAGTAGATGAGGGAAAAGTAGGTACACTAATGAATTGTTGGTGGAGTTGTGAACTGATCCAACTATCCTGGAGGATAGTGCTCAAAGGGCGATAAAGTTGCACATACCCTTTGACCCTGCAATACCAACCACTGCTAGGTCAAAGAAATCAGAAGAGATCAAAGAAAAAGGATGAAATGCACAAAAACATTTAAGCACCTTTTTTATGGTGGCAAAGAATCATAATTTGAGGGATGAGTAAGCAAGCTGTGCTCTGTGATTGTAATGGACTACTACTGTGCTGTGGGGATGACAAGACTGGGGTGGGTTCAGAAAAAAATCGTGGCAAGATCTATATGAAGTGATGCAAAGCAAAGTGAAAAGAACCAGGAGATCATCGTGTACAGTAACAGCAACGTTTTCAGACTTGGCTGTTCTAATCAATATAATGCTACAAGACAATTCCAAAAGACTAATGATGGAAAAATGGTATCTCCCGAAATAGAACTGACAAAACTTTGAGTGCAGATTGAAGTATATTTTTTCCTTCCTCCTTTTCTCTTTCTAGAGTCTTTCAAAGTTGCTTTTCACTGTGATGTTCATTGTATAAATTGTTCTCCTAGTTCTGTTGACATTGCTCTACACGAGTCCATAGAATTCTCTTCCCCGTCATCGTTATTTTTTTTACAATCCTATTCTTTTACCACAGTTTGTTTAGCCATTCCTCAATAATGCAATTTCTGGCTGCCATCAAATGCATCATATGCATTTCTTTTGGGAATAATCTATAGGTCCTTTTTCTCTGAGGTGTCAGTCAGTAGGCATTCATTAAGTGCCTATTATATGCCCTTTACTGTGCTAAATGCTGTGAAGTCAAAGAAAGTCAAGAGATAAGTAGAACCTTTGAAGAGATCAGTCTTTTGGGAGGAGATAACATGTAAACAATTACGTACAAACAAGATATATCCAGGGAAAAGAGGAAATAATCGCTACTGGAAAGTATTAGAATTAAGAGGGGTCAGGGAAGGCTTCCTGTAGAAGATGGGATTTTAGCTGGGACTTAGCAAAAGCCAAAGAATCAAGCCAAGGGGCAGAGATGAGGAGGGAGAGCATTCTAAGGATGGGGAATCTACCTTGTGTCTGGAACAGCCAGGAGAGCGTTATTGGAATGAAGTGGGGAGAAAGGTCAGGTGATGAAAGACTGAATGCCAAAGAGAAGCTTTCTCTGGCTTAGGGGTCTCATAGACCTCTAGGTGGTTAGAGCTGTAGTAACTTTCTGGGTGTAGTTCCAAATCGCTTTCTCAAAAGCCTGAACTAATTCGGAGCCCATCAGTAGCACGTTCCTGTTTTCTCTGACACGGAACATTTGTCATTTACTATTTTTGTAACTTGGCTTGTGTGGTGGATACAAAGTAGAAGCTCACTTTTGCTTTCATTTGTAATTCTTTATTATTCATTTTGGGGGCAGCTAGGAGGCACAAAGGGCAGAGCACTGGCATTCAAGCACTCTTGAGTTCAAACGTGCCTTCAGACACTTCCTAGCTATATGATTTGGGGCATTTAACCCAACTTGCCTCAGTTTCCTATCTGTAAAATAAGCTGAAGTAAATACCCCATTATTCCAGTGTCTTTGCCAAGAAAATGTAAACCAAAAAAAAAAAAAAAAAAAAAAGAAAAAAGGATTACTTTAAAGCATTTTAGCATCTTTTTGTTGATAGCTTGGATTCTTTTCCTTTGAAAACTGCATTTTTCGACCCTTTATCTACTAGGGGAATAGCTTTTAGTCTTACACTTCAATAGACCACCTTCATCAGTGAAACTTTCTGCAAAGAGATTTTCCTACTTCTGTTTCTGTTTTACTGCACTGAACTTTTTTTTTTACAAAGATGTTAATTTTAAAAAATCAAAATTCTTCATTTAATTTTATGATTCCCTTTTACAACTTGTTTAGCCATGAACTCTTCCAACACCTATAGAACTAAAAGACAATTTTTTCTTTGCTTCTCTAAATTGCCTCATGATGTGACCTTTTATATCTGGATTACATGCTCATCTGGAGTTTATCTTGGTGTATGGTGTGAGAAGCTATTCTAAACCTAATTTTGCTGAGTTCCAGCTGCTTCTCCTAACAGTTTTGGTCAACCCGTGTATCGTCCGCCCAGTAACAGTGGGATTTCTCAAGGACTCTCTGTTCTATGTACATGTGGAGTACAAGTTACTATTATTAATTCCACTTTTTTTAAGTACCTGTATTAAATCATCTTAACACTTTGTGATACAGTTTTAGATCTGGAACAAAGGGAACTTTTAAAATTATGATCTTTGAGATCCTTGGTGTTTTCCTTCTCAATAGGCAGCTAGGTGATTAGTGGAGCACTGGGCAGAGTCAGAAGGACCTACGTTCAAATTGGGCATCGTACAAGTTGTGTGACTCTAGGTAAGTTACAACTTCCATCTGTCCCAGCTTCTTCATCTGTAAAATGGGAAGCACTTACTCCCGGAATTGCTATGAGGATCAAACGAGAATATTTTTGTAAAGCACTTTATAGAGTGACTGGCACATAGTAGGCATGTTTCCTTCTAATCTCCCTGTATTAATAAATACATTTTAAACAGTGCTCATATCAACTTTATCATATGCCTTCATGCGTAATGTAATTTCCTCCTACTGTGCAGCTTTTTCTGAAATTATAATTAAGACACCTGATTTCTAAAAATTTAAGTGAAGTGTAAACTTTTTCTCCAGCCCAGCTTGTAAAACTCGGTGGATTTTTGTGTCCCACTCGCTTCAGAAAACACCGTGCTGTTGGGAGTCTGCTTTTTCCTCCACTCGTGATTACGCGCACTGGCTCTGAACTTCCTTCTCCCTTTCCTCTTCAGGGTTCTGATCTGCTGCCTCTTGCCCCGATCACAGCTTCTTGCTCTGGGCAGTTTCTTTGCAATCTGCTCTCCAGGGTCCTCCCTGACATCTCATTTCTCTTGCTGATGACTATTCCCGTTCCGTGACCAGCCCTCTGGGACGCCTCCCCCTTGTCCCTTTTGTACTCCCATGTCCAGGGGGATATGTGTGTATGTGTGTGATTGTATGTGTGTGAGTGATTGTGTGTTTCTATGTGTGTGTGTGTGTATGTGACTGTGTAAGTATTTGTGTGTGTGATTGTCTGTGTGTGAATGATTGTGTGTGTGTATATGTGACTGTGTGTGTTAAGTATCTGTGTGTGTGTGATTGGGTGAACGTGTGAGAGTGTGTGTGGGTAAAACAGTGTTGCGTCTTCACCGGTCGACCACTGCACTATAATCACTGCACTATCCACGGGAACGCTCCATGCCGATGGGAGAGCATCAATGGAGACGAGCAGCATTCTAAAACATTTATTGGAAACTTACAACACCAAGAAGGAACACAAAACTCGGGAGCACCACTCATGCAGACACGTCGGCCCAGCTCTCGAATCTGGGCCTGTCAGGGGGGCGCATGCGCCAGGCTGCGCTCAGAGGATGCAGGGTTAGGGTTCTCGTGGTACTGGCCCAAGGCTGAGCTACACACGCCACTACTGGGGAACAAAGAGGCTTCTCGCCTTTCTCCACAACACTTAATTCTCAAACACTAACCCGGAAAGTCGCACAGTCTCACCCACAGCACAGGGAAAAACTCGAGACGCTGAGATGGGCCCGTATGAGCCGGAGCGCATGCTCAGGCTCTGGGGCGTGAAGTCGGGGCCAGCTTCAGTCCTCCTCCTGCTCTTTGTTGGCCTGCTGGAATGTCAGGGCCCGCTGGCCCCTCTCCGGGTCCGGCATTCGGAGTATCCTGATCAGTCTACTTGGGGGGAGAGAGCTGCAGACACAACATCATGAGGTCAGCCCCAGGCCCCGGCTCCAGCCCCCCCACGGCTGACATCATTGGGACCAAATGCCAACGGCAGGCTGTGACCAGGACCATGGGGGGGGGGAGGGGAGAGGGTGTCGGCCCCAGGCTTTGCCCCAAAGGCTGATGGGGGTATGGCAGGAGCCCCACCCCAAGCATTTCCCTTCCCCCTGAGAAGGCCCAGCTGGCTGGGCCATGAGCTCGCCCCGCAAAGAGCAGCAGAGGTCTGAGGAAGGTGGCTGACGGCTGCCGTTACCTCATATTCTGGGGAGTGAGCAGGATGAACTGGCGGTAGTGCTGGGAATCAGCCATCTTGAGGATCATGTCCATGGCTATTCTTCTGTTGACCATGTCCTACAGGGAAGACCTCAGTGACTCATGGTCCCGGCTCACGGGAGAGATCCCGGAGTGTGGAACATCAGGCCCAAGGAAGTCACTGCACCCTGGAGACTGGCTCGGGGCGGCTCATGGGAACCGATCTTAGACCAAGCGTCAACCAGGACAAACCCATCCTCCTCCTCCATCTCTACTGCAATCCGTCCAATAAAGAGCATCTGCAGTCATGTGAACTGGTCACTCACCAGTTTAAAAGTCATTTGTGACGTTTAAAGAAACTTTTCCTGAAGCTCAGTGTGCCCATAAAACTTAAAAGTTGGAAATAAATGAACAATCCAAATAAATTATACAACCAAACAAGTTACTCTTAGTTAATCTTGATTTTCTTTCAAGCAAAACTTAAAAAAAAAAAAAGCCAAACGAACCCCCCCCCCCCCATCTCCCACGCCCCACTTAAGTGTTCTTTTTGCCCACACCACGGGCCAGGCGAACACTCGGTCCCGGCCTGCACAAAACGGGCCACCCCACGTGATGGCAACTCCTGACTGTGTGAAAGAGGGAGCGTCAGCCCCTCATAGAGCAGGAGCACAGGACGGGCTCCTCTCGGGCACTGGCTGTCTACAAACAAACGAAGTCAGGGTCTCAGTCGGGAAATCATCAGCGATCAGACGCCAAGACAAAGGTTGGGAATGGGAAGAAGCTGTCGGATCAGCTCGGAGCATCACAAAAACTCTTAACCGATTTGTCTTTTCCAAAGCACGACCAGGACACGACCGGATGGGATTTCAAACAGAAGCTGCCCCCACTTCCCCAGAGGGAACGACGCCCCATCTAAGTGGACAAAGCACAAGGAGGGGCCCCGAGCCGGCCGTACCATGTAGACGTCAAACTCGTCCAGGCACCGGAAGGGCGACTCCGCGATGGACCACAGGGACAGAATGAAGCAGACAGTGGAGAAGGAGCGCTCCCCCCCGGAAAGGGAGCGCATGTCACTGAAGGCGGCCTGGCTCCCCTCTCCCGGCTGGACCTTGGGCAGAAGGGAGAAAGGAACCTCTACTGAGCAGGCAGAGGGACGGGCTGCGGCAGGCCTCCCAGGACCAGGAGACCGGCCTACCCATAAACACGTGGCGGTGAGCAGAGGAAGCGCCTTGCTCACACTGGGAAGGAGGAGTGTTGAGGTTAGAACCCATACCTCAACTAAACAGCAAACAGGCCTCTCACACTCAGCTATCTTGGGGCTTCTCATTTCTGCTTGGAGGATGAGGACACCCTTGGGACAAGCTGAAGGGCACCATGGCTCCCCAGGGGTCAGTCCCCCTCGGCCCCAGGGCCGGCAGGGGTCTCAGAGAGGTGAGGCTGGCCTGGGGTGACTACATCTGGGTCCTTGGACACCTGGGCTCTTTGCACTACAGAGAGAGGCCTGGGCAGGGCCCTCCAAAGCCAGCATTGTCTCCCGGAACTGGCAGGGAAGCCGGAGGCCTATGTCCAGGGATTTGTCCTGTCAGGGCACCAGAGGGGGGTGGGGATGTGCCCAGGAGCAGTTAGGGCCGGGATCTGAAGGGCACGCAGGCTTCTGTGGGACGCTTGGGCGAGCCCTCGCCAAGGGTGCATCCAGGCTGGAGGCCTGGACCTCTGCCCCAGACTCTCTTCTCAGTGGACACATAGGGACACCAAAGTCTCCCACTAGACGCGCCAAGAACTCTGGCTGCTGCAAGGAGCCAGTGGCAGAGCCCGTTATGGTAGATACTCTGGGCTGGCACTCAAGGCTCCCACAGGTGTATAAGTCACAAGGAGGATGGGAAGCACCTGTTATGTGCCAGACTCTGTGCTAAGTAATTTACAAACAAACTTCCTGGATCCTCACTACTATCATAGGAGCTGGGGGTTATTATTATCCCCATTTTGCAGATAAGGAAACCAAGGCAGATGGAGGGTGACTTGCCCAGAGGGCTACCAAGGGTCTGAAGCTGCATTTGAATGTAGGTATTGCCGATTCCAGGCCTAGCTGCTTGCCTCTGGACAGACAAATCATGAGTTTGGCTCAAATGAGCACTGTTGGGTGATCCCTGGATCTCCCTGGAGGCGGTGGCTCCTTCTGTCTAGTCTGAGGGGAGCCTAGTGGGCGTCCTTAGTGGCCAGGCAGGCCTCCCGGGGCAATCTCACCACCAGGAAGCTGGCACCAGCCTGGCCCTGCCCAAGCAGAGCTCGGCTTTTGTCATCGTGCCATCGGCATCCCAACTGGAAGACGACATTTTCCCCGTGCTACAGTCACACCACCCAGTGACTCCCCCAAGGACCCACGGGCTTTACAAGTGGCCTGGGGAAGGCTGTCACGGAATCAGCCCCGGAGAACCCCTAGGGGCCAGGTTCCCTGTGCACCAAGGGAGGACGCCCATCCACGGGCACTGGCCCTGGGACTTACTGTGATGGCCAGGGTCTCGTTCTTATGGTCAAAGAGCATCTTGCCGGAGTAGGCCCGCTGGGAGAGCAGGTTGTCGAAGTACAACTTGCACCGCAGGGTGAGACACCTGAAGGGGACAGAAGCCACCATTCGTACAAGAGACAACACGGACTGTTCAATATTGTATTAGAAACGTTCGCTTTAAGCAACAAGAGAAGAGAAAGAAACTCAAGGAATTAAGAATAGGTCATGAGGAAACCCAATTCTTACCCTTTGCAGAGGATATGATGGTACACTTAGAGAATCAACTAAAAAACTACTAGAGACAATCCACGACTTTAGCAAAGTTGCAGGATACAAAATAAATCCACAGAAATCCTCAGCATTTTATACATCACCAACAAAGTCCAGCAGCAAGAGATACAAAGAATTCCATTCAAAATAACTGTCAATAGTATAAAATATTTGGGAATCTATCTGCCAAGGGAAAATCAGGAACTATATGAGCAAAACTACAAAACACTTTCCATACAAATAAAGTCAGATCTAATTAACCGGAAGAACATCAAATGCTCATGGGTAGGCTGAGCGAATATGATAAAAACGATAATTTACCTACATTAATCTGCTTATTCAGAGCCATACCACTCAAACTGCCAAGAAATTACTTTATGGAGCTAGAAAAAATAATTACAAAATCATCCAAAAGAACAAAAGTCAAGAATACCAAGGAAATTCATGAAAAATAACACAAAGGATGCCGGCCTAGTCATACCAGACCTAAAACTCTATTATAAAGCAGCGGTCATTAAAACCATTTGGTGCTGGCTAAGAAATGGAGTAGTGGGTCAGTGGAATAGGTTAGCTACACATGACACAATAGTCAGTGACTATAGTAATCTAGTGTTGGATAAACCCAAAACTCCAGCTTCTGGGATAAGAACTCGCTTTAACAAAAATTGCCGTGAATGCTGGAAAACAGTCTGGCAGAAATGAGGCACTGACCAACATCTCACCGCTATGCCAAGATAAGGTTGAAATGAGTTCATGATTTATACATAAAGAGTGTGACACTACACGTAAATTAGGAGAACAATCAGATCTTTGGACAAAGGATGAATTTATGACCCAACAAGAAATGGAGAACATAGGAAATTCAAAACGGATAATTTTGATCACATGAAGTTAAAAAGTTTTTGTACAAACAAACCCAATGCAGCCAAGATTAAAAAGGAAGCAGAAAGCTGGGGAAAAAAAATTTATAGTCTGTGTTTCTATCAAAGGCTTCATTTCTAAAGTGTATAAGAAAAGGAGTCAAATTTATAATTCCAGTCATTCCCCAATTGATGAGTGGTCAAAGGATATGAATAATTTTCAGATGATGAAATTAAAGCCATTTATAGTTATATGAAAAAGTGCTCTAAATCACTTGATTAGAGAAATACAAATTAAAACAACTCTATAAAGTACAACCTCACACTTCTCAGATTGGTTAAAATGACAGGAAAAGAAAACGATAAATATTGGAAGAGATGTGGGAAAACTAGGAAACTAATACATTGTTGGTGGAGCTGTAACATGAACCAATTATTCTGGAGAGCAATCGGGAGCTATGCCCAAAGGGGTATCAAACTGTGCATAATATTTGATCCAGTAGTCACTCTGCTGGGCCTATATCCCAAAGAGATCAAAAAAGAGGGAAAAGGACCCATATGTGCAAAAATGTTTGTAGCAGCCCAGAAACAAACTGAGGAGGAGATGCCCGTCAGTTGGGGAATGGCTGAATAAGTTATGGTGTATGAATGTAGTGGAATATGACTGTTCTATAGGACATGATCAGCACCATGATTTCAGAAAAGCCTGGAAAGACTTACATGAACTGATGTAGAGTGAAGTGAGCAGGACCAAGACAACATTGTACACAGCACCAAGATTATGCGATGATCAAATGTGAGGGGCCCGGCTCATCTCGGCAATGACGTGATCCAAGACAATTCTGATAGACTTGGGATGGAGGAGACTGAATGCAGATCGAAGTGTATTATTTCCCCCCTTTTTTTTTTTTTGATCTGTTTTCTTTTTCTTTCTCATAGTTTTTCGCTTGGATTCTGATTTTTCTTTCACAACATTACAAATATGGAAATATGTTTAAAATGACTGTACATGTATAACCTACAGCAGACTGCTTGCTGTCTTAGAGAAGGGGGGAGATAAGGGAGGGAGAAAAAAATCTGGAACTCAAAACCACCTTTACACATAGTTGGAAAATTAATATTGTCGAGAAAAAGAAACAGAATACCGCACCCTAAATTCCCAGGACATATTTTTAGAAAAGTCCTCATGCTCATACTTGCCATTTTATGTTTTTTTTTTAATTCCTCAGAACGTTTGGATTTTGTCCAGTCTTTCTAACTGTCCCGAAACCGAGTTGTCTTCTACCAGCTGTCACTTCAGACCCCTAAATCCTTGACTATGTACTGTTAACATGTCAAAACTGTGAGCGTTCCCATGGGAAACAACAGCATCCTTGACAGGTAAGGGAAAGAAATCGCTCAACATCCAATAATTATTCCTACAATTTTCTAATTTAAATTTCCTCATTGTGTACCACTAAACATACTTTCACTAATTTCTTAACTTCGTTCCAGGATTAAAATAAATGCATCTATCTGTCAAGGGACAGATAGGTTCCAAGTCACATGGTCTGGCCCTCAGGCCCACCACTGGAGTCTCTAATTCTTGGACACAGATGGGGAGAGCCGGGGCCAGAAGGGCAAACAAGACTTCTGATGACAGTTTTTCTTGTTTTTATTTTCATTGGAGTCAAATTGGATTTTAATAGGGATAAGGATTAAGTCTTAGATCGGTCACGGAGACAGCACCTGACAGACTCTGGGCTCTACCCAAGTCCCTGGCAACGAACCCCAAGGCTCCTTTCCATTCTGTCTCATCAAGGCCTCCCTCCTTCCTCTGGGGGTCAGTCCCTGTGGCCATCCCCCTCCCTTTGATGCCCTTTCAGTGGCCAGATGTCCGGGGTGGGCCCCGACAACACCTGTGCTGGCTCTTATGATGTCCCATTTTCTCCGCAGGCCCAGGGGAACCTGGACATTGACCCCAGAGCTTCCTTCTCTTGGTGCCCTCACCCCAAAGTATGACCCAGGTGCTGAAGCAAACGTTTAAGGGACACTTCTCAGGGCTAAGGTAGAAGGGACGGCCCAGACCACTTGGAGGCCCCTGAATTTAATTACCATAGCAGGTCTGCTGCTGAGCCCGGCTCCTCCCTTGTAAAGGGAGGTCTTTCTCACTAACTGCCAGAGGCCCGCCCGTGCCTGGGCAGCAGCAATGGGGACTGGGCACGTGCTCCAGGGCGAGGCGGGGGCTGCTCACCTGCGGAACTGCTGGTAGGTCTTGTACCTCTGAGTCATGATCTCATCCAGTAACTTGATAAACCTCTTGAGGCTCTTGACTTTGCCGTCGAGATCCTGGTAGGTCTCCTTGGCCTCTTTGTACTGCCTGCAGGGGGGGCAGAGGGTTCGTTCTGAGGGAAAGGTGATCTGCACCGGGCTGGGGGCTGCCAAGGTCAGGTCCCGCTCTCCAGGGGGAAGGGCCCACGCCAAGCCTCCCGGCCCTCCCAGTCCCCACTCTCTAGTGCCCAGTGCCCAAGACAAAACAAGAGTCATTAAAAAGCAAACAAGGCAGCGGCGAGCACTAGCCAGCAGGACAAACGTTTCAGAGAACCAAGATCCAAAGAAGGGGCTGGGGGTGGGGAGGAGGACGGGGACAGAACACAAGGACCCCACTCTTGTGGCTGTTTCTGTTGCCACAAAATGCCCCCGTGACCCCACCCGAGCGGCCCAGCTCCTTCCTCTGCGGCTCTCCCTGAGCTTTCTGCTCTGGGCAGGGGGTGTCAGGGGCTTCTAATGCTCTTCTCTGGGCAGCCCACGGGACGTCCTGGCTGGTCAAGCCATTGATGGACACGCTGCTTCTGCAGGGGAAGGTGCCCCTCACCCTTGGCACAAACACGGGTACAGGGCGACGTGTCATCTGGGTTTTGCTCAGGCTGAGCCCCCTGCCAGTTGCCCACGTGCCGATTCCAGGTCTGGGGGGCTGTGACTGTTGTGGAGCCGAGGCTTGTCCCCCCTTTCCCTGTCCATCACAGCCAACCTGGAGGCTGCGAGGGGCTGCCCTTTCTGGATGTGGGGCTAGCCTTTCTGCCAAGGCACAGACGAGCAACAAAATGGAGCAGGCTCCGCTGGCCGGGGCCTGGCCCTGGCTCCCTTCTGCCTTGGGGCCTGGTTCCCTAAGTCAGACCCTAGGCTCGCCTTCTGGGCCCCGTTGTAGGCAGAGCTGGGACACCAAGAGCCTGGAGCGTCTGCAGAGCCCTCGGAGCTGATCAGGGACATGGAAGGAGCCCAACCATTTGTTCACTGGTCTCATGGGGAAACCTGGGGACAAAGGCTTGTGCCCAGCTCCTCCCCAGACCATCAGGAAGCCCCTCCACCAGCGAAGGAGCCAGCAGCACGTGGGTTTCTGGATTGGCAGAGGGCCCACAGATGGCAAGGGACGGCTGAATCCCAGAGGAGAAGCCCGCACTGCCCACTCTGTGATGGACAGCCATGCCCTCTGCCCTCGGTGGTGACCCTTCCCCAGGTCCCCCAAGGGGGAGCCCACGGGACAGTGCAGAGACACGGGCCAGCTTGTGGGGAGGAGTGTGGATGGAGCCGAGGACGGTCACCTCACAATGCTGACAAGAGCAGAGCAGCCACAGGCCCGGAGAACTACTGAGAGACCCGGGTCCCCTAGAGGTCGCTGCTCCCCCACCCAGGGAATGCCACCAGAATGGCTGCCCATTCCTCCTGACTAAGCCTGAATAAGACTGAGCCCGGTTGGGGCCGCGGCCATCCCAGTAAAGAATTATTCTCTCAAATATGAGGCAAGAGAAAGGAAAGGAGTCACTTCCCCGAAGGAGCCACGTGGGGAAGCGCCGAGCCGGCCCCCGAAGACTCCTGCCATCCCCGGAGGGAGCCCTCGGCGCGGCGCAGGGCACCCCCTACCTGATGATCTCCTCCCGGTCACCGTGACTGTTGCTCTCCGACTGGATCTTCTGCCGGAGCCGGGTGATCTCCCGGTCCAGCACAGAGGGGCTCTTCTTCACCTCGATCCGTTCCGGGCAGATCTTCCTGGCCAGAGCGCTCTTCTCCTGCAACCGGGGACGTCCGACTTACTCGCACCTTCCCCGGAACCCGCTTCAGACACAGCCAGGGTCCTGGCGGGCAGGGCCCCCACTTCAGGGGAGGCCGCCCCCCATTTTCTGGGCCTCTCCGCACCGTGCCCCAGCTCGGTGCAGGGATCTGTGGTCCCAGCACTTGGCACGGTGCCAGGCACACAGCTGGCACTTGTGAAGTACATATGGCCAACCGACTTGGGCCTGGCTGCATCACAGGGGGCACAAGCCCCACGAGGGCAGCCTCCCTCCCCCCACCAGGCCCCATCCTCCCCGGAGCCGCGGCAGGTACCTGGTGCTCCTTCTCCGTCTGGGACAGCTCGTCCTTCTTCGCCGTGAGCGTGTCTGTGTGCTGCCGGAGCTTCTCCTCGTAGTGGCGCAGGGAGCGCTTCTGGGTGTCCACCTCGGCGTAAGCCTGATTCAGCTCCTCCTGGGGAGGGGGAACGAGTGAGGTCCTGGGAGGGGGGAACCCACAGCCTCTGCTGGAGCCCATCAGCCTCCGAGGAGCCTGGAAGGCGGGCGAGCTCGGTATGGGCCAAGCTGGGTCAGGGAGGAGACCCCCCCCCCTTCCCCCCCGCTCTCCTGGCCTCGGCAGGTCCAGAATTTCCAGGCCTGGAGGACTCTGGGGCTCATGGGACCCAGCGGCCTCGGCTGTGACGCTCAGACTTGGGGTGAATCCCAGAACCCCTGGTCTATCAGGCCTCCCTGGCCCGTGTCCCATTCCACATCTCCCCCTTTCTTGGCCTGCCCCTTGAATCCCAGCCGGGACCGGGCACAGAGAGGGCAAGAAGAAATGGCGGCTGAAGGAAAATCACGCCAAGCGGGAGGTGGCCCCAACTCTGTCCCCTCTCCGTCCACCCCTGCCAGGGTTACCTGAGGGCCTGGTCACCTTCCCACCCCCTTTTGGGGCTTGGGGCCAGAGCTCAGTGGTGTCCTGGGCAGGGTCCTGCAGAGCACACCTGGTCTGGGCCCCAGGGCTCTGGGCGCCAAGCCTGGCCGCTGACCCGGGCGGCGTGCTTCCCCTTGGGCCCCCCCGCTCCCAGCTGGAGGCCCCCCGCTCCCCAGTTGGGGCGCACACAGTGGACGGAGGGCCCCAGCACCGACCTTCACAGGCTCCGCCAACTCTGAGACCTGGTGGATCTTCAGCTTGAACTCTTCGTACGTTTGCTCGGCCTCCGAACGCTGCTTCCTCAAGCTGTCCAGCTCCTCCTTCCGAACCTTCATCTCTTCCTCCACTTTCTTCATCTGCTTTTTAATTTCTTCGTCTTCCTCCTCCTGTTCCCAACGAGAACCCAAGAAACAGGGCACCGGTCACCCAAGAGGAAGGGCCATGGGAGCAAAGGGACGGGGCTGAGGGAAGAGAAGGGCCCTTCCCCACAAGGCAGAGGAGTCAGAGCCAAGGCAGGCAGGTGGAGAGCTGGAGGGCCAGCAGCCCCAAGGCTCCTGGGCCGGCCCATCCCACACAGGGGGCAAAGGAGGCCCCGAGGGGGCCGAGTCAGGGCCACGGCTCAACAGATGCCACCTGGAGGGCAGCCCGTGAGCTCGGTATTAAGAGCTCCATCACCGTGGCCAGAGGGAGCCCTGGGCCCCAGGGGGAAGGGGAGGGGGGGCCCAAAGAAGCCAGGCCTCCTCACCAGAGTCGAGATGTCCACAGACTGGTTTTCTTCTTCATTCTCGAGATCTTTGATTTCTAGAAGGATCTTTTTTATTTTAATCTGAAAGAAACATTCAGGCTTTTTAGGTCCCTTTTGGAAGCTCACAGTCTCCCCCTCCCCGCAGCCTCCTTTCCCAGCAGGGTCTGCCCCTCCTCCACCCCTGGATTCCCCAGACGCCCCCTCTCAGGAAGGCCGTTTCAGGCCCTGCCGTTACACTGGCTCAGTGAGCTCAGGCCGGCCTCTCACCTTGAGCTCCTTCAGGTGCCGGTGGTGGTTGCTGACCAGCTCTTGATTCTTCCGCAGGTCACTCTCCAGGGAGCTCACGTGTTGCTGGAAGACGTTCAGCTGCGCCACTTTGTTCTCCACTTCTTTCTCCAAATGGCTGCAGGAGGAAAGAAAAGCCTGTGACGGCCTTGTCCTCGCTGCCCCTCCCACCCCAGCCCCCCTTCTCAGGCAGCTGCCCACCTGATCTCTTTCTCGACGTCCCCCGTGAGATAGCGAGGCCTCGTGCGCTCCGACGAGTAGTAGCGTCGCTCAAAGACCTGGTCGCCTTCGGCGGTGAAAGCCTCATTACAGTTCTTGGGGGGTTTCTGCAACTGCATCACCGCGCGGGCCAGCGGGCTGCTCTGAAACCCAGAATGGGAGATAGCTGTCACTGGCCGGGCGAATGTGGCCCCAGACCCTGGGACGCCCAGTGCAGGACCCTCAGGCTCGGGTGTCAGCGGGACCTTCCGAAGTAGAACGGGGCCAGGGGCTTTGTGAACGCGTGGACGCATCCATATGCTTAAAATTTACAAAGACGGAAAGGTCAAAAGTCAAGGACACGCGGATGATCCCCAGCAAATTTAACAGCCGCGTGCTCCGAGGTCAAATGGACACTGACCTGTCAAGCTCAATCGCGCCCTTTGCTGGTAAGAAAAAAGAAACATATTTTGGTCCAAGGTGACGATGAAGTGGGTGTTTATATTGGGAAAAGTCAGGACAGGTTTTGGAGAAAAGGCCCTCCACGTCATGGAAGGGCTCAGAATGGGGCTGGCGATCACGGAGAAGTGGAGGAGAAAGACCGGAGCTAATGGAACCCTGAATCCTACCTCTCCTCCCTCCGGGGGCCAGGACTTCCTCTCATCGGTCTCCATTAAACCCTGTGACGCATCACGAGTGGGTGCCGAGACCACGAGCTGGGTCACCTTTCAACGACAGACTGATGGCTGGGGCCAGACAGACGCCCCACAGAGGCCTGGAGCTTTGAGAGCCTGTTCTGACTGGATTTTTCTTGCACAGCCCAAGTGGGAAGCGTGTGTGGAAGAACTGTGCGAGTTTCACATAGACTGGATTGGGGATGAAGGGGGACAAAGTTTGGATGGTGGGGTTTGGTGGGGTGGATGGGGACAGCTGCCTATGCACGCGCTTGAGAAACAAAACGGTAAAAAAAGGAGTCTATTCAACGTCATTAAATGGAAGGGGGAAGGGAGGGAGAAAACGGCCTTGGCCATTTTCCTACAGAGGAGCCGGAGAAATCCCAGACACAGCAGCTCCGACACAGCCACATTGCAGCCAAGGCCACTGAGACACACCTCCTTGGTGCGAGGTCCTGGTACCGGGGGGGGGGGGTGGGGGGGGGTGACCTCCACGTCTGCCTCACAGCCGAGGGGCCAAGTCAGAAAAGAAACAAGAGGAACAAGACAGGGGAAGGCTGGGGGAGTGGGGAAGGGCTCATGCGCTGAGAACCTCATGGAGGCTGCAGCCCCCCGGCCTCCCTCTTCAGGCCCGGCCCTGACGAGACCTTCAAATGGTGGAAAGACAAGGCCACTTGGGCTGGACTGTAAGGCATGGGACACTGAGAAAAACAGAATAAAGCAGGCAAGGAAAGGGAAGCATTGAGGGAGACCTGGCAAAGCCCACAGGCGCTGGGGCCTTGTGCCAATGGCGACAGAGCCACGAGGTGTGGGAAATGGGGAGCTGTGTGAAGACCGCGCCAGCGTAGGGAGACCAAATCCGCAGATTGTTGTCCAAATCATCTCCAAGGAGCTCCAAATTCAGATTTAGCAAAGGATGGGAAAGGGACAAAGAGGGGTCTGGTTTGTGGGGCTGAGGGCAGGGGGATCCATGAAGGGAGAGAACAGCCTGGGTGGGGAGGGGGAGAAAACAAGACAGAGGAGGGCCCCGGTCTGCCCCATGCTGCCTTTGGACAACAATTGGAGAATGCCTGGGGCCCACAGGAGCTGAACCAAGATGGCGGCTTCCAGGGGAATCAAAAGTGGGCTGAGAGACCGAGGCAAGGGCCCAAAGGGCCCATCTACCACCTGGAAGAGCAGGGCCCTCAGCAAAGTTGTGAAAATAGGCAGTATGGGGAAAAGGATGCCCTGCGGGTGTCTAGTACAGGTCCAGGGAGAAACCAGGGCTGGAGACACCGATTTGAGCAGTCAAGAGAATCTGGACCAAGTCACTATGAACCCCGCAAGAAATGAGGACGGTCCCCATGCAAGTGACCTGAGCAGCCAGTGACAAGTGGGGCGTCCTTGGGGGTCAAAGGTCCAGAAGAGCAGGAGAGGAAGGTCCCGGGGCTCAAGTGGCAGAATCCGAGGGGTGAGCTTTGGGTACCTAAGGCTGAGGATGTTCTGGGGGAGCGAGAATCTGGGGGCAGGCAGGCCCAGCAGAAGCGACATCCAGGTCCAGGTAGGGGAGAAGGGCGAGAAATGGGCAGAAGGAAGAAGTACAGATTTAGCCACCGAATATACACAGAGGCTCAGAGGTGGCTGGGGGCTCAGTGGATCCAATCTGGCCTTGGACTTACTGGCTATGTGACCCTGAGCAAGTCACTTACCTTCGAAAGGTAAGTGCCTGAATCTACTGGAGAAGGAACTGGCAAACCACTCCAGCGTCTTTGGAAACTTCCAAAGGGGGTCACAAAGACCCAGAGAGACAAATGAATAAATATTCCTGTGGCTTGGTTGAAAGCTCCCATGGTGGATGAATCAAAAATAACTCATTTATGGTATGGTCAATTTCTTTTTTAGAAATCAGGTTATGCGAGTCCACTATTTCTTGTACAATTCTCCATTTCATTTACAGAATCTATTTCGTTGTCATATATTTGGACAAAGTAATTTATTTCTTTTTAAATTTAATGTGAATTTAGCTTTTGTAAAATAAAAACTTTACCAGTTTTATTAGTTTTAAGAAATGTTTTTTTTTTCTTTCCAAGTGGATATTTTGCTTGCACTTTTACTTCTCAGGATTTTATTCTCATTTTTAATTGAGGCTTTTATGATCTAGGTTTTTTTTCAGTTGCCTGCTCAGTTCAATAATCTATTTTTCTCTCTCTTTCGTTAATGTAAGTGGTTGGAGACATAAATTTTGCTTTAAGGACTGCTTTGATTGTCTCCCAAAAATAGCTGGCATGTTGTCTGTCATCATTAATGAAATTATTTATTGTTTCTATGATTTGTTCTTTAACCACTAATTATTCAGGATAAAGTTTTTTAGTCTTCAATTATTCAACTATTCAGCAGCTCTAATGAAAATGATTTTTGCTGGATTGTGGCCTACAAAAGGCCAATTTAATATTTGTTTTTCTGTAGACAGTTCTCACTTTACACAAATTCCCATTATGAAAATTTGACTCGCCAGCAGGTGGAGAACAGGACTCTAGCCTGAGCTCCAGTTCCTGACACAAGTGGTGGCAGTAGCAGCACCGGCGCAGCTTCGTGCCAGGGTCCTCCTTGAGGTACTGGAGTTAGCTGCTTCTGGCTTCAGGAACCTATAGAACAGTCTACTTATGTTAAGCGAGAATTGCTTATATTTTTTCAAGAGATTTTTATGCCCTAATATGTAGTTTTTGTAAACATGCCATGCACCCCTGAGAAATACGTATACATCTTTCTATTCTCATCCAGTAGTCAAGAGGGTTATCATATATAAGTTTTCTAAAATTCTATCTGGCTCCTTAACTAATTTTTGGTTAGATTTATCTAAGTCAGATAGGATTATAGTTCTACTGTCTTTATATAACTCATTTGACTCTTCTTTTACATTTTTTAGATCCTCCATTGATTTGTGTTTCATAATTACTTATACATATCTAATAATAAAGTTATGTGTGTATATAGAGTATAATGAAAAAGTCAGACAGGATATAGTTCTACTGTCTTTCTATAATTCATTTAACTCTTCCTTTACATTTTTAGATCCTCCATTGATTTGTTTCATAATTATATATACACATCTAATAATAAAATTATGTGTGTATATAGAGTATAATGAAAAATGTGGTTTTAATACTAATTTGTTATCCCTGATGCTTTTCAGCAAAAAGTAGTTTTCCTGGTTATTTCCTGCAATAACATCTATTTTTACTATTGCCTCCTCTGCCATCAATGGCTCTATTCCTGCTTTTTTACTTCAGCTGAAGCATCAGTGATTTTTCTCTAGCCCCTTATTTTAACACTCTTTAATCCTGCTTTGCAATCCCTTTTGCTGTCTTCCTTTCTATGGGTGAACAGGGATATTGAGGGTCCCGCTGGCTAATTCTGTATTTTCCTCCCTTTTCACATAAATGGAAAGAAGGTGGGGAAGAAGTGAGCCTGCTCATCAATGCCTTACATTTGAGCTGTCGGCTCCCTGGGGTTCCTCCATTCTCATGCTGGATCTTCTCACTTCCTCATCCTCCCAGGCTCACAACCCTCCCTTCAGTTTGTTTTTCCTGGTACTAATTTCCTCTTTTCACTACTTCACTCTATCCCCACGCCCTCTGATTTTCCTGGGAGGTAAAACATTTCTGCACAATTGTGTGTGAGTGTGTGTGTGTGTGTGTATGTGGTGGTTCTCCTTTCCTCTGACCATTCCAGATGAAAAACCATAAATGAGCTCTGAAAAAACAACTCTGGCATTCCATGAGCTGTTTGAAAAAACTTAGAAGACTATTCTTACCAACTTCCTCCACAAGAAAAATATGGTGTTAATATTGAACCAGAGAAACGTTGAGAACAATACCCCCGGTGAATATGGATGCAAAATGTTTAAATAAAATATCAGTAAGGAAAGCGCAGTAGATCACAACAATGATTTTGATCAAAAGTTCTGCCCATGCCAAGCAATGCGAGGATCCGGGGCAGCTGGAGGACCTCGGATCGAGGACACCTGGGAAACTCGCTCTAGTCCCGGGCAGAACGACTCACCTTGGGCCACGGGCCACCGTTCTGCTGGTGGTCGAAGGGGCGAGGGTTCTCGGCCACCACCTCCACTTGCCTTGGCCTTGCTCCAGCGAGCCCAGATCAGACAGACCCACACGCCTGGTCACCTCCCCTCCCCCCACTCCCCTCTCAGGGGTCCTACTTTGATCAGCAGCACGGTCTCTATCCTCCTCATGTCAATCAGACTATTGGCTACAACCGCGTTGTCGATCTCCAAAGCCGTGAGCACTGTGGGAAACTCCGGGTGATAGGCCGCTCTGGGAGGAGAGGACAACGACAAACTCAGTGACCCTTTCTCACCCTGAATAGGGAAGACCCCTTTCGGGCCACAGAAGAGGCTAGAAGTTCCCCCCACACACCCAGGGCTGCCAGCCAGCTGGGGGGAGGAGCTGGCTCCAGCCATCATGGGACAGATCCAGGCATCTGACTTTCCAATCAGATCTTTTAATTCTAGTCAGTCAGTCAAGTATGGACGAAACACCTACTGGGTGCCAGGACCTGGCTTTCAAGGGTCTCATGGTTTACCAGGTGGTGGGAGGAGAAGGAAAGCGGCACTTTATTAAACACCCACTACGCACTTCACAAATATGCCAATTGCTTCCATTTGGACAGTCAGAAAGACCAAAGATGACGTGGCAGGGTCAGGTAGTGGCCACTGAAACCCTCCTTACCAAGTCCTCAAGCTCTATGGCTGGCCATGCTGCTCAAATGCCCCACGCCCACCTGCCCAAAAGACTGTTCTATGGAGAATTAAAGCAAGGTGGGAGGGGGTCAGAATAGCCTCAAGATCTCACTGAAGAACAGAGATGATCCCCCCAATGTTCCCAGGGACCTTGGGGGCCGGGCCTGGGGCGGAGGCTGGAGCTCGCTGCCCCCGGGCGCTCCCTGGGCACCAAGGACAATGACCAACCACCTGGCTCCTCTGACCCTTATGACGACGCTGGAGGCAGGCGCTGGGTCAGGGACTGCACGAGGAGCAGCAGCATGCCTCCGGCCTCCCACGGGGAGGAGCCTCACCTGCGGCTGACATCGTACACTTCGTTGCGAAACTCCGAGACGATGATCTGGGGCCGGGAGGCGTTCGGAGGATAAAGCTTCTTCATCAGTCCCTGGAGGACCCGCTCATCCTTGTAGTTGTGGCAGCAAAAGGCAAAAATGAGGCCCTTGAGGCAGCACTCGATGGCCAAGGCGAGCTCGGGGTCGCGCAGGCGAATACAGGCTCCTGGGGAGAGAGGAGCCTGATCAGTGGCCGGGGCCCCCATCTGAGGGCACCATATCCGGGTGGGAGCCTCCCTGAGAGCCCCTGACATCGGAGCCCCATGGAGGATGTTGTCCCTCCCCACGACTGATACAGGGGAGGGTCCGCTGCCCCCCACTCATCCCCATACACAGGGCCCAGCCCAGACTCGGCCCAAGGCCTACCCAGTGGGCCCACGGGCTTGCGGGTGAACTGGCCCTTGCGGTAAGCGTCCTCGATGGCCTCCAGGAGGGCTGGCACTTGAGAGCCAAACTGCTTGAGTCGGTTGGTCCTGGTCTCCTTCAGCTGGTGCAGGTGCCTGCGCTTGGTGTTCAGGGTCTGCACCACATCCGACTCCTCTTGCCTAACAAAAGGGACAAAACGTGAGACTTGCCCATGGCAGGAGACCTGCCTCCCCTGGGGGAGCCGGGGACCACCTGTCTGGGGGCCCAGCTATACAACCTCACAGGGTCTGAGGGCCCATGGGGTTCCATCTGTCCAATGCCTTATGGCCTCTAGAGTTGGGGTGAGCTCCAGAGGAAGAGGCCGCCAGGGACCCCAGGAGGGCAGAGTGGCTGAAGCAGAAAGGGTGCCCGCCCCCGGGGAGTCCCGTACTTGATTCGGGACCGTTCCTCCTTGTCTTTCTCTATAGTCTGCCGGAAGCGCTCCATCTCCTGCCCCAGAAAATCTTCTTGGTCCTCGTAGCTCTTGAGCTTTTCATTCAACGAAGCAATTTTTTTCTGCCTTTCTTGCCGTGCTGGCTCCAAACTCTGGTTAGCACTGCGGGACCGAGCACACACACAGTAACAGGCCCCATGGCAAACTCTGTGAGCGGCGAACCCAGACCCCCCTGCCGTGGTCCCACCGAGGAAGGCCCTACCTCCTCTTCAGCTCCTCAATTCGGTTCCTCAGCTGCTCGCCATCCTTCTCCAACCCTCTAAACTCATTACGGCAGCGAATATATAAAACCTGATGTGGAAACATTAAGTGCCCCATGAAGGAAGCAGGGGGCAAAGGATCCTTTCCCTAGAACATTCTGAGGGTAGATGTGATCACGTGAGCCTCCCTCATTCTGAGACTGGAGGGCCCAGACAGCTTATCCCCCAAGAGACACCCATCTGGAAGGTCACCAAGGCCCCGGAGCAGAGCAGCCCCCCCCACCCCACCCCCAGCCCTCACCTCAGCGTCATTGTAAGCCTTCTTCTTGTGGATCAGATCCTCCTTGGCTTGAATGCACTTGGGCTCCAGTTCAATGGCCTCCTCGCTGATCTTCTCCAAGTTATCCTGAATAGCCTTAAACTTCCTATCGGCCACGCCGACTCTGGCCTTTAAGGAAAAAGATGCCTCTGGGGAAAAACCCTAACACCCAAATCTACGCAACGTGACTAATAATGGAGGGGAAATGGCCCAGAACTCCCCGAGCTAGCGTGGTAGCAGCCTGACCCACGACATCAGATCTCAAGGTCAGGAGGAACCTTTTGCTCCCTGTTTCCAAGCTCCAGAGAGCATGGCCAAGGGCGAGGGCACCTCGGGGGAACCCTGTCTCTGCATTTACACAGGAGGCTCTGTCAGGTTTCCAGGAAGAGCAGACTTGGGGGCCCTGAAGGCCTGACTTTGACTTATTTCAATTCATTCCCCTTCCCCTCACAGCCTCGGCACATGACTTCCGGGCTGAAGGTGGGCAGAGACCTTTTCTTCAGACCTTCAAGGTCAGCTCAGAGCCCCGAGGGCTGCCTCATTCCTCTGCCCACTGCACCACACTGCCTCCCTTTTCAGAGTGCAAAAAAAAAATAACAAGCACCTAGGACTTAAGTCATAAATATCTGCTGATGAAGGGGGGAGGCAGGAACTGAGAGGAACATGTTGAAAAGAAGTGATCGCTTTGCCTATTTTTGCTTTTATTGAGCACAAAAGAGATCCTTCTATAGCTGATGAATCAACACACATTCAGTTCTGATCTAGTAAACACATAAACAGGGACACGATTTCTACGCCATCCTCATTCTGGTGCTGAAGAAGCCTCTTACTGGCCCCTGCCCATCCACCACTTCCTCCTCCCTCCCTCCCTCCCGCTTCCTCTCTGCTTCTTTTAGTGATCTTTAAAGTTTTTTTTTTTCAATTTATTATCTCATTTCTTCCCCATGACACAAACAATTGTTAACATCCTTTTTTGGGGGGGAGGGGACGTGCAAGGCAATTGGGGTTAAGCGAGTTGCTTCACATTACACATGAAGTAAATGTTAAGTGTCTGAGGCTGGATTTAAATATGGGTCCCCGTGATTCCAGGGTTAGCGTTCTACTCACTGAGCCATCTAGCTGTCTCTTTAACATTTGTTTTTAAAGCTTCTGAGTTCAATCTTTCACTTTCTCTCTCCCCATCCCCCCTGACTGAGGATGCACACAATTCAATACATATGTAGTCAGGTGGAATATTTCTGTAAGTCACATTGTGAAAGAAAACATGCCCCCCCCCCCCAAAAAAAAGCACTCTCAAGGAAAATGTTAAAAAAACAAACAAAAAAAAAACCCGCTTCAATGTGTGTTCAGACAGCAGCAGTCCTTTCTCTGGGGGTGGAAGCATTTTTCATTCCGAGTCCTTCAGTTCTTCTGAATCACGGCATCACTGGGAAGTTATGGCACTGACGGCTGATCATCTTCTCGCTGTTACTTTGTGCACGGTACCCATCCCCCCGCGTCAATCCACTGAAGGCTCTGCAGGCATTTCTGGGAGCATCCTGCTCATCGTTTCTCACAGCACGACAGTATTTTGTTGCCATCACAGACCACGATTTCCTCAGTCATTCCCCAACTGATGGACACACTCACAATTATCCAATTCTTTGCCTAAGAGCAAGCTGCTGTACATGTTTTTGTACATATACATCCTTTTCCTTTCTGTTCCCCTCTGGGGATACAGACTCAGCAGTAGCACTGCTAAGTCTAAGTATACGTGTGGTTTTATAGCCCGTCAGACATAGCTGAATAAGTTTACAACTCCACCAATGGTGCATGTGTCTCATGTTTCCCATGACAACCCCACCACCATTTGTCATTTTTCTTTTCTGTCCTATTAGCCAATCTAATAGGGATGTGGTAGTATTTGAGAACTGTTTTAATTTGCTTTTCTCCAATCAATAGTGAGAATATTTTTTTTCCCATAAGGCTATAGATACTATGACTACTTCATTTGAAAACTTCTTATCTTTTGATCACTTACCATTTGGGAAATCACTTATCTTTATTCTGTTTGCTCCAAAAAAAAGACCACTTTTTTTTTTAAACTATTATTCTAATTGTATTTCCCTGCTTATTCCCTTTTCACATCCCTTCTCACAAATGTTTTGCCCCCCCATTTGAACCCCTTTCCATCTTCCCCTTCTTCTATTCTTCCCTCTCCTACTTTCCTACAGGGTCAGACAAGAGTTCCCCACCCAAATGAGTGTATATGTTATTCCCTCTTTGAGCCAATTCTGATTCAAGTAAGGTTCAGGTACTATCTTTCTCCTCCTCCACTGCAAAAGCTTTTCCTCGCCTTTTGTATATGATAAAATTTCCCCCATTCTACCTCTTTCCCTTTTTCTCAGTATATTGCTTTCTCATCCCTAAATTGTATTTTCTTTAGATATTATTCTTTCCTATTCAACTGTGCCCTCTGTCTATACATATGCCTTCTAACTGCTTTAATAATCAGAAAGCTCTTATGTGTTGTAAGAAGCATCTTCCCATATAGGAATATAAACACTTTAAGCTTATGAAGTCTCTTATGAACTCTCCCGTTTACTTTTTCACATCTCTCTAGAGTCTTGTATCTGAAAGTCACATTTTCTTTTCAGTTCTGGTCGTTTCATTGAGAATCCCTGAAAATTTCTATTTCATTGAACATCATTTTCCCCCCTCTGAAGATTATACAATTCTGAAGGACCTCTGATGAAAAAAACTCAAGGTATCTGAACAGATTGAAGCAGACTTTTTTTTTTACACTATTTTTCTTGAGGGTTTTTTTTGGAGAGTGCAAATGTTGCTGGATAGGGAATTCTTGATTGTAATCTTAGCATATTTATCCTCCAAAATGCCCGATTCCAAGCCCTCTGGCTCCTTTAAGGTAGAAGGTACTAAATCTTGTGTTACCCTGACTATAGCTCCACAACTTGAATTGTTTCTCTGTGGCTGCCTGCAGGACTTTTTCCTTGACCTGGGAGCTCTGGATATTTGGCTATAATATTCCCAGAAGTTTTCATTTTGGGATTTCTTTTCCAGAGGTGATGGGTAGATTCTGTCCCATTATTTTCCCCTCTGGTTCTACAATATCAGGGGAGTTTTCCTTGACAATTTCTTGAAAGATGATGTCTAACTTGGCTTTTTTCAACAATGAGGTGATTCAAGGCAGTTCCAACAGACTTGTGCTAGAAAGAGCCACCTGCATTCAAAGAGTACCATGGACACTGAATGTAGACCTTTTTTTGTGGTTACTTTTGTTGGTTTGCTTGTTTTTTTCTTCCTCATTCTGCCCCTCTTGATCTATTTTTTCTTGGGCAGGAAGATAAATATGAAAATATATTTAGAAGAATTGCACATATTTAACCTATATTGAATTACTATTGACGGAGATGGGAAGACAGGAAGAAAAGTTTAGAATGTAAGGTTTTGCAAGGGTGAATGTTGAAATCTATCTTTGCATATACTTTGAAAAAAAAAAAAAAAAAAAAAACTATTACTAGGGGCAGCTAGATGGCGCAGTGGACAGAGCACCAGCCCTGAAGTCAGGAGGACCCGAGTTCAAATCTGGTGTCAGACACATAACACTTCCTAGATGTGTGACTGGGCAAGTCACTTAACTCTAACTGCCTCAGCAAGGAAAAAAAAAAAGTCAGAAACTTAACTCAAAAAACTATTACTATATTTTTCTAAAAAGATAATATATAGGCTTGTTTTGATCACAAATCTCAAGTAGTCTTAATAATTTTTAAATTCTCTCTCCTAGACCTATTTTCCAGGTCAATTGTTTTCCCAATGAGATAGTTTACATTGTCTTCTATGTTTTCATCCTTTTGGTTTGGTTTGGTTTGGTTTCTTGATTTCTCATAAAATCATTAATTTCCATTTGTTTAAGGCTAATTTTCAAGTTTTTTCTTCAGTGAAGTTTTGTACCTCCTTCTCCACTGTTCAAGTCTACTTTTCCAGGAGTTGTTTTCTTCAGTGGGTTTCCCCCCCTTTGGCCAGTTCTGCTTTGTAACTCATTCTTCTTCACGGTTTTCGTCCTTCATTTGCCATTCGGCCTAGTCAGTTTTTCCATGCGTGGTCTTCCTCAGTGTTTTTTCGTTATCTCCTTTACCAAGCTGTTGACTGTTCTGTGTGGTTTTCTTGCATCGCTCTCCTCTTTCCAATTTTTCTTGCTTCTCTTATTTGATGTTCAAAATCCCTCTTGAGCTCTTCCATGGCCCGAGACCAGTTCTTGGTTTTCTTGGAGGCTCTGGACGCAGGGGGTCTCACCTGGTTATCTTCTGAGTGTGTGCTTTGAACTTCCTTACCCCCGTGAGAACTTCCTATGCTCAGCACCCTTTTTGGTTGCTTGCTCATTTTCCTAGCCCATCACGTGACTTGTAATTATCAGAATTCTGCTTCCAGGGTGGAGGGTCAAGCGTCCCAAGCTTCAGGATTTTTGTGCAGCTCTTTTCAGAGATTTTTCCAAACCAAGGAAGTATGCTTTTCCCGCTCTCCTGGCCTGAGATTCAAGCCCCTTCTGTGAGGAGGGTCCCCATGGCTGCAAGCTCTGGTGTGCTAGGGCCCTTCCTCACCCAGGGTTAGACCAGGATTGCGTCGGGGTCGAGCCTCAGGGTCCCGCCTCAGGGTGAGCTGAGAGCTCCTGGAATTCCCTCCAATCCCTTGTTCCTCCTCATCATCTGGGAACTGAGTGCTCCGGAGGCTCCCAGATTTGTGCTCCCCCCTGGCTCTGCTCCTTGCTCAGGCTCCTCACCTTTGCTCCTTTCTCTCCTGGGACCCTCGGTCACTTCCTGTGGCTGGGCTCAGGGCACAGACTTTTACCTTAGTCACACAACTGGCACAAGGGCTGTGGAGTTTGGGGCTGGCCATCCCTGCCCCCACCGGGCCAAGCCCTCCTGCTGGTGGCCAGCAGTCCCTTGTGTCCCTGCGCTTGCTGACCTGCCCTGGACCCGGTTGTTTTCTTCCCATTTTCAGAGGTTCACTTTGGTGCTGAATCCTGCACACAATGACCTGATCTCGCCCTTTTCTGTTGAGAGGAGGGTGGGCCACCCCTTCTCAGGGTCTCTCAGTGAGGTCTCCCTCCCCCTTACAGCCCCCTGCACACGGCCTAGCACACGGGGCTCCACCAGCCTGCTCCCGGCTGCTCCCTGGAGCCCTACCCTAAAAGCTCACCAGGAGGCAGACCACGCCACGCCCTGTAGTCTGAGTGAGACCCAAGTTCCAATCTGGCCTCAGACACCTGTGATTGGGTGACCCTGACCTCGCCCTGCCTCAGGCTGCTCGACTGTAAAATGGGGAGAGGATCAGCCAGCCCCTCCTCCCAGGGCCGCTGTGGGGATCAAGTGGGACCCGAGCGATAAGGCTCTTAGAGCTGGCTCTGGCCCAGTGGGGGTGCTCCCCGGAGGCGTTTGCTCACCCGCCAGTCCTCCACCTTCTGCATCAGCCGCACCGTGCGATCCTCCCCGGCGCTCACCTGATTCCTCATTTCTTGAATCTCCTTCTCGTACTCGCCCACCTATAAGACAAGGAGGCGTGAGGTCCCGAAGGCCCCTCCAACCCGGAGCTGACCCCGGCACGCAGAGACCCCCGGCGGCCTACCAGGGCCCAGGCCATCTCGTGCTTCAGGTCCTCCAGCTTCTTCTTCATCACGCTCAGGTCGGCGATGCTCTGGAAGCGTTCCTCCTTCTCCAGGCACTGGCGCCGGAGCTCCAGAAGCCGCTGCAGACACAAGGGCACATCTGGTACCTCGTGCCCGGAGGCACGGGGGATCGGGGGAGGGCCCCACGGGACCACGGGGGATCCAGCCATGACACCTTGGGGGTGCAGGAGCTCAGGCGGGGTTCTGGCCCCTGCAGCTGGCCCAGTTTTGTGCATGACTCTGGAAAGTCCCTCCCCATATGCCTTAAATGGAGAGGCCTGGGGACCGTGAACAGGGCCGTAAGCGGCTCTGCCCTGAACCTCGGCCCCACCCCGGGCACCCGTGAAGAAACCCTGGCAGTCCCATCCCTGTCGTCCCATGAGACTCAGCGTCACCCTCAGCTCAGTTACCCCAGGTCCTTCCCCTTCCCCCTGTTCTGGGATCAGGTGCCAAAGATCTGAAGGCGATGCTCTGGCCTCCCCCTCACAGCCTGGAGCCTGAGGGGTGGCCTTTGGGGGGGAGGGGGTCACAGCCACACCCTCCAAGTCAGGCCTGCTGCCCCCAGGTGGGTCGTGCTCCTCCAGGGCCAGCGCCTACACTGGCTGCCCCACGGGCCTCCCTGCCACCGTTCTCGCCCCGAGCCGTGCAGTCGGCCGTCTGTGAGCCTGTGACTGGGCTCGTATCTCCCCAGGGCCTCTAGGCCCAAGGCCATCCCCGCGTGGCCTCTCCTTTCTAGGGACCCACCCTCAGACACACCACCCGGGGGGGAAGGGGTGTCTCCTTGGGCCCAGGCCCGGGTGCAGCTGGCCCCGCCCCCCACTCGCCCCTTTCTCTCCTCAGGTCCGGCATGCTGCCTCTGGAGGACCAGCCCTCGGGGCCCAGCTCTCACCCACCTCTTCCCCCTGCTCAATCTGGTCCCGGGTTCTGGCCTTGGTGTCCATGATGTATGAGTAATCCTCTTTCATCTGCTCCAGCTGGGTCGCTTTCATGAAGAACTGCGCCAAAGAGGGGCATGAATCAGGCGCGTTACCGAACCCCCTTCCTCTCGCGCTGCCGTGGCCCTGGGGGGTCTTCCCAGAGGGCGCTGGGACTCTGCCCGGGTGGCCCCCAGCTGTGCCCCTCCCAGAGCCCCAGGGGCTCTCCTGGCAGACATGCCGGACCCCTTGGCCATCTCCTTCTCCAGCTCGGCTCACAGGGTGAATGACTTGTCCAGGTCCCCCGGCTGGACTTGAACTCAGGGCTCTGCAGACACCTGCTGGGCCGGGCCAGTGGAGGCCACAGGGTGAGGCAGGGTCACACCCCAGCCTGGGCTCCTGGGCCCTCGCCCGTCATGGCGGAGACAGGCCGCGCTCCTGGGCTCCCTTACCTTGTATTTGTCCCCTTCGTTCTTGGACTGCAAGAACTGCTTGCTCATCTCTTGGGTCAAAATGGACACGGGGTTGTCCACCTGGGGACGGACAGATAGACGAGTCGTTAACGCCCGCCCGGATCCACCGTGGCAGGCTTCGGGGGAGTGAGGCGGGAGGACGGCCAGAGCCCCGAGGCGACAGCCTCCCTGCCGCGAGCAGAGGCCGAGGCCCGGCACCGCCAGCCTGCACGGGGCCATGGGCTCCAGGCCCAGGAGCTCGGCGCCCCTGGCCCTCCCCCGGCCTCCACTCGGGGGACGAGGCTCGAGGCCTGCATTGGTCACTGCTTTCAATAACGCCAAGGAGGCCGGCCTCCGTGTCTCACAGCCTCCAGGGATGGAAGGGGAAACCGAGGCTGGATCACATGACCCACCTGGCCAAGCCAGGCAGCCTAGCCCCGTCAGCAAGGCCAGGCAGCCTCCGACAGACATCCCCTCGGAGCAGGGGCCATCATTACCCCATGTGGGAGGCTGTGCTCACTCGGGGCTCAGGGCTGGGCCTGAACCTGCTGTTCCTGACTCCAGGCCCAGGGGCCCAGGAATAAGCCTCCAGCTTCTGGACATGGGGGAGGGGCAGCTTCAGACCCCCAAGCATGCTTTCTGCAGCAGCTCCATTCCCTGGAGCCAGAGACCTCACCAGGCCCCTCACTCTGAGGGCCCCTTTGGTGAACCTTCTGGACAAGCCCACACCGGACCCACCAGGCCGCCAAGTCCCTTTCTACCCAAGTCTCAGTCTTCCTGCAGGGGGCACAGTCTGAGATGGGACACCTCCCCCATTCATGGCTTCTGCCCCCAATCGCCAGGCTGCCTCTGCTCTCATGAATTTGCTGGGCAGAGGGGAGCAAGCACCCAGAGGAATGAGTCGGGTGAGGGCTAAAAGGATCAGACTGAGGCTGGAGGACCAGATTTCAAATCCGGCCCTGCCCCTTCCTCCCATCCCTTCTGCTCACTCATCCCTTACCCCGTTAGCCTACGAGCGTCCGTGCTAAGGACTAAGGGCTCGGGGGCCACGGGCGCAGGGAAGGAGGGCAGGCTTCCTGGCGGCGGCACCTGAGGCTGGCCGGACGGGCAAGAGGAGAGTGTTCCCGAGCTATGGGAGCACACGGAGATGCCAGGAGCAGGGGGACTTGCCCTCGGGCTTAGGGGGGACAGCTCAGCGCAGTCTGGGCAGGGGGCGCTCCGAGGGCCCACCTCATAAAGACGCCCCTCTGCTTCCCAAAAGCACAAACTGCTCGGACACAGATCGCTGCGCCGTTACCTGGATGTTAAAATGGTCGAGGATGGCCGTGAGCTCTTCCTTCTTGGTAGAAACCAGATTTCCTAGTTAGAGAAACACACAACGGGACACCCAGTGACTTTGGGCTGCGCAAGCTCTTGCCCTGCAATCCCACAGGCACTCGCTCCCCCGCCCCAATCTGAGCTGCGCTGACCCTGCCCCCAGGGTCTAGTGGGCACCGAGCAGGGCCTGATGGGCACCAAACATCCCAGTGGGCACCAAGCAGTCTGACGGGCACCGAGCAGGGCACTGAGCGGAGCTGGCAAGAACTAAGCAAGGCCTGACAGGCACCGAGTGGGGCTCAGGGTGATCCTGTCTGCATCGAGGCACACTTGGCAGGAGGGGCCTGGAGAGTGCAGGATGAGTGGGCAGCCCAAGGGCACCCTGGGACCATCTGTCAGAGGTGGCGGGGGGGCCTCCATGGCCCTGGGCTCCCTCTGGGGCGCACAGAGGCCGAGGCCTCAGGGAAAACTGCAGCAGGAAGCAAAAGGCCGGGGGGCGAGGAGTGAAGGGATCCCGCGCCGGGACAGGGCAGGAGTTCAGGATGCCCTGGGACTAAGGGCAGCGCTCCTCCTGGAGGCGAGAAGCAAACAGGAGGCACCCCCCCCAGGGGTCTTGGGGAGAACTGTGCAGGGAGGAGGAGGGGCTCTAGGGGCGGAGCATCCCCAGAGAGCCTCACCCAAGACTAAAGGAAGAGAGGGTCTGTGAGGGGAAGCGAGCTGAGACCCTCCACTTTGGCAATCATGGCCCAGAGGGCCCCAGGGCACTGCCAGGGTGCTTTGGGGGCATTTGCAGCCCTGGCATGTTCCCGCTCGGCCAAATTGGCCAAGGCTGCAGGAGCTAACGTCCGGCCCGGCTGTCACGGGGGCAGCTCGGAGCCCAGGGACCACCCTCGGTCTGGGGATGGCCAGAAGCCCCACAGCAGGCGGAAGCTGTCCGGGAGGCCCGGGTCGGAACTCACCGGTCTGGCCCTTGAGCTTGTAGCTGCGGTTGCCCTCCAGGCTGATGTGCTGCTGCACCGTGATGGAGTCCCCATACACTCTCGGCTTGAAGGCATCCTCCCCTCTGTTCCGGAGCGTGATCGAGATGTCGGCAGAGCTGCAAACGTGACCAGAGAAGCCCGGTCGTCCTCACGGGGACAGCCAAGGCCCGGGGGACCCCCACGCGGGGCCATGGCTTTGGCCCGGCCGCTCTCCACGGCCTTCTCTGTCTCACGCCTCCCCGTGCCTGGCCTTTCCCTTCCCTATCAGGGCCGCCGGGTTCCCTCATTTCCTGATTCTAACCCCAGATTCCAGCTGCTCCTTCCCAACCTGGTGCCTCCAGAGTGAGCCTGGGACGTGCCAGGCACAGGGGCTGGCACCAGTCCCCGTCTTGACTGCCCGTGGACCCCCTCCCCCCACGCTCTTTTCCCCCCTCCTGTCTGGCAGAGCCTTCATCTCGGTCACGGCCTCCTGGGGCTCTCGCTGTCCCGTCCCCTATTTCTGCTGAGGCTGCCACGCCCCCTTCCAGGCGCGAAGCCTGAGGCCTCCCCTAGTCTGGCCCGGGTCACACCCAGATCCTTCCTGGCCAGTCCGGTAACCCTCGGGTTTGGGGGCCCCTCTTGCTGAAAGCCCACCCCCAAGGCTCTGGAAGCTCTTCACAATATGGCGTCGGGCTCCTCCCTGCCTCAGGGCTGAGGTTCTGAGCTGGAAGGGACCCCCCAAGGGCCCTTGGGACCAAGCTCCTTAGGGGGCCACAAAACACCAGAGCCAGGTTCAGGCCCAAAGCTGCTGAACAATGGGACGATGGGGAGGTGGGTAAGGAAGTATCTCGTGGGGGCCCGCAGGCAGGTTGGGGGGGCCCCAGATTTGGGCAAAGGCCCCCCGGGGCTGTCAGAGCCAAAGAGAAGGGGCTGTGTGCCGGCCCAGAAGCAACAGCAGCAGCTGCTGAGGCCGGGCAGACCGTGGTCACCAGGGAGCCTGCGTGGCCGCTTTGTGGACAGAGCGTGGGGGAGGGGGAGCGCGGGGGAGGTTGCGGATGCTGCCTGACCAGCCCTCCTGACCTCGGCTATGTGGGACGGTTCTCTCAGAAGGGGAGGGGGGGGGAAGGGGAGGAGGATGAGGAGGGACACTTGGCACCAACTACCGTCACCACAGAGCTTTTCTGGGCCTGTGCTTTTTTAGAGTTGTTTCCAACCCTGGTTAACCAAACAGCCCTTGACAAGCAGTGGGAGGCGGGAGGTGGGAGCCAGGCCCAGGGCAGGCAGCAGCCTCCTGTTCCCCCACCCCCAGGGTCACCCCTTCTAACTTCCCTCTTGACTCTGGGGGGAGGGGCAGCATCTGGACCCCTCACTCCCTCTGCTCCCTTATTTCCTGCCCCCTCCCCCCCCCTGCCCTGCAAGGGTTCTGAGCTTCCCTTCACTTCCACTTCAAGGTTTTCACTCCCTACGGCCTGAACCACGAGCACAAAACCCAAGGGACTTCTGGCTCCCTCCCACCCACCCACCTTTCCCGGGGGCATCAGTGAGGGAGGAAACTTCGTCTCCATCTCACCCTCACCCCCAGCAGGGGTGCAGCTGGCTCTGAGCCCCTGGCACTCACCTCTGCCCATCCTTCACGAACCCTTTCAGAGAGGAGCCTCTGTTGGTGGCCAAAGCTTTCCCTCCGAGGCCCACTATGAGCGCGGTCAGGACGGCGCTCTTGCCACCTGAGGGGGCAAGGACGTCAAGAGCCCTGTCACTGTCTGAGAAAGGAGGCTTCTTCCTGCCCCCCAGGACAGTGGGCTCAAACCCCGCCCCGCCCCCTGCTGCCCTGTGTCCAACGGGCACTGCCCCCTCCTTGGGGCGCCCTGAGTGAGCAGAGGAGCTCGAAGGGCACGGCCAGCCATCACCCGTGGCCTGCGAGCGCTTCCTTTGACAAAGTCAGGGAGAAGTTTCCTCTTCCCCCAGAACGTGACACGTTCCTCACGAGACACAACAAATCTCCTTCCTCAGAGGCTTGTCTGAAAAGTGGGGGGGGAAGGGGGCCTACCCTGAGGCGAGCCGAGGTTCTGCCCCAGTTCTCGGGCCCAGTTCTGTCCGTCCTCAAAGCAGCCACTAAGCCGGCTCACAGCCGTGCTGGGCCTCCTGCCCAAGTGCCCCGCCCCCCAGGGCCTGCCCAGGAACCCCAGGGCACGACAGCTCAGAGGGAGCAGAACCAGAACCAGAGCGTCCCAAGTTTAGGCGTCCCACCTAATGCCCGAGTAACTCGGAGCCCAGAGAGTGCCTGTCCAGCTTCTCCTGATGGATTTACAAGGAACAGAACTGAACTTAATTACAGCAAAACCACGAGAAGCCATCATTCTTCTCAAAGAAAGATGTGAGAGAGGTCCCGGGAGTGAGGAGTCATGGGACTCGCCCAGGAGAGCCAAGAGGAAAGCTGGAAGCAGGGACGGTCCATGGGCCACCGGGCACCAGGATGCCCGGGACCAACGCCCTCCACGGCCCGTTACCGCCAACAGCGACGGCCCAGAGAATTCAGGGTAAACTGAGGATGCCTCCCCAGAGAGAAATGGGCCTGACGGGGCCTCGGACGTTTTAAGGACTGATGGAGCTTCCCAGACTTTCTCCACCATCAGCACACACGCGTACCCACAAGTACCTCCCCCAGCAGAGCACGACGGTACTGGGAGGGGCTCCCGGTGGGCTAGGGCTGGGGGAGACCCCATGGATCCTGAGGAGGGGCCAGCAGACAGAGACAACGACCAAGACCCGTTCACCCCCAACTTGGGACCACAAGAAAGGTCCCCTCTCGGGCTGGCCAAGCTTTGTCAGCTTTTCTCCGGACGCCAGGATGCCACAAGCCCCCGGGGGTCACCCACACACAGTGGGGATGGAGGGAAGGCCACCAAGGCTGGGGCCCAGAGCCGGGCTCTCAGCTGCCCCCTCACCCCCACCCCGGCCAGTGCCGGGGCACAGACCGACACCGTGAATCCCAAACCGACATCAACTTACTCCCATTGTTTCCCACCACAAAGTTGACGTTGGATCCAAACTTAAAAGGCCCCAGCATGGCGTGGCACATGAAGTTCTTCAGCTGGATGCTCTCGATGATCCCGACTTCGGCCGATATCTGTTAAAGACCCGTGGGCGTCAGCGCGGGCCTGACCACGGCAGGCACCCCCCCTCCCGCCCCCGCCCAGCCAACCCTCCCTTGGCTAAGAGACCACGGCGTGGCCTGTTCCAGGCAGCATGAGCGCCCCGGATGGCGGTAACACACCGGCCGCAGCCGGGGGCTCAGGAGGCCGGACTTTCTCAAGGACGCCCTGGCCCGGCTAGGACCACACCCCTCAGTACGGACGTTCTTGCCACAGACTGGAGGGGCGGGGAAGACGAGGCAGGGGAGCCCTGCGCTAGACAGGCTCCTCCTGCCCTCTTTGGGATCCCAAGGGAACGGGAAGCTGCCTACAGCGTTTCCTTGTCGATGACCCGCTACTTACCACCTGGGTCGAGGCGGTCCCGGGGGACAGAGGCATGAGGGACTCCTCTTCCTCCTCGCTCTCCTCCTCAGACACATTGTCCTGCTCCTGCCTTTGCTTCTTCTGCATCCCCATGGGAAGAAAATTCTCCTCCTTTCTTTTCGCCATGGGGCCTAGAACAATGGAGAGTGCCAAGGTGTTAGGGACAGCCTCAGACCCTGCCCAGGGAGGGAGGGGGAGTCCAGGCCTCCAGTGAGTCGCCATCCACCCTGCCCCCAATGCTACGGGAGCTGCCCTGGCAGCGCCTCAATAAGCTCTTCCCGTCGGGCCCGAGGGCGGCCTCGTCCAATCTTCTGGGCAGCAGCGGCGCTCCTCACACTCTAGCCCCGTCCGGCACCCCGGCCTCCCCCTCTCCCTGGCCTGGCCTCCCCCGAGGGCCTCTCCTGCCACGTTATGGGGGAGCCTTCTGGCTGGTGACTGAGGGTGGGTCAGGGAGTGGGAAGCACAGGGGAAAGCCTGGCCAGCAACCAGGAGGGGCTTTTGTTTGGTTCTCACCAGTTATGAGGCAACCCCGAGTCAGGCCGAACTCCCGCGCTCTGGCGTGTCCCCTTCCTCAGGATGGCTCCCAGCCCACGTGGGGTCTCTCTGTCCCGGCCCAGAGGAAAGGTCCAGACCTAGGAGACACAAGAGAAAAGCAGCTTGTTAAAGATGAAGGACTCTGGGAGACACATTGCAGGAACAGGGATCTGAGCCAAGCGCGAGCCCGTGGCAGCAGCTGTTCTACTGCATGGATCGCTGCTGAGAGTGAGGAACTCCAGGCCCCTGCACCCAGGCCAGGCCCGGGGGAGTGGGGCAGGGGCAGGGGCAGGGAGCAGGGCAGGGATCAGAAAGCACGATTTTCGCAACCACTGGCATTTAGCAGAAATTAAACTCTGGCCCCCAAAAGCACCAGCCCTCCTCCAATGCCGGAAGTACTGGGAAACTTCAGGAAGAAAATGCCATACAAAGCTCCAAGTGACAGATTAGCAAGAACCAATAAACAGAGGCGACTGCCTCTGAGCAAGGCCCGAGGCGGCTTCCTCCTGCACAGTCTGACAGCACCTCCCTTGGACCTCCCCCTGCCAGCCTCGGCCCTCTGACTGGCGGGCTGGCCTTCGGGGGCGGGTGCCCCTCCCTGACATTTAAGGAACACCAGGTGCTTCATGAGCAATCCTGTGACCGCCACCTCACCTTGATTACAAAGACTTGTCCCGGAGGATGGCCTAGACTAGGGGTCCTCCAACTTTTAAAATAGGGGGCCAGTTCACTGTCCCTCAGACTGTTGCGGGCCTGGACTATAGTGAAAACAAAAACTTTCTGGGCCTTTAAGTAAAGAAACTTCATGGCCCTGGGGGAGGGGGATAAGCGTCCTCAGATGCCGCATCTGGCCCGTGGGCCGTAGTTTGAGGACCCCTGGCCTAGACAGCGGGAGACCAGAGGGGACCCCCTTGGGAGGGGCTGAGCCAAGCTGCCAAGGAGCAGACACCCTGGGGCTGGGAATGACCATGGGGGGCTCAATCCTGCCTGCAGACACCGCCTGGCCTCCAGAAGGAGGGATGGCTCGTGGACTGGTGCTGGTGACTACATGACCCACAAATCGTTAATTTTCCTCATTCCCTGCTCTGATTCACTTAGAGACACTGTGTCCTCAACGAATCACTATCGGAGCAGACACAGGGGCAGGTGGGTGGCGCAGTGGTTAGAGCACCAGCCCTGCAATCAAGAGGAGCAGATTTCAAATCTGGTCTCAGACACTTCCTGGCTGTGGGACCCTGTGCAAGTCACTTAACCAACTGCCTCAAAGGAAAAAATGAAAAACATAAAACATGACATCCAATGTCCCCGCCACGTGGGGGAGGGGGCCGTCTCCCCTCTCACAGGCCTGTTTTCAGAGCCCAGGAGAGATCCCAGGAGGCTCCTCGCAGCACAACGTAAGTCCCTTTAATTCCGCTTCGCTGATAACCAGGTCGGGCCGTGACTACAAACTCCAACCCAAGGCTCTCATCTCACCCCCGACAGTTCCTGGGGAGCCGCGGACCAGAGCTTTCCCCCAGCCCTGGGGCTTTATGCAGATCGGGAGCCCGTCTGATCGATCTGGGCCCTGCCAACCAGAGGCCCAGGAGGAATCCAGCGCCCTGCCCGGGGAAGGCGTGCAGGGTGAGCCCCTCTGTGAATGACCACCCCCCGCGCCCGGAGGGCCAGTCCAGGCTGCTTTTTAAGGGCATTGACTCTTCCCCTCCCATCTGGACCCCACAAAGGAAAAACCTCCACGTTACTGCCTCTAACTGCCCCGTGACGCAGGTTAACAAAAAAGATGTTTCTAGATGTAGGAAACTCAAATCACTGAGAAGCTGGCAGCTCTGCCGCCTCGCCACTGCCTGGTTCGGGCAGAGAAGGAACAAGCCAATCACAAGCGTGACCTTCTAACTGAATAGAAAAAGACAGAAAAGGAAAACAAAGCACCGTCCCGGGGCCGGCAGCTTATCGGGAAGGGTTCAGAACGTGTCATGAATTTCCGTGCCAGAGCATCCCCAGAGAGGACACCGCGTTCCCGACGCCCACCTCCGTGCTCTCCTTAGTTATGCTGGTCTCCGCGGGCGGGTTTCTTTCCCCCCCCCCCCCGCCCCTTCCCTGCCTTCCCGCAGCTCAGGCATGGACGTGAGCGTGCACAAAGACCCGCAGTCGCGCCCGCGAACCAGCGCCCCCTCCCCCGCACAGACCCCAGCCACGCCCGCAGACCAGCGCCCCGCATAGACCCGCAGCCGCGCCGGACCACGCCGCCCCACCCCCGCCACAGACCCGCAGCCGCGCCGGAACCAGCGCCCCCTCCTCCGCGCACACAGACCCGCAGCCACGCCCGCGAACCAGCGCCCCACATAGACCGCAGCCGCTGGCGAAACCAGCCCCCTCCCCCGCACAAGACCCGCGGTCGCTCCGCGAACAGGCCCCCCGCATGGACCCCACGCGCTGGCGGACCAGCGCCCCCCCCCCGCACAAGACCCGCAGTCGCATCCGCGAACCAGGGCGCCCCCCCGCATGACCCCAGCCGCGCTGAACCAGCGCCCCTCCCCCGCGCACAAAGACCCGCAGTCGCTTCCGCGACCAGCGCCCCCACATAGACCCACAGCCGCGCCCGCACCAGCGCCGCCCCCGCACACAGACCCGCAGCCGTGCCGGCGAACCAGCGCACCTCTGCGCACATATGCACGCCCCCCGCCACAGACCCGCAGTGGCGCCCGCACCAGCGCGCCCCAGCACGCGCCCACAGACCCGCAGTCCGCCCACGAACCAGCGCGCCCCCGCGCACACAGACCTGCAGCCGCGGACCAGCGCGCCCCCACATAGACCCGCAGCGGCGCCCGCAGACCAGCGCGCCCCCGCGCCCACAGACCCGCAGTGGCGCCCGAACCAGCGCGCCCCCGCGCACACAGACCCGCAGCCACGCCCACGAACCAGCGCGCCCCCGCGCCCACAGACCCGCAGTGGCGCGCGAACCAGCGCGCCCCCGCGCACACAGACCTACAGCAGCGCCCACGAACCAGCGCGCCCCCGCGCACATATGCCCCAGCACGCGCCCACAGACCCGCAGCCACGCCCACGTACCAGCGCGCCCCCGCGCACAGACCCGCAGCCACGCCCACGAACCAGCGCGCCCCCGCGCACACAGACCTGCACCGGCGCCCACGAACCAGCGCGCCTCCACGCACATATGCCCCAGCACGCGCACACAGACCCGCAGTGGCGCCCGAACCAGCGCGCCCCCGCGCCCACAGACCCGCAGCCACGCGCCCGAACCAGCGCGCCCCCGCGCACACAGACCTGCAGCCGCGCCCGCGGACCAGCGCCCCCGCGCACCCCCGCAGACCCGCACCTCCAACAGCCCCGCAGCGTGAGGCCTCTCCGGACCGATGCCCCTTTGCCCGGAGTCAGGGCTTCCTCGCCCTTTTCCCTTCCTGACAAATCCCGCTCCCGGCCCTCGTTCTCGCGTCTGGGTCTCCCGGCCCCCAGCCGGTGACGACCCCCCCCTTTAGCGCCGCTCCTCACCCGCCCTTCTCGCCCCCGCCCGGGGACGCCCCCTCTCCACCCGCCCGCTCCCCTCGGCCGCCCGTCTGTTCCCACCTTATCCTCTCCCGCCGCCGCCACCGCGAGTCTGTGCTCGGACCCGGGCTTCTGGCCGCGCCCCAAAACCCAGCTCGCCGCAGCCCCGATTTTCTCCGTTTCTGACAGACGGATGACGTGCGCCCAG
The DNA here is from genome assembly GCF_902635505.1 of Sarcophilus harrisii. Classification (NCBI taxonomy): domain Eukaryota; kingdom Metazoa; phylum Chordata; class Mammalia; order Dasyuromorphia; family Dasyuridae; genus Sarcophilus; species Sarcophilus harrisii. The sequence goes on along the minus strand of NC_045427.1, from coordinate 4,340,470 downwards.
AAGCTGCGCCAGCGCGCGCCAATGCGCCACCTGCCGTACGGCGGCGGCGGCTCCGGGTCCGCAGGGACCTCACGCCCACGCCCGCCCCCGCCCCCCCTCAGGCGCCCCCAGCGGCCGTTCCGCGGGGCTCTGCACCGAGGGGCCGGCAGGGGGCCCTTTGGGGCCTGCTCCTCCGCCCGCAGGGCGGCGCCAGCCCCTGGTGGAGGGCCGCGGGGGGGGTCTGCGGCCTCCGGCCCAGCGGGCATCCGTGCCCCTCCTGCACGGCGCCCTCTGCTGGGTGCGGCGGGCACGTGCCCCCCTCAGGGGAGCTCCTGGTGCCCGCTTAGCGGTCATGCGCACCCTTCCCCCAAGGGCCTCCTCCTCACCGCCCGGCCCCCAGAGGGCTCAGGGGCCCCCATCCTCCCCCTCCCGTCTCTCCCTCCCTCCTTCCTGTTCCTCCCCCTCCCCCCCTCAGGATTCTAAGTCAGGGTTCGGAGCAGACGCTGCCTGGAGCTTTTGCTGGTATACAGTAGGCGCCCCTTAAGTGCTCACAGCAAGGACGGAGGACGCCGCCTCCCCCCTCAGACTCCCCTCGCCTCCCCTCCGCGGGTGGCCCTGGCCCCCCACGAACTCTCCCGCGGTCTCCACCCGTCTCCCAGCCCCCCGTTCCCCGCCTGGGGAGGGCAGCACCCCTCAGCCCCCTACCTGCCGAGGTGCCGCAGCGCGGGGGGATGGCGGAGGGACTTAGCGACCGGAGGCTCAGTTCCCCCAAGCAACGCGGGCGTCCTGGCCTCGGCCCCCACGGGAGCCCGCGGCTCGGGCTGCCCGCGGAACCCGCCAAAACCGGCGCCGCAGGGGAAAAGCCGCCGGTCCCGGAAGGAGGGCGGGAGGCCCTCCCCGCGCCCGCCGCTGCCCCCCGCCCTGCTGTCTCGGCCGGGAAGCGGCCGTTTCCCCATTCCTGGGCAAGCCGGCGGGCACACGCCTTGCGCCCCGGGACCGCCCTTCCAGGCGGGTACATTGGCCGGAACCGGTAGCCGAGGCGGGCAAAAGACGGCTTTCCCCTTGGCGGGGGCTTCCATCCGCTCGGGGGCGGGGCCAGGCGCGAGCGCCAATTTGGAACTGGGAAGTCAGCGCCGGCCTCGGCCTTGGAGCCTTCTGCCCCGTCGGCGCCTTCGCGGTGAGTGCGGTGCGGGGGGCGGGGGGGGGGGGGGGGGACGGGGCGGCCCGAGGCCGGCCGGGGCTTCTGGTCTCCGTCTCCCAGAGGCTTGGAGGCCGCCTCCGCTGGGGCCCCGGAACTCTCCCCGCCCCGCCCCGGGGGGAAGCGCACGGAGGGAGGTCTGGAGGGGCGGGGGCGCTCCTGGCGCGGGGAGACCCCTGGGACTGGGGGTCAAATGAGGGGCTGCCCCGTGGGCCAGAAGCCCCTCCGCGCCACCCCAGGAGAGGCCAGCAGGGGGCAGTTCTGGGAACGTCGGGAAATTTACCAGGGTAAACCCGGGCCCGGCCGCGGGGACAGCGGAGCCTCCTCTGGGGGCCCGGCCCCGGCCGCGGGGACAGCGGAGCCTCCTCTGGGGGCCTGAGCCCGGGCCCGGCCGCGGGGACAGCGGAGCCTCCTCTGGGGGCCCGGGCCCGGCCCCGGCCGCGGGGACAGCGGAGCCTCCAGAGGAGCATCTGTTGTTCAGAGGGGCCTCTGTCTGGGGCTCGGCCCAGAGGAGATGGAGGGCGATGTCAAGAGCTGGCTGGCAGACCAGGCTGCCTCCCCTCACAGCCCGCCTTTGCGAGATGCCCAGCGGGGGGCGCGCTGCTCTCAGGAGCGCTTCTGCCGGTCCTTGCTGAGCTTCCCCATCTGGGGGTTCGCTTGTGCCTTTTGAAGGTTTGCGGGCCCGGTTGCGTTCTGAACACCGGTGATGTTCCAGCATCCGTCGCTTTCCCCATACGTTCGAAGCGCTTTAAGAAGCGTTTCCTTTACCGTGAGTGCAAGTAACGTGACCGTTTCTCAATTAGGAAACTGAGAATTACAGAGTTTGAGTTGACTCGGGGGAGGGTCACCTGGCTCGTAAATGCGCACCCAGCCTTGATTCCAAAGGGGCTCGATATACCAGCTGCGCCCCCCCCCCCCAGAGTGGACGGCCAGTCACTAAGCAGGGCAGCGCCCGCCCCGGCGGGCAGACCCCGCCCCACATTCTGGGGAAACGCCAGCTCGGCAACTTTTTATCCTGTTGTGTCAGACAAAACCAAAAGAATCAGAAAGTCCCTTATCCCAGAGCGCCTGGGAAGGGCGGGCGGGCGCTAGAAATAAGCTCAGAACCAGCTCCACGGGGCAGGGGCTGCCTTTTGAAGGAAGAGAGGGACTCCAGAACAGAGGGGGAGGAGAGCGAGCCGGGGAGTTGGGCTGGCCCCCTCCAGGGAGGCTGGAAGGGCAGCTTGGGGCCAATTGTGATGTGCCATCCTGGCCATGGAGCCCAGCCAGGCTGGGGGAGGGGCCGTGTGAGCAGAGAGAAGCGGGCGGATTCAGGAGCTGATCAGAAGTAACAAGCTAGGTAGGAGGACCTGGAGACAGGAATTTAAAAGTAACTGGGAAGAGAAGTGCTCAGCGGGGCCAGCGACCCAGACCGGCCATCGGATTGGCCGGAGAAGAGACTTGTGATCTTTGAGCGGCTAAGAGGTTCCTTTGGAGAGAGCGGTTTCAGCCAAGTGGGGATAAGAGGGCCAGCTTGCAAAAGGGTGAGCGGGGCAAGTGGAGGGAATGAGAAGCTCATCTTCCGGAGTTTGGCTGAGGAAGTGCGGAGCTCTGGGCTGGTAGCGGAGGGAGGAGTGATGGTGAGCCCTCTGATGGGAGAAGTGGGGAGCTCCTCCCCAAACCTCCGTTTAAGGAGGGGGCCCGGGCCAGCCGACTCTCCCTCCCACCTGGCTGCGCTTCTTTCCCCTTTTCATCTGTCCACATGAGGCCGGCCCATCGCCACCTGAGCTCCCAGGCCTCCGGCAGCCTTCTCTCCGTGGCCCACCAGCCAATCTGCTTTTGGCCTCTTTGGCCCTGCCCATCCAGCCTCACATTAGCTTCTTTTTTTTGCTGGCGTCCCAGAATCAGGGCCCTGCCTCCAGATCCTTCCCTGCATCACAGTCCAGGCAAGAAAGCTGCTGAATAGTTTTGACAAAGGGCTCGGAAACCCCTGGATTGGGCCTACAGTCACAAGGGAGGCACGAGAAGGGGACACTGACTAATGAAGCCTTTGCAAAGGGGATGTAGGGAACAGCTGCCTTGTTGTGAAAGGCAATGGAGGATCCTCTTCAAGTCCGCATCACTTGGGGCCATTCTTACTTTTTTTCCCCTCGAGGTTTGAGGACCCTGAAAAGCTCCAGGGCTGGTTTCTTACACCAGCTCATGGGAGCCCTCCCTTGTGCTGTTTCTCTCCTTATTTGGGATTCTTTAGCCAGTCAGACTTAATGAGCTTCAGAATAAGTATTTACCCAGTGATGTCATGGTAGCCTGTTGGTACAAACATCCTTCCAACTAGAAGCTCGGGCTCCCTCGATTCCATGGCGATTCCAGAGGATGAGGGGCTAGGGGCCAGGGAGACTCAGGGGCGAAGAGTCACTTACAGCTCCTCAGGGATGAAAACCCTTGTTCTTCCCGTCATGGGGACCCCCTGAAAGACTTAGGTGTGCGATGCTTTCTGCTGGGCTCCTCAGGCCCCACACAGATGGGACCATCAAATGCTATTGATGTGGGGGGCACTGCCAGGACTCATATGAGCCATCCCCTGGTCAAGAACAGCAGAGACAGAGGCCCCTCTCCCTTCTTCCCTGCTCCCCGATCAGTTCCTTTGCCATGGCTTTGACCAGGCTCCTGCTGGGCTTGACCCCATTTTCCATGGGGGTGATTTTCATCCCTAGCTTTCATTTCTCTCACATTAGCGAAGGACTTTCTTCTAGCTTCATGCTCTTGGTTGATGCAAGGATCCCACTGAGCTTGTCTCCCGATAAAGGGAACGGGTAAACGGTGACTTGTCAGTCCTTTTAATTGCGTCCCCGTGAGGACCCAAAGGATTCCCCCACATCTGTTTCTTTTGCAGACAGACCCCGTGGGGCACAGGTTCCTACTTTCTTGTGTCTGTCCTTCATCGTCTTGACGTTTTTAATTGATGATTATTGAATTTGTGTTAATTTTGTCATTTGAGGACTAGTAACGGGAAAGCAGAGCTATCCCCTCCTTTTTTAAGACTTTTCCATGTAACGTCTAAATTTCTTATTTGGAACCATTAAATCCTTCTGTTACACAGTTTTCCTAACATCGGAGAAAACCAGCATGGGGGTGAATGATCTGTGGCAGATTCTGGAGCCTGTTAAGCGGCACGCCCCTCTCCGGAGTCTCCAGGGGAAGACCCTGGCCGTTGACCTGAGTCTCTGGGTATGCGAAGCACTTGCTGTCAAAAAGATGGTCGGCATCGTTGTCAAGCCCCACCTCAGGTGCGTTGGATTCATGGTGGCCGCGCCCGTCCCCCGTGGCCTTGCTTCTTATGAAAGCTGGCCAGCACCACGTCAAGCCCCACCTCAGGTGCGTTGGATTCGTGGCGGCCGCATCCATCACCGTGGCCTTGGTTCTTATGTCTCCCTGCTTCTGTGGGGTGTGGTGGGCTGAGTTTTTGAGAGCGTCGCCTCCCCAGATTTCCCGCTCCTCACTCAGGAGACACGGCATGGGAGAAGAGTGGCAAGCGTGGCATTGCCCGCTAATCTGTCCTGACTGTGTCGTGCCCCGGGAGCCTGGTGACCCCGGGGGCGAGACTGAGGCTGGTGAGTGCACGGCCCAGCCTCCCTTAAGGCGAGCTCACTCGCATGTCCCGGCATCAGCTCCCGGACGTCTGAGAGCGTCAGCCACAGTGTGAGGCATCAGGGCACGTTCCCTGCCCACAAGGTGGCTACATGCTTTTAGGGCAAATGGCACAAACACAAAGAAATGAATCTAACATGTAGATGGAACGTCCAGAGTAATTTCCTGGGCTGGACGGGGAGGCGTGAGGCTCAGCCCGCCTCTGCGAGGGCACAGAGAGCTGGGGTGAATGTGCTCAGGGACAGAGTCAAGCCACGTGGGCGCAGAGGGGAGAGGCGGCAACGCTGGCTGGCCATAGCTCAGGGCACAGGGTGCAGGGCTTGGCCACTCGCTGGCTTTTCTCAGAGCCGGGGATTCATTTAGATCTGTTTGGGCTGTTCAGGAACCTGTTTTTTCGCATCTCATCTCTAACCTTAATGGAAGTAAAACTGCTCTTCGTCATGGAAGGCGACGCTCCCAAGCTGAAAGCAGACGTGATGGGCAAACGGAACGAGACGCGCTTCGGGGCCCCCCAAAACCGGGCCCACAAATTCACAAGATCCTCTTTCAAGGCTGTCTTAAAAGAGGTGAGCAGCCAGAGCCAGGGGCCCTTCTGTCCCCAAAGTTTGGAGCCAAAACATCCCCCACATCCCCTAAGAAAGGAAGAACACTTAGTTATTTTGGGTTTCTGGCCTCAGGGCTTCCGTAGGGTCTTTGTATGGAAGAGAGATAGGAAGCTGAGATGGTGATTGGGGGTTCACGAGTATCTATGCCACAGGGCGGCCTTTGGTCAGGCTCCAGGCCTTATCTCTCTTCTCTTCCTGACTAGGAGCGCTCATTACACTTAGAACCTCCTCCACCTTTATGGGATTTTGCTCTATTTTCTCTTTGAACATGATTTTTATACCTTTGTCTCAAGCAGGAAACGTTCCAATGTCATTACAGAAATTCCGACTGCTTATTGTCATCCAGTTTGTTCTTAAATATTCATTTGCACTACACGGGGCACTTGGGATTGAGTCCTAGGAGCACAATTCCCTTCTTGGGAAATCCTTCTATTACAAGAGAAGCTCTTTTCCCCACGAAGTCTCAGTAATGGATCGGACGTGGATTACGTGAAGGACGGCGTCCGTCCTCCTCAGCCGTTGCTGACGTCGTGCTTCTGAGAGCAGGCCTCCTTCATGGCTCGATCCATTCTGTGTAGATAAAGAAGGGCCATAAGCCGGCCTTAGTGAGCATTCAGTAGTGTAAAAAGATCTCTGCTGTCCCCAAGGTGGCCTGCCTTGCCCTTGAATGTGAACATCTGTCTTTGCAGAAGACCCCGAGCTAGCAGGGGGAGGGCCTGAGAGCCAGCGGTAGGGGACTGACTTCCCAGGATACCCTGAAGAGTGTCCTCTGGCCGAAGGCAGCAAGCCAGTCCTGCACTTTTAGCGGGCTTCTCGGTGGGTGGGCAGCACAGGTCCAAGTGCCATGGCAGATGAGAAATGGAGAATTGTTGGTCCTACCCTAAGCGCATTGAGAGACCTTTAGGTGTTAACATTGAAACCAAAGCATGTGCTGCTGCATTTCAAGTCTGTCATTCTAGCTAATCTACATTGTGTCTTCTACCTATCTTCCCACCCACCCATCAATCTGTCATCTGTCTCTCTCCATAACATCCGTGTATCATTTAGCTACCATCCACCCATCTGTATCATTTATCTACATTTGGAATCTCCAAGTCCTTAAAAGGCAGTTTTTAACCTTCTAAATCACTACCCCTTTGGGCTTCGTGATTCCTGGAGAAGGATGGTGCAAGAAGCATAAGCTAGTGCACACAGTAGGCACTTGATGCTGATTGACTGATGGGAAGCAGGCCCTGATTTTGGTGGATTCTGCTCCTAGTGCCTTGACTTGTTGGAGTGCTTGGGAGTTCCGTGGGTTCAGGCATCCGGGGAAGCCGAGGCTATGTGCGCCTACCTCGATGCCCATGGCTATGTGGACGGGTGCCTCACTGACGATGGAGACGCTTTCCTTTACGGAGCACAGACTGTTTATCGAAATTTCACTATGAATGCAAAGGTACGTGTTTTTGAAAATTAATTTTTGAAGATTATTATTGTCAAGTGATTAACTTTGGGGGAAGGATATTCTGAGGCAGCATGCCACAAAGGTTAGCCCTCAAAGCCAGAGAGACCTGGGGCAGGGCTGTCTCTGATGCATCCCAGGGTTTGAGCTTGGGCAGGGAGGTCCCTTGTCGAGACAGGAAACTTGCCTTCTCCCAGCCTTGGCGCCTTCAGGTACGCATCCCAGGTCTCGGCTGTAAGTCAGGAGCTGGGGGTGCAGGATGCGACTGAATCATCGGCTGCACCTGCTTAGTAAGAGCCATGAGGATAATGATTGCAGAGAAAGTTGTTCAGCAGCTGTTGGCCCCCGAGGTCCTTGGCTATGGAGCCTGAGACGCTGCATCTGCCTCTGACCCAGTGATTGTGGGTGACTGGCTTCAGGCTCGTCCTCCTCCTTTGAAGAGTGTGGGACTCGAGGCAAGGCTTCGTAGCCCATCCTGGGGCCTGGAGCCCTTGGGTGGAGCCTGCCCGAGCCTCCTCGGGGTGCTCTTGGCACCAAATGGTCCTCCCTTCCCGCTGGGACGTTGGGATTTCTTTTGTTCCCTCCGCGCACACACACACACATAATGCAGGAGACTTAGCTGAGGCTTTGCACGCTCCTTGTCTTTTAGGACCCCCATGTGGATTGCTACACGATGTCCTCGATTAAGCGGGATCTGGGCCTGGATCGGGACACCCTGATTGGCCTGGCCGTGCTGCTGGGCTGTGACTACCTTCCGAAGGTAAGCCGCTGGCGCCGCCCCCTTTGCCTCCCCAGCCTGGTCTGGAGCGAATGCTCATGGACCCCCTGCTAGTTTTACTCATGGTTGCCACGGACTGAGAAAAAGACCTGCTTGGGGCTCCTGTTGCCGTGGTGCCTTTGTTGCCAGGGAACCCCCTTACCGCCCCAAGACCGGCCCACACAGATCTTTGCTCCATGCATGCTCCATATTGACTCACATTGCACGTGGGCCCCCGCTCACCCAGCGGGAAGTCGGCCCCTCAAAGGCAGGAGTTGCCTTTGCCTCGTTCCTGTCATCCCAATCCTTGCTGTGGGGCTCGGAGCACAGTCGCACCTCCATAACGGCTGGTTGGATGGATGGAGGAAGCCGGTGGTCCTCAAGCCGGTCACTCCTGAAAGAGTTTTCTCTGCGTGAGTCGCAGCTGTCAGCTTTCTCACATTGGAAATTAAAACTGACACATTGTTGATTCATCTAAAGTAACAGCCAGCCCACCGGTTAACGCGAAGAGCACGTCTGCTCCTTTCCCAGCCCGACGCGCGGCGTGGCACTGGGGATGTCCCATTCCATGGGGACGTCTGCGTCTGCTCGGCACAAGGCACTTCGGTGGAAGCGTGGGGAGAAGATCCTGCCTCCCGGATGTGGGCTTAGTAAAGGGAGGGCTTTCGAGAGGCAGCTGACATCTGTGTGTGTGGCCCCTGGCGGGGCCGCCCTTGAGACCCACGTCCTCCTCATCGGCCCTGGCACGGGGTGGGGCATGGGGCGCGCTCTGGATCACTGTGCAGGTGGGCAGACCCGCAGCCCTTCGGCCCGGCATGGCAAGTGGCTGGTGAAGGTGGGGGGCTCCTGCAGCTGTGCATGTGCGTCGGGCTGACGTGGTGCGCTTTGGTAGGCGGCCCTCCTCAGTAACATTCTTTTCTCTCAAATATAATGTCCTGGGAGCAGGTTTCTTGGGAGCTTCTGGAGGCAGCCTTAGTTTCAGTTCTATGTAATAATCACCTCAAATGCAGCCAGGAGTTAAAGTCCAAATCCTTTGTTGTCTCTTCCAAAATCTTATCTCCTTCACTTGGGGCTCGGCCAGCTTTCTGGAGGCCTTTGGGATCTTGGCTTCAGGGTTCTCCACAGGACAGCCTGCCACCTCTTCTCTGTCTCCCTTCCTTCTGCCCAACTGAATCCTGCCTCTCAGTCTCCCAGAATCCATCCTGCTTGAGGCTGCTAGCTTATATAAGCTCTCTTAAAGGTGCGAACTCTAATTAAAGCACTAAGTACGTCTAGAGAACTGTTAGGCAACCATTGTCTCTATCAATTCCCCTGACTCAGCACCTTGTGAGAATTCTAACCTCCTCCTCCTCCTCAGGGTGGTCCTCGAGTCCTTGATGTGGTTCACCTTTGTGCATCCAGATGCATTTCGTTATTCTTTTTACCTCCTTCAAGGGCTCTTGAGAGTCCGGCTGGCCCCACCCTGGCTCGGCACACCCATCTGATTTAGGTTGGCTCGACCCAACCATGATCTCTCCACGCTGGTCCAGTTTCTGAAGTCTCTGGGGAGGTCAGGGATGGCTCGGGCTTGAGCTCGGGCGCTTCCTGGATGTGGGTTTTAGCCTCCCTGATGTTTCACGTTGGCCAACCAAGAAGAATGTGGCCTTCACAGCTTCCTTCTTGGGAGTTCGGACTTGGCTCTGGGCCTTCTCTCCCCACTCCCGCCCTAAAGAGCGGCCTGGCCCTGCGTTTCACAGCCTGCGTCCCATGTCCCCCTCCCCCCCACACCCCAGCCACACAGAGAGGGTCATTCCCTCGGTTCTGCCCTCCCCTGGCACAGAGCCCTTGTGGGGTTGCTGCGTGGACAGTTTGAGAGCCCTGAGGGCATGTTCCAAACTCTCTTCCTGAACGCTTGGGCCGGTTCACAACGCCACCAATGATGCATGAGTGCCCCTAATTTTCTACCTCTCTCCAGTACTTGTGATCTGGTGGGTGAGAGGTGGTACCCCAAGTTGTTTTAGTTCCCCTTTCTCTAATCAGTAGCGATTTAGAGCGTTCATTCATGTGTGTTTAGATATCTGAATGGCTAGGTGATAGAGTGCCAGGGCCGGAATCAAGATGGCTCCTCTTCCCGAGTTCAAACCTTCAGACCCTGGAAAAGCCACTGAACCCCGTTTGCCTCAGTTTCTTCCTCTGTAAAATGAACTGGAGAAGGAAATAGTAAATCACCTTTTTGCTAAGAAAAGCCCAAATAGGACCATGAAGAATTGGACACAACTGAAATGACTTAACGACAATAGATGGCTTTGGTTTCTTTTGAAAACTGCTTGTTCATATTCTTTAGCCATTTTTGACTGAGGAATGACTTGTTTTTGTATATTTGACTCAGTTCCCTATATTTGAAAAAATGAGCTTTTTATCAGAGAAACTTGCCATGATTTCACCCTCCCCCCAGTTTCCCCACTAATCTTGGCTGCTTTGGCTTTGTTCGCATAAAACCTTTTTAAATAAGAATAATCCAACAATCCATTTTACTTGCTGTGATCATCTCTGTCTCTTGTTGGTCAGAAATTCTTCTTTTACCCACAAATCTGATGGGCATAATTTCCCATGAATCACCACGTTCCCATTTGGACCTTCTCTCAGCACGTGATGGCAGATGTCGGTCTTTTCAGAGTTTCTGACAAGCTGGTTTTCCATTTTCTTGACGATCTTTGTCAGTCCTTCTTACTCCAAAGCTCGGACCCCTGGATTTATCCCCTGTGCCCTGTTTATCCCGGGGAGAGCTCCCCAGTCTGGCTGGCCTGCTTGGGGCCTTCCTCCTTGGACTGTAAGCTCCACGAGGGCAGGGACTCCTGTTGGTCTCTTGGTGTACCCTCGATGCTTGGCACACAGTCGGCATTTAATGTGCGTTTCTTGAGTGACTGATTGTGGAGGAGGCAGCTGGAGAGGAAGAGGCCGGGGTGGAAGCCTGGTGAGCTCTCCCAGGGCTGATGCAGAATTTCGGAGGGAGACTCGGAGCACTTTGGAAGGGTTCCCAGGTCCATGGCCATGTCCGTCCAGGGTGGAGCTGAGCGGGGCGGGGAGCACTGGGCCTCGGACCCCGCCCTCTCGGCTGTTCAGCCCATTCTGTTCAAGGCGAAGGTCTCCATTTAAGATGCTCCTAGTCCCAGTTTGTCCTGAAAAGACTTCAGGGTCCAGATAAGGGTGGGGGGGGGGGGGGGGACATGGTGATCCAATTTGTGAAGGCGCCACTTCCCAGAGAATGTCAGACTCATCACAGACCCCGATTGGTCGTTGGCTTTGTTATGAAACTTCCACCTCCAAAATGCGTTCTCCTTCCAGGGGAATTTCCTTAAATGAGTAAATAAATAAAAGCTTCTTCAGGTAATAATAGTTTTTTAAAAAAGAAGTGCGTCTACATCAGTTAGACTCTGACGCCCCGTGCTTGGGCTCCGGAAGGGGCTGGAGCCGGACATGGGCCTGTTGGTGGATATGGCTGCTCAGCAGCCCTCCCAGGGGGTCCCCAGAGCAGCAGAAGGGGACATGTCCCTCCTCAGGGTTCTGGGGGTTTGTTAGAGCTCCCGGGCTCCCATGCGTGTGCTTCTCCCTCGATTGTTGATCACAATTGGCTAGCCAGACTTGATAAGCTTTTAGGAAGGGGTGGATACAAAATGTCCTCAAACCAGGGGGCACCTTCTCGCCGCGGGGGTTGCGGCGTGCTGGGTGCCAGCTTAGCGAGCGCACATGGCCCAGAGGAGAGCCCGTGGCATCCATCTGCCCCCAGTCCCCCGGCGTCTCCTGCCGGTGTTTGGGCACATTCAGTGTGTCTGCTGGGGCCTGTGCTCCCAGGGAACCCCACTCTTACTGTCCTGGGGGCACTGCTATGGCATCGGGGGGACCAATCCTCCTCCTTGTGGAAGCCCCCGGGGGCTTGGCCCTTCTCTCTGGTGCTCCCCTCCCAAGCGGTCCCCTCAGGAGCTTGCTCAGAGCACCCCCTGCCAGGGGACGTGGGCTCCTCAGCCCTTCCCAGGGCCAGGGCCAGATGCTGGCATCCCGTCCTGTCTGTTCCAGGCTCTTTCCACTTCCTTCAGCCTTTGTGTTGGGGCCTTTGTTGATGGGTCCAGAGGAGACGGCTGGACATATATCCCCGATCCATTTGTAAATTCTTGCCCCCTGTGGTGAGGAGCGCCCCAGCGTGCCCCGTCACCGTCAGGGCCGCAGAAGTGCCACTGCCATCTTGGAGGCTTCCTCTGGCAGCCCCAGATCCGCCCGCTTCCCTGAGATTTTCCTTTAAAGCGGCCCTGGGGGAATCGGCTGCCAGGGGGAGAGGGGGGGTTATTCCTGGGATTAATGGCGCTTTCCTTCGGTCACGTTTTTCTTCCTGAAGGGAGTCCCTGGAGTTGGAAAGGAGCTGGCGCTAAAGCTTGTGCGCTCTTTGAAAGGGCAGAACTTGCTGCAGAAGTAAGTCCAAGGTGAACTCGAGAATGTGGCTCTTCCCTGGCAGGATCATCAGCCCCCGTTGGTCTGGGAGGAGACTGCCTTTGGGAGGCACCTGGGGCAGGGGGGCCCCGAGGGGCTGAACCCTGGGGCCCATGAGGGGGCCAGAGCACGCCCTGCTCTCTCCCTGCAGTGGCTGCGTGCCAGAGGCAGGAAGCATTGAGCAGGTGCTTCCTGTGGGCCTGGCGGCCCACTTGCACCTTAAAGCAAAGATGGCTCTGCCCTCCAGAACCTTCCCTTCTAGTGGGGGAAGGGAGAGAGGAAGGAGGAAGGGAGGGAGCTGGGCCCTGTGGAGGAGCCCCTATGAGGGGTCACATGGGGTGATGCAGAGAGGGGAGGGCCCAGGGGCTGGGAGAAGCTCTGGAGCGGCCAGCAGAGAGGAGTGGATGCTTGTAGTCAAGAAGATAAGAAAGAGCCAGGCTGGCCCAGGACTGACAGGTGAGAGAGGCCGGTCTCTGCTTGCTCTCAGGGGGGCTTTCTTGTGCAGAGAGCATCCCTGTGACTCGGGGGCCTGCAGACCCGCGGCCTCGGAGGGCTCGGCCTACTCTTTCCGAGTTTGCTTTTCTGTTTGAGAGGCTGCTTTGGGTGCTTGGATTCTAGAAATTTCCCACGTGCCCCTCGACTCCACTTTTTCCCAAGGATGTCCAAGGAAGCCAGGCCCGGTGCGGCCTTCAGTTCTCTTCCTTTTCTCTGGGCCGCCAGCCATGAGCATTGCTGGGATGGCTCCAGTTAGCGGTAAAATAGGTCATATAAGTCTAGTCGGGAGTTGGGATGAGTCTAGTGGGGACGTAAAATGCTCCATGAGTCTCCTGCCCACAGCTGTTTTTAAGCAGAGCCTTTCAAAGTAAGGAAAGGGGTAAATGGCGTCCGCCAAGTCCGTCCTGCCTTTTATAAATTCTAACCCGTGATCCACATAGCGGTGGGTACCGGACGCGGATGTGCCGGCTCGCCAAAGTCTTTGCCAGGCTCCCCTCCCCCGGGAGACCCACAAACACAGGACAGAACTAAAGGACAAAGCCCGTGGCCAGTCCGTCCCAGCATCCGTGGCTCGGCCCTCGCCCCTTCACGTGTCGGAATACTGGGCTGCCAGCGGGGCCTCAGAAATCGGCTTCCCCTAATGGTCGTTGTAGATCGGGGGTGGTTTCCACACTGGCTTCCGCACCCCTGTCTGTAGATCGGGGGTGGTTTCCACACTGGCTTCCGCACCCCTGTCTGTAGATCGGGGCTGGTTTCCACACTGGCTTCCGCACCCCTGTCTTTAAGGGGACGCTCTGTGGAGTTATTGGAGGAGCCCGGGCATCTGCCCCAAGAGCGCTGAGCTGCTCCAGGCCCTGGCCCCACTTGGCTGCTGCCTTTCCAGGTTCGATCAGTGGAAGGAGGAGTCCCACAGCCCCGACCTGCCGCCAGCCCCAGTTAGGAAGCCAGCTCATTGCAATGTGTGCGCCCATCCAGGTAGGAGACATCCGTGGGGTGTCCAGTCGTCCGGCCCCGAGGAACACTGCTCGCTGGCCCTTCTGCCCCTGCCGGCCTGCAGTCCGGCCGGGCTCACGCTTGTGGCTCCCTCTCCCCCTCCCCTTCTCCCTTCAGGGCTCCCCAGCATCGGTGACTTTCCCAGGGAATCCCATCTTCTCACGGCCAGAGTTCCGGCACTTGCTCGGGGGCAGCCTGGTGATGTCAGTGGGCACTGGCGCAGTCCCTTGCTGTCCGAGGGCCAGGTGGGGCTCCCCGGTCCCCCAGTGGGAGGCCTGAGCCGGCAGGGCTCACTTAGTCCCCCTCTCACAGCCGCACACGGCCCCTAGTAAAGCTCCCGCTCCACTGGGGGCCTTTTTGCACCTGGAACTTTCCTTCTGAGCGGCCAGAGCCCGTTTCTTCGTGTCTGTAGCCCCCGTCGACGGCCATCCTCGAAACCCAAGAACGTGGCATCCGTCCCTGCTTCCAGTGGCTCTTCCAGGCCCCTCTTTCTCCCTCCCAAGAGGCATTGGAGGGCAGAGAACCTGCCTCGAGGGGCTCAGCCGGAGAGACTTTGCTCCTGGCCTCAGTCCCCCTGCACAAGGAGCCTTCACCCCCCTCTCTCCCCATTGACGCCCCACCTAGGAGCTCACGGGGGCTCCTTCCACAAAGTCTGCAGGCCCAGCCCAGGCGGAGCGTCAGCGGGAAGGGAGCTCGCAGCGAGGCCGTGGGAGGCTGGGGGCCGCACGGGGGCCCCTCTGGCCGGGGAGGAGGCTCCTCCTGCCCTTCTCTGAAATCCGCCCAAGCTTCCTGGTTCTCCTGCGGCAGTTAAAGATGCGTCTTTGCTTGGGATGTGGGACCTTCTCAGATCTCGGCGCCGCGATGGGCGCTGATCGTCTGCTGGCCACTGGTGACGGGCCCTTGGGCCGGGGCCGGGCGGGCGGTGAGCCGGCGCTCTGTGTCTCTGCAGGCTCCCCCGGGGACCACGAGCTGCGCGGGTGCCGCCTGTGCGGCAGCGAGCGCTACTGCGAGCCCCACGACCCCAAGTACCGCTGCCTGTGCGACTGGCACCGCGCCGAGCACCGCCGGCTACAGGGTGCTGCCGAGAACAGCGTCAAGAAGTGGGTCCCTCCGTGGCGCTTCCCCTGGGGCGCCTGCTGGGCACTGGGCGGGGGCACCCACTCCACGAGTGCCCCAGAGACCCGGAGGGGACCCCGGGGGGCGGATGCTGGCCCAGGGAAGGTCGGAGGAGGGGAAAGGCCATGAGGGGGTCTGCTGGGGGTCCTGATGGATGCGAGATGCAGGTGCAGGGCAGGGCTGCAGAGGGGCGAGGGGCACGTGAGAGGCCTTAGCCCATGGGACAGCCTGTTCATTGCTGGGAGCCAGTGGGATTCCCTGGGGGGGATGGTCCAAAGGTGGGGGGAGGGCAAGGGGGTGGGGCTTGCCCAGAGAGATGTCGGAGCCTCCTTTCCAGGTCTTCCTGCATGAGGAGACGGAGGGGGTGGCAGAGAGGCCCCTCAGACCCAGGGCGGGGGGAGGGGGGATTCAGTAAGGCAATTGAGTGCCCACGGGTGGCTCCGGAGGGGCTGGGGCTGTGGGAGGGGTGCGGCCCCAAGGCAGGAGGGGGCCCTTCCTCCCCTCACCCCCAGTCCCGTGGGAGCCCAGGAGGAGGCCCTTCCTCCCGTGACCCCCAATTCCATTTCCCAGAGTTTTCACGGGGATGCAGCTCCCCTGTCTCAACTGCCCTGTGAGAGCGGTCCCCGGGCCTGGGCGTCCCCTTTTTGTGAGCCATCAGAGGTTTGGAGGCCAGACCCCCAGTCCACTCCTCTGGCCCAGGCTCCCCCACCGCCCCGGGGCCCCTCGTGCTTCTGGCTGGCCCTGGTGGCCTCTGACCTCGTGACCTGTGGCTTGTTTCTAGGAAAGCTTGCGCTTGCCAAGGATTCCCGTTCCCTGAGGTAACAACCAGACCCCCAGTGAGCGCTCACCCAGGGCGGGCCGGCGGCCGGGTCTGAATCCTGTTTGTTTTCTTCTCTGCGTCCCCTCCCCCTGCCCCCACCCCAGGTCATTCGAGAATTCCAGGTAAACAAGGATCGAGTGACCAAGAAAATCTGCTTCCGGAGACCTGACCTCTTGTCCTTCCAGGTGCGTGCAGGTGCGCCGAGGGTCCCAGGAGGCTGGCGTGAGAGCCCGGCCCGCGACGTGGGGCCGCCCATCTCCTCCGCGTGCCCCGGGGGATGGGGTTGTGCTGCACCAGGCTCCGCCCACGCCGGGACCCCCGCACAGGCCCCTGCCCTGGGTCAGAGACCCCGGTGCCCGCCCTTGTCAGCGGGCCGTCTTTGCGGGCAGGGATGCAGGAACACAGCAGGTGCTGCATAAGTGCTCCCGCGCATGTCCCCTGTTGCTTTCCCCATCCAGATTTTTGCCTTGGAGAAGCTGGAGTGGCCGCGGCACTACGCCTGCGAGAAGCTCATGGGGCTCTTGGCCCATCACGACATGGTGGAACGGAAGCTTGGGCACAAGGGCCCCGCCCAGCTGCGGCCCCTGCGGTAACGGGTGGGGGGCAGCCTTTCCTCCGGGAAGAGGGGGTCCCGGGGGGCTTATTCCCCATCTGCTCTGGGCTGGCCAGGGGGGCCCACGAGGAATGGGGGCAGGGGCGGGGCCTGCTCGGGTCCGAGGCATCCCCGCAGCATGTTAAACGGCCACTTTCTGTCTCCCAGAATAACCCGCTCCCGCCTCAGGAGCGGCGTCCCTTGCTTGGAGATCCTGTGGCAGAAGCCAGGTGTGTGCTGGGCACGGTGGGCACTTGTTGGGCTTCCTGCCCTGGGGGCCGACCTGGGGGTGAGCGGGCAGGGCCCCCCAAGATGAGGGCAGAAGGTGGCTGTGAGCACAGGGAGGAGGGGCTCTGCACAGGGACCCCCATGCGCTTGTGGCTCTCGCCTTGTCCTCCCCCCAGCGCCTCTGCCCTTCAGCTGGCCAGTGAGCCTCCATTAAGCACCTGCTGTGTGCTAGCTTCTGTGCCAGGCGCTGGGGAGCCAGAGCGGGCCCCTGCCTTCTGGGGGCCCCCAGGGCATCCAGACCCGCTGCAGACGGGTCCGTGGGGGAAGGGGGCAGGGCTCGCTTCAGAGGAACGGCGGAGGGTCCCCACAAGTGAGGAACCTGGGGGCACGGGGAGGGGCAGTGCCAGGGAGGTGCCAGCCTCCCGCCTGCCCCCATGTTTCAGAGCACTACGTAATGGCCAGCGCGGCTCCCCAGGCCGGGCCACTCGCCGTGCTCACGGTGGAGGAAGCCGCCCTGTTTGAAGCTGCCTACCCCGAGGTGGTCGCCCAGTACCAGGAGCAGCTGCAGGAAAACCAGGGGAAGAAGTCCAAGAGTGAGTCTGGGGCCCGCATGGCACGGCAGGCCTGGCACATGCTGGTGGGCAAGGGGGGGCACGAAGGCTCGCTGATCATCACTAGATCCCAGAGCGCCCCCCTAGGAAGGCCAGGGTCCGAGCCTGTAACTTGGGACAGATCCCGGTCTCTCCCTCCCTCCAGTGCCCCAGGCAGCTCCAGTTCCCGGGAAGGTCCCTACAGGCCTTGGCAGAAGACCCTGGTGCTGCCCTCTGGCCCTCCCCCCCTGAGCCCCACAGGGCCCATCTGCCTGACACCTCTTACCCACGAGGTGGCCCCAGGCTGGTCCAGGCCCTCCCCCCCCCCAACTCCGAATCCCTGGAAGGGTCCGTCCCCTCATGGGAGCCCGGTGCCTGCTGGAGGCCCTGCCCAGGCCTGGCAGAGACCACCAGGATCGTTCTTTGCTTTTGCCTTTCTTGGAGAAGAACACCCGCTTACTCTCTTTTTTTTTTTTGTTTTGAACAGGTAAGAAGAACAAGGACAAGGGGGGCGATCTGCTGGATGTGGGCGAGGTGACCGGCCTTCTGGCCCACGTGAGACTCTCCCACGAGATGGGCCCGGGACAGGCCGCCAAGGCAGCCCTGAAAGCGCCCCCAGAGGAGGAATGGCCGCAGAGAAACAGCCCCGTGGGGGGCAGCCGGCTTTGGAGTGGGGCTCCCCTAAGTCTGGAAGCCTGGCAGCTGCCCGCCCCCACCCCCACCCCCGCTTCCACCCCCACCCCCCTGAGACTCGGGGGCTCACAGCACGGTTGGGCCAGCAGCCATCTGCTGTCCATGTCCGAGCTCCAGGACGATAGCTCGGCCATCGAGGCCCTCCAGCTGAGCACCATCGACTGGGAGGGCACCTCTTTCAGCGTCTCCCCGGGGGCCCACTCCTCAGGGCCCAGCGGCGACAGCCCCCACGAGCCCCAGAGCACCGGCTCGGCCAGAACCCATTCGAGCCTCGGCTCGACCCTTCAGCCTCTGAAGGAGTGGGGGTGTGCCCAGCCACTGGCGCAGCCCCAGCTCTCGGCTCCGGACGGGCGCCACGGCCACTGGGCCGACCCGGAAGCCTCGGCGCTGCAGAGGAAAGGGGCCTTCACTGCGAAAAGCGGCCCCTCCTTCGAGCCCCAGCAGCCTAACTGTAGCCCCCCAGGTCTTTTCCCAGTGTTCCGTTTGCAGAGCAGCCTGGACCAGTCTGACATGGCAAGCAGGAGGGCACCCAGAGCTGGAGCGTTTGCGCCCCTTGGCTCCGGCAATCCAACGCTGAGACCCCTGGGCCGGGGGCTCCCCCGACTTCATCCCGAGGCTCAGGCTACTCCGAAGAGATTCCCCAAAAAGACCGTCTGCCTCCCCTGCAGCTCCTCAGAGGAGGAGGACGAGCTGACTAGCAGGAGCGAGAAGTGCCTGCGGCCGAAGGGGAAGCCCGAGCAGCGCCCTCCGGCCTGGCTCCAGACCAGTGTCCCGCGGCCAGATCCCAGAACCCTCTGTAAGGGAGCCGGGGCTCCATGCTCGGCCACGGCCACCTCCACATTCGACCTCCTGGACGCTGCGGGGAGCTCGCTGCGGCCAGGCCTGTGCCCGTCCCCGCCCGGGGAAACGAAGGCTGCCAGTCTGCTCCTGGAAAGCCCTCTGCCTTTGGCCCAGAGACTGAAACTGCGATTCCAGAGCAGCTGACAGCCCCCGAGGGCGCACCGTGACCCTGAGCCCAGCCTGGAGGGCTGGGGACTGGAGAGATGCCTGAGCGAGGAACTGGTCCCCCAGACCTAGTGTGCCCACTGCCCGGGGGCTCTGAACACCGGGATTGTCAGGATTTACTTGGGGAAAATTCATATTTAGTCTAAATTAAACTGGGGGGGAGGGGGAAAGGGAGCAGCAGCCGCCAGGCTGTGGCTTCTCAGGCCCAGGGATGGAGGAGGCCGGAGCTGTCCTGGAGCCATCCCAGAGGCCGTCCTGGAGCCGTCCTGGAGGCCAGGCAGCCCCAGCACCCTCTCTCATTGGGACCCTGAGAGCCGCAGGCGTAACCGTGTGTCTCCCTGTTGGTTCTCAGACTTCTGACGGAGGCCCAGACCAGCAGCCTTGCCTCTTTCCAGAAGTTCCACGGGGAGCCGGACTCACCTTCCCGTAACCGACCCCCACTTGGGATTCTTTTGTAGGCGAAAGTAACTGAACTTCTTGTCCCCCCTTTTGTTATTCATTGTGACCCTTCCCCCATTTGTGTGTAATGCTAGGTGAACACACAGGCAAGTCGCTTATTGTCCCCTCAGAGGGGAGGGGAGGGAGGGAGACAGAAAATGGGGAACTCAGAATTTTTTAAAGTGAATTTTATAAATTTTCTACACGTAGATGAAGAAAAACATTATTTTAAAACAGTTTTTTAAAAGCTGATGTCCAGAATCAGCTTGGAACACTCCAGGTCGATCCAGGGCTAGGGTAGCCTTGATTTTGGCTCACTCTAATGTTCTGAAATGCCTAATGGGGGCCCAGAACCTTGAGGAGGACTTGGAACCGAAAGTGAGGGGGTTTGTTCCCTTTTTTGGCTCGGGGCAGACGGACCCCGAAGTTGGTAGTGAATCGCTCCCCTTCCCTCCACCCATGCATCCCCTGGCAGGTGGTTCACTAGCTGAGCAAATAGCCCACCTTCCTGATGATAATTCTCTCTGGACATCGGACCTCAGATGTCCCCCAAATCCTAAAAGCACCACGTTTATGAGGGGCCCAGTAGGAAAGAAATGACTCTCCCCGTGACCCCTGGAGGGTACGTCTAGATACACAGTTGGGGAGCTCTGAGATGCTGGCTTCTTGGTCGCCAGTGGCCCAGGAGAGCTGGAGTAGGCCTTCCTGCGTGGCCCAGAGCCGGCAAGGAGGACCCGATGCAGCAGGAGAGAAAGCAGGACACGACGGGTTCCCCAGAGACGCGGCGGACTTCTCTGACAGGTACCACACCAGGTCCTTGCCTTCTGGATCAGCCTGCCCTCCCCAGCTCAGTGATTGGCTGACTGCGCCCAGCCACGGACTGCCATCCCATTCTTGATACGGATGCTCCGGGACAGTGCCCGTGGGTCTGAATGAGCTCTGGAGTCCTCACCCGGGTGCTGGAACATCCTGAGCTGCGTCGGGCCGCCATTGCCAAGGGGCAGGAAGGTCAGCCCGTCTCAGAAGGGAACCCTAAAAGATCCTTCTAGAACACCTCGGAGGCCTGGTGATGGCTGGGAAGGAGCAACAGCCACCTGTGCTCTGAGCCCTGGCTTGGTGGCATGATGTCCCCTCAAAGGGCCGTCCACGATCACAAATTCATATTAAAGATCGCTGCGCCCAGAGGATCCTTCACAGCTTGGAGCCGTAAGAAAGCCAGGGGGCAGCTCAGTGTGGTGGGGGAGGGAATCGTGGATCTGGGGGGAAGACCCCACCGACCCAGCAAGGCAGCGCTCGACCAAGCTTTTTGGCTGATCGATGGTCTCATCTGTGAAAATGGCGACAGCCTGCCTGCCCTTGGAGGGTGTTAAGGCGCTCACCATGTGCGGGAAAGGACCCAGCTGATAACACAGGAAAATGTGTTCTTTTAACTGGATCCAAAGTGAAGCTTTTCATTTCTGGCAACAAACACTGCCTAGTTCTGTGAGAATTTTTAAAAACAAACCTTAAACTTATTTTGTTTTTATATAGAAGACAAAGATTTCTAGACCTTCAAGACAATTTGGGGATAAGAGGCAAAAGTGAATTGCCAAATTGGAAACAATTTGGGATTAGCTTTTCCTCTTGCTCAGATAGTCCTTTGTATTGCTTTGAAAGCAATTTCTATTTAGAAAAATAAAGCAATTTTTATAAGATCAAATTTGATCTTGTTCTGGAAAATAGAAGCAGTTTATATGTACCCATTATACCCCCGTACCCAGATACACACACATACATATCCTCTTTTTCTCCTGCTGTCATCATTAAGGAAATACAGGCTGCAGGAAAGCAATGAAGAGAACTGAATGTCACGGACATAAAAGAACTGCTGATGGCAGAAGCAGTTGGCTGGAAAGTCGGGAGCCCTGCCCCTGGAAAGGAAGGCTTTGGGAGGAGCCTTCCAGGGCCCATTAGCGGTAGAAGGGAGGAGGGATCACCTCCCATGGATGAGGGATGGCCGATGGAAAGGCACGGAGATGGGACCTGCTGTGAGGAGCCAGAGGAGGGCCAGTTGAACTGACCAGACTGTCCACAGGGAGGAGCTGTGTGGTGCATCAGGTGGCTGGGGAAGGACTGGTCAGCCCCCAAGGAGGCATTTGTACTTAGCCCTATGAGTAACAGGCAGTCGCAGAGGAACCACGTGGTCAGACCCATCCTTTGGCGGCTCGAGGGCAGACGATTGATGAGGGGAAGAAGCCCCAAGGGGGCAAGTCCGGAAGCCACCTGCTGGCCACGGAAACATCAGGATGATTTTCTTGGAGGCCCGGTGTGCCCACGACCCCCTCTCACTCCATGAGCTCCAGGGTCAAAAATTCAGTCCTTCCTAACCTGTCCCCCTTCCCCCACCATTTGTGGCTAGTTATCCCCAAAGGTGCCAGTAGGGCTGGCACAGCATGGCAGACAGGAGGAGAAGGCTCAGGTTTGGGCCTGGGCAGCTGCCAGCTCTCAGCCACACAAGGGCAAGGTGACCCACAGTGCAGCTTTTCTAAGAGATGGACGGGGCTGAGCTGTGATCACCCTTTCCTACTGAGTTCCTGCATGATGGTAAAACAGATTGGACCCTGTGGAAAAGCAGCCGCTTGGGGAGGGCCAGGGCTGCAGGCCCCACAACAGGGACGAAGTGGGTCAGAACCCCCCCCCCCCCGCCAGCCCCTGCCTGAGCACTGTGGATGGGCAGGGAGGAAGCCTCTGAGAAGCTCTAAAAGGGAAGGGAGACATCATCCCCTGACAGTCACGGGTCTCTTGCCCGAGTCCTCCATCAAGGGCTGACCCTGGAAGACAGTCATCTGCCTGAGAGCTGGCGTGGTTTCAGAAAGGACCAATGGAAGGTCGATGGGAAGAAGAAAGGCCAGGAGCAGAACCGCGGTCTGGACACAGCGTCTGTCAGACAGAGGCAAGTCAGAAGGGCTCATCAGTGTTGCATAGTAACTTCATCATGGTGTGCTTGCCTGGCTTCCTTCCCCTTTCCCTCCTTTCCCCCTCTCTCTTCCCTCCCTCCCTTCCTTCCTTCTTCCCTTCCTCCCTCCCTCCATTCTTCCCTCCCTTCATCCATCCTTCCCTCCCTCCCTCCCTTCCTTCCTTCCCAAAACCATTTATCTTATTATCCTGGAGACCCAGATCTCATTCTGTTGAACTCAGGGAGGGAGGGAGGGAGCCCAAGCTCAGGGAGGAAGCAAGATAAGGGGAGGGGAGGATTTTAGCAGAGGTTCTGCTACAACCCCAATCCCATAACAAGCATGCGTGTTTGCAAAGAGCCTTTAAGGCTGAAACCAAAATGCCCCTGACTAGGTTTTGGGGTTGTTTTTCTAGCTGAGGATGCTGTGGTGGATGAATCACAGGGGGCTTCGTGAAGGAGGTGGTGGCTGGGCGGCTCCTTTTAGGAAGAGTGGGATTTTGAGAGGCAGAGGGGAGGGGAGGCAAAGACTTAATGCTTTGGAGGGAAATACAGAGCTGGTAATCATAACTGAGTGTGAATGGAATGAACTCTCCCATAAAATGGAAGTGAATAACTGGATTAAAAAGTAGAATCCTACAATATGTTGTTTACAAGAAACACATTTATAAGAGATACATATAGAATAAAGGTAAAAGGCTGGACCAGAATTCGTCTGCTTCAACTAAAGCAAAAAAAAAAAAAAAAAAAAGCAGGGGGAGCAATTCTGATCTCAGATCAAGCAAAGGTAAAAATAGGTCTAATTAAAAGTGATAAGGAAGGAAAGTACATCTTGATAAAGGGTACCATAAATAATGAAATAGTAATGCTATTAAATGTATATATACCAGGTGGTAGAGCATACAAATTTCTAGAAAAGACATTAAGCCCATTACAGGAAGAAATAGATGGCAAAACTATATCAGTGGGGGGGGGGGGACTTCAATCTTCCCCTCTCAGAATCAGACCAATCATAAAGTGAACAAGAAAGAAACTAGGGAGATTAATAGGATCCTAGAAAACCTAGATATGATAGCTCTTTAGAGAAAATTGAATAGACACGGAAAGGAATGCACCTTTTTCTCAGAAGTACATGGCACCTTCACAAAAATTGTCCATGTATTAAGCATAAAAATCTCAATCAAATGCAGAAAGGCAGAAATAGAGAATGCTTCCTTTTCAGACCAGAAGGCAATGAAATTATATTCAATAAAGAGCCAGAGAAAGACAGATTAGAAACAAAATGGAAATTAAATAATCCAAAGAATGAGTATCACACAACAAATCACAGAGATACTCCATAATTTCATTCAGGAGAATGACAATAAGACAACATACCAAAACCTATGAGATGCAGCCAAAGCAGTTCTTAGAAGTTTTATATCTCTAAATAGCTACATGAATAAAATAAAGAGGAGATCAATAAATTGGGCATGAAACAAACAAAAAAAACCAGAAAAAGAGCAAATTAAACCCCCCTAATTAAATGCCAAATTAGAAAATTTGAAACTCAAAGGAGAGGTTAATAAAATTGAAACTAAGAAAACTATTTACAAAACTAAGCGATGGTTTTATAAAAAGACCAAGAAAAGAAATAAATCTTCGGTTAATTTGATTGGAAAAAGGAAAGGAAAAAAAACCACATTACCAGCATCAAAAATGAAAAAGGTGCACTTAATACCAATGACAAGGAAATTAAAACAATAATTAGGAGCTATTTTGCCCAACTGTATTGCAGAAAATCTGACAGTTGAACCGAAATAAATATTTACAAATCTACAAATTGCCCAAATCAAGAGAAGGGGAAATAAATTACTTAAATAGTCCCATTTTAGAGGGAAAAAAATTGAACAAGCCATTAATGAACTTCCTAAGAAAATCTCCAAATGGCTGAATAAGTTATGGTACATGAATGTTAGGGAATATTATTGCTCTATAGAAATGATCAGCAGGAGGATTTCAGAGAGGCCTGGAGAGACTTACATGAATTGATGCTGAGTGAAGTGAGCAGAACCAGGAAGTCATTGTACACAGCAACAAGATTATACAATGATCAATTCTGATGGACGTGGCTCTTTTCAACAATGAGATGATCCAGACCAATTCCAGTGGTCTTTAGATGAAGAGAGCCATCTACACCCAGAGAGAGGACAGTGGGAACTAAGTGTGGATCACAATATAGCATTTTTACTCGTTGTTTTGCTTGTATTTTACTTTCCAGCTTCTGGGATAAGAACTCACTATTTGACAAAAATTGCTGGGAAAACTAGAAAATAGCATGTCAAAAACTCGACATAGACCTACAACCCATACCCCACACTAAAATAAGGTCAAACTGGATATGTGAATTGGGCATAAGGGGTGATTACCATAAGCAAATTAAGGGAACAAGGGATAATATATCTATCCAATTATTGGAGAAGGGAGGGATTTATGACCAAAGGAGAACTAGAGAACATTATGAAAAGCAAAGTGAACAGCTTCGATTACATTAAATTAAAATTTTTTGCACAAACAAAACCAACAGAAACAAGATTAAAAGAGAAAGACAATGCAGGGGAAAAAAAATTACAGCCAGTCTCATTTCTAAAATATATGAAGAACTGTGTCAAATTTATAAGAATACGAATCATTCCCCAAATGATAAATAGTCAAAAGATATGAACTGATAATTTTCAGATGAAGAAATTAAAACCATTTCTAGTCATATGAAAAAAATCTGTAAATCATTATTGATCAGAGAAATGTAAATTAAGACAACTCTGAGGTACCACTACACACCTCTCAGATTGGCTAAGATGATAGGAAAAGATAATGATGAATGTTGGAGGGGATGCCAAAAACTGGGACACTGATACATTGTTGGTGGAACTGTGAATTGACCCAACCATTTTGGAGCACCCAAAGGGCTATCAAACTGTGCATACCCTTTCACTCAGCAGTGCCATTATTGAGAGTGGCCATCACTGGTGGGGGGCAGAAGACATAGCTCAATCCCCAAGGCCCCAGCAAGACTGAGACCCCCATTCCTTCTGAGGACTTCTGGTCCGGCTGTGCCTCCAGAGCTCTACATCCCACCATCCGGCAGCCAAGCATACCAAGTCTTGGTATGGTCACTGATTGACTGGTTGAGCTGTGCAGGCAGCGAGGGGAAATAGAACTTCTCTGTGCTGCTTCCTGCCAGATTCCATGTCTGGTCTGGTGAGAGGACACAGTAACTTGAGATCTTCGTAGGGCAGCGGTTCCCCAGCTTGATCCCGGCCCTGCCACTTGGCCTGTTAACGGATGCCCCAGGGACTTGGTAAGATGAGAAACTCCCCTCCAGCTCTAAAGACACTGCCCCTCCTCGGCACCTCCTAGGAGAGGAATCTCCTTTCCCAGGGCCGGTCAGCAGCTTCCCAGGCATTTGCAGCTTTTAGAGAATGCCTAAAACAATGAAAAGTACTTGTGGTTATGCAGCCAGTGCCATTCAGAGGCAAACTGGAACCCGTCACTGGCCAGGAAAAGCCGGCTTGCTGCTTTTTTAAAAAAAAAAGTGTGAAGAAATGATCCAGAAGGAGGAAGAAGAAAAGTAGAAAGGAAAAGGAAGAGGAGGAGGGAGGGGAAGAGAAGGAAGAAGAAAGGGAAAGGAAAAGAAGGAAGAGGGGAAGAGGAAAGGGAGAAGAGGGGGAAGAACAGGAGAAGGAAGAAGAGGGAAAGAAAAGGGAGGAAGAAAGGGAAGAAAAAGAGGAGAGGAAGGGAAGAAAGAAGAAGAGGGGGAGGAGGAGGAGATGTACTGGACAGCTCTTTGGGACTGGCCTGGGCCTCTCTCATCTTTTTGTCCCTGCCACAGATGAAGCACAGGTCACATTCTCTCTCTGTCCTGTCTGTTTTTCTGTCTGTGTCTCTGTCTTTCTGTTTTTGTCTCTATCCCTCTCTCCTCTCTCTCTCTGTCTCTCCTCTTTGTCTCTCCTCTCTCTCTCTCTCTCTCTCTCCTCTCTCTCTCTCTCTCTCTCTCTCCTCTCTCTCCTTTCTGTCTCTCCTTCCTTTGCTCTCTCTCTCTCTCTCTCTCTCTCTTTCTCTCTCTCTCTCTCTTCTCTCTCTCTCTCTCTCTCTCTCTCTCTCTCTCTCTCTCTCTCTCTCTCTCCCTTTGTCTCTCTCTCTGTCTGTCTTCATCTCTGGGTGTATGTCTTTATCTCTCTCTCTCTGTCTTTGTCTTTCTCTGTCTCTGTTTCTTCTCACTGTCTATCTCTCTCCCTCCCCCCCGTCCCTCCCTCCAAACATGTATTTTATTTTTTACATGTATATTAACTTTTAAAATACACATTTCTTTATGAATCATGTTGGGAGAGAAAAATCAAAATAAAAGGAAAAAACCACGACAGAAGAAAAAAACAGAAAAAAAAAATGAGCATAGCGTGTGTTGATTCACACTCAGTCTCCATAGTTCTCTCTCTGGATGCAGATGACAAATATTGGAATCACCTTGGATCACTGAACCGCTGAGAAGAACCATGTCTTTCCTAGTTGGCCATCGCACAATCTTGCTGTTACTGTGTACAACGTTCTCCTGGCTCTGCTTGTTTCCCTCAGCAATAGTTTGTGTAAATCTTTCCAGGCCTTTCTAAAATCAGCCTGTTCATCATTTTTCATAGAACAATAATATTCCATAACATTCATATACCACAATTTACCCAACCATTCTCCAACTGATGGGCATCCACTCATTTTCCAGCTTCTGGCCACTACAAAGAGGGCTGCCACAACATTCATGCACATACAGGTCCCTTTCCCTTCTTCAGTATCTCCTTGGGGTATAAGCCCAGTAGAGACACTGCTGGATCAAAGGGGATGCACAGTTTGACAACTTTTTGACCAGAGTTCCAGATCACTCTCCAGAAAGGCTGGATCCATTCACAATTCCACCAACAATGTATCAGTGTCCCAGGTTTCCCGCATTCTCCCCCCACCCCCAACATCCATCATTATCTCTTTCCTGTCATCTTAGCCGCTCTGAGAGGTGTGAGGGGTTTGTTTTCATTTGCATTTCTCTAATCAACAGGGGTTTAGAGCATGTTTCCATGACTAGAAATGGCTTTAATTTCCTCAACGGAGAATGGTCTGTTCCGTCCTTTGTCGAGGTCACGTTCTCCATGGACGTTGGCCAGAGGAGGGCAAGGAGCCGCCTTCCTTGGGAGTTTGGTGCCAGTAAAAACGAGCAGCATGAAAACCCTTTCACAGAAAGGTGATAATGAAGGAGTGGGCTTCCTCCCGAGAGGCGATCTGCATATTAAAGTTGGACCGATATTTATGGACCTTTTGATCTCCTGGAGCTCCACCCCCACCACATGCACACACACATACATTTATGGCCCCCACGTGCACACACACAATCCACACACATGTACATTTATGTCCCCATACACACATATACAACATATATATTCATGTCCCCCATACACACACACACACACACACACACACACCACACACACACACACACACCCTTCTCCTCACCCCACCCCCCCGAGATGCTTTCCATCCCTGGGACCCCCTGAAAGGCTGGCTCTGGGCCCGGACCTGCCGTGACCCACTAAAGGCCAGTGTAGACTGACCTCTGACACCTCCTCCAGTGGCTCATCCTGCAGGGTTCCGGGTTTTAGGGCGAGAAGAGCCTGGGTCGCCTGGGCCCTGCTCTCCACTTTCTGGATAAGGGGCTGCAGCTGGAGGAAGGGATGGGACTTCCCGGCCCAGGACCGGGCTGAGCAGCACAGACATCCTGCCCCCGAATGCCGCCGGACACTGGGTCCCCATTAGCTCTTGGTGGGCAGGATTCCCAGCCTTCTTTGTACTTGGCGCCCCAGCCGGGGCTCTGCACGTGGTTAGGGGGCATCATGGTGCACAGATCTGGGGGCAGGAAGCTCTGAATTCAAGTTCTGTATGAATACTTATCTGGGCAAGTCACTCCGCCTCTGCCTCCTCATCTGCAAAATGGGTGTGCGAGCAGCGCTCCCCTCCCAGGGTCACCGTGAGCCTTGGATAACGCAGAGTGTCAGCTCCTTGGGGAACCTTAAGTCCGTCCCCTGGCCTCAGAGGCTCTCCCGGCCCCAGGCTGGCTCCTGCAGAGGCCCTGGGCTCCCCTGGATTCCCGTACAAATCTGCAGCTCGCCTGGTGACGTCTCTGAGACTTGGCCCGGACATTTCCTCATCTTCCAGACCATCCCAGGTGTCTTTGGCAGCCAGACATGGGCCAGTTTTATCTATTTTTTTCTTTTGAAGGTGGATAGAAACAAGCATTTATTAAATTCTTCCTGTATGCCAAGCTCCGGCCTGAGTACTTAATGAACACTATTTCATTTGGTCCTCACAACAGCCAGCAAGGGAAGGACCGTTATTGTCCCCATTTTACAAATCAGGAAACTGAGGCAGACTGAAAGTGACTTGCCCGGGGTCACACAGCTAGGAAATCTAGGGTCGTGAGCTCAAAGGCAACTGAGAACTAAGGAGCTCGGTAACGTGGCACAAAGGGGTCAGTCACCGAGGGGTCGAGGCAAAGGCCGCATGGCCGGAGCTTTGGGCAGAGGCCCCGGTGTGGGAGGGGCTCCCGGCCCCAAAAGAGGCTCTGCTGCCTGGGGAGATTGTGCGGCTTCTGTAAGCATGTGCGTGGGGGCGAGCAAAGGTGGGGGGGATTGGTGTGGCTGAGCATGTGCAGAATATGGGTGTATGTAAGTATGTATGTGGGGGTGGATGTATGTTTCTCTGTCTCTCTCTCTGTCTCTCCTGTCTCTGTCTCTCTGTCTGTCTCTGTCTGTTTGTCTCTCCTGTCTCTGTCTCTCCTATCTCTGTCTCTCTGTCTGTCTGTCTCTCCTGTCTCTGTCTCTCTGTCTCTCTCTCTGTCTCTCCTGTCTCTGTCTCTCTCTGTGTCTCTCTGTCTCTCTCTTTCTGTCCGTTTCTCCTGTCTCTGTCTCTCTGTCTCTGTCTCTCCTGTCTCTGTCTCTGTCTCTCTGTCTCTGTCTGTCTGTCTCTCCTGTCTCTGTCTCTCTGTCTCTCCTGTCTCTGTCTCTGTCTCTCTCTGTCTGTGTCTCTCTGTCTCTCTGTCTCTCCTGTCTCTGTCTCTGTCTCTGTCTCTCCTGTCTCTGTCTCTGTCTCTCTGTCTCTGTCTGTCTGTCTCTCCTGTCTCTGTCTCTCTGTCTCTCCTGTCTCTGTCTCTGTCTGTGTCTCTGTCTCTCTGTCTCTCTCTGTCTCTCCTGTCTCTGTCTCTGTCTGTGTCTCTCTGTCTCTCTGTCTCTCTCTCTCCCTCTCTTTCTCCTTCTGTTTTTTTTCCCTCCTCTCTCCTGCCCTTCACCCCATCCTCCCTACATCAAGGCCCGCATTTCTACATGTTCTAACCCCGGCCCCTCAGGGTGATTTTCCTTGTTTCGGGACATGAGCCTCCGGGGCCTTGCTTGACGCCCTTTCAGAGATGCTGCTTCCGAGAACATTCGGTCCTTGCGGGTCCCCCTTCTGCCACTGCCCCCCCTCAGTCACAGACACACACGACCCATGCCTAGACTCCAAGCCTTGACCAGGCCCGAGGCAGCGCTGCCTCCTGCCTCTCCATCAGAGCCGAGCCGTCAGAGCAAGGCCTTGATGGAAGGGAGACCTGAGTCTGTAATCGGGCAGCGAGTCCCGCTCTGTGTGTCACTTAGGGCTGAGGGGCCAAGGAAAGGTGACAACCGTCTCTGCCTCGGGGAGCTCCCCCAGTGAGGGGGCAGAGAGAGCCGGCCTGGAACAGCCAGGAGAGAGTGGAGAGCCTCCCGGGGGGGGGGGCGAGGGGAGTGCTCACGTGGGACTGTCAGGGTTTGAAAGCTGCCAGAAAGTGGGGGGATCGAGGTCTACAGGCCATGGGGGCTCACCCAGCTGTGCGACCCTGAGCCTGTCACACGCCTTCTCTGAACCTCAGTTTCCCTACTGTAAAAGCATCTGTCCCACGGCATTGCCACGAGACCCAGCGATCCAAGACGTGTGACACGGGGAGCCCCTGGGAAGCATTGTAGCCCTGGGCTGTTAGGAGAAGGCGCTGGGCTCGCCCCGGCCCCCTGCCCATATCAGGGACAGGCTGAACTTCTCCGTTTAGTGGAACAGATTAGACCAATCTCCCCGGCTGGTCTTAGAGTTCCAAGTCTGCAGAGCTTCCGGAGCCCAAACCTCTCGTTTTATGGAGGGGGAAACTGAGGCAAAGGGCAGGAAAATGATCTGTCCCTGATCACCTCTGTGACGAGGGGCAGAGAGACTCACACCCAGGGCTGGGAACTCTCATCCATTTCTTGATTATCTACAACTGCTTGAGGCAGCTTCTCTTCTTATCCCCATTTCACAGTTGAGGAAACTGAGGCAGAATGTAAGCACCTTCACCTCCCCCTGGGCATTAGCCCTGGACGGCAGAGTGGAAGCCGAGCTCCCTGCCCCGAGCTTCCCGGGCCTGGGCGGTTTGGGGTGTAGCCTGCACCTCCAAGGTGTCAAACGGGGCCCCGCCAGAAGGAGGCTCATCTCCTCTGCCTGTCGAGGTTGAGAGCTCAGGTTCAAAGCACGGGCCGCCTCCAGCCCCGCCCCCGTCCCCAGCGAGCATCCTGTGTCTCTGCTCCCCCAGCCCGTGCTAAGTGCCCCGGGACGTCCCAGCTCGGATTTCTTGGTCCTGAAGTGGGAAGGGAAAACAGCAGAGGGGAAACTGAGGCCTGGCCTGAGGGAATGGGCCCACCCTGACATCCCGCCCCCTTCTCACAGTTTATGTTCTAAGGTTCCCTCCCCTCTGCCCTGACGTTCCACAGCTTCTGGTACCGTTTCCAACACTGTTCTGTGTTCTAAGCTCCCTCCTGGGTCCGACATTTCTCCAATCAACCTTTAAGAGAATTTCGTGGCGAGTTAGAGTTCGGGGAGAGCCCCAGAGGCCTCTGGGACAGGCTCGGGGGTGATGGCCGCTGCGGGGGGGGCAGGCGGAGCTCTGGGCTTCGTGCTGGAGATGGGCAAGGGGAGGGGCTCTGTCAGAGCTCGGTTCTTGTCACCTCAGCGCCGGCTCCCTCTCTCCGCAGCGCCTCGGGAAGGGGACTGTGACCTCTTAACAAGTGTCAAGGGTCCCCAGATGGCCCCAAAGGTCCTGACACGGCCCCAGCGCTCTGCCACAGATGGGACACACAGATCCCAGGGAGAGGGAGCCATGGGAAACGCTCTCGCTGTGCTCCCCGAGAAGTACAAAGCAGGTACAAAGTACAAAGGCTGGCCCCACACCATGCTTCCCGGGCCAGACAAGCACAGGCTTTCTTTAGAACTCTTCCTGGCTTCAAGGCTGCTACTCTGTGGACTAGAGGGACTAGGAGAGGGAAAGGGGGTTAACTGGGAAGAGCCAGAAAGGCATCCTGGGCTGGCTCCCGGAGAAATGAAAAATAGGTGATAATTCGAACCAATATATACATTACTGCAAGAAAGTCGGCATGACCTCCCCGTTGAGATATTTCAGGAAGAACTTGGTTTAGCCACTCCCTTTTATCCAATCAACATTTAGTAGGCACCTACTGTGTGCCAGGTACTATGTTAAGCACAAAGAAAGGCAACAGGCCGGCAATGAGAAGAGTAAAGGAAATCAGGATACTATCCCCCATAAACTGTCCTCTCCTCCGAACGACCTTATTTCTATGGTGGACACACTAGCCTTTAAGTTGTCTCAGGCTCTTTTCATACTTTCACCCACCACCCCTAATTATTTATCGAATTTCATTAGAAATATAATACATAATTAGTTGATTTCATAAAGAATGGAATCATGGCCAGTCTAGTACGAATTACTACTTTGGGCAAGTCATTTGATTTTGTAGAGTCTGTAAATACATGGGTGGCATGAGCTAAAAGGTCCCATAATCATTTATGTTGTTTAGTTATTTTTCAGACATGTCCAATTTTTCATGACCCAATTCAGGGTTTTCTTGTCAAAGATACTAAAATGGCTTGACATTTCTCTCTCTAGTTCATTTTACAGATGGGGAAACTGAGGCAAACAGGGTGAAGTGACTTGTCCAGGGTCACACAGTAAGCATCTGTGGCTGGATTTGAACTCAGGAAAATGAGTCATCTTGACTCAGGCCCAGTGGTGTCCTCTAGCCACGCATGAAATAAACAGAAGACAATCCTGGGAGAAAGGAGCAGAGCTTCCATTTTCTCTTTCTGAAGAGAAGGTTCTTCAGACTATAACCACTAAGGCCAATATGAGACTGAAAATCAGTGTAAGGAAGGAGCGTATGTGCTAGGTACCCGTCATGAGGTCATACCCAGTCCCATCCAAACATCCTTTATCAATGACCTATGTTAGGTCGTGGAGCATGGAAGAGCTCCTGCAGACCAGGGGAAGGAAGCACCAGTGTTCTGATTTACAAAAAGAAGTGGGCAGTGGAAATGAAGGGCCAGTGAGCTTGACTTGGATTCCTGGCAAAATTGTGTACTATGTATTATAAAAGGATGGTTACTAACTATCTAGAAAGGGAGGCAGTCATCACAGACACCCCACACGGCCTCATCGAGAACATTTCCTTTTTGTAGATGGAAATGGTCTGGTTGGTTGACGTCTGTTGATATTGATATTGAGTTAAATTTTCCGAGAACACGATATGCCGGGCTAACTGAATTTCTTTCCTTTTCTGATAGCCCGGCATATCGTGTTCTCGGAAAATTTTCTGATAGGAAAATCACATCGGCAGATCAGGGAACTGTTAAAAATAGTTTGTTTTTGCTACAACAGTAATTTGGCTCCCAGGGCCACGTGCCGAATTCCCACGTGACCATGGTCACCATGATTTGCTTTGCACATGGAATACTCAGCCGGAGATAAAAATGGGTTGGAAGTACAAACTTCCTGATGGGTTGATTAAAAGTTGACCAGTCCTGCTATCTCATATTGTTCATTATATATTTCCAAGGACCATGATGAAAGCCACTAGAATTCTGCAACTGAGTGAGGAGCTGAGATACTCAGGGAGGAGAGACAACTTCCTTCTGTCAAAAACTCTGAAGGTCTTTTCAAAACCTCATCTCAAAAGCAAGAGGATGAAGGGTACTGCCCCCAAATAGTAAATGCCCTCAGAATACTTAGAGAAAATTGATATTAAGTTGAGAAAACTGAGTCTTGCATTGTCTCTGTTGAGAAAAAAAGTTCTGTCCTTAGTCCATTTCAAGAAAAATATCTCATTTTGAAAATAAAGGGGCAATATTCAGCAGAGGCCATTGCCAGAGATGACCAGAAAGGAACAGAAGATCAAGGGAGGAAAAACAATTTGAAAGCTTTGAAATAGCCCATGGAAATGCAGCCAAGGCATAGCTCAGTCTGCCCCCGAAGACCTCTGGGTTATCTGCAAAGCTTTTGAGTGTCCCAGGGCCAGCATGGTTCCTCATCAAGGCGGCTTCTGACTGAACTACTGGGAATGTCATCCTAGCACGACAACGTGACCTTGAGGCTGTCGGACCCCCAAGGAGATGAAGCAGAAAGAAGTGGGAAGAGAGAATTCACCAAACTTGGGTCTACTTATGCAGATAAGGGACCATTTGTCTCCCAGGCTATCTTATCTGCTACCCTCCCCCTCAACAACAACAACAACAAATTTGGTTTATAGTTAATGACAGGTTTGTGTTACTTCTATTTGGATTTTGTTGTTTTCCCCTGTGGTTTTTTTATATTTTCCATGTGATTCATAGGAAGAGAATCGAATCATTCCATTTTGGAGGATTATCTGTTTTGAGCTTTTTATTTATTCTACTTGATCCCCCTGTCTCTGGTCCCTCCTCAGCCCAGTCCATTTTCCACTCAGCTGCCAAAGCAATTCCCGAAAGTTCAGGTCTTACCGCATCCATAACCTCCAGAGTCAAATACAAAATCCTGTGTTTCTCATTCAAAGCCCTTTATAACCCAGCCCCTCCTCCCTGTCCAGTTGTACCTCTTCCTCCCCTCCAGGCACTGTACAATCCAGAGACTCTGGCTTCCTGGCTGTTCTTAGATCAAGATGCTCACTCCATGTCTTCCCTGGCTGGTGCCCAGCCTGCTCTCCCTCCAGTTCTCCTAGTTAAATTTCTTTCTTTCTTTTCTTTCTTTTCTTTCTTTCTTTCTTTCTTTCTTTCTTTCTTTCTTTCTTTCTTTCTTTCTTTCTTTCTTTCTTTCTTTCTTTCTTTCTTTCTTTCTTTCTTTCTTCCTTCCTTCCTTCCTCTCTCTCTCTCTCTCTCTCTCTCTCTTTCTTTCTTTCTTTCTTTCTTTCTTTCTTTCTTTCTTTCTTTCTTTCTTTCTTTCTTTCTTTCTTTCTTCCTCTCTCTCTCTCTCTCTCTCTCTCTCTCTCTCTCTCTCTCTCTCTCTCTCTCTCTCTCTCTCTCTCTCTCTCTCTCTCTCTCTCTCATTCTTCCTTTCTTTCATATGTCAAAGCCTTCCCCTAATCTCCCCACTCCCTTTTGTCATGTAACTTTTTATTATCATTGTTGGCATCCAGCTCTTAGCACAATGCCTGGCAAACAGCAGGTGCTTAATAAATGGATTTACCTAATTATTTACATGTTGTACTCTCCCTCCCCTCTCCCATTGAATTATAAACTCCTGTAGGGCAGGGACCATGTTCACATTTCTTCACAGCCCAGAACATAGTGTAGACTCAGTAAGTAGAGCTGCTTACTTGATCCACAGCAGATAATATGAGGATTTGCCATTTTTAGCTAAGTTGGCCCAGGTTTTTGAGACCCTGATCTCTAAAACTGACTACAGGTTCCTCTTTTTGGCGCTCAAAGCCTTCACAGCTAAGGTTTCTAAGGGGTGGCCCTGAGGGTTTCAATATTGCTCCTCAAAAGCCCTCATCCCCACCCCAACTCATGTTTCCTATTGATGACCAATGAGCCAGATTTCCTTAACTTTTAGAAAGGGTCCTATCTTAGTAAGTAAGAAGTAAGAAGGGGCAGCTAGCAGTGCAGTGCAGTGGATAGAGTTCCAGTTCCTGAGTTCAAATCTGGCCTTACACATTTACTAACTGTGTAACCCTGAGCAAGTTTGTCTGTTTGCCTCAGTTTCTTCACCTGTAAAATGACCCAGAGAATTAAATGGAAAACCATTCCAGTTTCTTTGCCAAGAAAATCTCAAATGTGGTCGTGAAGAGTCAGACATGACTGAAAATGACTGAACAAGGTCAGCAACAGATGGAATAGTAAGTACAGAAATATGGCTTCCAAAATGGAAGTCTGCTCTCGCTCTGAGTAAAATGGCACCAAGGAATATGCGTGGAGACCAGTGTGGTTCTGTTTTAGTGTGTAAAGTGCTGCATAAAGGCCATCATTTTTGTCTTCACCATCATAAATACTGCTATTATTACTAGACTGTATTTCATACTTGGAAAAATAAGGACTTTGGGCTCGATGGTCTTTAGGATCCCTTCCAGCTCTCACTTCTTTTTAAAACTTGATTTAAAAAAACATTTTTAATTTAAAGTTTTGAGTTCCAAACTTTGTCTCTCCTCCCCTCCCCACCCTTCCCTCCCTCCCTGAGATAGTAAGCAATCAGATATATATTGTGTATGTTCAATCATTTAACACATTTTCCTATTGGTCATTTTGTATGAGAAGACTTGAACAAAAGAAAATAAATGAAAAAAGAAAGCGAAACATAGCACGCTACAACCTATATTCAAACAATATCAGTTCTTTCTCCAAAGACGGATAGTATATTCGTCATGAGTCCTTTGGGATTGTCTTGGATCATTGTATTGCTGAGAAGTCATTCACAATTCTTCACCAAACAATACTGCTGTTACTGTGTACAATGTTCTCCTGGTTCTGTTCATTTCACTCTGCTTCGGTTCACGGCAGCCTTTCTACGATTCTTCTGAAATCATCCTGCTTGTCATTTCTTAAGGCACAGTAATTTTGCATTATATTCATATACCACAAATTGCTCAGCCACTTCCTAATAGATGGGCAGCCCCTCGTTGTCCAATTCTTCTCCATCACAAAAAGACCCGCTATAAACATTTTTCTAAAAATGGGTCCTTTCTCCCCTTTTATGATCTCTTTGGAATATAGCCCTAGCGGTGTTATTTGCACAGTTCTATAATCCCTTGGGAATAGTTACAGATTGTTCACCAGAATTTTTGGATCAGTTCACTCACAGTATATTAGTGTCCCAGTTTTCCCACATCCCCTCTAAAATCCCAGATTTTCCTTTTTTGTATATTAGCCACTCTGCTATGTGTGACGTGCTACCTCAGCAACTCTCATTTTTTTTATTATAACTTTTTATTGACAGAATAATGGGTAATTTTTTACAACATTATTCCTTGCACTCTCTTCTCTTCCCACTTTTCTCTTCCCTCCCCCCACCCCCTCCCCTAGATGGCAGGCAGATTTATACATGTTAAATATGTCCCAGTATATCCTAGATACAATATATGTGTGCAGAACCGAACAGGTCTCTTGTTCAGCAACTCTCATTTTAAAAATCATCAGTAAATAGGTTTGGTTGGGATCAGGAGTTGCAAAGAGGGATATTCTAATGAATAAAAAACACATTTGTTTTTAAATTGGTCGTTATTATCTTCATCCTGTTGAGACCATAAATGTTAGCAGAAAGACAGTAAGGTGTAATTGGTTTTGCTGAAATGAAACATGGGATTTTCCCATGTTTTCGGTTATCTTAAAACTCAAAATGTCAAGAGGGAAGTCAATATGGCCTCATGAAGGAGAAGGGCTTCTAACCTGGAGTTCGAAGGTTGGGGTTCAAATCATGGCTCTCTTTCTGTTCTGAGTGACCCCGACCAAAGCTCTTTCCATTGTCCTCCTTTGTAAAACCAAGGAATTGGATTCAATGTTCTCCAAGATCCCTGGAAGCGGGGACATTTTTTAAGAATTTGTTTTCTTTTTACTTTATGGAATAAAACAGGCATTTCTATAACGTGTATAATAAAAAAGATGATTGTATGTCAGATTGTAAATCTACTATATACAACCTGCTATTTCTTTAATATGCAACAAAGTTATGTTCATTTCTGTGAGATTTATGAAAAAATATGTCCTATAAAATGTTCAAAATCATTGATTAGAGAAATACAAATTAAAACAACTTCCAGATATGATTTTGTACCATCAGACTGGCTAAAGTGACCGAAGGGGAAAGTGGCAGATGTTGGAGGGGATGCAGAAAAACTGGGGCCCTAATTCATTGATGGTGGAATTGTGAACTGATCCAACTGTTTTGGAGAGTGATCTGGAATTATTCCCAAAGAGTTATTAAATCACCTGTACCCTTTGATCCACTATTAAAAGTCTATTTCCTTTTTTTTTTTTAATAGCCTTTTATTTACAGGTTATATGTATGGGTAACTTTACAGCATTGACAATTGCCAAACCTCTTGTTCCAATTTTTCCCCTCTTACCCCCCACCCCCTCCCCCAGATGGCAGGATGACCAGTAGATGTTAAATATATTAACGTATAAATGAGATACACAATAAGTATACACTTATTAAGTCTATTTCCAATGATGATTAGGGGAAAATGAAAAAAAAACTATATATGTCTTCCTGCATATCTCCTTTGTAATTAATTTGGACATTTTATAATAGTAAATAAATTATATAAATATAATAGTAAATATAGCAAATATAATACTAAAAGTGACTTAGTTGTTCAAAGTCATTATCAAAACAATTTCACTGTGGACAATGTTTTCTTCTCATCTTGCTCTTTATTATTTCATGCAAATCTTTCCATGGTTTTCCAAGATCCTTGAGCTTGTAATTTCCGATAGCACAGTCATATTCTACCCCAATTTCCTGCCCCAGCTTTTCAGCCATTCCCCAACTGGGAAGGAAGACGCTCTCTGCACCCAGAGAAGTAACTGATAAATAGAAGGATGTAGACGATGGTTTCACAGACAGCTACTATTTGTGTCCGGTGCTGGCCATTTCTGGTGGTGGGGGTGGGGAAGAAAGAAAAAAAAAAGGAAACGTGGACATTGGGCAAAGTCCTTTCGGAGAAGCCTCCTTCCAAGTCTGGTTCTCGGTGTTCTTTGTTTTAAAACATTTCCCTTTTCCATAATCATAAAAGATTGAAAAGAACCATTTTAAAAGCCTGGCTTAATGTCCAGCCCTATAAACATTAGCCCTGGCAGTCCGAAAGATATTTGCCCTTGAGTCTTTGGAGGATCTCAAAGCCCTTTTGCCAACATCTAGAACGATTCCCCACCAAACAGAAGGAACGGGCTCTGTCAGAACCACAGGAGGTGAGAGGGGGGGCACAAAAGGGAAATAATTAGAACTAGCACCCACGGAGCTCTCTAAGGAGGGCAGAACGGTCTGCGTGCGCTGTCACACTTTATTCTCCCAACAATCCTGGGAGCTACAAGCTGTTATCATCCCATTTTAAAGCCTCACTCACCTAGAACCCAATGCATGGGACCAGGCTGGGCAGACGTGAAGAACCTGAAGGGCCTCAGAACAAGGAATGTCGGAGCTGGGAGGGGTCTGTGAACATAGAACATGGAATGAATGTCAGAGCTGGGAGGGAGGGGTCTTAGAACACAGAGCACAGAATGTCAGAGCTTAGGGCGATTTTAGAATACAGAACATGGGATGTCAGAGCTGGGAGGGCCCTCAGAACAGGGAATGTTGGTGCTAGAAGGGCGGGCAGAACCCAGAATAGGGAAAGCCGGAGCTGGGAAAGCCGGAGCTGGGAAAGCCGGAGCTGGGAAAGCCGGAGCTGGGAAAGCTCCCTTTTGGGAGAACCTCCTGGTATGTCAGCAAAGGAAATCATCCTGGAGCCCCATTGCAGAGCCCCATTGCAGAGCCGGGCACTTTGCTGAGGGAGACCCAGAGGCTGAGAAGGGGGTGAGGCCGAACGTGGGGGAGGAGCTGGGCTCCAGCTTGGCCCTCAGCCTGTTGCGCTCTGCTCCGTCCCTCTCTCTGGGCACACCGTGTGGACGCTCTGACCCTGGCCGGCAGCCCCAGAACCTTCGCCTGCTGGATTCAGACCGGATGCTTCCTGGG
This sequence comes from Sarcophilus harrisii, assembly GCF_902635505.1. NCBI lineage: Eukaryota > Metazoa > Chordata > Mammalia > Dasyuromorphia > Dasyuridae > Sarcophilus > Sarcophilus harrisii. The sequence goes on along the minus strand of NC_045427.1, from coordinate 4,301,456 downwards.
TGTGTGCCCTGGCCCTCTGGGTGCCTCAGTTTCCCCCCCTGTAGAGGAGGGGGCCGGGCTGCGGGAGCTCCCTGGGGGCGGGAGCCTCCCTCCTGCAGGCCCTGCCCCCGGCCCGGATTGTTTTCTTTAGCCGGCTCCTTAATTAGCTCCCAATGAAGTCCCGTTACCCGGGCTAATTGGTTTCCGCGGATCCAGCGCTGGGGCTTCTCTGGGGGCCCTTCTGTTTAAAGGCATTTTCACCGGGGGGCGCTAATTGGGAACGGGGCCAAAGCCCCGCCCGGGAGCTCATTGGCCGCCTCCCCGGCCTCTCCTTTGAACTCGGCTGGCTCGGCCTCAGGTGCCACTTCCCCAGCCCCCCTCCCGCCCCCATAAAGAGGGGCCCGGGCCGCGGCCCCGGCAGACGCCCCGCAGGATGGACAAGCTCCCGGAGCCGCTGCTGGGCCTGGAGCAGGGCCTGGCCTGCCCCGGCCCGGCCTTTCTGGCCGCCTGGGACTGGAAGGAGCCGCCGGGCCCCTTCGAGCTGGGCCGGGCCGGCTCCCCGCAGAGCCTGTCCCCCGCGCCCTCCTTCGCCTCGTCGGCGTCGCCCGCGCACCCCGGGGCGGCCGAGCTGGCCTGCGGCCCCGGCCCGGGCGGGGGCCCCTGCGCCATGCTGGCCTTCCCCCCCTCCTACCTGCAGAGCCCGGGCCCCGGCAAGGCCGCCAAGGGGCCCAAGGTCAGGATGTCGGCCCAGCGGCGGCGCAAGGCCAGCGAGCGCGAGAAGCTGCGCATGAGGGCCCTGGCCGACGCGCTGCACACGCTGCGCAACTACCTGCCCCCGGTCTACAGCCAGCGGGGGCAGCCGCTCACCAAGATCCAGACCCTGAAGTACACCATCAAGTACATCGGGGAGCTCACGGAGCTGCTGAACGGGGCCCAGCGGAGCTAGCGGCCGCCCCAGCGGCCCCCCGCCCACAGACTGCCCGGCGCCCGCGGCGCCGCCCCCGCCTCAGCGGGGGAAACTGAGGCCGAGACGGGCGGCCGGCCGGGACTTCGGGCGAGGGAGGCTTCGTTTCCCGGCAGAAGGACGGACCGTCGGCGGAACGAGCCCCCGACGTCGGCACCTCTCAGCCTCCTGGCCCCCGCGCCTCCTCCGCGGGCGGCCTGCCCAGTGGCGGCCCCCGCCGGCCCGCGGCCCCCCCGGGCGCTCCCTGGAGTCTACTTGCCTTTCCGAAACTTTGGAGGACGGAGGACGTTTATTTTCGTGGGGCGGATTGGGGGGCGGGGGCTCTGTACAGACAAACCTGCGCGCCCCCACTTCAGCCTTCCCTCCCTGCCCCCCCCCGCCCCGGACGCAGCTCGGGGCCGAGGGACCCATCACGGGCCATTGTGGGCCCTCTGACAGCAACGGGAAAACGCCGATCTGCGGCGGCTGCCGGGGGCCTGGGTCCCTCCCGGCTGCTCTGCTCCCTTCCCCCTTTGCCAGGTCTCCTCCCCGGCCGCCTTTTCTGGGGAGCTGGTCCGCGCGCCGCAGATGGAGGGGCTGGCTCGGGGCTTGTTTGCGCCCCCCCTTCTGGCCCCCAGAACCCCTGGGCTCTCGGAGGCGGCGGGGGCGGGGGCGGGGGCTCGGGTCTCCAGGTGAGCAGGGAATCTGCTTCTGAAATCCCAGGGATCTCCCGGCCCCGCAAGGTAGGGTCGGAGGAGGGAGGGAGGCTGGAGCAAGGGCGGGGGGGGGGTCTGGCTGCAGCGCCGAGCGGGGAAAGGGGGGGGCATCAAGTCTGCTAATGGGGCCAGTCCCAAACTGAGAGCTGGGCTGGGAACTCCGGAGCGGGAAGGCGCTTCCAGCTCCCTCCCTCGTCGCACACATGGGGCCACCGAGGCCTGCCCCGCAGTCAGCGGGCTTAGACCTTTGCTGGAGGGGGATGGGCAGGCCCCCATTCCCGGGAGGAGGGCAGAGCCAGGAGAGCGGGGGCATCGTGGGCGCCCCCCCGCCCGATGGGGGGGCTCCGACACCCGCACCCAGCCTTGTCCGCGGCAGCCTAATAAAACTGCTCAAGTGAGTTTCTGCGTCCGGAAAGTCTGCTTTCCTCTCTCGCCCCAGCGTCCCAGGATCGAGATTCGGTCTGGGAGGGACTCCAGGCTCCTTATGGCAAGTCCATTTTATAGATGAGTAAGCTGAGTCCTAGAGGAGCGGTGACCTGCGTAAGGTCGCACAGAGAGGGGGCAGGGGTGCGCTTCGGGGATACTTTCGCCGGTACCACAATGTCCCTTTCTGGCTGGGCCTGAATAAGACAGAATTTCCCTTTCCCTCCCCGCCCCCCACAACCATCCCTAGGTGTTTATGGGGGAGGGGATAGAAATTTTCCACCCCTCAAATGGCTGCAATAAAGGCCCCTCACCCGGGCTCCGGCTTTGCTTTTACTGCGGGGATGTCAGACAGGACACCGGGACTCCCCTGGGAAGCTGAGGGTGACCCAGCAGCTCCCCTTCCGGGGAAGTAATGGCAGAGTCAGGATTCGAACCCATGGCTTCGACCAATCTCAGGCTTTCCTGAAAGGGGTTTGGAGCAGAAAGGTAAAGATGGAGCTCAGTTCACTGGCAATCGCTGAGTTTGCTATGAAGGGGTCTGGGAGGCCCTTAGTCGGGAGGCCAGGGCAGGCAGGAAGACCCTGGGGAGCCCTTTGGGTGATGGAGCCTCCCCAGGGCTCAGTTTCCTTCTCTGTCAAGGGAAGGGGCCGGCTTGGCCACCTCTGAAATGCTTGTGGGCCCGGGATCCTGGATCCTGATTCTTCCTGGCCGCAGGGAGGGTGTAGAGGAGCCTCCTGATTCTGCCACTGGCTGGTCTGGGACCTGAAAGTGAGGAGAACCTGGGGGACCCCTCCATCTCCTGCCCCCTTGGATAAAACTGGGGAGAACAGGGGGCACCCTTCTGTCTCCTGCCCCTTGGCTGGGACCTGAAACAGGGAGAGGGCCGGGGGCAGGGACCTGCGTGTGTCTGTGGGGAACGACCACATCGGTGTTTGTGCCAACAGCAGCATCCTTTGGTTTGCACAGAACGGGCAACTGAGGCTGGGGAGAATTCCCAGTCTCTCCACCTGAGGAGCCGGAGGTCGGAGGCTGGGCTCCGAGGCCTTTCATGCAGGAGGCTGCTGGGAGGCAGCGAAGCAGGGGCACCGGGCTCGGCTCTTCCCTCGGAGCCATCCTTGCTGGGGGATGCAAGGGAGCCCCTGGTCCCACGGCCGCTGAAGGAGACGCTGACCTGTGCTGGCAAAGGGACTCTCCCCAGCTGGGAGTCTCCAATCCTTCCCATGGCTTAAGGGTTAAATGTTGGAGGGGATTTGAACCCACCCCCCGGAGCCTTTTGGCTGCATAGCCAGTCAGGCTTAGAGCAGGGATTGTCATCCCTCTTCCCGGGCCGCGCCCATCCCAAGCCGCTGTCTGCCCTCACCCAGTCAGGGAAGCCTGGCCTGCCTCAAACTCAGTCCCTTCCTTCCTGGGCCTCAGTTTACCTCATCTATAAAACGAGTCACTCGGACTTGAAGCCTCTGCAGCCCGGATCTGTGATCCTTGGTCCCTTCCCTGAAAGTCAGTTTCCTCATCTGTACAAGGAGCCTCCTGGACTCCGTCCACCCTGTGGGGGGAGCTTTGCCAGCCCCGGCCCTGAGACTCTGACTGCAGGAAGTGCTGCTGGACGCCAGGCCGAGCGTGTCCCTGCCCGTGGGACAGCTCCTGCACCCCCCCCCCCCCCGGGCCATCTGGAAGGCCCTGCCCCCTGCCTGGCCCCTGCTGGTGACACCTCTGCCCTAACACATCTGGCCCCCGGGGGAGGGGCCGGGAGCTCTAACAGCCACATTTGGCTCCCACAGGCCCATGTGAAATTGCCTTCCGTTCTGCAAGCCGGCCGGGGGGTCGCTCATTAGGAGAGAACGGAGCCCTCCCCAAATATCCCAGGAGGGGCCCTTGACAGCCCCCCCTCCCCCTGCTCCCAGCGGCTGCTTCTGGTTCTGGGGCAGGGGGAGCAGCTTTCTGGGCCAGGCCCGGATACCCACCCTGGGCAAGGCTGAGTCTGCCGGGCTCTGCCGCGGACCCGGGGGCCCCGAGGGTGGGCCTATTATAGCCCCTGTAGTAGCTGGGTCATTGGTCACAGAGCAGAAAATGTCTGAGAGAGGAAGGAACCCAGAGCCCAGAGTGTCAGAGCTGGGAGGGAGAGAGACCCTGGAACACAGAGCTTAGAATGTAAGAACTGGGGGGAAGGGACCCTAGAACTTAAGAGCATCAGAGCTGGGAGGGCAGAGACCCCAGCACACAGAGCCTTGAATGTCAGAGCTGGGAGGAGAGAACGCTAGAACATGGAGCATAGAATGTCAGAGCCTAGAGGGAAGGAACCCTAAAATATGGAGCGGAAGGTGTCAGGGCTGGGGGGCCCTTAGAGAGCAGAACATTGAATATTCCATCTGGAAGGCTCTGAGAACCCAAACCAGCCAGGGACAGCTGGGAAGCTCCTTAGACCATAGAAGGCAGAACTGGGAGAAGACATTAGCACAAGCTAGTCCAGCCTCCTCATTTCACAGAGGGGGAAACTGAGGCACAAGTTACCCTCTTTGAATGCTGATCTGGGTTCAAGAAAATCTCTAAGGACAGCCGATTGGCTGAGGTCTCTTTGTCTCTCTCCCTTGGCTGAAAGAAATCAGCATAAGAGTGACTTGTGGGAATCCTCTTTCTCCTCTGGCTCTTTCACTGATTTATCAATAAATAAAATGCCCGCGCAGCCTCCCTCACAGTTAGAAAGGTTTCCGAGTATTCATTCAATAAACATTGAAGCGCCTACTGTGTGTCCAGCTCTGTGCCCAACAGGGTGGGAAGGAAAGGGGATGGAAGATGAAGGTCAGGAACAAGCTCCACCCTCGCGGAGTTCAAGGTCCGGGGAGGGGATGAGACACGGCCAGAGAGAGACCAGCACTTATACCCAGCAGCCCCCAGAGCCCAGGGCTGCAGGTGCTTGGGGAGAGTCAGGGCAGGGAGGCCTTCCTGGAGGAGGGGATGTGGGAGCGGCCCTTTAAAGACTGGGAATGGAGCAAGAGCCAGTGAGAAGGAGCAGCGGGAACACAGGCACTGACAAGGGGCTCGGGATGGCTGGCCACTCAGAACCCTAGAACCCCCTTTGGAGCCCTAAGGGGGGGCGGGGGGTGGGGCCCAATTTTGGGGAGGGAAAAGGAGGAAAAAGGGAAGGAGGGGTGGAGGGGAAGGAAAAGAAGGGGGGGAGGAAGGAAGGAGGAAAAAAGAAGGAAGGAAAGGGGGAGGAAGAGGGGAAAAGGGAAGGGGGAGGGGGAAGGAAAGGAAGGGAAGGAGGGAGGGAAAAGAAAGGGAAAAGGAAGGAAAGAAAGGAGGGGGGCAAGAGGGGGAAGAGGGAAAGGGAAGGAGGGATGAAGGGAGGAGGCAAAGGAGAGGAAGGAAGGAGGAAAGGAAAGGGAAAAGGGAAAAAGAAAAGAAGGGAGGAAAAAGAAAGGAGGAAGGGGAAAGGAGGGGAAAAAAGAAAGGAAGGAAAAAAGAAAGGACAAGGATTTTAAGGGGGGAGGAGGGAGGGAGGGGGAAGGGAGGTGGATAAAGGAGGGAAGAGGGGGGGTGGGAAGGAAGGGGAAAAGGGGGGAGGGGGGGAGGGGAAGGGGAGGGAAAGGGAAAAAGGGAAAGAGAGAAGAAAAAAGGAAACCTTATTACTATGTAGGGGAACGGGAGGACCATTGCTTGGAGGGAACGGGAAACCCCTTTTTTCCCCGAAGACTGGGGGGAAAGCCGGGGGTGCCCTGGGTTTCGGGTCAGAACTGGCGGGAGGGTTTAAAGAGCCCGTAGTGGGGGGGGGGAGGCCCAGTTGAAGGCCATTTTGGTCACTTGGTGGGGGAGGGAGCAGGAGTCCAAGCCTCGTTATGGGGAACGGGGAGGCCGGGGGACTTTAAACCTTTCTTTTCTCCTGGAAGGGGCTTTGGGGGTGGAATCCGGGGCACGGGCCCCGGGCTCGGGCCCCTTACTCGGGGCTTGGGGGGTCCCTTCACTCCCTCCCAGGCCCCCCTTTCCCCTTGGGGTCCCGGGGGGCGGGGAGGCTTTAACGCCGCCTGACGGGAACCCATTCCCCGATCTTCCCCCCTAGGGGGAGGGGCAGGCCCTTTCCCAGGCCTCCCGTTTATTTACAGCGGCGGGTTTGCTCAGCCCCTGCCTCCCTTCTGATTCCCGGGCCGGCCCAACAGGTGAACGGGGCCGGGGCCGGGACCGGGGCGGGGGGCCTCAAAAAAGGTTTCATTTCCTCTTCCCTCCTGTTAATGGGGGGAAGAGAAAACAACACTAACGGAGGGGGGGGGAGGCCCTGCCATAAAGGGCCGGACTTAAAAGAGCCCGAGGTGTCGCGGAAACACTTCGGGGCCCTTTTTGTTAAGCGGGAGGGGGGGGGGCAGCGCGGAGCCGTCCCTTCCGCTGGGGGCTCGGCCACAGGGCGCTGAGAGGAGCCTCCTCGGGGGAGAAACCCCGGGGCCAGGCCCGGACCTTTGATGGGGCTCGGGGTGGGAGTGGGGGGGCGCCTGCGCCGCTGCCCCCAACGCGCCCCGGACCGTGAGGGCAGCCCGGCCTAGCCTCCCCGGGGGGGCAACAACCCGGCGAGGATGCCCCCGCTCTGCCGGGGGTCTCACCTCCTCCAGCCCTCGCCCCTCCCTCTTTCTAGCCTTCTTTCTGTTTCCATCTCCCTCCCTCCCCTCTTCCTCCTCCTCCTCTCTGTCTGTCTCTGTCTCTGTCTCTCTCTGTCTCTGTCTCTCCCTCCCTCCCTTTCCCCTCCCCTCTTCCCTTTCTATCCCTCTCTCTGTCTCTGTTCCTCTGTCCCTTCTTTCCCCTTCTCATCCTGGCTTTCTTTCTGTCTCTTTCTCCTATTCTTTCCTCTCCCCTTCCCCTCCCGTCCCCTCTGTCCTTCCCTCCCTTCCTTTCTATTCTTTTTTGCTTCTGTCTCCATCTCCCTTCCTCCCTCTCTCCTCCTCCCCCCTCTCCCTCTTCTCTCTGTCTTTGTGTCTCTCCCTCTCCCTTCCTCCCTTATTTATTTTTATCCTGCTCCCTGCCTCTGTTCCTCTCTCTCCTCCTCTTACTCTCTCTACCTCCTTTCTTTCCCCTTCTCATCCTAGACTTTCTCTCTTCTATTCTCTCTCCTTTTCTTCTCCTTCCCCCCCCGTCTCTGTCTCTGTCTCTCTTTGTCCCTCAGTCTCTGTCTCTCTCTCACCTCTCCTCTCTCTCTCTTCCTCCCTTCCTCTATCTCACAAGATCTTTGAGTGAGTTTGTGAGGGATCCAGTGTGATATTTATAAAGCACTTGCTACAGTGTCTGGCACGGTGCCCCCCCTCCCTCCCTCTCCCCTTCTTGGAGCCAGGAGGCCCAAGGGGCCTCCTGGGCAGACTCAGACCTAGGAGAGCTCTGCCTTTTATTTCGTCCCTTGGCTAAAAGGGATTTCACGGGGCTCGCACTCTCTTCAAGTGTTGAAAGGGCCAGCTGGAGAAAGAGGGGGCGGACTCGTGCTGTTTTGGCTAAGGGAGAACCAAAGGTGGTCAGTCAGCAAGCATTTATTAAGTGCCTACTGCATGCTTGCCTGATTAGACAAAAGGCAAACAGAAGGCCCTTGACTTCTGGGAGTTATCACACTTTCTAAAGGGAGGATGATCTGAGCACAACCATGAGCACATAGGATTTGGCCGGAGCCGCCGGGAGCCCCTGGGAGGCAGCGGAGACAGCAGGGAAAGGGCAGGAGCTGAGCCCTGGAGCAAGGCTGGCGCGGGGAGTGAGATGGAGGGAACATTGCCAAGAAGCCCCTTGGGACTCAATGTGGGGAGCAGCTTCCTCATAATGGGGGGGTCCCAACGTGGACTCCTAAGTCCGGGCTTAACTTCCCAGGGTCCTTAGCTATTCCTCTCTGTTCTGCCCTGGACTCTCTGGGTCCCAGCTCCCTGCCTCTGCACAGCTGGGCCCCTGCTCATCCCTCCTGTGCCCACCTCACAGAGCCCAGATGTGGGGCTCAAGATCCTCCCCTCTAAAGGCCGAAGGAAGACAGAGAAGCCCCCATGTAGAAGAGCCACGAAGCCCTGGAGGAGGGGGCGAGGAAGGCTTCCCAGAAGAGGCAACACCCAGCTGAGCAAACTTCCCAGAACCAATTCGTTGTCCTTGACATTTTCCTGGCATTCTAGGCCCCGCCATAGGACTGGCCGTCCTGGCTGAGGTCTGCCTCGCTGCCCATTCCCACTCAGGGAGAGGTTTTCGTGGGAGCATCGAGGCTTCTTCTCCAGGCCCAGCATCTGTGCTTTACAAAGGACTCAGGACGTTCATCGAGGGCTGGTCTTGATGCCAGGGCAACCCTGGCGTCCTGTGCCCCCCCCCACGAGCTGGCCGTGGCAGCCTGGCTTGGTGGCTCTGAGAATCAGGGCTGGGATAGTGCACAGAGATCTGCCCAGGGTGCCTCAGCCCTCCCCCCACGCCATGAAAGTCCCAACTCTGTGTCTGCTGTGGCTTTGGCTGGACCAGGGGGCAGAGGCCCATCCTGGCCTCCAAAGGGAGGAGAAGCAGGTTCGCTGTAATGCCGGGGGCCAGCGCTGGGCTGGGAGCCCTCCGTCTTCCTCACTGGAATACGAGCATCTTAGATTAGAGAGGGTCCCGTTCATTGTCTTTTATCTCCAGCACCTGGCAAAGGGCCCGGCACACAAGAGGTGCTTAATGAATGCCTCATTGACCGCGCTCCCCCAGAGTTTCACAGCTATCAAGTCCCAACCTCGGTGAACCCCGGGTTTCTGCAGTAATTTCTAAGCAATAGTAGCATACTATTCACTTCACTGGGTTGTAGAAAATGCTGAGGAGGAAGAGGAGGAGGAGGAGGAAATGGAGGAGGAGGAGGAGGAAGATGGAGAGGAGAAGGGAGGCAGGGAAAGAAGGAGAAGGAAAATAGAAAGGTCAGAGAAAGGGAAAGGAAGGAAAGAAGAGGTTGAGGATGATGATGATGAGGAAAATGAAGAGAAAGAGGAAGAAGAGGAGAAGGAAATGGAGGAGGAGGATGAGGAAGAAAAAGAGGGGAAGGAGGAATAGGAAGAAAAGGAAGGGGAGGAGGAGAAGGAAGATGGAGACGATAGGGAAAAAGGAGGAGGAAGATGGGGAAGAGGAGGGAAAGAAGGAGGGGAAGGAAAATAGAAAGGTCAGGGGAAGGGAAAGAGGAAGGAAAGAAGAGGATGAGGATGAAGAAAATGAAGAGGAGGAAGAGGAAGATGGAAAGGACAAGGAAAGGGGGTGGGGGAGAGGAAGAGGAAGAGGAGAAGGAAAACATCCCCAAGCCTTCCCAGTAAAGCCGCTTCCATCACTCCTGAGGCAGAAGCAGCTGCCCAGAAAATCCACAAGAGGGGGCTGAAGCACCACCCACCGTGTGGCTGCTGGGAAGCGAATGGAGCTGGCTCCCAGACCTCATTTTCTTGGCCGTGCAGGGCGGCCCCCCGGAGCCTGGCAGGGAGACAGGACGGCCCCACGGAGGACGGCCCCACGGAGCCTGGCGGGGAGGCAGGATGGCCTAGAATCCCTCCGGGGCCGGGGAGCTCCCTCCTCAGCAGCTCCCCTGCCGGGTTGTTGGGGTGCATCCCCCCAAGCCTAGAGTTTTGAGACCTGAAAGACTTCAGTGACCACAGAGTCCAAGCCATGCAGGGAAGGGCTCCCCAAGGCAGGTGGTTCTCCAGCCTCTGAGGAAGGAGGATTGGCTTCTTACTGGGGAGGGAGTCCTGCTCCCTGGAGAGGAGAGCGGCCTCCCTTTGGAGTCCTGCTCCCTGGAGAGGCAGGCGGCCTCCCTTTAGAGTCCTGCTCCCTAGAGAAGAGGGCGGCCTCCCTTTGGAGTCCTGTTCCCTGGAGAGGCAGGCGGCCTCCCTTTGGAGTCCTGCTCCCTAGAGCCAAGCTGGCCAAGTCTCCTTTCCCTTCAGGGGACCCCTTCGAAGATCTAAGGGCAGCCAGAGCCCCCCCCCCCCAGCCTTCTGTTTCAGCACTGAGCTCAGGGCTAGCTCCCCTGGGCAGCTCAGCTCCCAGCCCCCTCCGGGGGTCCAGCAGTTGGAGAAATCCCCAAGAATTCCGTGTGCCCTACTATGTGCCCACTCCTGGGTGGGCTGCTGAGCCACGTGGTGCCAGACGTGTGGGGCCAGTCACATCTGGCTCAGACTCAAATCTTGGAGCTATGGAAAGCTGCACCCGGGCATGCGTACTGCTCTTACTGGGTTCCCTTCCTCCTCGCGCCTTCCCCTTTCCCAAGGTGCCCTTGTGCCCATTGGGCGCGTGCTCTCCCTCCTAAAGCTCCATGAAGGCAGGGCCAGTGTGGCTGTTGTCTCAATCCCTGGCACGAGGGGACGGGCACTTAGAACTGGAGAGTGGCCAGAGCTTCCGAGATGGGGAAGGTCCTTGTGTCCATCTTATATCAGCTAAAGAAACTGGGGAGAGAAGGCTGTGGAGAGGCCCGGGACGTCTCCCTTTAAATCTGTGAAGGGCTGCCATGGGGGAGGGGTTCGCCCTGTCTGCCTGCCCCAAAGACAGGGCGAGGAGCAAGGCATAGGGAGCCGAGAACTAGGAGGAGACAGAGCCTGGCTAACTGAGGAAAAGTCTTCTTCCTAACACCAGAGGCCGAGCTGGGGGAGACCTCCCACTCCTTGGGAGCCTCCAAGCAAAAGCTTGGCAAGAATGTCCAGGCAAGGATTCCTTCGAGAGAGACAGAGACAGAGACAGAGAGAGACAGAGACAGAGACAGAGACAGACAGACAGAGAGACAGAGAGACAGAGAGAGAGAGACAGAGAGAGAGAGAGAGAGAGAGAGAGAAGACAGAGAGACAGAGAGACAGAGAGAGAGAGAGAGAGAGAGAGAGAGAGAGAGAGACAGAGACAGAGAGAGAGACAGAGAGAACAGAGACAGAGAAGAGAGAGACAGAGAGAGAGAGAGAGAGAGAGAGAGACAGAGACAGAGAGAGACAGAGAGAGAGAGACAGAGAGAGACAGAGACAGAGAGAGAGAGAGACAGAGAGAAGAGACAGAGACAGAGAGAAGAGAGACAGAGAGAGAGAGAGACAGAGAGAGAGACAGAGACAGACAGAGACAGAGAGACAGAGAGACAGAGACAGAGAGACAGAGAGAGAGACAGAGACAGACAGAGAGAGAGACAGAGAAGAGACAGAGAGAGAGAGAGAGAGACAGAGAGAGACAGAGAGAGAGAGAGAGAGAGAGAGACAGAGACAGAGAAGAGACAGAGCCCCCTCTGTACCCTGCAATTGTAAGCTCCTCGCGGGCAGCTGCTATTAAATCCTAAGCTATCAGCACACAGCTTGATGTCGTTGTTAACTCATTTTTCACTTGTGTCTGTCCATTACCCCATGTAGGTTTTCTGGGGCAGATACTAGAGTCCTTGGTCATTGCCTCCTCCAGATCATTTCACAGATGGGGCCAAACAGGGTTAAGGAACCAAGGCCACACAACTAAGACATGTCTGAGGTCAGGTTAGAACTTGGGAAGTTGTCTTCCTGATTCAGATCCCCGAGCTCTATCACTGAGCCCCCCAGCAGCCCGGAGCACATAGTGGGCACTTTAACAAGTACTTCAGTGCCCATGTCTTGCTCCTATCCAAAGGGCTTCTGCCTCTGTCTTAATATACTGTTAAGTCAAATGTGAACATGAGATTCAATTAAAGGCCATTCCCCAAAGGGGGAGAGGTAGATGATGAGGACGTAATGATGTTTGCCCATAGCCCTACTGAGAGTTCCAACCTTGAAGACGGCCCGGCCATTTGTCGGCCGCGTCTGTATATTTTATAAGGTACAGGAGTGCCGGGCGGGGAGGGGGCTTTCTCAGGTGCCCGGGAAGCCACTGGCTCCGCGTCCTCCCCACTCCCTGGTCCCGAGTTATCATTTATCAGAACAGCCTCTTGTCCCGGGGCACGCCCAGTACGGGCCCCAGTGGGGCCCGGGGAGGGGACGGCAGAGGCAGGGCCACGGCTCGCTCAGCTTCTGCCCCGGCCAGCTACAAGATGGCGAGTGAAAGGAGCCGGGGAGCAAATGCTAGGAGGGAGAAGACCAAGAGGGCCCCAGTAGACCCCCATGGAATCCACGTCTCTAGTTTTTGGTCTTTTTTATTATTCTAGTTTTTTATTTACAAGACTCCTGCTGGGTAAGTTTCCAGCACTGACCCTTTCAAAACTTCTGCTCCAACTTTCCCCTCCTTCCCCCCACCCCTCCCCCCGATAGCAGGTTGACTGATACATGTTAGATATGTTAAAGTGTATGTTAAATACAGCACATGCAGACATTATGCGGTTCTCTTACTGCACAAGAAAAATTGGAGCAAGAAGGAGGAAAACTGGCCTCCGAGCCCGGCCTCTGTCCCACCTACTTGGGGCCTCCTCATCCCTTTACTGGGACCAGGCCCGGGCCCGCGAAGCCCGCAGCCCACAAGCCGCCAGGCCGCCGTCACGGCTCCGAGACCCTCACTCAGGGTCCCCCAGGCTGAGGCGAGGGGCGACCCCTGGCCCCTCGGGAGCCCCAAGCTGGAGTCCTGGGGGAAGGGGCTCGGGGAAAGCTGGAGACTTCCTTCCTGAGCAGCTGCGAAGCTTTGCCTTCCGGGGAGCCTTCACCACAGGGGGGCACTAGGGTCCTGTGGGAAAGGCCGAAGGCCTCCCGGCTTGGGGCTGACCCTTGGCTCCACTCAACGAGCTGTCAGTTCGCTGGCATTTGTGAGGTCCCCAGCACTTCCCCCACAGGGACCCCTGCTGTTTGTGAGGGAGAGGATTTCGGGGGCCCTTGTGTCACTCCCCCCTCCCTCAAGTTTTGCCCGGGTTCTCCGGATCTCCCCTTCCATTTATGGGCCAATTGTGCGGCCGGTCAGACCAGAAGCCCCAAATTATCCTTATCCCTGAGACCGAACACAGGCCCCCAGCACGTGGGGGTCCTAAAAGGTCCTTGGGGAGTGAAGGCCATGCCGTCTGAGGTCAGAGCTGGGAGATGCCCCTGGAGGCCCAGGTGTTCCTGAGCAAGGGTTGGGCAGCCCTGGGATGCAGACGTAGCCCTGGGATATGGAGGCAGCCCCAGGATGCAGACACAGCCCTGGGCCAGCCTCTCGGGAGCCCCCCAGTCCCTGACTTCAGGTGCAGAGGCAGGAGCCAGGGTGTGATTCCTCCCAGCCTCGGAGGGCAGCCACCCGCCTTCAGCCCCCTTGGAAGTGTACCTTGTGGTTGGGCCCCCTTCCTTCCCCAAGGGCCCCGGGGCCCTCCTAGTCCTCAGCAGCCTGAGGGTGTCAGAGCCACCCTGATTTGGACTGAGAGAGCTTGGAGTCTGGAGTCAGGGGAAAAGCACCAGCTTTGCCTCTGACTCAGGTCAATAAGCACTTATTAAACACCTGCTGTATGCTGCTTTTTGTGCTGAGTGCTTGGAACATTTAGAAAGGTAAAGCCAGAAGGATGCTGCAGAAAGAAAACAGGCCCAGGATGGAGAAGCAGCAGCCAAACAGAGAGAGGGCACAGGAGCTAACCACATCAGGAAAGCCCTTGCACCTTCCCTCCTGGGGTCTCAGTTTCCCTTCTGTGAAAGGGGGTGGGCTAGGCCACTGCCAAGGCCCCATCAGCTCCAAACCCTGATGGAATGACCAAAGGCCTTCCTGCCCCCTGGCCACAGGGAGGCCAAGGAGAACAACTTTGAGAAAAGGCTGTGGAACAGACTTTGGGCATGATTCTTTGGGCAAAGAATCATGGGGGACTTTTGAGAAAGCAGCCCTGGCAGAGCCTGAATCCTGCTGGCCTCCAGCCTCCCTCCTCCTCTCCCGTGGACCTCTGTGGTCAGCCAGGGTCCCAGCCTCCTGCTCCCTCTGCCCCTCCCCCTTTGTTGCTCTGTATCTGGTCAGTGGCTAACTGCTGTCCGTTCTATCTCACAGCACAAGGGGGGCCCTCTCCCCTCCCCTTCACTCCCTACCCTAGTCCAGGGCAACAAACACCCCTGATCCAGGCAAGTGCAATGGTCCCCTTTGGGACCCTCTGTGCTCCAGTCTCCGCCGTCTAGCTGCTAAATGGCTATTTCTAAAGCTCAGATCTGAACACGTCGTCCCACACCCAGAACCTTTGATGGCTCCCTCCTGTCCTAGGATAAAACCCAAAGCCCTCATCCTGGTGTTTCCCACCCTCCCGACCAGGCTTCCCTCCGCCCCCTTTCATTCCATGACAGGATTCTGCCACTTTTCGTGCCCCAGGCTTGAACACCCTCCTTCTTCAGCTTCTCCCTTGGGTCTCCTTCAAAGCCGGCCCAGGTAGCCCCTCCTACAAGAAGCCTTCCTTGATCAACCCAGCTCCCCAGCTCCTGTTCCTTCTTCAATGTCTTTGTCCTCAGTGAGTCTCCTTTGCATGTGTTTGGTACCTATGTGGGTTCCTGTGACATCACTCTGGCCGAAGGTTGAGATCCCGAAGCTTCCTTCTTTCTCCCAAAAGCCTAGGCCCGGACAGAGACAGAAAGAGATAGCTCTGGCAGAAGATGAGATCCTGAAGCTTCCTCCCTTCCGGAGAGATCTCCATCATCCACCTAAATCCAGGACAGGAGGAAGAGAGCTCTCCCTCCCTTCCTCCCCATCATACCCCCCTTGCCCAAGACTTCTCTTCTCCAGAATGAGCAACCTCAGCTTCTTCCCCTCAGCCTCCGGTGAATGGCTCCAGGCTTTCCCTGATCTTGGCTGTCCTCCTTGGCCACCCTCAATTTATTGCTGCTCTTCCTATGGAATGGTTCCTAGAACCGAGCCCAAAGCTCCAGGCAGGGTCTGCAAACTCTGAGCTCCTTTCTGCTGGATGGCCATTGTCCTTCACCTAAATGGATCTGCGGGAGCTTTTGGCTCTTGGCAGTGATCTCCAGTGCACTAATCCCTCCGATGCCTCCCCATCCTTCTTTCGTCTTGGACTTGGAGAGTCGAATTTTAGAACCCAAAGAACCCAAAGAAATTTAGAAGCCAAGAAAAGCCCTAATGAATGGGACCTTCTGGAAGCTATTGTCCTGGCCCACTGAGATCCTTGAGGGTCCTGACCCTATTGCTCAGTGTAGCTTTGCCGTCCAGCTTGAACAAGACGTACCCACCGTCTCAGCCTTTACACAAGTCACTGATACAAATGCGTAGTAGGACCAGGTGCAGATCGTTGGAGGCCTCCAAGGGGGTTCCAGCTGTGGAAGCAGTGATGAGGGCTCCTTGGTCCAAGCAGCTCTGATTCCCCCACTTAGATGACCATCGAGGCCTGGTTTTTCTGCCCAGTGCACAGATGCAGCATAAGACACCGCATCCAATGCTCGCCTTTGAGCAAATTGCGTTTGCAGTCTTTCCTTGGGCTTCTGGGCTGGCAACTTTTTCAGAAAACGAAACAAGGGGACCCTGGCGTGGTTTTTAATTATCGTCTCTGTGTCCAGATGTGCACTGGCCATTTCTATAACAACATAGTCTAGAATTTGAATAGAAATCCAAGTCTTGGATCTTAGGTGTGTAGACTCAGCTCTATTCCTTTGGTTGAAAGTCAGGATTACATGCCCCGTGCAGGGGTCCTTTTAAAGAAGACCGAGAGTGGTCACAATCCCAGCAGTCAATGCTTTAGTCCTGGACAGGGCATTTTGGCAACAAATTAGCATCAATTTACAAGGAGTTCCCATTAAACTCCTTCAGGGCAGTGAAAGGCTCTCTGATGCTCCCCTGGTCACTCATCCTGTCCATTCTGCTAAGATTGTGACAAGAATAAAAAAAATCCAACCAGAAACAAAATGAAGACTGAGCTGTGACCATCATCTATTCACATTTGCTCTTTTCCTCAATACAACTTTAAAAACCCCATTCAGGAACAAGGCTTTTCTGGGTCCCTCCAGCCCCAGCTCTTTCTGGGTCGATTCTATCAGTGCAGTATCACCCTCCACTGTTCAGCCTTTATTACCCACCTTCATTCCATCTTCTGCCCAAGTCTCTTAAAAGTCTGTGTACTGGGTGAGTTCCCAGTACATCCACATCTTTATATGAATTCTCCTTCATCCTCCCCACTGAAATTGTCTCACAAAGTCATCAATTCAGAGTTGGCAGGAACCTGAGGTCACGTGCTCGAGCCCCTTCATTTGACTTTGAGAGCCGCTCAGGGAGACACCGAAAGCAAGTGGCAGAGCTAGGAACCTGGGCTTTCTTTCTCCAAAATTCCAAGGGCCTCTTCCCATTTCCACACCCGGTCTTTCTCTTTTGGCTTAGGATGTTCATTCTTGAGAGTTTTCCATCAAGCCTGGAATTGTGTTATCCCCTTGGACCTTGAAAGCATGGGAACTCAGCTAGCCTTCCCCTGAGCCTTTCGAAATCTGCTCTCCAAACTGATGTAGTCAAGATGAGAAGGAAAGCAGAAGCTTGGCAAGACATTTTATAAACAGATACTTCAAATTTATAAGAATATGCGTCATTCCCCAATTGATAAATGGTCAAAGGATGTGACTAGGCAGTTTTTCAATGAAGAAATCAAAGCTATATATAGTCATGTGAAAAGATGCTCTAAATCATTATCGATTCGAGAAATGCAAATTAAAACAACTTTGAAGTATTCTCTTGCACCTAGAAGATTGGCTAAAATAATAGAAGGGGAAATGTTGGATGGGATGTGGAAAAATCGGAGGATGAATACACTGTAAGTGGAATGCTGAAGCAATCCGACCATCTTGGAGAACGATCCGGAGTTATTCCTAAATTTATAAGAATTCAAGCCATTCTCCAGTTGATAAATGGTCAAATGATATGAACAGACAATTTTCAGATGAAGAATTAAAATGATTGCTAGTCATATGCAAAATTAAGACAACTCTAAGGCACACATCTTTCAGACTGGTTAAGATGACAGGAAAAGAAAATGATAAATGTTGGAGGGGATGTGGGAAAACTGGGGCACTGATGCATTGTGGGTGGAGTTGTGAACAGATCCAACCATTCTGGAAAGTGATTTGGAACTATGCCCAAAGGATTATAAAACTGTGCATACGCTTTGATCCAGCAGTGTCTTTACTGGGTCTGTATCCCAAAGAAATCTTAAAGGATAGAAAGTACAAAAATGTTTGTAGCAGCCCTTTTTGTGGAGGCAGGAATTGGAAACTGAGTGGATGCCCATCAATTGGGGAATGGCTGAATAAGTTGTGGGATATGAATGTTATGGAATATAATTGTTCTGTAAGAAATGAGCAGCAGGAGGATTTCAGAGAGGCCTGGAGAGACTTACACGAACTGATGCTGAGGGAAGTGAGCAGAACCAGTCAATCATCATACATGGCAACAATAAGATTATACAAAGATCAAATCTGATGAACGTGGCTCTCTTCAACAATGGGATGATCCAGGCCAGTTCCAATGATTTTGTGATGAAGAGAGCCATCTTTACCTAGAGTATGGTATAACTGAGTGTGGATCACAATACAGAATTTTCACTCTTTTTTTTTTTTGGTTTGCTTGTATTTTATTTTCTCATTTTCTTCCTATTTGATTTTTCTTGTGCAGCAAGATAATTGTATAAATCTGCATGCATATATTGGATATAACATATATTTCTACCATGTTTAACATGTATTGAACTACTTGCCATCTAGGAGAGGAGATGGAGGAAGGGGGTAATTGGAACACAAGGTTTTGCAAAGACTGATGTTGAAAAATTATCATGCATATATTCTGACAATAAAAAGCTTTAATAAAGATAGAATTATAAAACTGTGTATGCCCTTTGATTCAGCAATACCACTATTAGGTCTGTTTCCCAAGTTGATCAGGGAAAAAGAAAAGAAATCTATATGTTTTAAAATATTTATAGCGGTTCTCTTCGTGGTGGCAAAGAACTGGAAATTGAGGGAATGCCCATCAATTGGGGAGTGCTTAAAGAAGTTGTAGTATATGATTGTGATGAAATACGACTGTGTTGTAAAAAATTGATGAGCCAGTTAATTTTATTTTATTTTGAAATTTTTTTCAATAAGATTTTGTTTTTCCAAATACATGCAAAGATGGTTTTCAACACACCCTTTTGCAAAACTTTGTGTTCCAAGTTTTTGTCTCTCTCTTCCCCTTCCCCTTCCCCAAGAAGCAATCTAATATAGGTTAAACATGCGCAATTCTTCTAAACATGTTTCCGTATTTTTTGTGCTGCACAAGAACAATCACTAGAAAGAAAGAAAAACAAGCAAACAACGACAAAATACTATGCTTTGTTCCATATTCAGTCTCCATAGTTTTCTCTTGAGCAGGTTAATTTTAGAAAGATATGGAAAGACTTCCATGAAATAATGAAGAGTGAGATAAGCAGAACAGCAACATTTTGTGAAGAATAACTGTGAACTATTAAGCTGTCTGAATATTATAAATACCCAAATCGACTATATAGGGCCCATAAAAGAAGAAGTTCTCTTCCTCTGGAGAAAGAACTTACATATGGACTATGATTGTGTGTGTGTGAAACTGTGACCTTAAAGAGTTAAGAGGGACCATAAATTGTGTCTAAGGCAAAGGCAGGAATTATACTTCAGAATCCCCGATCCTCTCTATGTCCAGCCTTATTCCAGCCAACATGTCATCTACCCATTCCATGTCCTGCTCTGCCAAAGCCTTTCTAACCCCATGCTTTGGGCTCATCATCATCTCCAGTCCCTGTTGCCCCTCTGCTGTTGCACTCCATCACTGCTGCTCAGACTTGACTTTCCTGCTTTTATAACCTTACCCTATAGTTCACCTGCTCATCTTTATGCTGCCCTCTCCCTTCAACTCCCTTATCCCGCCCTGCTGCTCAGCATACTGCTGCTCATTCTTTCCCAAGCTCCAAGTCTGAGTTAGTCTACCTTCTCTAGGGCTAGTGCTGCTGAATGTCACTAGAGGATGTCACGCATCTGGGTCACCGGAGCCCTGACAATTTTGTGTTAGTTGAATTTAGCTGGGCCTTCACTGCTCCAGCGTGAGCCTTTTACTTCTCTATCATTCACTTTATCATACTCCCAATAGTCTCTGTTCAAAACCTTTTCTTCTCCACTGAAGCCACCAGACATCTTCTTCCCTACTTCTCACCCAAGGACTTTGTCTCATATTTTACCAAGACAACGGAATCGCCCATCCTGAGTCTCCTCCACCTCCCCCAGTTTGTGTATTTGGAATCTCCTTTGGCCCATCCTGAGTCTCCTCCCCCTTCTCCAGTTTGTGTATTTGGAATCTCCCTTTCTAGCCTCCTTTGTTTCTTTCCCTCTTCCTTCTTGCCTTCTTCCCCCTTTCTTGCCTCCTTTGCTCCTGTATCAGAGGAAGACTTCTTTGTGAAGTGCAACCTTCTACTTCTGCTCTCCATCCTGTCCACTAAAGTCTCCCCTGGGGCATAAAACTTCAATCACCCCCATCCCCCTGTATCAGGAATCACTCAGGATCCACTGCTTTCCATGCCCCGCCCTCCCTCCTCCCAAAACTTCCATGGATTATCCTGGAATCTCCCACTCTTCAGAGACCAGCTCCCAGAGGAAACCATCCATTCAAATTGTTCCCCTTTGTTACCACCTCCCCTTCACTCCCCCCACTCGGGGACACATGACCCTGGACTTCACATCTGACTCCAATTCCGCTAAGGTTAGCATTCGCTTCTTCCCTTTTTCTCTTCCCAACTCCTGGAACTCTTCCCTAGTCAAAGCCATTTCCTTCCCTCCATCCTCCGCCTTGCTCCAAGTGTCCCTTGTGCCCCGGCAGCCTCTCCCAGCACACTGCCTCCATCCCAGCTGACTGGAAATTACCCAGATCACTGAGCTGGTGCCTTTTCTCCCTCCTCCTCCCCGCAGTGGGTAACCATGCTGTCCTTTCCACCCTGGAGAAGCTTTTCTCTTCGGGTTTTGGCGACTGATCTCTTTTGATCCCTCTCTTAACCTGCCAATTTTTAACTTCTTTGGTGGGATCATTTCCCATGTCCTGTCCCTTTAGCACGGATCTATTCCAGGCGCCCGGCAGCTCCCATATATTCAATGATCCCCTTCATGTTGGCTGACTCCCGGATCTTCAGTCCGTCCCTGAGCTCTGGGCCCAAATGACTGACTGCTGGTTGGGTGTCTCCCCCTGGGGGTCCCACAAAGACCTCTGGTTCAACATGTTGGAGAAAGAGCTCCCTTTTTCTCCAAAGGCCATCCCATCTCCAAACTTCTCTATTTCTGTTCAGAGCAAAACATTCCTTCCAGTCACCTATGGTCCCCAGGGTCACCTTCAGATACCCCCAAGTCCCCCTCCCCTCCGAGAAGCAAAGAAGTAGCCTGGAAAGGGCCCTTGCTCTGGACTCAGAGAGTTCAAATCTCACCTTTGGTCTTGCTCCCTGTGTGACTTTGGGCAAACTGCTTCACCTCCCCCAGACTCAGTTGTCTCAACTGTAAAATGGGAGTGTTGGGCCAGATGGTCACCTAGGTCCACCTTCCAGTTCTAGATCTAGGGCTCTGTGGTTCTCCCCAGGAGTTCAGTGATGGGGGCAGTTTTCAGGAGTTGGAAAGACTCTAGTCCTTTGGGACAATCCTCTCTCCTTCTCCTCTAGGTTCCCCCCCAGACCTTTGAGTCACTCCAACCTAACAAATATACATGTCTACTTTGTGCCAGTTTTATGGGCAGCGACGTGGCATAGAACAAGAGGCTCGGGGTCAGCAGGTCCCCAGTTTACATCCAGCCTTAGACACTTGTTCTCTGTGTGATTCTGGGTCAGTCGCTTGACTCTCTTTGCCTCAGTTTCCTCAACTGTAAAATGAACTGGAGAAAGAAATGACCAACGGCTCCAGCATTTTTGCCAAGGAAATAGGAAGCCTCCGAGCCCGGTGAACAACAGGACCCGGGGGCAGGCGCTGGCTCCGGGGACACAAAAACGGAAAGCAGCATCTCAGCGGAGCAGTTCCTCGCTTTGTAGGGCGTGGGGGTGGGGTGGAGAATATACCCCGAAAAAGGGCCCCCGAGTGAGCCCGGGGCACGGGAGGAGGAGAGGGCGTTGGCCCTGCAGAGGCTCCCTGGCGGAGCTGGCCCCGGAGCGGGTCCTGAAGGGGCCGCGAGGCCGGGCCAGGCGGGAGCTTCCTTGTCCCGCGGCGGGGAGACCGTGTGAGCGCCGAGGCAGGAGGGGAGCCCAGCCTCGTTTGGCTGCTCCCAGGCCCACGGAAGGGACCTCCTGGAAGCCCACGAAGGGTCTGAGAGAGGAGCGAAGAGAAGGATCCCGGGGCGCGCGGGCGCTTTACCGCCTGAGGGGCAAGCCGCTTCCGCGTGGCTCCGAACCGGCCAAGGGCCGCAGGACCGGAGCCCGTCTCCAAGTCCTCGCCCCCCTCCCACTCCGAGGGCCCCAGAGATCCGGCGGGGTTTCCGGTAGCCTCCTTCAGGGACCTGCAAGGGCCAGGGTTACATACGGGACCTGACCGGGACGCCCCCCCCATGGGGTGGTGGGGGGAGTGTGCGGTCGGGGGCCTCTGGGGGAGCCCCCGGGGCCGGGCTCTGTCCGGATTAGCGGGGCCATCTTCGGCCTTCCTTCACACCCCCACTTCCAGCCCGACTCCGGGCCGGCCGCAGAACCAGCTTCGTTCGCCCAGACGCCTTTGGGGGCGACCAGCAGGGCGGGGTCCGCGAGCGGCTCGAGGAGCTCCGGGCCCCGGGGAGAGCCTGCCTGCGCTGGGGGGGGGGGGGGGGGTGCGGGGCTAAAACACCGGCCCGAGGCGCCTGGGCCCGCCCCGTCCCAACGGGCTTCCGGTCACTTGTAGAGAGGTGAGGTCCACACCGCCTGCGGGGGCCTCCCTCTGAGGCCCGGAGCCTGCGCGATGGGGGCGCGGTGGGGGCGCGCGGGGGGCGCGGGGGCCGGGGGTCGGTGGGGGCCGGTGGGGCCGCGGGCGCGCCGGCGCCCGGGGCAGGTGGGGGGGGCGGGGGGCGGGTGGGGGGGGGGGCACCACGCCCAACCCCGCGCTAAAGGGCTCGGTCCGGAAGGGAAGGTCCAGCCGGGTCCCGAGGCCCTCCCGGGAAAAGCGGGAAACCGGGCCCAAAAGGGTCAGGGGTTCTGCCCGTGCAACGCCCAAAAGGCCGCCAGGGCGCCAAGGGGGGGCCGGTTTGGCTGGCCCAAGTCCCTCGACCTTTGCCTCAACCCGCAAAAATAGGCCCGGAGATTCCGGCTTCGGCACCCTGGGGAAACACCGGGCCCAGCAGGGCCCTTTGGACCCCAAAAAAGGGGAAAGCGGCGGAACCCCCGGACGAACCGGGGGCCAGGGCCCGGGACGTCCTCACTGGCTAGGGGTTCCCGGCTCCGCGAGCCTCGGGTTTTCCCGCAGGCCGAGGGGTCCCTTTCCCCGGCCCCGGTTTCCGGGCGACACCCTCGTTTTGGCCCCCGGCCGCGTGCAGCTCGGGACCCCCCGGGCCCCGGACCCAACCCGCACGGGCCCCCCCCCGCGCCGCGGGACAACACTCTTGCCCCCACGCCTCACCGACCCCGGACACAACAACACGCACCCCCGCCCAGCCCGCGCGCAAACCCCTCCCCCTCCATCAACCCTCCGACAAACATCCCCCCCTCCCCTTCCACGCGCCCACCTCCCCCCCCCCCCTCCCCCTCCTACATCTCCCCCTCCCTCCTCCCACTCCCCCTCCCCCCTCCCACACCTCCCCCTCTCCCCTCACCTCCTCCACACACCCACCTACCCTCCACCCCTCCACCCTCCCCACCCCACCCCCTCCCACCCCCACCCAACCTCTCCACCACCCTCCACCCCTCCCTCACACACCCCTCACCCTCCACCCTCCACACACTCCCCTCCCCCCTCCCCCCCCCTCCCCCCTCCCCCACCACCACTCCTCCTCCCACACACACAACCTCCCCATTTCTCCCGGGGAAAACGATCCCACCCCTCCCGGCTCGGCCCCTCCCCAAGCAACCAGGGGCAAACCGGCTGGGCCCAAAATCCCCCCCCGGGACACTGGGACTCGACCCGGGGCGCGCCGGGGTCTTCCCTCGGCCCAAAGGCCGGGCCCCGCCCCGCCCCCCCCCTCGCAACCCTCCCCCTCCCTCTCCCCGAACCCACGGACAACGCAGGGCACTCGGGCCGGCTGGCCCGCTTGGCGGGCTGGGCTCGGCCCCCCGCCGCCCCGCCCCCCCCGCCCCCCCGCACAGAAGAACCCTCCGGGGGCGGGGGGAGGCCTCCCCGGGCCGGCCGAGGGCAGGACCCTCTCTCCCGGGTTGTCCCCAGGGTGTCCCGCCGCCGCCAGGCCCTCCTCTCCCCTTCCCGCCTCCCTCCCCTCTCCGGGACCCCCAACTTTCCTCCCTGCCGCGGGCGGAGCGCGGAGCCCCGGCTCCCTGCGCTGCGTCTCCCGGGGACCTACCCGGGGCGAGGAAGGCGGGAGGGCGGGGCCGGGCGCAGCCCCATCGGGCGGGCGAGCAAACTGAGCCCGGGCCGGAAGCAACTTGCGGGATCACCTGTGTGGGGAGAGAAAACGGGGTGCCGGCGGCTGCGCCGCCCTGCCCCCGTGCCCCTGTGCCCCCGCGCCGCCCTGCCCCCGTGCCACCCTGTCCCCGTGCCCCTGTGCCGCCCTGCCCCCCCCCTGTCCCCGTGCCGCCCTGCCCCGTGCCCCCTGCCCCTTGCCCCCGCCCCTGCCCCTGCCCCCGGGGCCCCCCTCCCCCGGCCCCGGCCACCTTGCCCGCGCCGCCCTGCCCGGGAAACCCTGCCCCGGCCCGGCCGCCCTGCCCCCGGCCACCCTGCCCCGGCCCGGGGCCGTCTGCCCCGTGCCCCCGTGCCGCCCTGTCCCCGCGCCCCCGTGCCCGGCGTCTGGGCTCTTGCCCTGGAGGGTCCGGGACAGAAGGGGGGCGGCTTCCCCTTCCCCTCCTTTTGGAAGGGCCCCAGGGGCGGCCAGGCGGGGGGAAAGGGGCAGCCCGGCCGGGGGCCCTCTCCGGCCGGGGGCTCCCTCGGTCCCCGGGTGGCCCCTGGGCCCCCGGCCCGCAGGGAACCCGAGGGTGGCAGCTCGGGGGGCCAGAGAGGGCTTTTTTAAAAATGGGAGGAGAAGGGAATCCCCCCGGTATGGGTTAAAGGGCAGGGGTTATTCTTCCCCCAATTTCTTAAATTTAAATTGTGTAAATTCCCCTAAAATGTGTGTGTGGTTAGGTGTATGGCCCTCTGTGTTGTTTTTTTGTGTAGTGTTTCTTTTTGTGTTATTTCATTTTTTGTATTTTGTGTGGTGTAAATTTCTGTTGGTTTTTGTGTATGGGTGGTTATCTTGTTGTTGTGTATGGTTGGTTTTCTAAATTTTTTTTATTGTATTCTGTGTGCATTTGTGTGTGTGTGTGTGTGTGTGGTCTGTGTGTGTGTGTGTGTGTGTGTGTAGGGGGAAGAACACAGGCCTGGCACACTGCAAGCAAGTCAGACTCTCCTAGTGACAGTCCCCGTCTCCTGGGCTGGGGGTGGGGGCTGAGGGTCACCCTTGGCCCCCCCTATGGGCCCCGCGTCCGGCTCTAACGCCTTGCTCCGGGGATGGGGAGAAGCTGCCGGGGAGGATTCCACAATGAATGGGCCAGGGTCACAAGAGGCAGGCAAACTGCCGAGGAAGCTGGGAGCAGAGAGGGCCCTTGTGGCTGGGTTTGGGGAGAGCGGGGAGGGCTTCTTGGAGGAGGGGAGCCCGGAAAGGGGGAGGCTGGGGCCCTTGTCTAGGCTCTGACTCCAGCTCAGCCTGAGGCAGCCTCTGGCTCCCACGCACAGCCCGGGTCTGTGGGGCTGCTGCAAAGCCGGTACCTGGGGGGGGGGGGAGCACACGGCCTTCCAGAGTCAGGGGGAGGCCCGCCGAGGGAGGGGACCCTCGGAGCTGCAGGGGGTGTCCCACTCAGGCCTAGAAGCGAGGAAACTGTCCCCGGGACTTGCTTAGGGTCGCTTCTCCAGGTTAGAGGGGCAGCCGGGGGCTCCTGGGAGTGCGTTTGGAATCTTCTCCTTTCAGGGAGGGAGAGGGGCCGGGCCTCTGGTGGGATAGAGAAGGGGGGTCTGGGGGGCTTCTGTTGGGATCCCAGAGTGGTGGAGTCCGGAGCAGCCTGGCTGATCGACCTGTCTCCTCCCCATGTTCTCATGGAAAGAAACAAGTTCCTGGGGGGGGGGTGTAAGTGTGTGTCTGTGTCTGTGTGTGAGGGTGCAGGGAGGCTGCCCGCACTGGGAGAGGTGCCCAGCTCTGCCAGGGGCCTCCCCTCTCCCCCAGGGCTCCTGGGGTGCCTGGTGCCCCCTGCCGGTCCTGCCAGACAAGTCTCCCAGGTCCAGGCTCAGGGCCCCCCACCGTCCGGTCATTGGGGGCTGGGGCTCGGCCTCTTCCTGGCACAGGGGCTGTTGCAGAGCTCCCTCCCGGCCCCCTCCACTCCCTCCTCAGTGTAGGTAGCGCACCGGGGAGTGGGGGAGGTAGGGCTGGGCTGTGGGCAGGAACAGGCCCCTCTGCTCCCGGGAGCCGAACCTCGGTTGGGGAATCCCCTCCATTTCCTTCCACAAGGCAAACTCGGGAGAGCAAGGAAACCAGTGTAGAGGTGGGGAAACTGAGGCCCAAGGAGGCTCAGCCTGAGGACGAGTGGTTAGGGGGAGATTGGAGAGGGACCCGTCCCTGGTGGGAGCCGGAGGCCAGGCTCTTCCTCAAGGCCAAAGTTGGGGGTTTACGGTGGATGTTCAAGCCACCTCCCGAGGCTCCTCTTTGCTGAGGGGATAGTTTAGGGGGGAGCAGACCCCTGGTGGCTCCCGGAGAGGCTTAGGACGGGGGGCAGTTTGGGGCCCCCTTTGTGGCTCCCGAGGCCCCGGGCAGAGGCCTCAGCCGGGGCCAGGACCATTTGCCTAGGCGATTTGCATGGGCCTTTGGTTGGAGCTGCGGGCTGGGCCCTTTCTCTGCCACTGGGGCCGTGGGCTGGGCTCCTCCCCACCTGCACGGGGCCTGCGCCCCCTCCTCGCCCTCCCTGCCAGCCTCCAGTTCAGGCTTACCTCGGGGTCCAGCCCCCCCAGACCTTGGCTCTTCATTCTCACTCACCCCAAGGCCCCCCCGGCTGCCTGAGGCCCCCATTTCTGAGGTCCTTTTCAGCCCCTAGTCCGTGGTCCCAGGGCAGAATTCGAACTGGGTCCCGGCCCGCCCTCCACAGTCCTTTGCTGCCACATCTTCATCTTTTCATCCCTCAGCCCCTCCCCCTCTTCCTCACCTGGGACTTGCCAGTGCCAATGACACGCCCCCTGCAGCTCAGGCCCTGATCATATCCCTGGAACAGCACTCAGGGCCCTTGGGAAGATCCGGGGCAGCCTTGGCCCCGGCCGGGGCAGTGGCTGCAACCCCGGCTCCAGGCCTATGGATTGTGTAGGAAGAGAACGAGAGGTGGCTGAGGAACCCCTGGCTCCAAGCCCCTGCCCCGGTGCAAGGGCACAGTGCCAAGCAGGTGCTCAGAGAGCCAGGGGCCGCTGGGGTCAGTCAGTGACCCCCGGGGGGGGCATCTGTACCCTAGAGATGTAAGGGGGGGTGGGGAGGAGGGGAATGAGGAGAGGAGGGAGACAGAAAAGCAAAACAGATAATAGAAAGAGGAGAAAAGGAGAAGGGAAAAGGAGGGGGCCAGAGATAGAGGCACCACACAGATAAAGAGAGAGAGAGAGACACACACAGATAGACAAGAGACCAGAGAGACAGAGAGAGCCAGAGAGCCAGAGGATTTCCAAGAGCTGAAGCTCATCTTGCAGAGGAGGAAACTGAGGCACTGAGAGACTAAACTGACCGGCCAGATCAGGTGAGGGGAGGGCCGGGAGAGGGCCGTGTCTAAGCCAGACCCTTGCTCTTCATGCTGTTCTGAGGGGGCACCCGCCCATGGCGGGGCTCTTCTGCCTCCATACCCCCAACTCCCAGGTGTGTGGTGCACAAGGTCCCTCTGGTGCCGAGGACATTGGCCAGAAGGGCTGAGATTCTCTGTGTCTCTCTGTCTCTGTCTCTCTTTTTATCTGTGTGTCTCTACCTTCTGTCTCTGTCTTTCTGATTGTCATTGTGTCTATCTCTCTGACTCTCTTATCTCTGTCTCTATATGTCTCTTTATCTCTCTGTGTCTCTATTTCTGTCTCTGTGTCTGTCTCTCCTCTCTCTGTCTCTGTCTCTGTCTCTCTCTGATTTCAGTCTCGGGGGGAGCTCTCCCTTCCCAAAGCCCGTGGAGGGGACTGTTCCCGACCATCTGGTTTTCGGACAGCGCCCCCCGAGAGGCTGGCCCGGGTCCCACAGCCAGAGGGCGTCCCGAGTGGGGCTCCGGCCCAGGCCCTTCCGATTGTCCCCCCCTCCCTGCCCCCCTGGGTCCCTGTGCCCCTCTGTGCCCGTGTGCCTCATCGTGTGGGACTGCGCCTCCATAGCTAGAGGAGGGAGAGGCCGCTGGTCCCGGCCGAGCCCACTGGAGAAGGGCCTGGGAGGTAGAGGGCTGGGAGGCCGTCATTCTGGTGGGGGGGGGGGGGGAGAAGGAGACCCCGGGCCCTGGGCTGCAGCCACCTCTGTATCCTCCCGCGCAGTCTGTGGGACTCTCCATGAACACGTGAGAAAACCAGTTATATGGAGAAGGGCTGGGAGCCGGGGCGAAAACCCCGGAGCCCGGGCCTCGGTTCAGGCCCGCCCGCCCCCCCCTGGGGTCCGCTCCGCCCGGTTTCCCAGATTTCCTCCCAAGGGCCCTTGGTTGCCCCCCAGGGGCCTTTTGGGTCCAGGCCTCTCCCTCGCATCTATGGGTGTTTAATGCCTTTTCTGGAGCCGGCGGGGATGGGTCAGGGCCGGGACCCCAGCCTTGCCCGGGCCCCCCCCCCCGGCTGGGGCCTCGCTTGGAACGGGAGGCAGCTAGGGATCATCCGGGTTCTGGGAGCAAACGGAGGCCCGAGAAAGGGAGGGCCGAGGCAGCTGCCCGAAGGTTCTCCCGCAGAAATGGGAGCAGTGGGCCCTGCGGTGCCGGCCGCCTCCTGCCTCCGCCGCCTCCGGCCTCCGCTCGGCTTGTGTGACATCCCCACGGCCTCTTCCCCCTGAGACAGGACAGGCCGGGCCTGGGCCTCCGCTTTCCCGAGGAGAAGACTGAGCCCTAGGGAAGGGAAGCGGCCGCCGGGGCCCCGGCTGTCCCAGAAGGGACGAAGGCTCTTTGGGGAGAGACGCCACCTCCTGTCGCCGGGACGGACCCCCCTCTCGCTCCGGGCCCTTGGCCCTTCTGTCTCTGGGCCTTTTCTTGGTGCCGGACCTTCCGCATTGTCCTTAGGCATTCAGCAAACGCCTAATAAGTGCTGCCTGGGCTGTCCCACTCTGCGAGGGGCGGGCCAGGAAGGAAAAAAGCCCTTTCCCGGGAGGGGCCCCCCTTTAACGGGGAGGGAACATGCAGACACTGTGCCCAGGGGCCGCACCCAGGGCCAAGGGGAGGTGTTCTGGGAGGTACTGTGGGAGGAGACCTGGGGAGGGGGCGGGGAGAGCCTTCGGGCTCCCCTCTTTGGAGGCTCATGTCCTTTCCTCCCACCCCCTTCCCCATGACTACGTTGTCTCCCCCAGCGCAGCCGAAGCTCCCAGAAGAGAGTGATTGTTAGCCCTGCCCCAGTATCCCCGCGCCCGAGACGGTGGCGGCCGAATAGTAGGCGTTCAATGACAGCAAGCACTTATTAGGCACTTACTGTGTGCCAAGTCCAGTCCCTGCTCTGGAGGAGCTCTCGCATGACCCGGGGAGCTCCCAGTCACCTTCCCTTCCCGGGCCTCAGTTTCCCCCCTTAGAATTGAGGGATTATATTTGCCCGCATCCGCCCTTCGGGCCTGAAGCCGCCATCTTTATTCCATCCCCTTCAGGGGCGCTGGGATCTTACTGGGAGGAGGAGGGAGCGGGGAGGAGGGAGTAGGACGAGAGCGGGGAGGGGCACAGGGAAGGGGAGACGATGCTCCCCACTCCCTCCTCCCTTCCCCCCTCCCAGGCTGGACTTCCTGTCCCGGCCCCGCACTATCACGGGAAGAACTGCCAAGGGAGCTTTCTGCGGGTTGAGGCCCCGTTTGCTTCCCGAGAGCCGCAAGTCTGAGGGAGCAGAGACCCGGGCTTCTCTCCTCTGAAAGCTTCCAGGAGGCCTCGGGGCTGGTGAAGGACGGGATTCGAATCGGGACCTCCATTCCAGACCGGCCCCTGCCCCTCCCCAGCGGTGCTTGTCCTGAGAAGCAGAATCTTCCCCCTCTTAGCCAAGGTGCGATGGCAAGGAGTCGGCCTTGGGGCGCAGGGGGGAGGCCGGGCCTGGAGGCCCGAGGAGCCTGCGTTCTGTTACTCCCGAGCGTCTCGGCCTCCGTTTTCTCATCAGTAAAATGGGAATCCTTCCTGCGCTAGCTGTCTCATAGGGGGGCGGGTGTGTGAGGCGGGGTGTGTTGCAAAATATCCGTCTCTCTCTCGTTTTGTTGCCTTATTTCCAACTCTGTCTCCCCCTCCCCCCTCCCCCCCAACCAGCCACCATAGCCTAGGGGATCCCAGCCACCTCGCAAAGAAGTGAGAGGAGGGCGGAAGGCCACGCCCTCCTGTCTTCTTCCCCCGTCCCCCCATGCTTTGAGCCGGGTCAGGGCCCCAGGGCCTCCTCTGCCTTCAGATTCTGGGGCTTTTAGGAGGCTGGGGGAGGGATGAGCGGCCCCCCTCCCCCATGAGAAGGGATGAGCAGCCCCCCCACCCAAGGGATGAGCAGCCCCTGGTCAGGTCGGAGCCGGAGTGATCCGGGCCGCCCCGACCCTGAGAGCAGCAGGACTGCTCCCGCCCAGCCCGACCCCCCCCCCTCCCGCCCCCCCGGAGCGGCCGCTCCCCTTCCATCCTTTTAGTCCTAATTCATTCCGAGAAAGCGGCCCGCGCACTGGGCCCAGCATCCCACGCGCCCGGCCGGGTTTTATGGCTCGTTGTCTGAGGGCCGGACACATTGTCTGAGGGCCGGACACATTAACGGCCGCGCTGCCGGCTCAGCGCGATAAGGGCTGAGGAAGGTTGATTTTGAGGCTCTCGGGCAGAGCTGATAAGAGCAGGGAGGGGGGGGGGGCTCTGCCAGCGGAGGGGGGACGGCAGAGCCGGCAGGACCTCAGGGGACCCCGCCCCCCTCACTTACACAGGAGAAAATGGGGGGGCGGAGGGAGGGGCTCAGCTTTCAAAGCTTATTTACAATTTTGTGGAAAACGTCCTCGGTCTATTTTTCTTTAGAGCATCTTTGTTGCTCTAAATCAAGCCAGCCCTTCCCCCCTCCCCCCTTCAGGGCGCTGCCCCTGGAAACCATCGATGAGAGACCTGCCATCTTGTCTGACCGCAGGTGCCCGGTGTTCCCCCCCTCCCGCGGGAAGGAGGGCTGGGTGGGCGGGTGGACAGTGAACACAGGACGGTGAAGACCCTTCAGCCCATTCCATGTGAGACAGGGGACATAGAGGGGAAATGCTGGGCCCTCGCTCCGCACAGGGAGGCTTTTAGTGCCTGACAGGGTTAGGGCTTGGTCCTGTGGGCCAGGACCTTCCACAGAGCGGGCCCTGAGAGTGCCATGGAATGAGCCAGGAGGACTCACTGAGTGACTTGTGTAGGGGTTGAGGCACTCATATCTGGGCGGGAGGAAGAGGGTGCTATGATTTGGGTTGTTGGATGGCGGTGGGGTGTATTCAGAGTGCCCCAGGCTCACAGATTGAAAGCTGACTCGGCTCTTGCTTGGCTTAAATTGGCAGTGACAGAACCGCCGTCCCATGAGGTCTCACTTCCTTGTTTGTCTCCCCCATACACTCATCCAGCCACTCCTCACTTCAGGTCCTTTCACCTCTTACCCTGAACAATGTGACTGGCCCCCCGGCTCCTTTCTCTTCCCCCTCCGTCCTTTAAACACTCACCAATCTGATCTTGCTCAAGCTCAGGTCTGACCATGTTATCCCCCTGCTCAAGAAACTCCAAGGCTCCCTGTTACCCTGAAGACAAAAACTCTTCATAGTCTGACCTTTCTGATTAACTGTTATTCCACTTCATGCCCCATTAAATCCAGATACGTGGCACTCCATCATCCCATTTCATAGTTTATACTCACAGCACTCCATCATCCCATTTTATGGTCCACACACACAGTGCTCTATCATCCTAAGTCATGCTCCAGACAAATGGAGCTCCATCATCCCATTTCACTGTCCAGATGCACAGTGCTTCATTGTCCCGTATCATAATCCATGTAGATGGCGCTCTGTCATTTCATCTCACAGTCCAGACGCATGGTGCTCCATCATCCCATCTCACTGTCCAGATGCACAATGCTTCATTGTCCCATTTCATAATCCATGTAGATGGAGCTCCATCATCCCATCTCACAGTTCAGACATATGGTGCTCCATCATCCCATCTCACAGTCCACATGGAGCTCCATCATCCCATTTCAGTGACTTTGCACTATTCCTCCCCTGCCCGCAATGCTCACTCTCCTCTCTGAATTGTTCAAATTTCGAGTTTTGTCCAGAGGTCGATTTAAATGCCACCTGCACAAAGTCTCTGCTGATCTCCTGAGCAATCAGTCCCTCCGCTGCCACTGTCACTGTGAAACAACTTTATATTTAGATTATTATCTACTTGTAGATACTTCCGTGAATGTGTCTATCCCCACCTGTAGACATTGTTTCCCCGATAGCCTGTAATCTCCCAGAGCATGCTAGTTTCCCTTTATGCCTTGTAGTGGCCCCTGCCATTGGCTACGCCAGCAAAGCAGATTCACCCATCTCATGCAATGCATGTTTGTGGGCCAGTTCAGAACATGGAGACTTGGAGCTCTCTCTTAGGGCTACTTTGGGCCCCATCTGCGGACAAGTCAGGATTTCCAATGCCTCGGATTCTTGGTTCTCCGCAGTCACGCTCCTTTCCTGGTTATCAATTGAGTTTGTTCGTCCTTTAATCGCTGAAATTGGTCCTAGCAAGTCCCGGCACGTTCCTTGCAAACACCTTTGTTGCTTTCTTGGCTCTGTTTCTGCACTTAACATGTTCGGCTTAACTCCCAGGATGGGGATGGCTGAGCCTAGCCTAGTTTTCCCCTGGGGCCAGAAGGGCGCAGCAAAGGACAGCCCCTCCTGCGGACTCAGCTTCTTTGGTCTTCTAGGAACTGGGGCAGACTTAGCTGTTTCTGCCCTCTTGGGCCTAGTTCTTGCCCTTGCAGGAAAACAGATCTTCATCCGTGGCCCATTTGCTGTGGTAGATCCCAAAAACCAGAGACCTGAACACATGGGCAGGGATGCTGTCTCTTGTGAGGAGGGAGTCAAGACGACATTTGCTTCCCTTCAGTCACCCAGGTGGCCCTTTCGATAACACTGGCTAGAACATCAAGGAATGGGACGTGTACCTGCCATAGATGTCGGGAACAGAAGATACCCGAGAACAGTGAGCACATCCTGAGGAAGCTCACCGTCACCGTCTGCGTACAGCTGGTGGAATTCAAGTGTGCTCTAGGTTCCTCTTGATAAGCATCTTTCCGTGGCCATTTCTGGATCAATCAGTTTATTTCCAGAGCTAACACAGGATGGGTGAATTATCCTGTAACCCTCTATGCCCAACCCATTGCTTCTGGCACTGCTCTCTGGCTGAAGCAGAAAATCATAATGGCCTTCTTCCCTGTGATGAGTATTTCCGAAATGAGCATCTGAGAGATAGCTACTCTCCTTGTGTCTGTGGTGTCTGTGTCTAGCCTTCTCTCTACTCTCTCTCTGATCTCCCTGTCATCGTCTCTATTCTCTCTGTCTCGCATGGTACCTTCTCTCCCTCTCCTCTGTCTCTTCTCCTCTCTTGTCTGTCTGTGTCTCTCCTCTCTCGTCTCACGTCATCTACTTCTCTTCTCTCTCTCTCTCTCTCTCTCTCTCTCTCTCTCTCCTGTCTCTCTCTGTGTCTCTGTCTCTTCTCTCTCCTTCCTTCTCTCTCTCTCTCTTTTTCTCGCTCTCCTTTCTCTCTTTCTCTCTCTCTCTGTCTCTATCTCTCTGTGTGTCTCTCTCTCCTCTCTCCTTCCTTCTCTCTCTCTTTCTCTCTGTCTCTCCTTCTCTCTCTGTCTCTCTCTCTCTCTGTCTCTCCTTCTCTGTCTCTCCTTCTCTCTCTGTCTCTCTCTCTCTGTCTCTGTCTCTCTCTTTCCTTCTCTCTCTCTCCTCTCTCTCTCTCTTTCTCTCTCTCTCTCTTTCTCTCTCTCTCTGTCTCTTCTCTCCTCTCTCCTTCCTTCTCTCTCTCTCTCTCTCTCTCTCTCTCTCTCTCTTCTCTCTCTCTCTCTTCTCTCTCTCTCTGTCTCTCTCTCGTCTCTGTCTCCTCTCTCCTTCTCTCTCTCTCTCTCTCTCTCTCTCTCTCTCTCTCTCTCTCTCTCTCTCTCTCTCTCTCTCTCTCTGTCTCCTGAGAATTTCAAGGTCTTTGGAATGCTTTTCACATCATGGACATCACCATTCTGGCTGCCATTCTTTTTAGACTCTCCAACCTATCCATGATAATGGCCCAAACCCAGAACTTACTTAAGTGCTACAACATAAACATTGTCTCTATGTCCAGAAAAAGGCCGACTTGGGGCCCAGCTGAGCTTCCCAGGAAAGGGCCCTGCTGCTCTCTTCTGGTTCTTCCCCTAATTGTGATTGCTCGTGCTCAGATTCTTGTGCTGGGTCATTGTCCATATCATGTTCTCTTACTGCAGGTGCCCCCAAGGCTCTGGCCTGTCTTCTCTCTCTTTTTTCTACTGTGTAATCTCTTGGGAACCTCATGGGTTCTCTCATTATTTCTGTACCCTTTATTCTCAGATGTATCCATCCAGCCCTGTTATTTCTCTCTCAAACTCCAGTTTTGCATCACCAAATGCTTGTTGAACATTTCAAATTCCATATCTTATAGACACCTCAAATTTAATGCTTCTAAAACTGAACCCATTACCTCCCAATTCCTGCCCCTTTTCCAACCTTCTTTTCCTGTCATTCCAGCCAATCTGAGGGATGGGAAATGGTACCTCAGAGTTGTCTTAATTCACATTTCTCTAATCAATAGTGATTCAGAGTATTTTTCATATGTCTAGAAATGGCTTTGATTTCTTCATCTGAAAATTGTTCACATCCTTTGACCATTTATCAACTGAGTAATGTCTTGTATTATAAATTTGTGTCTACTCCATGTATTTTAGAAAGGAGGCCTTTATCTGGAATACCAGAGGTGGAATTTTTATCCAAGCTTTCCGTGGGAATGGGCTCTTTTTACTGCACAGCTCTGAGCACAGGGCGCCCTCACTCAGGAGCCCCAGTGACATCCACTTGTCCCCAGGATCAGATGTGAGGGCCACTCTTTGTCCTCTGAAGCCCTCTGTCCTCTGGCACCTTCCTTTTTTACCCACACTTTTATTCACTGCTCCTCCCCATCCTCTTTCCACATGATTGCTCGCATGTTGTCTCTCCCTTTACACTGAAGTAGCTTCTTGGGAAGAACTGTCTCCTTTGCCCTTTTTTCTATCCTCAACATCGAGCACAGAGTAGTCAGGCATACAGAAGGGACTTAATAAATGCTTATTGGCTTGCTATGTCACTGGATGGCTTCTGATAGAACTGGTCTGTCAGTGTGTATTTCTGAGAAAGACCCTACAGATGGGGGAGGGAATAGATGGCCCAGAATGAGCAGCAGGAGGAGAGGAGACTAGATTGCCTTTGGCCAGTTGGAAAGTACTTTTAGTCACTTAGAGCTTCTCTCTGGAATCGATGTCCATATCCTGCCAGTATTCCTGTGTGGCTGTCCGTCATTTGAGGTGCTGAAGAAAGGCTTGAACAAAGGGCAATGGGCTGGTTCTCCTTCATACAAATGAGGCAGGAGAAACGGTGTAAAGGGAGTCCACAGAGAAGTCTGGTGGGGAAAAAAGACGGGGGCAGAGTGCAAGGGAGACTGTGAGTTGACGGCCTTTGTGCCCCATTGGTAGCTGCCCCCAGTGAATTGGGATATTATCTTTTCTAGTGATTCCAGTCTGCTCTCCCAAGAGATTCTGCCAGTTTGCAATTCCATCAGCAATGTATACGTTTCTCAATACAATCCGCATTGCCATTTCCTTCTGTCGTTGATATTTATCTTTGCAATCTCATGCATGTGTGGCAGTGCAATAGAATTGACTTTAGGGAATGGTGCTATGATTGTATCAGTTTTTTTAATATACTCTGTTACATTTTAGATTTATTTGCTTCAGATATTTCTCCTAATCTGACGTGTTTCTTTTTATCTTGGTTATATTGTTTTTGTATGGAAAATAATTTTTATGTGTATGTAATTGCATCAGTCTACCTTGTCCTTTTAAAACTTTTTTCTATTTGTTCGATAGATAACATTTTATTTCCCTTCTGCAGTTGAGATAAATCCATTCCCTTTTCTTCTAAATTTATGTGGTTCATTTTTTAAAAAGTATGAATGTGACTCAGCTGGAATTTATTATGGAGTTTGGGGAAGATATCATTTCTGGGATCTTCTCTGATCCTTATTGGAGCCCTCCAAAGGTGGTGAATTCCCAGCTTTGGTTAGTCTTTTGAGGCTGGGCCTGGCCTGAGGGGTAGCTCAGGTGGAGACATTTATCTTCGGGATGTTGGCCCCCCAGAGAAGGGTATTTCAGAAATCCGTCTTCCAAAATGACAGCGTGCTGCAGAGAAAGCTTCCCTTGGAGCCAAAGAGCCCTGACCTCACATTGGGCTTCTCACACTTCCTCACTGTGTGATTCTGGGCAAGTCCCACACCTTCTGCTTCCTCCTGCCAAAATGGAGTTAGAATACCTGGGTGGGTTTGCTGTAGAGAGATGCTATGAGGCTCTTGTTTGGGCTGAAGCTCTTGAGAAACTTGAGTATCATATAAATTCTGGTGCTATTAGTAACTATTTCCCCTTGCCATGGGTTTTTTCTTTTGAATCTTTTTCTTGATATCTTTTGTTTTTGTTACCTTCATTTCTCAAAACATCCCTTCTCCCCCTCCCTACTGAGGCAGACCTTGTAACAAAGATTTAAAAAGAGAAAAAAAGGCCGTTGAACAAAATCAACAGACATAACAATCGTGTGTAAAAATATATGTAGTGTACACACCCATTGTCCCCCGCCTCTGGCAGTTGAGTAGGAAGGGGAATTTCCTCAATTCTTCTCCAGTGGAATCATTTTTTCATGAGCAATGAAGCTGCTGATTTATTTCTCAGCATCTCCATCCCTTCTCCAATATTTATAATAGAATCAGTAACAAAAGCTCAGAACTGGCAGGAAGAATCTAGTCTACCCAGAAGAATCGAGTCTCAACCTATATTTTAATGAGACTCCCTCTGTGGGGAAAAGCTTTCCTGGAAGGGGAACTCATGGCATGGCATGTAGAGCTTGGGACTAGGAGTTAGAAGGACCTGAGTTCAGATCCTGCCTCAGAGACTTCCTGGCTATGTGGTCCTGGGAAAATTGCTTAGCCTCTGGGCCTCAGTTTCCCCCCTGTGTAAATTATGGGAATTAAACTCTAAAGTCCTTTCCAACTTCTTTTCTTTTCCAACATTTGTCCTGGAGTCCTGGGATCTGCAGCTTCCTGAGGCTGCCCCCTCTTCTTGAAGCTGTCCCCCACTTCTTTCCATTGCCCTCCCTTCTCCTGGCTCTGGGGCTTCCCATGTGAAAGCCCAAAAGATATTTGACTGTAGCCATCCATTTAGCCCAGTCTTTTCTTCTCTAGGGAGAGTCACCATCCATGAGTCCTCCAAAGGACCTTCAATAGACTTACTCTCCATTGCCCTCTCCACCCTGCTCTTCCTGCTCCAGATCCGCTCCCCACTGGTTCATTTCCTTCCTAAATTGTGGTGCCCGGAGCTACCTAAGCAGCAGAGTTCCATACATGGTCCATATAAGGCAGCATAAGGTGAGCCGGCACTTCTCTGCCTCCTGAGAGCCATCCGCTGACGTGATTGGCTGCTCTGCCCTGTTTTCATGTACGAGATAGAACTTGCGGTCCCCTAAAATCCTCAGATAAACTGTTGTCCAGCTATGAGCCTTTCATCTTGAACTTGAGGAATTGCATTTTTAAAAACTCAAATACAGGATCTTTCTCATTATTGCTGTTAGGTTTTATCCAGCTTGTTAAATATTCTGTCTCCTAGACTCCTGGTTTTGCATTAGCTAATCTGCCCAGCATTTTCCTGCTCTCATTCAACCCCATATTACTTTGAAAAGTTCTGATCAGCCCATGAGCAAGTAGAGGCCCCCGGGGCATCGCACTGCAGGCCCTCTCCCAGGACTCATCAGACTATCAGTGGTCTCTTTGGGCTTGGGCGTTTAGCCACAGCCACATCCCTGGACTGGAATCTCACTCGCTCCTGTCTCCTTAATGTCTATAAAAATCCAATCATGGAAGCCCATTATCAAACCTTCCTAAAATCCAGGCAAATCCGCATTTCTTCCATCTACAAGTCTCGGAACGCCATCAGAAAATGAGATCATGGTATTTCGAATGATCTGTTCTTGCCGTAGCTGTCCTGGCCCTTTATAATTGTTTCTTCTTCTCAGTTTTAGAAACCGTATTTTTCCAAATTATGTTCTTGAATTTTTTCCTGGATGAAAAGGCAAGCAAATTACGCTCTTATTTTGAAAAGCAGGACGTTCACCCATTTCTAGTCCTTGGGCTGGGTCCCTGAGAATTTACTCAGCTGGCACATCTGGGCATTCCCCAATATCCCTGGGGGGAGTTTATCTGGGCAGGGGACGGACTCTCAGAGGGCAGCTCTGGTCTCCCTTACTGGCTCCTCACCTTCCTCGGGTTTAAATTCTATCGATTTATCATCTCACATGGGGAAGCTCAGGGGAAAATCCATATGAACCAGGAGGGTGTGGTGGTCGGGAGTCATATCACCTGAACTGCACACACACACTCACTCTCACACACACAAACACACACACACACATACAGAGTTTGATTTAGGGAATACAGAGGGAAGAGAATAGGGAATAGGGAAATGGGAAGAGAAGGAAAAGTAAATAAAAATGAAGATGGATTAAAGAAATGGGAGGGGAGATGGGAAGGAGAAAAACTAAACCTTGATTTTTTTTTATTAAAGATTTTTACTTTTCAAAACATCTGCATGGAGACTTCTTCGACATCAACTCTTGCAAAACCTTGTGTTCCAATTCCTTCCCTTTAACCCTTCCTCTCCATGGCAAGCAGTCCAATATCTGTTAAATCCAGTACATGCGCACACATCGCTACCATTACCTTGCTGCACCAGAAAAGCTTGATGGTTTTTTAAGACTTCAGTTCAATGTCAGAAGTCTCAGCCACTCCCCCGGTCATCTTCACCCCCGACAATCAACAATTTCTCCTGTGAAAAAGGGTCCAGATCACTGCCCCCTTGGTCCTTCCACTCTTTTTGAAGGATAACCCATCAGTAGAAGTTAAGAGATGATCCGCTGCTGTGGGACGGAGAGAGAGTTGGCTGATATCCGGGAACCCCCCGCCATTAGGTCCTGTTGCCTCAGTAGCCCCGGGCTCTTCTCCCCAAACCTTTTACCTTCTCTTCCTTCTGCCCCAGTGGTCCATAGCTCACTTGATAACTTGAGCTTCTCCAAGATCCTCTTCCCCCACCTCTCTCCTGGTCCTCAGATTTAGGGGTGCACAGCCCCCCCCAACCAATCCGGATCCTGCCTTGGTGTCTTGCTTCAGTTTTAGAAGCAGCCCCTTGGCTTCTGTTACTGCCCCCCAAGTTTCTGCGCTTTTTTCTGAACATAAAGAGTCCGGAGGAGCCCCCGGCACCACGGCCGAGTGTTCCCTTGGGCGGGTCCGTCTGGGTCTTTTTCCAAAGCCAGGAGGGGCTGGTGGTCGCCGCCAAGTGCTCGGCGGAGGGGGCGGCCAGAAACCTGGCCTGGGCCAGTTAGAAGGGGGGGGATGGAGGGGGACGGACGGGAGTGGGCAGTAATGAATGGAAGCTCTGAACTGGACTGTGCTGGGCGTGCGTTACCTCGGTGCCCACCCTGCCGATCCCCAAGTGTGTGTGTGTGTTGTATTGTGTGTATGTGTGTGTGTGTGTGTGTGTGTGTGTGTGTGTGTGAGTGTGAGTGTGTGAGGGACAGAGGGAGGCAGTGAGCTGTAAGGCACAGAGCCTGGGCCGGCCCGCACAGCAGCTGCTTCAGTTCTGGATGACTGGACAGTCTCTGGGTGCCGGAGTCGGGGAAGCCCCTTTCATCCCTCTGGGTCTGTTTGCTCCTCCCTCCGGGTCCATTTGCTCCTCTCCGAGGCTCCTCTCTGGCTCAGGATCCTCGGCTCCTCTGGCCCCACAAACCCAGGCCTCTCACTCCAGGGGCCATGAGCCCTCTTTTTTGCCTTTGGATCCTTAACTCTAGCCGGTATAGCGGCTGGCACCTACTCGGTGCTTAATAAATGCTCATTCATCAGATGTCCCATGGACTAATGATAGCTTTCTGTGCCTTTTCCAGCCGTTTCCCCCCCCCCCCATGGGGCCGTTGTCTTCTAACTGGACGGACCTTCTGTTAGACCAGAGAGGGCTCCCGAAGGCTGCCTTGTCCCCATTGGAGCCCGGCAGCAGTGGTGAGTCCGGGGAAGGGCCGGGTTGTGGGTGCGTCACCTTGTTAGCTCTCCAGAACGCCATCTCCACCCTAGCCTGGGAGGGAGAGAGGACAAGGCCCCCAGCCCCCATTGCTGAGATGGGAACAGGTTCAGCTTTGCTGCTGAAGGTCTTGCCAGACTTGGAGTCTGGGTCTGGGTTCAAAGAACGGTGGAATTAAAATTCCTGTTATAAATACTCACCTTGGGTGAGGTGCTTCTACTCTGACAATAAGCACCTATTCAGTACCTTCTGTATGCCAGGCACTGTGATAGGCACCTGGGAACACAGAGATCAGGGTGAAAGAGCTCCTGCCTCAGAGAGCTTAAATCCCAGCAGGAGAAAATGGCTCAGCGCCAGAACCACAGACAAGGGGAGCCCGCAGTAACGGGCACGGACCCGAGCTCAGAACCCTAAGGCAACCATGTGTCTCCCAAGAAGCAGGACCAGGAAGGGCAGCAGGCGTGAGGAGACACTTTCAGGAGTTTCCAGAAAATTGTCCCACTCCTCCTGGCCCCTCTCTGTAATGTTCTTCTTTTCTCTAAATTATAGTCGTTCTCTGGGAGCAGGTTTCTTGGGGGACTTCTGGGGGCAGCCTTCCTTTCAGTTCAGAGTGATAATCACCCCAAATACAGCCAGGAGTTAAAGTCCAAATCCTTAATTGTCTCCTTCAAAATAGCCCAGTTAGTTTTCTCAGAGGCCTGTCTCTCTCCTTGGTTCTGAGAGCTCCTGTTGCTCATCCTTTGTCTCTTCCAGCTTCAGCCTCCATCTCCCTCTGTCTCCAGCCAGCACAAAGGTGATATATGGAATGAATCTGCCTCTGCCTCTGAGAGTGGGCTTGTGGGTTAGTGGGCTTGTCCTCTCTGACTTGTGAATCTCTCAGAGTCCTCTCTGACTTGTGAATCTCCCAGAGTCCTCTCTGACTTGTGCATATTGTAGAACTCCAACGAGCACTAAATACATCAGGGAGCTAGAGAACTGTTAAGTACTGCGCTAAATTAGATAACTGACTTAACACCTTGTAAGAATCCTAACACCTCCCCATGACTCCCCTTGGGAGCTTTAAGGCGGAGCATCCTTGGGACAAAAAGCTGGTCCGTGGTGTGTGTTCATACTACGGGTTTCGTGACTAATTCCGTTCTCCTTGTTTATCAAGGTGCAGAATATTGGAGAAATAGGGAATCAGAAAGCATGCCTTCAATGAGCTTCCATGAGTGTGAGTGTGAATGTGTGTGTATGAGTGTGAGTGAGTGTGAGTGTAGGGGGAACGTGGT
This sequence comes from Sarcophilus harrisii, assembly GCF_902635505.1. NCBI lineage: Eukaryota > Metazoa > Chordata > Mammalia > Dasyuromorphia > Dasyuridae > Sarcophilus > Sarcophilus harrisii. The sequence continues at coordinate 4,260,679 of NC_045427.1, read as the reverse complement.
GGGGCAGGTAAATGAATACATTGTGATTTGGGGAGGAACGAAATGGAATAGCACTTATTAGATACTTACTGTTTGCCAAGCAGAGAGTAAGTGCTGGGGATCCAGAGCTGGATGGTAATGATAGCTGGGGCTGGGCTCAGGCTGTCCAAGAGAACTCCCCTTTGTGCCTCGGGCTTGGGTTCAGGGCAGGCTCTTCTGGAATGAGGCAGAGGGACCCTGGGAATGGGTGGGTAATGGGAGATGAGGCACCCCCCCCCAGACTGGGTCTTAACTCTGGTTTGAGAACCAGTGAACTCTCCAGGGAATGCAGCTCCTGAGAAGGGCGCACCCTGGACCCTCTATGATTGTCATTTAATAATTAGTAAAACAAGAGTCCAGCAATTTATAAAACCAAAAAAATAAAAACTAGGCCCAGGCTATTATGATTATCCCTATTTCCATAATCACTGGATCCCCTTCCCCCAGCTGTGTGATATTTGAAGGGAGAGTGAGGCTGGCACGGGCGAGGGCCGCCCCTTTCCAGAGATGGCCCTTCGGTGGCTGAGGCTCCACAAACATTGGCAGAGGAGGGAAAGCCCAGATTGCCCTGCAGCTCAACCCAACAGGCTTTTGTGCAGGAATCCTGCACAAGTGGCCTCTGTCTGCCTCAGTTTTCTTATCTGTAAAATAGGGGGGATAAAAGCATTTACCCCCTTGTCTTAGCACAAGCCCTGGCACATTGGAAGCGCTGAAGAAATGTTAGTGATGATGATGATGATGATGATGATGAAGAAGAAGAAGAAGAAGAAGAAGAAGAAGAAGAAGAAGAAAGGCACAAATGCTAATTTAGAAAAGAATAAAAAATGGGCACCAATGGGCACTAATATATATATATATATTATATATAATATAATAGAGTAATGACTAATTACAAAGGCACAAGTAAGACTAGCCACATGACCTGGGTCTTTCTCAGAGCTCTGTGAACCATATTTACCTCTTCTGTGTTATGGGGATAATTCTGGCTGCTTGGGGAAGCTCGGGCCAGCCAGCTCCAGTTTGCCTCAGTGAGCATCTGTTAAGCGCCTGCTGTATGCTGGACACAGTGCTGGATGTGGCACTGGGAAGACAGTCTGTAGTCTCAGCCTCTCTCAGCTCCAGGGAGGTTCTGGCTCGGCTGAGCGGGCTTCCCAGGGGTCCCTCACGTTTCCTTCTGTCTCTGGGGAGGCCTGTCCTCCCAGCAGGGGAGCCCACCCCTTGTCCGAGTGCACGTGAGCTCCAGGGGCCCCTTTCCTTAGAAGAAGAATCGGGGCAGGAGGGAAGCGGCGCCGGCCGGGGCTTCATCCTTGCAGGTCCGGCGACCTCTCACTTTGGTTCTTCCCTCCTCAGATGAGTAGAATCTCCCCCTGGCTTCCTTGGCCAGGAGATGCCCAGGCCCGGCCCCTTCTCCCCGGCTGCCCGAGGATCCCTCTCGTGTGCCCCTGAGTCCAGGGGGGGTGGACGGCACTGCCCGCCGGCGATGGAGACTCCACCGGACAGGATGAGGGGAGCCTGTGGGACCTCCTGCGAGTGTGGGTGAGAGCTCCGGCTGGGCTCGGGCCGGCTCCGGGGGGCAGGGAGCCAGAAATCCGGAACAGGGACAGATATTGGGCATGGGGAAAGAGGGGGAGGAAGAGGAGGAAGAGGGGGAGGAGGAGAAGTAAGAGGAGGAGAGAGAGAGAGAAGGGAGAAAGGAGAAGGGAAGGGGGAGGAAGAGGAAGAGGAGAGGGGAAGGGAAGAGGAGGAGGAGGAGGAGAGAGAGGGAGAAGGGAGAAAGAAGGGAAGAGGAGGAGGAAGGGGATGGAGGAGGGGGAGGGGAGGGGAAAGAAGAGGAGGAAAAGAAGGAGAAGGAGGAAGAAAAAGACGAGGAGGAGGAGGAAGGGGAGGAAGGAGAAAGGAGAAAGGAAGGGGGAGGAGGAAGAAGATAAGGAAAAGGAGGAGGAGGAAGAAGAAAGGGAGGGAGAGAGAAAGAGGGAGAAGGAAGAAGGAGAGGAGGGGAGGAAGAGGAGAAGGGGAGGAGAGGGGAAAAGGAAGAAGAAAGAGAAAGGAAAAGGGGAGGGGGAGGGGGAAGGAAGAGGAGGAGAAAGATAATTTCAGATCTTGCCCAGACTCTTCCCAGCTCTGTGACTCTGGGCTCTGACATCCATGAACTGAGAGAACTCAGCGGTGCAGTAGAGAGTACTGGACCTGGCGCTTCTTAAATCCTTACTTAGCCTTTTCCCCCCCCCCCCCCCTCCAGGTCAGCTTCATCAGCTCTGGTTGGGATCATAGCCATGGCCTCCTACTTGCTTCCCTGCTGCGGGGTCTGCCTTCTCCATCTTCTGTCCAACTGTCAGAATAATGGCCTTAGGACATATTCGTGGCCGTGGAACTCCCCTGTTCAAAAGAGGTGATCTTTGTCAAACATTTGGCACAGTGCCTGGGACATAGTAGGTGCTTAACTCCCCTCTTTCCCAAGGAGTTTTAGTAGCTCCCTATTGCCTCTAGGATCACATGCCAACTTTTCCACTGAGTGTTTAAACTTCTTCCCATTCTATCCAGATTGAGAGAAATGAATATTAGACTATATTTTTAATAACTAAATCCTAATTCATGGTCCTCCCCTTCCCTCCTCTTTTTGTTAAGAAGCCGCCCTCAGAGCTTTCATTCACAAGACGCTTTTTCTGGGCTTTTTCTCATCCTTGCCCCTCACATGCTCCATGGGATCCTGCACTCCCTTGCCAGCTGCTTCAGACTGTCCTGACTTTCCCACCTCGCCTTAGCTGACTTCTCCCCCTCCCTTGCAGCCCCCTCCTCCCTTTGACAAGTCTTTCCTGGGACCCCCCCCCCAGGGGAAGGGGCCAGGCCACCATTCTTTATTGGTCTTTGCTTCGGCCTTTCTGGACTTCTCCCCATTCCTACTTCCCAATGGTCACTTCCCTACTTCCCACATTCCCACTGGAAGACGGAGCCAGGATTCAGAAGGCTCTTGACAGACACGAACATTTGGGTCAATTGAGTAAAATGAAATTCGGTAGGAAAACTGCGAAGCCTTGAATGTGGACACAAAACTCAGTTCCATCAGGGTCAGAGGAGTCGGCCCAGGCAGAGCTCAGGTGGTCGCAAGAATGACGAGCCGTGGTGGGATGTGGCAGTCAGGCCGGGGCCACATCGAGCTGAGGTAAGCCAGGCTGTGGCTTCGGAAATAGAGAACCCGCTTCTGCCCTCAGCCGGCCCAGCCGCAGTCACTGCTCAGGACTGTACTTTAAGAAGGGCACTGATGAGTTAGGGAGCACCCGGAGAAGGGCCCTCAGGGTGGTCCAGGCCATGAAGAGTGGCTGAAGGAAGTGGACACGATGGAACTCTCTCCCTCCTCCTCTCTGCCTAAATCTCCCCATCTGCAGGAAGTTTCCCAGAATCCCTTTTACTTCTGGTGCCTTCTCTTGGATGATCATTTCTTATTTATCTTGACCACAGCTTGCTGGAACATGGCTGTTTGTTTGTGGTCTCCTCCACGTTGTGGGTTTGCCTTTCTCTGTATACCTAGAGCTCAGCACGGTGTCTGCAATACAGTAGGCACTCGATCGATGTTTGTTGACCACTTACCTGACACACTGGCTCTTTGAATACATGAAGGCCTGTTGTGCTGGGGAGAGATGAGACTTGTTCTGCTTGGCCCCAAAGGCCAGGACCAGCTCAGTGGGGGACGGTATGAAGAAGGCTGTAGTGGCTGGAGCTTAGAGAAAACTGCCCAAGAATTAGAGCTATCAGCAAGTCAGCTGTACCCTGGGAAGGTGGCGGGCTCCCCTCCTTGGAGATCCACCATGTGTCGGGCGTAATGGTGGGGATTTCTTTCAAGTGTCCAATGAAGTCCCTTCCAATTCCCATGTTATAGGAATCTGTAAAATGATGATAATAATATCTGCAGTTCTCTCTGTCTGTCTCTGTCTCTCTTTGTCTCTCTGTCTATATTTGCATTCTCTGTCTGTCTCTTTCTGTCTCTGTCTCTCTGACTCTCTCTGTTTCTCTTTCTCTCTGTCTCTCTATCTCTATCTGTTTCTTTCTCTCTGTCTCTGTGTCTCTGTGTCTGTCTCTTTCTGTGTATGTCTATCTGCCTCTCTTCTTTCATCCCTTCCTCCTTCCCTCCCTCTTTCCCTTCCTCTGTCTCTATCTCTGTCTCTGTTTCTGTGTCTGTCTCTGTCTCTCAGTTTCTCTGTGTTTCTCTCTCTCTCTCTCTCTCTCTCTCTCTCTCTCTCTCTCTCTCTCTCTCATACCCACACACACACACACAACCGTCCTGAGGATAAAATGGAAAAAAGGATGGTTAACAATGAATCTTAAGGCACCCCATAAATCGCCAGTTATTTTCGTTGCGAATTGACATGGAATTTCCCTTTGGAGGGATCTGAAGCCAGGGAATAACGTGGCTTGCGCCTGGGGACCGTCTCTGGCTGGGAAAGAAGGATACCGAGCTAAGAATAGAAAGCCAAGCCGGGCAGGAAGTCTCCGGGAAAGGTCAGCCGGCCCATTAGCCGGTGGGACAACAGACAGTACGTGCTCTGCAACCGTCAGGACCGGGCACCGTGGACAGCACCTGGAGGTGGATGGCAGCCTCTGTCCCTGTTTCTTCCTGGAAACAGAAACTTTCCTCTCTTGATGGATGAGCCCAGAATGATATTTTCAAGCCACATTCCTCCTCGTGCCCTTTGTAGGGGAGAAAATCTGGCCCGGCGGGGGTCGTTGGACTCCCAGGAACCAGAGGGAGAAGGGACTGCTCCCTTTATGCTGCTCAGAGCCTCGGGCCCTGTCAGAATGGGCACAGTACCCACAATGCCCTCAGCTTCCATCTCAAGATCAGGAAATGCTTTTCTCCTCAGTCCCATCAGTCAGAGGCCCAGGGTGTGGGAGACTGGAGACACCTGCTTCAAATCCGCATGGATTCTTGGGAAGTCACGATCATCCTCTGAACCTCAGTTTCCCCATCTGTACAGTGAGGAAGTCGGCCTGTCCAGCAGTTTTAAAAGAAAAGCATACATCTGTGGTCCAGTCCAGGGCAGGAAAGTCTGGAATCTCTTCAGCTCCTGGTGCTAGCAGTGAGACCTTGGGCAAGGATTTTCCCTCTGAGCCTGAGTTTCTTTATTGGGGATGTTGTTAGGGTTGGTAATGGGACTCTGAGAGGTTCAAGTGGGAAGCAGGTGGGGGGCAGGTTGGAGAGCTATGACTATGGTCAAATCTACGGGGACTCCCATTGTATCAAGAGGCCTGAATGAGACCATGCAGAGAGCTTTCTGCTGTGAACTGTGATTAATTCTGGTTGTTATTAGATTGGGAGGGGACAGAATGTGGTGAAGAGGGGAGGATTTTCACAGGCAGTGGCACCAGCAAGTGGGGAATAAGTTCCATCCGTGTCTTAGTTCCTTCTGTTTGAGAAAGCAGGAATCGGTGATCTTGGAGATGTCAGCTCCAGGGCCTGATGATTGAGTGACATAGAGACTGCAGCCACTGCAGAGCTCTGTCTGGTGGCTGTGTGCCACTGATATGTGCTGAGTGCATCTCGAGTGGGAAGATCCGGGGAAAGGACAGCAGGGCTCCTTCCTAACTGGCCGTGCAGCTGGGAAGACAAGAGTCTTACCTGTGACATGATAAGGGAACAATTAGGCAGATTTGACTGTTGCAGATGCCGAGGACTATGGGAATGCAGAAAGGGGATGGGGAATCCCTGGACTGAATCCATGAAGATGTATTTATTAAGCGCCTACCCTGTGCCAGGTATTGTACTTGGTGCTGGGGAAAGTGAGACAGTCCTGTCCCCAAGGAGCTTATATTCTGTCAGGCAAGCCCACGTGAGTACTCGTATGAGCAGATGTAGCATATATACAAAACACGGAGAGATCAAATGGGGGAAGATACTTGCAGCTGTGGGAGTCATGGAAGGATTTATGGAAAGGGCGAGACTTGAGGCTTAGGAACACAGAGAAAAGCAACAAAGACAATTCCCATGGCCCCGGGAGAGAAAGGATTGAAAACTTAAGGGATTTCATTTCAATTTCCCAAAATCTAGAAGTTGGATTGTGGGACTTCTGATTCTAATATTCTGGGTTCTGAGTTCTAAAGTTCTTTTAAAGCCGACATCTCTCCTCTAGGAGCTAAGGTCTTTCTAAACTCTTTTGTTGTAGATGTTATCAGTTCTAGACCAGCTTTGACTCTCTTTTGAATTCCCTTTCAGTTCTAATATTCTGTATTCTCTGTTCTAGCTTATTTCCAACTTGGACCATCTGTGAGTCCGTGACTCCGCGAGTTGTATCTTTCACATGTGGAACCTTTTTTGGATTTGTCTCTGGAAGAGTGAATGTCCTAACTTCATAGATGCATGTGTGTGTGTGTGTGTGTGTGTGTGTGTGTGTGTGTGTGAAGAGGGATGTTCCTCCTTCATCAACAGCCATTAGAAATGAGTTCCATGACACATATCCTCCTCTGGTGACCTCCCTTTCAGTGGTTCAAACTCATCATTTTCACTGGCTTGGTCACAGACTCTACGAGCATAGTATTCAAGAGCCTCCATCTTCATAAAAGACCCTAGGAAAGGATTTCTTATATTATGGATTTCTTCTCTTCTCTTCTCCTCTCCTCTTCTCTTCTCTTCTCCTCTTCTCTTCTCTTCTCTTCTCTTCTCTTCTCTTCTCTCTTCTCTTCTCTTCTCTTCTCTTCTCTTCTCTTCTCTTCTCTTTTTCTTTTTCTTTTTTTGTTGTTGCTGAGACACTTGGGGTTAAGTGACTTGCCCAGGGTCACACAGCTAGGAAGTGTTAAGTGTCTGAGGCCAAATTTGAACTCAGATTCTCCTGACTTCAGGGATATTATAGATTTCTTATGTCCAATTCAGGCAAATGTTTTTTTTTTTTTAAGTCTTTACCTAAAATTGTGGTACTTTTGTAGATTTTGGAGATTAAAAAAATCAAATTCATTAGGACTAACAATAGGGACGTGAGTTTGGCTAGGAGTAATATCCTGGTCTGCTTTCCTAAAGGGATTTGGGGATGGAGGAGGCAGAGTTACCAGCTTGGGATCCTGCCAGTGGCCTAACACCAAGGCTGGCTTTAATTTCCTTCTAGCTCGTGGGAGCGCCGTATTTGCGCTCTCATTTCCTGCCAGGTTTTTAATTCATCGTCTCTGCTCGGGAGGGAGGGTAAGAGTATCTCTTCGGGGCTTTTGCGGGATGGACCGCCTAACTGTGTCTGGTATTCCTTCCAGATGCCGTACCCTCGCCCTTGCCAGTCTCCCGGGTCAGCAGGCAGCCTGCAGCGGTCGCCATGGTTTTTGGTGAGTTTTTCCACAGCCCCGGACAAGACGAGGAGCTGGTTCACCTGAATGTGGGGGGCTTCAGGCAGACGGTGGGCCAGAGCACCCTCCTCCGCTTTCCCCACACCAGACTGGGGCGCCTGCTCGCCTGCCACTCGGAGGAGGCCATCCTGGAGCTCTGCGACGACTACAGCGTGGCCGAGAGGGAGTACTACTTCGACCGCAACCCCTCCTTGTTCCGCTACGTGCTGAATTTCTACTACACGGGCAAGCTCCACGTCATGGAGGAGCTCTGCGTGTTCTCCTTCTGCCAGGAGATCGAGTACTGGGGCATCAACGAGCTCTTCATCGACTCGTGCTGCAGCAACCGCTACCAGGAGCGGAAAGAAGACAACCCCCACAAGGACTGGGACCAAAAGAGCAACGACGTCAGCACGGACTCCTCCTTCGAGGAGTCCTCTGTCTTTGAGAAGGAGCTGGAGAAGTTCGATGGGATGCGCTTGGGCAGCCTCAGGAAGAAGATCTGGATCCACATGGAGAACCCCGCCTCCTGCCTCTCCGCTAAGCTCATCGCCGTCTCCTCGCTGAGCGTCGTGCTGGCCTCCATTGTGGCCATGTGCGTGCACAGCATGGCGGAGTTCCAGAAGACCGAGGACGGCGTGGAAAACCCCGTCCTAGAAGCGGTGGAGATCACGTGCATCGTCTGGTTCACCGGGGAGCTGGCCATCAGGCTGGCGGCCGCCCCCTGCCAGAAGAAGTTCTGGAAGAGCCCACTGAACATCATCGACTTCGTCTCCATCATCCCCTTCTATGCCACGTTGGCCGTGGACACCCAGGACGAGGAGAGTGAGGACATTGAGAACGTGGGCAAGGTGGTCCAGATCCTGCGGCTCATGAGGATCTTCCGCATCCTGAAGCTGGCCCGGCACTCGGTGGGGCTGCGCTCCCTGGGCGCCACGCTGCGGCACAGCTACCACGAGGTGGGGCTGCTGCTGCTCTTCCTCTCGGTGGGGATCTCCATCTTCTCCGTGCTCGTCTACTCTGTGGAGAAGGACGATGCTGGCTCGGGGCTGACCAGCATCCCCATCTGCTGGTGGTGGGCGACCATCAGCATGACCACGGTGGGCTATGGGGACACGCACCCGGTCACGCTGGCGGGCAAGCTCCTGGGCAGCACCTGCATCATCTGTGGCATCCTGGTGGTGGCCCTGCCCATCACCATCATCTTCAACAAGTTCTCCAAGTACTACCAGAAGCAGAAGGACGTGGACGGGGACGCCGGCGGGGAGGAGCCGGCCCCGGGAGCTGGCCAGCTCCCCTACTTCAACATCCGCGACCTTTACGCCCAGCGAGTACATTCCTTCCTCTCTAGCCTTTCTTCTGCGGGGATCGTGGCCAGCGAGCAAGACTCCACGGACGCGTCCAGCATCGAGGAGGCCGAGGATGCCTACGACACCGCGTCCCTGGAGAACGACCCGGCGAAGTGATTGAGGCGTCCCGGAGGCAGGCGTGGGAGACCCGGAGGTGGGCATGGGGAACCCGGACGTGGCTCAGCCACTCGCTGACCGTGCGAGCCTGGGCCAGGCACACTCCCCACGAGCCTCAGTTTCCCTCTTTGTCAAAGTGGGAGAGTCCGGTTCAAAGCTTCTGCTTTGGCATCCTGAGACCTTGGAGCCAGCGGGGGGCTGCCGGGCTGGATTGTCGGGTCTCGCTGCTGTTCCTCCAGCATTTCGCCTCTAACCTTCTAGCCTTTGGCACGCCGGTTCAGATCGCTAATTCTCAGGGTGAACCTTTCCGCCATGGTTAGACAATCATTGCTCGGAATCATAGCTCAGGCTTTATTTTTTTCTCAAGGAGGCTGAAGAAGATGCCTGATTCAGCAATTTATTTTTTACATAGCGTCCATGATGCAGTTTGAAATGAGAAAGGGAGCAAGGGAGCCCTGCTGACGCCCCCAGCGGGCTGGGCGTGTCCTTCATCCCTGGGGTGGGTGACCGCCAGGGCATGGCGCGGGATGCAGCGACCCAAGAGTCTGTGTGCATGTCAAAGCCAGGGCGGGAACTGTGCATGTGCATTCAAGTTCACACGCTAAACATGGAGATTAGGAGCCTAATAAACGTCCTACATCAGTGCACAGACCCTCCCGGCTTCTCGTGTTTGTGTGCTGGGGAAACAAAGCCCAGGCTGGGCCGAGCTTTTCACTGATGTCCAAGTGGGAAAGACCCCCAAACCCCAAAGGCACTTGTTTAAATAATCCTTTTTGGGGAGAAATGATTCTCTCCATTTCTTCTTCCTTCCTTCCTTCCTTCCTTCCTTCCTTCCTTCCTTCCATAAAACAGAGGCACTTTAGAACTGAGAACACAGAATGTCAGGCCTGAAAAGGACTTTAGAACCAAATGTCTTAGCTGAGAGGGGCCTTAGAACAGAAAACAAGAACTGGGAGGGACCTAAGAACACACAGTTGCTGGGAGCAACCTTAGGGCTGGGAGGGAATCTGAGAGCGGGTAGGAGACAAAATAGTGTTAAGTAGCTTAGATGCTTTTCCCTGGTGATCTCTGTGGTCCCTCCCTCTATGCAGGTAGCGGGAAGCTCCCTTTGGTCCCTGGATTGTGGCCTCAAAACCGGCAGCAGGAGGGCAGTGGTCCTCCCCAAGGAGCCATGGGGCAGCAGGGAGAAGCCAGGGTCTGCAGTCAGAGGAGCCGAGCTAGAAGGTCCGCTCTGTTCTCTCTCCCTGAAGGCCCCTGGACAGTCCCTTTGCTGGTTCCAGCCCTCAGTTTCTTTTTTTGTAAAACAAGAGGATTGGACCAGCTGGGGCCAAGGGTTCCTTCAGGACTGAATTCTGGAAAGCTGCTTTTATTGACCAAAGTCTCATGGTGATTGGTAGTTGGGGGTGGGGATTTGGGATGGGGGCAGTGGGGGATGCCAGCTGTGCCCAGGTGATCGCCAGGTAGGGAAAGGTTCATTTGGTCAGAGGAGATTCAGTTGGAAAAACTAGAAATACTTGGCCTGGATGGGGTGGGGGACACAGGAACAGGGCCAGTCCAGCATGGGCGGCTTTCAGCTCAGTTTAAAGAAGAGTTCCTGACTCCATGGAGCTCTCCGACCCTGCCTCAGGAGGGGAGAGTTCCCCATTCCCAGAAGCCTTCAATAAAGTCTGGGTGACCACCTCATATAAGAGGGATTTGATTTCCTTCTTTTCTTTTAATGATTACTGGTTAGCTTTGGATTGGTGCCTCCGAGCGCCTTTTTGTTCCGTGTGCTCCCCCAACACGGCTCCTAGGGAGGGAGGAGGGTCCTGATCTGGGCAGCGGATGGGCTGTGCACCTGCTGCCCGCAACCTCATCCAGCCGAGCTCAGAGATGGAGGCTCAGGACTGGCTTGGCTGTAGCCTGAGGAGTTTTTCTGTCTTTAAATACCCTGGCTGCCTTTTCTTTTTGCACTTTCACCTCCAAATATATGCCTCCCTCCTCTACCCAGGGACCCCTTAATTGTAACAAAGAACAAGAAAAAGGGGAAAGTCAGTTCTGCAAAGGGAGCCCCCTCATTCTGGAGAGAGGATGCAGGGTCTCACGGCCATACTTCCCTACCCCGTCCAGAAGCGGCTGAGACTCAGCTTGTCATCTTTTTTAGCGAGACTGGGACGGATCATTGAGGAGACTCCATTTTTTTTTGTTGCTATTTTGTGCTTTATTCTCACAGTTTTTCTTGAAAACCCATCAGGATGACCCCGAAGGGCTGGGATCCGCCTGCCTACCCTGAGGGAGGGAATCCCAGCTCCCAAAAGTGAGGGTATCCCTTCCTTCACTCCTTCCCTCTTCCTTTCCTTGATCAATGACTGATGATAAGGAACCAGGTTTGGGAACAAGGCCGGTCTGAAGCTGTGAACTGCTCCAGATGTTCCCAGGGGCTGGTGCACAAGGACCCCTACCCACCCACTCCCCAGAGGAAGAGCAAAGATATCAGGGACTAAGTAGCAACAGGATTTGGGGGAGGCTGGGAGGAAAAGTCCCTGTGGGAAAAACTCTAGAAAGGAGGGTATGTTCCAATATGCTGAAAGCCTCATTGGGGTCTCACGGGGATCTCTTCCTGCCCGGGGGACCACAGATAGGTTGTTCTTGGGGCAAAGACCAGTCCTCCTTGTGGGAGGCTGGCTCGCCAGCATCACCATGCAGTCCTTTCAATCTGTCTGACTTCCTGACGCCATCTGGGGTTTTCTCGGCACAGATGCCGGAGGCTCTGCCATTCCCTTCTCCAGCTCATTTTACAGCTGAGGAAACTGAGACCAAAGGAGTTAAGCCACGGCCCGCGTTCGAGTCACGCTGGCCAAGGATTCCCTTAAGAGAGGGGCTGGGAGGCTGAAGCTGCGCCCTCCCATTTCTGGGCTTTCCTTTTGGGCACTTGTGGTCAGACACACGGAAACGTGGTTTCGATTTGATTTGACAAACTTTATGAATATAGAGTCCGCCGGGAGTCCAAGACCCGAGTCTCCTCTAGAAATACGAACATGGGAGCAGAACCCTCCCTGCTCTCAGGATGCTCGGCCTGCTGGATTCCTTCTCAGTTTTTATGCCTTCAGAAATGAGCTCCCCAAAGTCCCAGTCACTCTCCACGTTCTGGGTTTGTGCTGCTGGTGCAGCATTGGCCCCCCAGTATTAGGGGAGCCCCTGTGGTGGCTCCATGGGGAGCTGATGGCTCCTTTGCTGCTGGAGATTGAGGAGTCTCACAGCTTTGTGGGGTGTACCACAAATGGGGGCTCTGTGTTAACTAAGTGGCTTTGTGTCCTGTAGGGCTGCAGCCCAGTGGACAAGAAGCTGGCCTCAGGCTCAGTTCCAGTCCCATTTCCATCCCAGACTGACTGTGGGAGTCTGGCTAAGGTCCTTTGTGTCTCAGTGTCCAAGCTCTCCAGGACTGTGGGCTGTACAGGGCTTGGGGAGCAGAACTGTAAATGCCTCCTTCTTGGGGACATTACAGTGTTCCAGAGCCATAGGGTTTGGGGAGACGTTACAAGGTGAATCCTTGGCTCTCAAGGGAAAGCTGCTGCTTGTTGGGTAACAGTGCCTTGGGGCTAGCCCCAAACCTGCAGCTTCAAACGTCCCGTTTATGTGTCTCTTGGATCCGTTTTTTGAGGCTGGTTCTGTCCCACAGGCTCTGTGTCCTCCTCTTCTTCCTGGATACCCAGAGCTTTGTATCTTCCTCTCTCTTTCTCTCATCCCTCTGTGGTGAGTACAGCCGGAACTGGGAGTCACCTAAACCCCAGGGATTCTCCTTTAACAGCCAGGCTCGCTGACAACTTGCTGATGAGCTTGGGAAATCCATTTACACCCTGTCAAGCAAAGCGTTGTTCTCAAGGAAAAACAATAAAAAAATCCCCATTCCTCATATTATGAATGCGAGCTCTGGGAGTGCTGACAATATGGTTTATAGCCCATAAATGTTATGGCAAATGGGTGTTCTAGGATCCTTCTGTCCCTGGATAGAGCCTTTATCTAGGAAAGGTGGAGGTTCTGAGGAGCCTGGGCTGCTGATGGCTAAATAGCATCCACCATCCATTCATCCATCTACTCATTCACCCAACCTATCCATCTACCCCTCCATCTACCCACCTCCACCATCCATCCATCCATCCATCCATCTATCCGTCCATCCATCCATCCATCTATTCGTCTATCCATCCATCCATTCAATAATACAAAAATACAGACTTTACAACTTGGAAGGACCTCAATGGCCATGTGCAAATAGGGATCTCCTCTATAACACACTGGAAGAGAGATTGTCCACTGCTTGAGCTCTTCCATGGAAGGGCACCCCCCACTTGCTAAGACAGCTCACTTTTGTTTTGGGACAGCTCTCATTGTGAGGAATTGCTTGTCTTTGAGCCGGCAGAATTTTGGGGATCCCAGGGTTGGGAACTTGGAGCTGGCAGGGACCTTAAAGGCCATCAAGTAGAACTGCCCCATTTTATAAATAGGGAAACTGAGTCACAGGAAAATGAAGCATCTTAACAAGAGCATCACAACTAATAATGGCTGAGCCCTGGTTTGAATCCTGACTCTGAGTACAGTAATCCATCTATTGTCCCATGCTGTCTTCCATTTCTATGGTGCTTTGGTGTTGATCATTAAGCAGTCAGTCAGCATATATTAAGCACTTTCTGTATACCAATCCCTGGGAATACAAATACTACTCTTTCTTGAGCTAAACTGAGATGTTAAGAGACTGAGTAGGTTGGTGGTCACATAGCTGACAAATAGAATTAGAGACTAGTTGTCATGTTAGTTTGCCCAGTGTTACTTGCCTCAGATTGTGTGAACAAGGTTGTTAGAGATTCACGGAGGCAAAAATCACTTCTGGTGGGGATCAGGGGGTAGGAAAGGCCTTGAGAGGAGGGAGCATCTGCAATGGGACCTGAAGGATGGATTGGATTCCATCTTGGGCTCAAATAATTATGCCTCACTCAGGGTCTTCCAAGAAGAGTAGCTTGGCCAGTGTGAATACTCCAGCGTTTCCAGATCTGATCCTATCAAGTACCTCAGTACCCTCTGTGGGGGGATTCTAGGTTTTTGTCTGAAACAAGGAGAGGAAGGGGAGGGAAACCTGCGCCTCCCCTTGTCCCTGTGCTTTCCTCTCCTTTGGTACTTCAGATGTTTATATCCAGTGGGAGAATGATGCTGAGAGGGCTGAGGTTCCCAGGAAGCCAGTAACTCCAAGCACTTGGCTCAGTGCCTGACTTATGGTACCTATTTAATAAATGCTTGTTGACTGGCTGGCCAATTGAGCCAGGAACTTTCCCCTGTGGCTCATTTTCAAGGGCACAGTCAAGTCCTAATCTACAAAGGTCTCCCCAGAGCTGCTTGGGAAGCAGCCACCGATCCTCTGCCCATCCCCCTTGAGGACTCACATTTATCCAGTGCTTTATAGTGATAACAGGTTTATGGTCCGCCACAAAATGTTTTAAGAGGCTCCCTGTGCTAGGTGAGACTGTGTGGGCGAAACTAGCCGAGCAGGATGTGCTCCTGGCTCTGGTCAAGGAGGAATTAGGAGGGAGGAAAACAAGCCAGTGTTCCAGGGGAGTCTGGGAGGGATGTGACTGACCTCTGGCTATATGATCATTTCACTGCTAGTGTTCCAGGCAGCTCTCCAAGGTGGTGACACGCATCCGTGGAGGTAATCTCCCATCTATTCCAGATCCAGTCCCTGCCGCCTGATTCTTGAGTGACATTTTCCAGCCCTTCAAGGATTTGTGGCTGCATCACCAATTTCTCATTGGTCCCTGCACCTTTTTCCTCAGTTGTATTATGTTGCTGTTGGATTATACCAGCAAAACGCCTTTTCCTTTTCCTTTGGGTAGTCCTCATATTCAATCCTATGGCAACTATGGTCTTGGATGGCCATAAGTCATCACCAAAAGAAATGAATGAATAAGATAGAGCTTTGGTTCAGTGCTTTGGGGTCATTAAGAAGCTTTACAGTTTCCACCAACACAATCCATCTGGCTCTCCTAAATATGGTTCAAATTAAATTATGATGAGTGAATGCAAAGACTTTAGGACTCTAGGAGTCCAGTCCAGTCTTTTTTTCTGGAGGTCAGGACACTTGGGGCTCTGGATCCTGTGCTTGACCCCAAGCTGTTTCCCATTGTCAGCAGGGTCTTGGACACGGGCAGAGAGGGAATACTCATAAAAATGTGTCAATCAAATGCACCAAGACAGGAGAGAGAACTAAGATTGTTCGTGCTGGACTGAAAAAAAATCAGGCCAGCTTAGGACATTAGGCATCTAAAAGGGGGAATTGAATAGAAATAAATGGAAGATCTTTTATTTGGGTTAAAAAACAACTTTGAAGTACTTGAGTTTGAGATGCTGGTGGGACATCCAGTTCAAAGTGTCCCTTGAATGGGATGGTAAAGTGACAGGTCCTTCAAACAATTGAAGTGTCCCCAAAGTGGACATCACATTCAAGATGGCCGGCCTTTCTTCCCTGACGGGTATTGTTAGTCATAAGATGACTTGTGCTTATCTGGGTTTCCTTTTTGGGGACTCTCTAGGGGTGGGAGGGCATTGGACCTTTCCAATGTCAGACTGGCTCCAAACTCTTTGGGCCCAAACTGATAATAACAAAATTTTAGAAGTGGGTCACGAGCAATCTCAGAATGAATAAATGAAGCTAATTTCCTATGTGAATAATACCCACAAAATCAAGGGATGCTTCCATTCTGGCACTATGTCACGTTCTTCTCTCTACCCTAAGTATGATCCCCATCACTGCCTGGAAGTTCAGATACTCGCTTGGATGTTCTTCTTCACTCTCTCCAGCTTTTGGATCCCTGCCCAGCCTTGAAAGTACATCTCGGATGCCACATCCTTTAGTAAACTTTCCCAAGTGGCCCCTCTCACTCTGGTGCCAGCCAATAGTGGGGAGGCCCAGCTCAGAAGCCAGAGGACCTGGAATCAAACCCTACAGATGTGATCTTATAAAAGTTCCTTCTTTCTCTTAGCCCTCAGTTTCTTTATCTATAAAAAAGGGGACTGGCCTTGGTGACTTCTGAGGCACTCCAGCTTCAGTGAGGGTCCTGAGAGACCCCATGACAATCAGATCTTGGGCCATTTTCCTACACTTTTCATGCAGTTTGTATTATCTGTGCTTTTAAGACTTCCAAGACTCCTCTCTCCATGCTCAGTGGCCATGCTTTAGATTAACTTTCCCTCTTTCCTAATACTGAATATGGGGCTCTGCACACAGTAGGGACTTTACAAATGTTTGATGAATTAAATGGAAGCTATAACATGGGAGTATGACTTCTTTAAAAATCACGGAGAAGTTTGGAAAGGCAATGGAAGAGAATGAGAGTAAAGTCTTGTACCATCAGGAGATACTTTCCAGATATGAATGACTACTATGAATTTTATTCATTCAGAGCCCAGATGGTCACATTTAAAAATCAGAGTCCTTTCCAAAGCAACATCTTTAGCTTGAAAAAAAGTTCATAAAAGAATAGAAAGCAAGTAAGAATGGTGAATTGGTATTTGAGGACCTGCATTCAAATCTAGCCCCTGCCTCTTACTACCTGGTGGACTTTGGGCAGGTCATTCATCCTCTCTTTGTGACAGTTTGTGAATCTGAGAAATGATGGGGTTGACAGTGGGACTCTCTGGGTTCTTTCCAGCTCTACTTCAATGAGCCCGAATGGATCACAGAAAATCACGGGACAAAGCTGTTCACACTCTTCCTGTGGGAAAAGGAAGGAGATGTAGATGAGAGACAAGGGTTTAGTGGAATCAGACCCTTCTCCTCCCCACCCCTCCCCAAAGCGAGTATCTCTAGGTCAGTTGGGAGAATGTATTTGTCTCAAGGCTATATAATACTTTAATAAATGACCATGAGAAAGGCACAGATGAGAAGGAGAGTCATTTGAATGATAAAGTTGAAATTCAGGAAGGGTTTTTTTTTCCTATAATAATTGGGGTTAAGTGACTTGCCCAGGATCACACAGCTAGGAAGTGTTAAGTGTCTGAGACCAGATTCGAACTCAGGTCCTCTGACTTCAGGGCTGGTGCTCTATCTACCGAGCCACCCAGCTGCCCCCTCAGGAAGGTTTTGACAGGCTGCCATGCCTGGCATAATGCCATTTAATGGAGATCAGTGCAGTGTCTTGCACTTGGATTCAAGGTTGGGGATGTCTGGTTTGAGTGAAATTTTCTGAGAGATTTGGGGGTGTTAGCACTTTGGAAGGTCAGCAAGGTGGCATGGCAGCCATAGATGGGAACGGGGGTCTTGGGCTTTGTGAAGAAAGGTCTCAGAGTGTTAGGACTGCAGAGGCGAGAGTCCTTCTGTGCTCAGGCCATATCTGGAGTTCTCTGTTCAGTTCCATCCATCATGACATAAGAAAAAAGAGCAGAAGAAGCTTGAGTCCATGTCCTAGGAGGACCAGTTGAAAGTGGGAGAGATGCATGATTTGTGCAGAAGGACAAAAGGCTTGGCGGACACAGGGAAGCTGTCTTCCCATATTTAAGGGGCTGTCATTTGAAAGAACAGTTTTTTTCTGCTGAGGAAAGGAAACTAACCAGAGGCCAAAAGTTGGAAGGAAGGGTTAGGCTGGGTCTTGGAGTGTTTCTTCCCAAGCAGAGCTCTCCGGGCTGGGGAGGGGGCTTCCCCCCAGGGAAAGTGCTTCCTTATATCATATGGAGGTCTCTAGACAAAAGCTAGAAGGCCACGGCTTGGGGATGTGGCGGGGGGGAATGATTCCTTTGGATACCAGGAGTCCTTGATGGCTGCCCAAGCCTCTTCCCACTCCAAAGGCCCATCCCCAACCCATCCAGCCCCAAAATGCCACTGGAGTTTATTTCAGATGTAACAGCAAAGTTCTGTTAACATGGACAGGTTTAATCCTTACCTGTACCAAGGAAGCCCAGCCACTGAAGTGCTAGAAACGAGGGAGCTCTGCTTTCCCAGGGTTCCACGGCACCGCCTTCTGTTTATGGATGACAGATTTGTCATGTTTCAACTGGAGACCAAGAAAGTTTGAGAACCGCTTTTGTCAGAGAAACCTCTACCTGGAGCGAGGATTTATTTGCCTAGATTTTCTTCCTATGCCCTATATAAACTTTGAATTGTTACGCCACTAATGAATATTTTCTCCTGTAGTTTCCAACTAATGGACGACTCCTTCTTTCCTAAGATAGCCAAGGTAATGAAATTTTGCAGCAGACCAGATAAGTGCATCTTGGGCACTGTGGTCCAGCCCTTTCTGGACCTCACTGATGGTCCTCAATAAATCCAAAGGATCATTCTTCACTTTCTGTTCTCTCTCCTAGTTTCCTCTTCCTCAGTGGGCAAACCTGCCACCGATACCAGTTCCATGATGATGATGATTTTTTACTTTCCCTCAAAACTTTCTAGTGTGAGCGCTTTCAGATGAAACCTTCTGCTAGTGTGGGGACCAAACCCCAGTAGTGTTCCTACAACAGGTTACCTACATAGCGAACTAAGATGTTTCCCTCTTAAATAATAGGTATTTGTGGTTTATAATGTGACGGCTCCTCTGTGATATAGGTTTCCGATAACCACCTTTAGAAAAGTATCCAAGAGTCATGATACTTTACTTCGAATTTTCTTGTTGTTGTTCAGTTGTTTCAGTTATGGCTGACTCTTCATGACCCATTTGATGTTTTCTTGGCGAAGATTCCAGGATGCTTTGCCACTTCCTTCTCTGTCTTATTTTACAAATGAGAAACTGAGTCAAATAGGGTTGTCACTCGCCTAGGGTTACCCAGCTAGTAGGTGTTGGAAACTGGATTTGAATTCAGAAAGAGGAGTTTTCCTGACTTCAGGCCCAGTGCTCTGTCCACTGTGCGGTGCAGGTGCCTGAAAATAATTTTAGAAATGGAGAAATTAGGCAGAATCTATACAGAATTATAGAAGCTTATAAAAAGGATGAAATTCTCCAGTCAAATTTTTTTTTAACTCAAAACCAGTTTTTCTTAGAAACTAAAGTTGGACTTTTATCTACATGTGAAAATTAGAACCTCTTCTTTCATGGCCCACTTAGCTTTAAGTTGTTGGAGTCAATGGATGAGGAACGAATCTGTAGATATCCAGTATGGTGGAGACCTTGACTCCCTAAACTCATTAAGGGCCTCCCTTTGGGCAGCATTATGCTATAGCACTAGGTGAAAAAAGTTACTATTTCAGACATGGTAGTTGGGTTGTTGAGGCTGTGGACAGAGCCTTGGGCCTGGATTCAGGAGGATCTCAGTTAAAATCCAAGCTCTGATACTCACTAGCTGGGTGACCCTGGGCAAGTCGCTCAACCCTGATCGCCTCACTGAAAAAAAGTAGTTTTGAAATATGTGACAAAGGACCTGTGGGATCTATCACTCCCTCAAATGAAAAAAAAACCTTAAAACTAAAAGGACAAACATACAATTCAACTGTATCTTTGAAAACAAAGGCCCCGATAAATTATCTCTCTAAGAGTCTAAATAATAACATTTTCATTACTAGACTTCAACACCAGCAACTCTGAAAATTAGAGTGTAAATGGGGGAGGAACATGAGAGCGGGAAGTCATGGGCGTTTCTAACTTCAGGGCTGTTCCCTAGTGCTCTTGGGTAGCACCAAAGTGAGGTGTTTTAGCCAGCCAGTCAATGCTCTCTTTTCACGGGTCATGAGATGATAGGGATAGAAGCAGTTTGGTGGGCAGAGGCGGTCACGGTGACATTTGCATTATTTAGCACCTTCTGGGAGAACAATTCTCAGGAACACAAACATCTTTCCTGTCTCTGATGTTCTCTAACAAAACAAGGCACATGGTGTAAACCAAACGGCCGTGGTTCCTGGGGGGTTATGGGTAAGCATAGAATGTCTCTGCTCCAGAATTCGGAGAGGAGACTTGAAAAATCCTGTGCTGATTTCCAGCTGGAGCCGTTTAGGGAAGGAGGAGTGGGGACCAGGGAAATCTTCCTTTAGGGGATGGAACTTGAGTTGGGTCTTCATGGGTTGTATAAAATTGGCAGGCAGCCATGTGGGCAGAAAAGGAGGGCAGGGGCTTGGCGTGCTAGGCAGAAAGGACCAGTGAAGAAAGGGACCAGCCAAGGTGGTGGAGTCCAAGCTGCCTCAGGGAGGTGAGCAGCCTCATTGGGCTACACTTGTAGGGGAGAAAGCTGGAGGCAATTCTTTCATTGGATTCTTGCCACACCCCTAGGAGTTTGGGAAAAGGGGAATTGGAACCCCTGCTTTACAGATGAGGAAATCGGATCTCAGAATTTGTGGAGGCCAAATAGCCAAGAAGTGACCAAAGTAGGACCAGAATCTGAATCCCACAATCCTTCTGTTGGCCTACCCCACTAAGAAAGGCAGATCAGACTCCAGAGACTCAACCCTTCCAACTGTCTTCCTATAAGCAGCCCCAGTGGGGGGAAAGAGAAGCTCTACAGAGGAGCAAATCCCTGCTTTGTGCAGGGAAGCGAGGGCAATGGAGACAGAAGGGCCCTTCAGATCATGGCGGCCAGCCCAGCTGGGTGTGGCCATTGTCCCATCTGGGAGCCGACATGGCCCTAGGGAGGTGCGGACAGTGGGAAGAGCTCCTGGTTCCATTGCTCCCCTTTCACTCTTAGCAGTTCCGGGGGTCAGCTGCACACTGACAGATGGAGGGTGGGAAAGGGACTTAGATGCCATTTAGCCCCTCCCACCCCCCAGCTTTACAGATGAGAAGAGGGGCTCAGAGAGCTTTGGGATGGAAGCCAAGAAGCAAGCCCCGACCCTCGGGCTCCTGCTCCTCCACCACCCCCACTGCAGATGGGGGAAGCTTTTGCCTTGGCCCCCTTCGGTCTCCTTGATGCATGTGACTGCTGCTCTGGACACAGAGGTCCATTCAGCCTTGCTAATGCCCTGTTATGGCACTCACCCAGTCTCTGCTGCATTGTGGGGGCGTGCTGTGCATCCCAAGTACTTCTCCTCTTTGAGGCAATGTGAACACAAGCCCTGGGAAGTCAGGTCTGTTTGCCAAAAGTATTTGAATCAGAAAATGAGCACATTTTATATTTCCAGATGAAAAACCTTCCCAGATCCACACTGTTTACCGAATAAAGTCTAAGCTAAACCGCATAGCTTGGCATTCAAGGCCCTTGACAGTCCGGCCTCAAACTGCCTTTTTGGCCCTGGCTCCCGCAACATCCCTCATGATCCCTGTATCCAGACGAACTCAATTCTAGTCCCAGCCTACCCACTAAATACTGTGTCCTTAGTGGGGTATTGAACTGCCACTTTATCTTCCAAGACTTTTCATGTAGAATAAGTGGGCTCACATGCTATTTCTCCTTAAATTCTTGCCTCCTAGCTCTGGATCTCACTGCCAGCCCCCATCCCTGACCCACTGCTCGGGGATCCTCAGAGCTCCCCACCTTCCATTCAGTATTTCTGCCCAATGGCAGTCTCTTCATTGGAAGCCAAGGGCAGCCTGTGCAGGTGCCAAGCCCCAAAACAGCCATAATGTGGGATGAAACCCAGCATCCTACAAGTATCTCCTAAATGTCCGCTGTGTTCCAGGCACATTGTGGGCACAAAGACCCAGGCAAAATAGCTCCCAATCAACGGGGTGCAAACTTCTGTAGATTCTACTGGGGGAACCAATGCAAAGGTCATTGGGCCTCCAGGAAGAAAGAGCTGACTTCAGATCTGGCCTCAAACACTTCCTAACTGGGCGACCCTGAGAATCCCATCTCTCCAGCTGGGGATAATCATAGCCCCTTCCTTCCAGGGTTGTCATGAAGAGAAAATGCAGTAATAGTTGTCAAGGACTTTGCAAATCCCAAAGTCCTACATTTGTTCTTTTTGTTGCTGTTGTTCAATGTTTCTCAGTAATGTCCAACTCTTGGGGACCCTATTTGGGCTCTTCTTGGCTGAGAAATTGGCCTTTAAAACATTTTAAGCACACTTAAAAAAATCGGATTTTAGTTCCTTCCCACCAGGACTTTCAGGTGACATCATTTAGTTGTGCAGGTGCCATTGCTTTTCAGAAAGGGGTTTTAGTCATGGCTGCTTAAATAAGATCAGTAGACACAAAACTTCCCCTCCGAGCTGCGGGCACACTCTCCCATGAGCACACACACAGCCAGGGGGAAGAAGGGAGCGTGGGGAAAGCCTGCCTCCATCCCTACTCAGTGCATTCTTTCCCATTCACTCCATCATTCCACAAAACGTTAAGGACTCAGGGCAAATGCTAAGCACCATGGACAGCTCCCGTTCCCAATTAAAAGGCGATAACTTGCGATCAAATAGCAACGTGTTTGAGACATGAGAAGAAATCAAATAATAAGGAAAAATGAAGCAACTGATTTATTCTCAGCTTCCCAGAGCATCGCTGCTGACACACACCTACACAGGTGCCATATAGTAGTGAGGAAGGAAATGACTCCCTAAGAAGCTCAGTCCAAGGCCCAGGCAGGGGCTGCCTTAATCCTTGCAGCATTGCCTTCTCTGGCTCTCAGATGACCTTCACTCCTTGGCTCCATCCTGCATTGGATCCTGAGGTGTCTGGGAAGCTCCTCCTCTGCTCCTCCTTCCCCCAGCTGCTTCTATCTGGGAGAAGTGTAGAGAGTCCCACAATGGGGCCGCTGACCCCTTCTTCTTATCTGAATTAGGGAAAGTGAATTGCCTTCCCCTCTTTCCTGCCTTAGGGTGCAGGCTGCCTTCATGTCCTCAGGGGCTCGGGCCAGCTTGTAGCAATGAGACTATGGTGTGCATGAGTTTCCCTGTGTTTCAAAATAAACAAGCTACCTGACTCTTCATTTGTCATTTAAGAACAATTAGCGATGTCCACGTGAAGGACCTGAACCTCCAGAAACACTGGAGAGGCAGGAGAAGTCGTCCCCTAACCCACTTTTATCTTGCACCCATTCTCATTACAATCTCTGCCCT
Source organism: Sarcophilus harrisii (assembly GCF_902635505.1). Lineage (NCBI taxonomy): Eukaryota > Metazoa > Chordata > Mammalia > Dasyuromorphia > Dasyuridae > Sarcophilus > Sarcophilus harrisii. The sequence continues at coordinate 4,237,969 of NC_045427.1, read as the reverse complement.
AGCTGGGCTGGGTATTTTTAATCTAATTTTTTTTTTTTTTTACAAAATTCTTTTTTAATTAATTTTTTTCTCAATGGTATTTTCCTCCAAATACATGGAAAGAGAGCTTTCAACATTCATTTGGAATTTCAAATTTACCCCTCCTCCCCAAGACAGTGAGCAATCCAATACAGATTCTGGATGTATAATTTTAATCCACATTTTCAATGAGGAAACAAACAAACAAATTTTCAATGAGGTGACTCAAACAGTGTCACACAGTTGTTTAAGACCAGACATGGACTGAAAACACAGGTCTTCTTACTCCCAACCCTGTGTAAAATTGTGCTGGCCTCCTAGTTCTCATCTGTCAAATAGGAGGATACTTTTCTAAAACAAGTGTATTAAGCCCTATGCCATACAAGGATTGCCTGAAAAATCTGAGCCATGTTTACTCTGGAAAAGAGAAGATTTAGACTTGGGAACACTTGATAGTTCTCTGAGATGGGGGAAAAGGATTATTCTTAATCTGTTTGGCCAGCAGGGAGGGAAAGTCCCAGAAAGAGAGGTTGCAGTTTAATAGAAGGAAGAAATGCCCTGGCCTAAGATAGAATGGGCTGCTTCAGGAGGAAGGGGGTTCCCTGGTGTGGAAGTTAGCGATGGCTGCATGGGGCGACCTCTGAAGTCCTTTCTGAGGCTCTAACATGCTGGGATGTGGGACTATGAGACGGACCACTCTCCCAAGCCCCCAAATCCCCAGGTCTTTAGAGGCGGCTGTTACATATTCACTGCTTTGAGAGATTTGGTATCATTTTCCTAAGAGTGTGGCCCACGAGCCCCCATTAGTGTGCTTCTCACCATGCTCATCATTGGATATCTACCAGCCAGCTGGATTAGCTTTTACTAAGGTGATCTAACCTACAAAAAAATCCTCTCTCTTCTTCTCAAAATCTGGGACATTCTCTGCAACAAACACGTACAAAATTCAGGAGAACGTGGGCTCAGATTTAGGGAGCACATGTGGCAAAGGGGCTTGGAGTCAGGTAAGGGGGGGATGGGGGACTCTACCTAATTCTAGCCATCAAACACAGTTCCGAGAAGAGCCTATCCTGTCGCCAAAGGTGATGTGCAAAGGCCGGGTATAACTGCCCTGTGAGCTTCCTTGCACGGCCTTGAATCTGCCTTTCCTTGGGGAGTCTAGTCTGGCTTCTGATGAAGGCACTAAAATAATCATCAGCTCTTGCTGTGCTTGGGACACGGCCCTCCGAGCCTTGGTGGTCCTGCCTGTAAAATGGGGATGAGAACAGTGCCGACCACAGAGGGATGGCTTTAAGCTGGTGTGAATAAAAACATTGCTAAGACTTTGGGGTTTGGTTAAGTCGTTAAGTCTTCTTGTCTTTGCAACAAGGGCCATCCTCCACATGCTGACTAATGCTGTCGCAGACCCAGACCCAGACTGATTCAATTCGATTAAATAGCCAACAAAAACTTCTAAATGAGCAGGCTGTGAAAGGCATTATGGTGCAAATCGCCACCCCTTGGGATAATGCCGCAGTCTAGATTTAAGACTGTTCCAGGGCTATTTTCACCATCTCAGATACATTAAACTTATACGTCTGCTGCTTAAAACCTGACAAAAATGTCATTCCGAGCCACGTTTCCTGAAAACTATGGCTAAAGCCTGTAGCCCAACAAAAGATCGTTGGTCTTTCCATTAAGCCACCGACTCTCCAGGCATAACGGTTCCTGCTTGTGGGGGGCCTTGAATGCCGGGCTTGAGAAGAATAGACTTATTTTCTAGGCAGCAGCATCCCAGGGCTCTTGGACTCGGGGCCCTGAACTGTGTCTGTGGGCTTCTGGGACAGATGCTGGGGTCCTGACCCGTCTGCCACCCACTGCCTCTTCTCTCCCCCGCAGAATGCTTTGTTGCTGCTGCCCAGTGATGGCAGTGGCCCCTCCCTCTAGGAACTGCTTCCCTCAGCAAGCATGGGGGGTCAGGATGTATTGATGCTTTATTAATCTCATTACATCATGATCACATTTTCTGTGTGAGAAAAGCATGGCAAGTGTGATTATCCATGTTTTACAGGGGAGTAAACTGAGGCCTGGAGCAGGGAGTTACTGGCTGCGTGTCAGAACCTTGAAATAATGGTTCTTTCTAGTTCCCAGGCAGGGCAGTGAGTCAGTGCCCCCACCCCGACTCTCTGTGTCACAGACTCAGTGGGGCCAAGGGGCCAGCACAAGCCTCCACATGTGAGCCTTCATTTGTTCTCTTCTTCAGACTCCTCAAGGTCTGTCAAGTGCTTTCCAGTGTTAACCGATGTGATCCCCACAACATCCCTCAGAGCAGATTCTATTATAAAGCCCATTTTACAGATGAGGAACTGAGGCTGCTAAGGGCAAAGTGACTTACCCAGGCTCACCACGCAGGAAGTGCCTAAGCTTGTCCTTGAACTCAGGTCTGACTCCACGTACAGTGCCTGAGCCGCCGAGCCACAGGGGCTTCTACAGACTTTATTGCCCCCATTTTATGGATCATGAAACATCCTCGGGCCGGACTTCTCCCAAGTCCCTGAAATGGCCTGTCAGGGGAGCCAGCTCCCATGCTGGTCCTGTAGAAAAGGCAGAGACGAGGGGCTGGGTAGGTGGACAATGGGCCTGGCAGAATGGTGCTGGCCTCCGGGGTTGGAGGGACCTGCTGGGGCTCCTGGGCGCTCTCCGAGGTAGCCGTCTTGTCCCTCCCCAATTCCAGGGCCTTTTCCATCCTCCGGCCTGATCCTGGAGATGACACGGATCAAAATGCGCTTCCTCCCTGGGGTCACAGCGGGAAGAAGGAAGATAACCCCGGGCTCTCTGGGGGGCTGCCCGCACACCCAGCTGGGCCTCTTGGGCCCCCTTCCCCACCCTCGCCCCTCCCGGGGACCCGGGAAGAGCTTGGGAGCCGCCCCTGGGTGGCCAAGGCCAAGCCCCCAGGCCGGCTGTAATGAGCGACATTACCAGGAACGAGGCTTCCTCTGCTCCCATGAATCACGGCCTTCGCAAAGGTCCCGAGTGAAGGACGGCTCTTGGTGACAGGGTTTCCCAGCCCAGAGCAGAACTGCGGGATGTCTGGGAGCCACTTTTAAGGCTGAGCTGCCGTGAATGTAAAGGGGAACTGAGCCTTGTGGCTGGCCCCGGGCAGAATCAGCAGCGATGAGGGGGGGTAAGGGAAGTAGGTTTTGGCCCCATATAGCTAATAATAATAATAATAATAATATGCATTATTGCAGGGTGCAGGTGCTCCGTATCATTATCTCATTTGATCCTCACTGTGGCGTAAGTAGGTGCCATTATTATTTTCCTTTTGCAGATGAGGAAAGCGAGGACTTGCCCAAGATCCCACAGTCAGAGGCTGAGGCAAGCTTGGATTCAGCCTCTCCAGCTCCATTTCCCTGCCCTTGCCCCATTCCCCACCCCCCCATTTGACACTCAGGGGCCGGCTTCCTGTCCCCCCTCTTTGCTCACCCCCCAGCCCAGAGCCTCCTCCATCTCCTTCTGCGAGAATCACAGCAGTAGTTCCTTCATCGCCACGATTTTCTGGCTCTCACTGCCGGCCTCATTTCCCAGGAGATCACAAGCAGAGGAAAGATCTTGGGGGCATCAAAGGGGGCGTGAGGAAGATCTCAGTCCCTGTCCTGCCTTAGATATTTACTAGCTGGGGGAGCCTGGGCGAGGTAATCAGTTAACTGAGGACCATTTATTAGGTACCTACTATGTGCCATCTGTAAAATGGGGCTGAGAACAGCGCCCACCTCCCAGGGTTGTGAGGCTCAAAGGAAATGAGATCTGCAAAGCCCTCAGCCCAGCCTGGCACACAGTAGGCAGTTAATGCATGCTTCCTTCCTTCCTTCCCTTTGAGGGCAGCCCCCGTGGCTTCCATTGGCTTTAGGCTGGGTCATTCAGGCTGGGTCATCTTTTCTCTGAAAAACCTGCTGGAGGGTCCCCCAGTCTTTCCTCATCGGTCCCAGCTTGTGTAATCTGTGACCCCAAACCCAGACAGATATTTGTACTGGATCTCACCGATAATTGAGATTTTAATGGTGGGATGAATGGTCCAGGGGGCTAACAAGGAGCTCCAGGGGAAGATGCCGGGGGTGGGGAAGGGGATTCTGGAAGCTGGAGACCCGAGTTCAAAGCACTTCCGGGAACTGAGCTTGGTTCCCCAGAAGTTAAAGGGGAGCGTCCCTGACACGACTTCTGGGGCTTCCATTTCCTCAATCGGACCGAGCCCTCCCTTCGACTCCTAAAAGTCAGTAAGTGCTGGGGGAGGAGGCTGAGGGATGGAGCCCATTTCATTTGAATTCAGTTCAGAAGCCATAAACAAAAATGCCGAATACATTATTTACTTTTTTATTGCAAGAACAGCAACAACCCAGACAGAGTAAGGGAGCCCCAAACAAAATCAATCAGAGAATAAAGAAACTGAATCAAATAAACCGACCGACAAAGCAAACCCCAAGCCTATGAACAAATTGGGAAAATAACGTGGACAAGTGACTGGGAATGATTGCCCGCTCTGGCCTTTACTAATCAGCAGGAAAGATACAAGGGAGGCAAGATGCATTTATTAAAGACCTACTGTGTGCTAGGCAAAGTGCTAAGAGCTTTATAAATATCTCCTCATTTGATCCTCACACCAGCCCTGAAAGCTCAGGACGGTTGTTAAATCCCTTTTACAGATAAGGAAACTGAGGCAGATAGATGCTAAGTGGCTGATCTAGCATCACTCAGCTAGGAAGTATCTGAGCCTGAATTTGAGCTCATTGGTTGTTTAAGGGGATAGAAAAACCAGGTTGGAGGAACGATAGCCTGGTCTCAAGCCCGACCTCTGACACAAGCCATCTGAGTGACACTGGGCAAGTCCATAGTTCAGAGGGCCATAGATGCAGAGCTGGGAGGTCCCTGCGGTTCAGCATCTCGTTTGACCGAGGGGAGACCTGAGCCCGGGGTCACATAGTCTGTCGATGTCTCTGCTGGGGTCTGAATGCAGCTTTCCTGCCTCCAGCTTTGCTGCCTTGTGGCCGCAGGTCACTCTCCGAGACTATCAGGGTTACTCATGCTCATGTTCCACACAGAAGGAATCTCGGGTCCGGAGCATCCCCTCATCTCACTGTCTGGTCTTCTCCACCTTCATGGTTCCCAGCTCTCTGGACTGGTCGCCTTTCCCCATCAGAACCTGAGCTCCTCGAGGAAAAGAACTGATTGTGTGGGTCCACTTGGCCCAGTGTCTGGCACTGAACACATGCTTACTCTCTGTATCTGTTATCTCTCTCTCTCTGTCTCTCTCTGTCTCTCTCTCTGTTTCTCTTTCTGTCTCTGTCTCTCTCTGTCTCTGTCTCTCTTTCTGTCTCTGTCTCTCTGTCTCTCTCTCTGTCTCTCTTTCTGTCTCTCTCTCTGTCTCTGTCTCTCTGTCTCTCTTTCTGTCTCTCTCTCTGTCTCTGTCTCTCTCTGTCTCTCTTTCTGTCTCTGTCTGTCTCTCTCTGTCTGTCTCTCTCTCTCTATGTTTCTCTCTCTATCTCTCTGTCTCTCTGTCTGTCTCTCTCTGTCTCTCTTTCTGTCTCTGTCTCTCTCTGTCTCTGTGTCTGTCTCTCTCTGTCTCTCTTTCTGTCTCTGTCTCTCTCTGTCTCTGTCTCTCTGTCTCTGTCTCTCTCTCTATGTCTCTCTCTCTGTCTCTGTCTCTCTGTCTCTGTTTCTCTCTCTCTGTCTCTGTATCTCTCTGTCTCTGTCTCTCTCTCTCTCTCTCTCTCTCTCTCTCTCTCTGCCTTTATCTATCTGCATATTTATCTAATCTATCTGCCATCTATTATTTTTCTGTCTGTTTCTATCTGTCTTTATATTTATCTATCTACCCATTTATCTTCTTTTGTTCTTGGTCTTTTTAAAAAGCTTTTTATTTTCAAAACATACGATAGATAATTTCCAACATTCATCCTTGCAAAACCTTGTGTTCCAATTTTTCCCTCCCCTCTCCCAGACACCAAGCTATCCAACATGTCAAACACGTGCAATTCTTCTACACACATTTCCACAACAATTTTGCCGCACAAGAAGAATCAGACCAAAAAGGAAAAAAAAAACGAGAAAAAATAAAATGCAAGGAAACAAGAACAAGAAAGTGAAAATGTGTGATCCACACTCACTGCCCACGGTCCCCTTTCTGGCTCTCGCCATCGCAAGATCATTGCAAGGTTTAATCCATTCACATTTAAAGTTTTCAGAGTTAAGTGTATATTTTCTTCTGTCTGTCTCTAAAATTGGTTTTCTTTACTTAATAATATTTCATTTTACTTTTCCAATTATATTGAAAGATATGTGTATGTCATTTTCCATCCCAAGTCTAATGGAATTATTTTGAATGACTGCACTGCTGAGAAGAGCTAAGTCTATTACACAAAGTTGTTGTCACTGGGCACAGTGTTCTCCTGGTTCTCCTCACTTCAGTCAGCATCAGTTCCTGTAAGTCTTTTCAGGTTTTTCTGAAATTAGCTTGTTCATCATTTCTTATAGAACAAGAATATTCTTTTACATTTATACACCACAAATTTATATACCCCCAAATTTCAATTCCTTGCCATCACAAAGAGCTGCTACAAATATTTTTGTACATATGGGTCCTTTTCCCTTTAAAATTGGAGTTTTTAAATGATGATTTCCCCCCTTTTGCTGCAAACACAACATTATGTTCCTTCAGTTACTTTACCTTAATCTTTTTTTTAAGTGGTCCTCTTCCCATTACTTCTCAGGGGATAGGGGATTCCTTTTGTGGTTTTGTTTACTAGTTCATTTTTCTTTATCTTATTTGGCTATATAATTACTCCCCCTCTCATTTTCTCTCTCATTTAATCAGATACACATCCCCTTCCTCCTACCCATCAACTAATCCTAGTCATTTAAAAATTTTTCATCCTTGTGCTTCTTTCCAAGAAGGATATAGCTAAATCTTTTCATCCTCCATTGTCTTTCTCTCTACTTTAGACCTTTATTTTCTGATTCATGACACCTGTAATTATTTGGTGTCTTTCTTTTTTCTGGATTCCTAACACAAGCAAAGATTTCAAGAGATCCATTCTAGACAGTTTCTGCCACTGCCTCCTAGAACTTGCTCCGTGAAGTCCTCTTTCCCTTGGGCCCATTCCCAGAAAAATGCGAATTATCACAAGTGCAGAGAAGACATTGCCCCACGGTCGGCCTCCTCTCCCACAATGTCCCTGCTTACGCAGCCCACCACTGATCTGTACCTTTCTCTGGCGATCTTTGCCCCATTTGTCTAGAAATCATCTCCCAGGGTTCATACTCTCCCACTTAGTAAGGTGCCAATTGTCCCCAAGGGCTCCAGCTTCACTTCTCCAGATGGAGGACTTTTCAAGCACTAGATTCTGTAGGTCACATCCAGCACAAGCTCCCCATCTCCTTTCATGGACCATCTCTCTTCACCCATAGGAGAATTCATCAGTGGAATCTCCCCACTCCTAGCAAAGAAAGGCTTTCCTTCCCCTCCTTTTTCCATCCTCCTCCTCTTCCTTACCCACACCCCTGCAACTTCTTTATGTTCTGAGACCACAGAGCTCACTTCCCCCTCGTTGTTAGCCCTTGATTTCATCCCAGCATCCCACTCCTCTCCATTCCCCTGCTCTTCCTTTCGTGTTGTAGGCGGTAGGGTTAGGGTTCCCATCAAAGGAAACATACACCTGTAGGTGGTGAGGCAGATTCTCTCTGAAGTACCCCAAGCTTGTCACTTCATTGGCTACCAGACTTCTGCCATAATCTGTCAGCTTGTGTACATTTAGAAGAAGCTGCTTCTTGTTTGTTATTGTCCCTTTTCATGTTGCTGTCCTTGCCTGACACTCTCACTCACTCCTTCTGCATCTCTTGTTTGGGGAGTTCAAGAAGTAAATAATCTCTTTGCTTCTGGTTTTCTTTCTTTCTCAAAATGTTTCAAATGCCTCTTGGTTGTTGTATCCATCTTTTTTTCCCTGTATAGTTAAGTTCTGATTCACAGGCTGGGTAACCCTAGGCGCCTTTCTGCTCTTTGGAGCACTTTGTTCTCTTCCCTCCTCCATCTTTGTGCGGGTGCAGAGTGGTCTCTATTACTCTAATGTCCTTCCCTTCGTTTTTTTATTTTCACTTTAAAATTTTATTTATTTAAAACTAAATACAAAACAGGAAAAAACAAATAGAAAAGAAAGAATAACAGAAAAAAGAAAAAAGGGTGGATGTGGAGACTTTGAAGTCATCGCCTGAGAAATCGCAGCACGGAAATGATCGGTGGGAGCCAAGGAGATCCCTGAAAGCCCCAGGACGATGCTACAAGACAGAGCTTCCAGTTCCATCCTCCTCTTTTTTTTCCACAGAGAAGGGTCTGACCAAAAGGAGAAAGTGGTTTGCTCCCAGTCACACAGAGGAAATGGCAGAGTCAACATTTGAATTCAGGTCTTGGGGCCAGGGAACGGTTATCCAAGCTCTCCCGGAGCTTCCTGGGAATGACTGAGCCCCCTGATGCTTTCTCTGCCTCGTGGCTCCAAGCTCCTCTCTCAGGACTCTTCCAGCCTCCGTCTGCTGCTTCCCCCAGATCCCAGCCTCTTGGGAGTCCAGAGGCGGCTCCTTTCAGGTCCATTGACTTTAGGGAGTTGACTCTCAGGGTCTGTAAGTCTTTCATCTTGTAGGAAACCTCAAGAGTGGGAACTGATTTTCTCCTCCTGAGTGATTCTCTCCCAAATGCAATGTTGGTGTATTTTTATTTGGTGAAAAGATCATTCAGTGTGTCTCTGTCCAGATGTCCTGGAGGGGCCTCTGGCTCCCAAGGGGCTTCCTCTTTTCTGGCTCCTAGTTCCTATCAAAGGCAAGATGCACTGCCTTCTGTTTGCAGAACTGAATTAGATTCTGGCTGCAAGCATGTGTCAGAGAAGGCTGTGCCTCACTGGACTGTTAAATCCCGCCTTCCTGGGGAGACGGTGGAAATTAATAGATGTTACAGCAGGGCTGGAGGCCCAGCAGAACGTTATTAATTCTGCTGAGTGTTCTCCAGGCTTTCCCAGGTAGGGCAGGGACTGGCTCCGACCCTCAGCACATCAGAGGGAGAAGAGACCTCAGAGCCCTCTCCCCCCCCCCGTCTGCAAGGGACCCCCTTACCACTCCTGATCAATAGTCTTGGAGCCTCTGCTTGGAGACTCCACTGCTGGGAGACTCACTGCCTCCCTTGAAAGCAAATCACAGTGGGACACTCCAAGGCAAGCCTTTCCTAATGTCAAGTCTAAATCACCGCCCCCACCCCAACATAACTCCTCATCCCTTTCCTGGTTACTCTTGGGTCTGCCTTCTGGGGCCAAGAAGAACACTTCGAATCCCTTTTTCACTTAACTTATTTCTATATCCAACACCTTTATCCCAGCTTCCCCTTCCTCTTGCCCCCATTTGTTTTATCTTGCCCCATTAGAATATAATATCCTTAAAGGCAGGGAATCTCTTACCAGTTTATATTTGCAGCCCCAGCATTTAGCACTCTACATTCTCTCTTTTCCCCCTTCCCCTCCTGACTCTTCTCTCTCTTCTCTCTCCTTGTTTTATCTTCTTTCCTCCTCTTCTTCCTCCTCCTCCTCCTCTTCCTCCTCTTCCTCCTCCTCCTCCTCCTCCTCCTCCTCCTTCTCCTCCTCTCTCTCTCTTCTTCTTTTTCTTCTTCTCCTCTTTCTCTCTCTCTCTCTCTCTCTTTCTTTCTTTTCTTTCTTTCCTTCCTTCCTTCCTTCCTTCCTTCCTTCCTTTCCTTTCTTTCTTTCTTTCTTTCTTTCTTTCTTTCTTTCTTTCTTTTTTCTTTCTTTCTTTCTTTTTTTCTTTCTTTCTTTCTTTCTTTTTTCTTTCTTTCTTTCTTTCTTTCTTTCTTTCTTTCTTTCTTTCTTTCTTTCTTTCTTCCTTCCTTCCTTCCTTTTCCTTCCTTCCTTCCTTCCTTCCCTTTTCCTTTCTTTCTTTCTTTCTTTCTTTCTTTCTTTCTTTCTTTCTTTCTTTTTTTTTCTTTCTTTCCTTCTTTCTTTCCTTCTCTCTGTGTCTCTCTCCTCTTCCTCTCTCTCTCTGTCTCTTCCCCATCGTAGGCATAATTCTCTGCAGTCTCTGTTAAACTTTCCTTTCTAGAACTGAACACGATTCCCTGGACATCATCTCACCAGTGTGGAATACACCAAGAACTCTGCCTTTTTCATCAGAGGAGAATGATCATCACCAGCAATTAGCCCTCACTCACTTTTTCCTTGAGCCCCTTCTCACCAAGTTCCCCGTTCCGGTTGAAGGAGCTAACATTTCCACCAGTTTGGGCCTTCAGAGCCGGGCCAGATTCCTTCTTCAACTCTTCCCTCTCATCCATGGCTGGATCTGGTCCAATCTTGAGAACATCTCTATGCATGAGCCTTCCTCCCTGGTCCTACCATCACCCTCATTCGGGAAGGCCATCACCACCATTAAAGTGGGCCCCTGAATGGGTTTCTTGCCTCATCTCACCCCCATCCAATCTAGCTCCTAAAATGCCAGACTGATCACTCACCCTACTACTCAATCCATCCCAATGTTCCCCTATTATTTTGTTGTTATGTCATTTCAATCATGACTTCTGTGCCCCCATTTTCTTGGCAAAGATACTGGAGTGATTTTCTGTTTTCTTTTCTGGCTCATTTTACAGATGAGGAAATTGAGATCAACAGGGTTAAATGACTTGCCAGGGAGTGTCTGAGGCTGTATTTGGGCTCAGCTCTTCTTGACTCCAGGCCACTAGCTGTCCCACTATTCCTGCATCCCCCCCCCCAATAAAATATAAATCCTTGTGTTTTTGTATAAGACTAACCCTTTTCAAACCAAGCCCTTCCTTCCTTCCCACTGCCTCCATGTCCTCTACCATGCTGGCAAACTGACCTTCTGATTGTTCCTCATCCACATGGGTCAGTCTCCTTGCCTTAGCTCTGAGTGGTCCCATGCCGGCAGAGTTCCCTCTTCATCCTGGCTCCCGCCAAGACCCAGGGCAAGGGCCACCTTTAGGGCTTCCCTGGTCCTTCCTGCTGCTGGGCCCTTCTCCCAGTGCCCCTTTCTATCTGCTTCGTGTCCCTGTGAAGGTGTCTTTCCGTCAGCGTGAACATCCATGAGCACAATGACTGTTCTTCCTTTGAGGAGGGTAACTCGAGTGGGGGATTGAAGGCTGGACTTGGCTTTGGGAAGAGCTCAGGACAGATATCGTCTCAGTCATGTAAGGCTGCTTCTTTCTCTGTAAAATGGGGACAAATATGGGATCTAACTCAGAATTCTTCTGAGGTTCAAATGAGATGATATTTGTAAAGGGCTTTGCCAGTCTTTGGGCAGAATCAGGAAGATGTCCCAAGTTCAAATTGGCCTCAGACACTTGTTAGTTTGGTGACCCTGGCCAAGTCATTTCACCCTGTTTGCCTCAGTTTCCTCATCTGTAAAATGAGCTAGAGAAGGAAATGGCCAACCATCCAGTGTCTTTACCAATATAACCCCAGAAAGTTGGACACAACTGAACAAGAACAAATTGCAAATCTGAGAGCACTATAGAGATGCTAGCCCTTGCTATTATTTTTATTTACTTTGTTGTTATTATTATTTATGTCCCCAACCCTGGAAGTGTACCAGCTCCTGCTCCCACAGCTCCTCCGTAGCTCAGAGAGGAAAATGGCTCACATAAGGGTGCGCAGGTCCCCGCTCCTTTCCGCGCCAGCCACGAACACAGAGGAAGTAAAATTGACTTGGAAGGGCAGCAAATAAAACCAGCAATCTCTACCATTTTCATTATTTTACTTTACATTATTGATGTCTGCACAATGGATTTCTCACCTAAGTTTCTCAGAAACATTGTCTGAGTTCTCCCCGTTTGCCCCATAACTGAGGGCCCCATTCCTGGTCGCCATGTGCTGACTGCATCTGATCTCGCCTCCCTGTCTTTGGTTCATTGGCCCCCTGGGAAACATTCATCCCGGACGATCTCCCGGCAGAGCTCAGACCGAGCCCATTTCTCCATCTGTGAGAATTGTTTGTCCTTCATTTGGAGATGCCCGTATCTCTTGGAGAAGAACTCAAGGTCACAAACACAGAGAAGGCAGCTTTTGTTGCTTCCACGGAAAAATGATTTGGGTGGAAAGGACTCACGTGGGCCCATAGAACAGAAGCTTCTTGAGAAAGTCACTGGCTTTTTGGCCCTGCTTTGTACTTAGCGAGGTATCTGGCACATAGTAAATACTTAATGATTGTTTATGGATCAATCAGTTCATTGGATCCATAAATAAATCCAGAGAAGGAAGATAAGGGACTTGTCCTTGTCCAGTGTAAGAGCCTGTCGCTCAGGTGGACGCCGTGGGAGTCACATGACTCCCTCCCTCCTCCCCCCTCCCCCAGGTCTTTCTATGGTCACTCTGATCTGACCTGGTGAGTATCAGGGCTGGGAATTTCTGGGCTCAGGCTCTGTCCTTGTCATGCAGGGATCTTGTGTCTGAATCCTGGCTCAGAGACTTCCTGACAGTGTGACATCAGAAGACATTGACAGAAACCCCACCCAGGGTGGATTCAGGGAAGGGACTTTGTAAGCCAAGATTTGGAGAACTGGGACCTAGAACTGCTTGGAGGTTGTCCCTCCCTCCAAGAGAGGAAGACCTCCAAGAGTCTTCCAAACATCCGCTCCTATCTCTGACTGGTCGGGACCAACTGTCCTCTCTCCTGTCTTTGTGTTTGTCCTGTCCGCAGGGGCATGGCCCCACCAGGGACAGAGGAATGGAACCATCACAGCCTCCTGAGCTGCAGGAGAGAGCCGGTCCCTTCATCCATCCGGCTGTTGCCAGGGGCCCCGTTCTGAAATCTCATCATTTCCAAGGCATCCAAGCTTTAGGGCAGGAAGGAGTCGGCCACACACTGGAAACGTCCCAGGATTCATCTCGGAGAAATCCCCAAAAGGAGGCTCGGATAAACAAAAGGCGACACGGGGCATTCAGCGGTGTCTGCCATTGCGCTCTGGGCGTCCCACGTTAGGGATGGGGGATTCTGTGAGGAGTTGTGAGGAGGGATTCTCGACCCAGACGGAGATGGCAACTTATTCATGTTCTAACACAAAGGTTTTAAAATGACTAAATGCATGTGCTGCCCCAAGCCCTGTGGCAGAGGCTGGGGAGGGATGGAACAGCAGAAAATCCCTCATTTATGGAGTTCCCAGTCTAGTGCATGGAGCCAGGGCTGGAATTGCAGCCGTGGAGATGGTGCTCCAAGCCCAGCGGGTGATCCTGGGTAAATCACTGGGCTCTTCCCCTAGTTGGGGATCGCGATGGCTCCCCAGCTAGGAATAGGGAAGTGACCCCCTACTGCCCTGGTCGGACCCCATCTGGGGGGGGGAGCGCTGTCTCAGCTCTGGGCACCGTGGATCAAGGACAAGGTAGTGCCGGAGGGCTCCCTGCATGGAGAAGGCCCGTCCCCCTCCCTGGGGTTCCTTCTCTCTCTTCCACACGCTAGCCCTGGCCATCTCCAGCAGGGAAGCCTCCCCTGGCTGACCTGTTCTCAGTGCTCTCTCTTCCATCCTCTCTCCCTGAGAAGCCATGGAACCTATTCATCTTGCATGTGCTCCCTGGGGACAGAGACAAGGGCTTCTGATCTCCCAGATCCTCCAGCGGGGACTCGGTTGCTTGGCCTGTGGGTGATGTGGGATGTATTTCACAGAGGGGCCAGCCTGGGGACTTGGGGCCGGGTCTGTTCTTGTTGGGCTGGGACCGAGGATGGGGAAGGAAATGACCTTCTCTCAGAAATCAGTCAGTCACCAGCATTTATTAAGTGCCTGCTGTGCACTGGGCCCTGGGCCATGTGCTGGGTTACAAAGAGAGGCTGAAGAAGAAGCTGCCATCTGATGGGGACAGGAGGGGCAGATAGCCATACAAGCAAATGCATCAGCCCGGAATCTTCCCAGGCTCCCAGGTGGGACGCTGGGGGTCTCTTGCTCCTGGACGGGATGCTGGGGGTCTCTTGCTCCCGGATGAGATGCTGGGGGTCTCTGGCTCCCGGACGGGCTGGTAGTTTCTAGCTCCTGGATGGGATGCTGGTGGTCTCTGGCTCCTAGTGGATGCCATTCCCAGGGCACTGAAAGGTATTCATGGCACTTTCTTTATAAAACTTTGCAGTGGAGGCAATGTAAGGATTGCTCTTCTCACTTTATAGGGAGGTTTAGAGAGGGGATTCCCATTTCCCAGGAGCTCCTAGCTAGGAAGCACCCCAGAAGGTAAGAACTCTCTGTCCCTTCACTGAACAGTCTGTGGGACATTAAATGGACAGTGTGCCCTCCTTCAGCTTTATTGCAAAGGATAAAATCCAAAGGTAAATTTATTTTCTTTTTATTCCAGTTGAAAGGATTGTGCTCTGTACATCAGGTTGCCCTATGAAGGATAGGGACCCCTTCTCAAGCTCTGGCCCCCCAGCCTCCCTTTGGTGAATGGGCCAATCCCTGTCCCCACTTGCCCCAAAGCTTCAGCAGACTGGCTGGGAGGGGCTGGGGTGGCTCTCTTGTGCAGCGCTCTTCAACTTGCCCAACAGAAAAAATAAATAGAGAGAGGCAAAGATTTATGATGAAATAAAACAGCCCTGAAATCACAGAGTTGTTTTTTCTGTTTCGGAGCAGAGTCCCCGAAGAACCACATCAATTAAAAAATACAACAGCACTTTGGGTTGAGTTAACTTCAGCTAGCGCGGCAGTGGTGGGGGTAGGGGCGGAAAGAAGAAATATCGTCTTCATTAATGTTCCTCTCTTCCCCCCACCAAGAGTCCGACGCTTCCCCTCTGTTAGTGCGTCTCACCAGGCTCCCAGACCCAGAGGGCTTTGCCTCCTCAGGTCAGCTTCTCCGGATCCCCCCCCCCCCCCAGGGAGAACATAGATGGAGGACGGGGCTCAGGACACAAGATGCCAAAGATGGCTAGAAAACAACGTCAGAGGGCCCTCGGAGCCAGGAAACCTCAGAGCTGGGGGGGGCTTCCCATCCCAGAACAGTGACGTCAGCTCCGGGAGGCCTAGAATATGCAGTGGAGACTCTGGAACATGCAATGGTGACTCCAGAATGTGCCGGAGAAGGAGAGTTCTCAGAAGAGCCTCAGAACCCCAAACAGGGACTGCCAGGCCTGGGAGGAACCTCTAAGCTTATTGACTTGAATCCCTTTTTGCCTCCATTTGGGAAACCTCAGACGTGGCTGAAAATGGAGCTTGGTTTCGGACATTTCCTATAGCCTGAGGGCAGCGAGGGCCAGAGTGGACAGAGGGCCCAACCTGGGATGGGGAGGACTCCTCCGCCTGAGTTCAAAGCCAGCCTCAGACATTTCCTGGCCATGTGCCCCTGGCAGGTCCTTTAAGCCTCTTTGCCTCAGGTTCCCCACATGGAAAATGAGCTCAGTGAGGAAATGGCAAACCCCTCGGGCATTTTTGCTGAGAAAATTCTAAACGTGGTCACAAGGAGTCTGACACGACTGAAAGACAACTGGACAAACTCTAAACTGGACTCAAGAGAGAACCTCTTTGTGGTCACTCCCAAGAAAAGACGTGGCTCACTGGGTTCCGGGTGTGCCAGGGCTGGCGCAGGGGTCGGGGGCTGGGTGGGGAAGGGAGAAGCTGGCTCGTGCCCTTCTTGGGGTCCCCAGTTCCTTGCATCCTCCCCACATTGATGCTGGTACCCAGTCTGCATTTTGAAGGTATGACCTATTGTTCCCCCCGCGTAGAATGTAAGCTCCTTGTGGGCAGAGACGTCACAATTTTGCATCTAGACCCCAGCACGGCAGCTGGGGGGGGGGCAGCGCAAAGACTTAATGCATATTTACTGGATTGGAATGAGTGGGAATTTCGAGCTGGAGAGGACAACAGAAACTGGCTCGTCCCAGCATCCTCCTGCCACTCTGAAGGGAGCTGGAAGGGCTTAGGTAGGCCCGTGTGGCCCCACCAGAATTCAGCCCAGGGCCTGGATTCTAAATGTACCTGGAGCCCTTCTCCTCCCCAAGTAAGGGAGCTGTCTGTATAACCATCGGCTGTCTGTGAGAGTTGTCTGAATGACCGAGGCACTTTCCTCCCCTTCCTTTTGGATCTCTGGGCCAGTGGGAGGCTGGATGTTCACTCTCCTCTGCCCCCACTTGGCCCCATCCTTTAGGATAAAGTGGAGAGATTTGGCTTAAAGGCCATGAACAGCATTCGTGGCTTCCTCTTGGTTGGAGCCATTATCAGTCACATTTCAGGCCCTCATAACTCATTGATTAGAACAAGGAATAGGCTCGCATGTGGCAGAGGTAATGGCCGGGTCCCTCTGAGACGCTTCTGTTTCCTTTGGGGAGGTTTTTGTCTGACTCCCTGTGATCCCATTTGGAGTCATTTTCACAGAGATGCTGGAGTAGTTTGCCATTTCTTTGTCCAGGTCATTTTATAGATGAGAAAACTGAGGCAGAATTAAGCAACTTACCCAGGGTCACACAACCACTAAGTATCCGAGGCCGTATTGGAACTCAAGGCTTTCTGACAATTACAAATTCTGATAATTATAAAATTATGAGGAAAATTCAAGGAGAAACAGATTATCACCCCCCAGGGGAATTTAGCCATCCATTGGCAAAGACATTTTTCAACCAGTTAAGTTTTCTGATGTCAAAAAATCAAAAGATTCACTTGCTTTCAATAGTAAAATGCAATCAGGAAATTCACATTTCTGTATGTGCCAGAGATGTTCTTATGTAGAAAGAACGAGAGTCAAAGTAAAGAACAGAATGAGAACATGAGAACCAATAGTAATAGTAGCAAACAAACCTGTCAAGGAGAAGAATCAGTCAGACAGTTAACATGTATTAAGTGCCTACTGTCTACCAGGCACTGTGCTAAGCACTAAGTCTACAAAGACAGATTCCTGTTCTCAAGGAGCTCCCAGGCTAATGGGGAAGACAACATGTACATATATTGGCACACAGAAGCTCTACACAGTTTAACAGAGATAATCGCCAGGGGGAAAGTGCCAATGCAGAAGGATTGGGAAAGGTTTCCTGTAAAAAGAGTGATTTTATGGTGAACTTGAAGCCAAGAGGTAGAAGAGGAGCAAAGGGACCTTGGGATATTTCTCCTGCTCTTGGAGAGGGAATGCTCACATCCCCATTTTCTCTGCCGTTTCCCCTCATACTTGGTCCTCCAACCACCCTGGGCAAGCTTCTCTACTCAGACAGCATCTGTCCTTCTGACCACAGCCTCTGTCTTGCGTTCTCTCCTTCCTTTTCCCTGGAGTCCCCTTCAAGCTTCCTTTGGGGATTCATCATCCTACAACATCCAGGCTCAAATTATAGGATGTTCTTTCCCTCCTTCTCCCAGGTGAGGAAGAGGGTTAAAGCTAAAAAACAAACAAACAAAAAGATAAAAACCATCCCAAGCCCAATCTGGATGTAACTAAGATCAGGATGAATAAACCCAAGTAGAAATGAGCAATAAGGACCAAGGAAGGGAGATGTGATCGCTGAAGGACCCCCATCATCCATCTGCTTAAAACCATTTTTCTTTTTCACCGATAGCTCCCAGAGAGAGACAGTGAGTTCTGTTGTGACCTTTTAGGAAACTCCGTTCTAGTTTGGTCACCAATTAAAGGAGACTTTTCTTCACACGTGGTCAGTGGAAAGGAGCAATGAGGGAACACCTGTGCATGATCCCCAAACCAAGGTGGCAGATGAAATACTTTGCCCATCTCAGAGGACCGGGTGCTTATTGGCGCCTTCCTCTGCTATAATGAGATGCTCTCTGAGAGCCCTTACAGCTCCTGCTCTCTGACTTCCTATTATTTCTATCCTTCCTATCAATCATTTCTCAGGTGGACCAGCCCCCCCTCCTTAGGCAAAGGGGCACAATTCTCTAAAGGCTTTAGGAACCATATTTCTCCCAGGTTGGGAAGAAAGGAAGATAATGAGATCAGGGCTGGAGAGAGGACTTTCCCCACTGATAGCAAGAGTTTTTGAGGATCTTTCCAGAGGGTTGGTGGGGCTTTTTCCGACAACTGGAGAAGCAAGAATTCATTAGCAGGTGGTAGGGAAATCTCTAGTTCCCTTTATCAAAGCCCATGAGAGATGCTCTCTTTATGGGCAAGTGGGTGGCTGGGGGGCTGTTGATTTTGTTTTGAAAGCATGGTGCTTACTCTTGTGGCTGGTCTACCAAGGAGAAACAAAATGGATCCATTAAACTTGGTGCTCCAAACCCATGGAGGGGATCCATTTTCCGCCAGTCTTTCCTTTGATTCTCCCAGACTTTTTCTACAACACTTCAGGGACTTATTCATCTTAGAAATTCACTTCACTCATAGTCTTTTCATATTTCATAATTTCATTTTCTGCCCTGACTGGCCGCTCTTCCAAGAACTTCTGTTTGAAGGCAGCTGGTCAGGCTGGCCCCATCTTAATTTCTCTGCAGATGGAGATTTCTCAATAATGCCCTTTCATTGGTATCTTCATCTCTCTCTTGCTCATTGGTCCCCAGCTTTTTTAGGGCACAGCAGGGACTGCCCTTCCAGTCTCCCATTGTTAGGGAGATTTTCCTGAGGGTATCACCATGGGCTAGGGATAGGTTTCATAGCTATACTGTGATCTGGGGCCTTTAAAAATCAGCTTCATTGGCCACAAGCCCCATGCAGGTATTCAAGACACAGGGGAAAAAAGAGAAAATGGTCCTGCCTTTGGAGAGCTTCCTTTTTTCCAAGATGGCGGCTCTTTGGAGGCTTCTACTCCCCATGTGGTCGCAGAGCATCCTTGGAATCCAAAGCCATCTCAGGCTCAGGTCCTTGCCCTGCTCTGAAACTCTCAGGGACGTTTCTGAGTCTCCCAGACATCTGCGGGAGCTCCTGAGCCATCGTTTCCAAACTCCCCAGCTGAGCTCAGCATGACCCATTAATTGCAAACTGCCTCTATTTTAATTGGCCCAACACTTGCCGCTATTCAATAAGGATGATTTGTATCTGGCTGCCGTGGCACGCCTGCTGTTCCCCCCCCCCCCCCAACTCTGGGACTCTATTCTGGTTTGTAATATTTTGGCAATTAGGCTGTATTCAAAATTGCTTGAAATGTGATTTTTAAGCAGAGCATATTTTTAGAAGCTCTAGTTAATAAGCACAGAGGGTTTTTTTTTAAAACATTGATTGAAAAAAGAGATGGCGTCAGGGCTGAGTTCTTGAAATGCCCAGGGGTTCAGGGGCTCTTTTCTGCTGGTTCATACTGGCTTCCTTGAGGGGATTTTAACTTCGGAAGGAAGAAATAAGAAGGGGTATTCTTGAGGCATGAGACCACGTGCTTTCCCCCACAGGACACCATACTTCCTTGGAGCTATTTGTTCATTCATTCAGCCCTTCATTTGTTTTGTGTGTGTGTGTGAATTATGTATACGTGTATGGCTATTTTATTTATTTATATTTACACCCATTATTTATTTTTACATTTATATTAATTTATATATTTAAATAAATTTAATTATTTATATTTCCCCTTCTATTTTAATATATACATATATTATATATATCTATATCCAGAGAACAAATGAAGTATAAATGATACATGTATATATGAAATCATATGAAGGCAGAAAGAACACCGGGAATGTTTGTGCCTTTCTTAAATCCCCAGGGCTAGGGACAATGGCTGGCATACAGTAAGAGCTTAATAAATAACTGTTGACAATAATGGGGGAGAGTTAGGTAAAGTGACTCTCTTGTAGGAAGAGGTGCCTGAGTCTGGCACAGGTTTTCTCCTTCCACTGGGATGGATCTTCTCCTCTCACTAGGTAGACCAGGAGCCTTTGGAGGCCTGGCCCAGCCACGGCCCAGCGAGCTGTAGGAAGCTCTTCATATTTGCTGGGGACTAGAGTGGGATAGTTGGCCTCTGAGTCAGTGGGATGTCGGGGAGCTGACTTCGAAGGCTCCTTCTAGCTTTGAAACGATTGGATTCTGTCACCAAAGAGAGATTGTGTTTGACAGAAGGAAAACAATACTAACGGTTTTCTGGAGCAATGGGTCATTCAGAGCCCAAGGGTCCAAATAATCAATTCCTTTAACAAAAACATGTACAAAAACTCCCAGAAAAAAGCTGTTCTCAAGGCACTTAAAAAGGAAAATGGGAAAGTAAAAGCTGCGGGCCAGGAAATGAAAAGGAGGGGCCTGGGTCTCTGGAGCTGCCACCAGCCCCAAACACCTTCTCTACGCTCCTGTCAGCCTAAGGGCCACAGACACCTGCTCTGCTCTGCAGCCCACTTAGCTGCCTGGGATCCTGGGAACAGAGGGGGTTACCCCGCACTGCCTGGGTGACTCCAGTGTCCTGGCCCATGGCACCAGCAATTAGAACCGTCCCAAAGTGGAGACGGTTGGGAGGGGGTGGGAAGAAAAGTAGGTAGGAAAAGAAGGAAGGAGGGAAGGAGGGAGGGAGAGAGGGAGCGAAGGAAGGAAGGACTCCAAGTCCAGAATTCTTCCACTGGACCACCTCGCTGCCTCAGAAAACATGAATTTAAATCCTAGTCATTGTTCATGTGATCTTGGATAAGTTCCATCCTTTCTCTGTGCCTCAGTTTCCCCATCTAGGAAATGAGGGGATCTGTTCTCAATAACTAAATCATGGGATCCTGCTTTTTCCAGGCTCATTCAGGCTTTTATTCTGCCCTTTTCAGACCTTGCCCGAGTCCCACAGGGACCCTATGGGATTCTGGGTGCAGGCTGAACCCCCCTTTCTTGAATCTTTGAATGAGGGGGCCATTTTATGCCCTGACTGATCCTGCATAGGGGTGATTCACAGCCACTGGAGCACCAGTTTTCTTGAGGCAGCCGAGTCAGGTCCTGGCAATAAGGAAAGGTTAAATCCTGGGACTTTCCAGATCTGCCGGCGAGCTCTCCGGGTCCCAAATTTGGGCTTTGTTTGAGGAAGGGTTTCATGGCACGGACCTCAAACGTTTGGGTGGGCAACGGCTTTGGCCAAAATCTGCCCGAGCTGAGGGGGGACCTTTGCCTCTCCCTCCCCCACTGACCCCAAGGCCCACCAGGAATGTGGACTAAATATAGGCCGAGGAGAATGCTCTCGCTCGGGAGCTCGGCAGACACAAGGAGCAGATCCAGCTCCTGGGAGATTTGACCCATCTCCTTTTATTGGCCATCTCGGCTCTTGGCGGCCGGGTTGGCTCTTGGCAGGCATGTTAGACCACGTCAGCGAATGGCCTCTAGGCCTGAGGCCCCTGGCTCTCCGGACCCTCTGCAGAGTGTGGTCTTCTCCCAGTCTTGGCAAGTCCTGGATCCGCTTTTTGTGCAGCACTGATTGAGGACTTGGGTGAGCTGGAGAGCGACCAGAGGAGAGCGGCCGGTGCAAGGAAGGGCCTCGAGTCTGTGTCCTGTGGAAAGGGGTTGGGGGAATGGAAATGTTTAGTTTAGAGAAGGCTGGGGCAGGGGGAAGAGAAAGGAGAACTCTAACCGAGGGCTGAACTTGGTCCCAGGGGCAGAACCAGGGCCATGGCCGCGAGCCTTCTCTGAGTCTATGTGACCAGTATGGACACTGAGGAAGGAAGGCAGGGCACCTGCCAGCTGGGCCCTGCAAATGTGTGCTGTGCAGTGATAACCACTGAGCTTTCTCTGTAACGAAGGCTGTCCCTGGAACCATCCTTTGTTGGTTTTGCATCCTATTCTCCAGAAGTCTCCTCTCCACACCTCAAACTTGCTTTATGGCCTCTAGCCCCATATAACTCAGCAAACGGTCTTCCTTCTTTCCTTGAGAAAGGATGGACCATTTGCCACAAGTTCTTTCCTACCCCGGACCTCAAAGGCCCTTGATCCCGTTGCCCATTTTCTCCTCCTCTCCTCCAGTTCCTGATGATATGAGGTTCTTTCTTCTTCCCAAGGTCAACCACTCTCCAAGTCCCCTTCATCCCATCCCCCACTTACTGGCTGTATGACCTTAACAAGGTCACTTAATCTCAACCTCAGTTTTTTTTTCATTTCTAGAATGAGAATTTCAGCAGATTTTTCCCTATTAACACCCACTCTCTCTTTAAATTTCAAAGTAGGCCCCTCGTTTTCCACAAACACATTTAGGTCTCCATCATTCTTAAAAAAGTTCACTTAAATGGGATGTCCTTTGAGCTAACATCCTATTTCCTTAGTACCAAACTTTTCTAGCAAAGACTAACCATACTTTGTGCCTCCATTTCACTTTCCAACCCTTTCCAGTCTGGCTTCTGGCCATTTGTCTTGACTGAAACTTGGAGTTTACTGACGACCTTTCATTGCCAAACACGACAGGCTCAGCTGGGTTCCCGTCCTTCCCGAACTCTGGGGGGTGTTTTACACTGTCGGCCCTCTCTCGATCGCTACTGACCATCATCTCCTCACGGTGCTTTCTCCTTCCTGGGTCTCTATGGCCCTGCTCTCTCCTGGTCCTCTTCCTATACGACCAGCAGCTCCTCAGGCTCCAAGTCAGCTCAATGTGCACATCTGGCTTGCTCACCATGTGGGTCATCCTGAGGCTCTGCCTCTCTCTGCACCTTCTCCCATGATCTCAGCTGGGGGGGGGGGGGCCCGGGGCCCCGGGGGAAAAATTTGGTTTCCTTAAAGGGGTTTCCCGGAAACCCTTTTTTGGGGCCCTTTTTTTTTTCCCCCCTTTTCCCCAAACCCCCTTTTTGGGGTTTCCCCCAAAACCCCCCCTTTTTTGGGGAAAAAAATTTTTTTCCCGTTTTTCCCCCCCCCCCTTTTTTTGGTTTTTTCCTCCCCCTTCCTTGGTTTTTTTTTTCCCTTTCCCCTCCAAACCCCTTCCAACCCCCCCAATTTTTTTTTTTCCCCTTTTCCCTTTTTTTTTTTTTTAAATTTAAAATTTTCCAATTTTCCCCCCCTTTTTTTTCAAAACCCCCCCCCAAAAAAATTTTTTCCTTTTTAAAAAAATTAAAAAAATTTTTTGGGGTTTTTTTTTATTTCCCTTTTAAACCCCAAAAAAAAATTTTCCTTTTTCCCCTTTCCCCCCCTTTTTTTTGGCCTTTTTTGGACTGAAACTTGGGTTTTTGGACCCTTTTTAAAACGGCCCGGGGTTTCCCCCTTCCCCCCCGGGGGGTTTTTTCCCGGCCCCCCCCCCCCCCTTTTTCCCCCGGGTTTTTTCCCCTTCCCGGGGGCCCTGCTCTCCTGGTCCCTTTCCCCCCCCCTCAGGCTCCAAGTCAGCTCAAAACCCCCTTTTTGGGGGGGCCCCCCCCCCTTCCCCAATTTTTTTTGGGGGGGGGGCCCCATTAAATGGGGGTTTTTAAAACCCAATTCCCTCCCCCCCCCCCCCCCCCCCTTTCCTCCTTTTTTCCCCCTTTTTTTTTTCCCCCCTTTTCCCCTTTTTTCCCCCCTCCCTTTGGTTTTTTTCCCCCCCCCCCCCCCCCCCCCCCCAAAAAAAAACCCATCCATCCATCCATTCCATTTATTCCATCCTCCCCTTCCTTTTTCCCCCCCTCCTTCCCCTTTCCCCTTCCCTTTTTCCCCCCCCCAAACCTTTCCCCCCCCTTTTTTTTTTTTTTAAAAAAAAACCCCCCTTTAATTTTTTTTCCCCCCCTTTTTTCTCCTTTTTCCCCCCCCCCTTTTTTTTTTTTTCCCCCCCCAAACCTTTTTAAATCCCCCCCCCCTTTTTTTTTTTTTTATCCTTCCTCCATCCTCCTTTTCCCTTCCAATCCATTTTTTTCCAAAAATTTTTTTTTTTTTCCTTTATTCTTCCATCCATCCATTTTTTTCTCCTCCATCCCCCCTTTTTTTTTTCCCCCTTTTTTTTATTCCATCCATTCCTCCATCCCCTTTCTCCTCCATTCCTTTATTTTCCTTTTTCCCCATCCATTCCATCCTTTCCCCTTTCCATCCTTTTTTTAAATCCCCCAAATTTTCCCCCCCTTTTTTTTTTTTTTTTTTTTCCCCCCCCCCCCCCTTTTTCCCCTTTTTTTTTCCCCCCCCTTCCTTCCTCCTCCTTCCTCCCCCCCCTTCCTCCCCCTTTCCAATTTTTTTTAAACCCTTCCCCCTTTTTCCCCTCCTCCTTCCTTTTTTTCCTTCCCCCCCTTCCCCCTTTTCCAAATTTTCCCCCCCCCCCCCCCCCCCCCCCCCCCCTTCCCCCCTTTTTTTTTCCCCCTCCATCCATCCATTCCATTCCATCCATCCATTTTTTCCCCCCCCATCCATCCATTTATTCCCCCCCCCCCCCCCCCCCCCCCCCCCAATTCCCCTGGGTTTTTTAAAAAATTTTCCCCCTTTTAAAAAAGGGGGGGTTTCCCCAAAGGGGGGCCCCCAAAAAAATTTTTTTCCAAAGGAAACCGAGGATCGGTCAACTAGTTTGTGACTGGATTCCAGCCCAGACCCTGTGACGAACTGTTCAGAGCTCCTTCCTTCCCTGACTGATTTCAGAAATCATCACCTCCCCCAATATGCAAATGAGTCTTTGCATCTTCCACTTTCCCAGTTCCTTCTCAGCCCCCCCTCCCTCACCTCCGCATCCCATTAGGGAGCTTCAGGCTTGGGACTGGGACCTCCCCATGCCAAAGACATCCAGGGTCTCCTTTTCCAATTCTTCCTCTCCTCCTCCTCCCTCGAAAGAAAGGAAGAGAAGGAAAACGGCTCCACAGCAAATGTCAGGGCCCGGACTTAAGCCGAGGTCTCCTCCTTTCCAGTCCAGCCTCCCCCTCACTGTGTCAGCTGCTCCGGGCTTGGCATTTGCTTTCCTTGACTGTGCATATTTGAGTGAAAGATGGAAAGAACCGGGAGCCCCTGAGCCCAAGAAGGAGCTGCCGGTGGGAGAAGGCCTCGGTGCTTGCGAGTGTCAAAATAACCCTGACAAGCCCTTACCAGCCAAGCGGCTCTGGGGAAGTCCCTCCCTCCCAGCCTCAGGTTCCTCCTCTATAAAAGGGTATAATATAATATCATATAATGACAATATGATATGAGAGCAGCACTTAGGTCAGAGAATTATGAGGAAGCACCCACGAGATCATGGATGAAAACTCTGCAAACTCGCAAGCGCGTGACAATTGTGAGTAATTCAGCGTTCTGGTTGTCCTTGTTCTGCTCCCCTTGGGCAGGTTCAGATAAACTCGGTCCCTCTTCTGCTACCATTCTTTTATTTGTGCTTCACGTGCACGTGGGGCAAAGAATGGCTTTTCCTAAGCAGGCCGGGACGCCAGCTCCGCTCAGGCAGACTCACTGAGAGCCCCTTTAGGACACCTCCAGGAGGTGATGACAGGGAGGAGGAGGATGGGCATATGAGCCCCACATCTGGCTCCTGCAGAATTTTAATTTCTTCCAGTGAGACTCCACGTCTGGGGAGCTGTTCATTCTACAGAGACTGGAGTATTCAGTCAGGTGACATCCATTCATATATAGCTGAGATTATTCTGAAGGTTGGTACAAAAAGATTTAGAGCAGCTCTTTTAGTTTATCTTATTTATTTATCTGCTTGTGTTTCTTTTTCATTCATTCATTCATTTATTTGTTTGTTTTGTTTATTTATTTATTTGTTTGTTTATTTATTTATTTATTCATTCATTTATTTGTTTGTTTGTTTGTTTATCTTTGCTGAAGCAATTGGGGTTAAGTGACTTGCCCAGGGTCACACAGCTAGGAAGAGTCTGAGATCAGATTTGAACTCGGGGTCCTCCTGACTTCAGGGACTTCCTGAATGAAGAGGGGGCTTCTCTATTAGGAGATAACTAAATAGACCCAGTATATGAATGCTGTTAAAGGGGTACTGCATCATGATGAGAAGTGAGGAAAGGAATGATTTTAGAGGAAGTTGGAAGGATGTCCCTGAATTAGTCTGGAGGGAGGCTAGTGGAATCAGGAGAGAAATTTACCCAGTAACATTATAAAGAAAAATTAGTTAGAATGACTTAAAGCTTCTGCTCAGTATAAGGGCTGGCTGCCGTGCTTCCAGATGACTGATGAGGAAATCTGCTATTCATTCCCCAACAGAGGGCAGAGATGGGGGGCTCTGGGGACACAAGGAGACCTCTATGTGGACGTGGCCAGTGGGAGACTGTGCTTTTCTTGGTCATGTAAAATCATTATAAGGGGTTCCTCCTTCTCTTCTCTCCTCTCTCCTCCATCTTTGTCTCTGTCTCTCCCTCTTTCTCTGTTTCTGTCTCTCTCTTTCCCCCCTTTTTTCTTTCTACTATTGGGGAGGGAAAATGGAGGGAGAGAAAAATAAATCCTTATTAAGTGAAAAAGAACAAAGTTTTAAAAAATTACTATGGGTTATTGATTACAAAGATGGGTCCAGGATAATGCTCTGGCACCATTAAATTTGTAGAATTTGCATGGAGATATGAGGTTTATACTTTTTTCCCCGAGGCAATTGGGGTTGAGTGACTTGCCCAGGGTCACACAGCTGGGAAGTATTAAATGTCTGAGACTGGATTTGAACTCAGCATTTAAAAAAATACTTTTTTAAAGCATTTGTTAGCCCTCTCTCTATAGATTTCAAAGCATTTGTTAGCCGTCTATAAAGAATTGTGAATTTCCGGCATGTCCTTTTGACTAAAAATAACATAACAAGTTATTTAAACATAATCAATATATGTCCTAACAATGATCAGAAATACGACCCCGTATTGTGGGGAGTTCTGAGTACCTGGCTAAGAGAAGTTGGGACCGTATCCAGTGGCCAGGGAGGGAATGCTGGGGAGTCTTTGTGGACAGGGGGTCAGCACAAAGGAGCCAGTGATGGAGATGGGGGGATTTTCTGAGGGTGAAAATCCTCTAACCATCTATGGGGAAAAATAATGAGTAGAGCCCTTGGATTTTTCCACTGAAATCTCCGACCAGAGCTGAGTCTCCTGGACAACAGGAGAAAATGTCCCCAGCTTAATTCCTGTTCAATAGGATGAGTGGGTATCAGCCGTTGTCTGATAGTGGGAAACAGGCCCCAGGCCTCACGGACACGCTCCCTTTACAGCTGGTTCCAAAGGCTTCTCAGGAAGTGCTTCCTTTGCCCTCAGGCAAGATGGAGAGAAGAAAATAAAAGCCATATTCCAAAATTAAAGGCACATAATAAGCTGGGGGTGGAGGCTGGGGGGGGCCTCACTCTCAGGCTTCTGAGGCCCCAAGGAACACGTGCAGGACGCAGCTTTCAAAGGCGCTAATCAGCCCATTCCAGCAGTGGGGGCTGTGTTTCCAGCCCAGATATCCTGTCCCTCCCCTTCCCCAGCCTAATCACAAGACTTCAAAAAAGGAAAAGAAAGGATGGGTAAAGAGCAGTTTCTTCTGCCCTTTTATTTCACCGGGGCCGGGGCTGAGCTAGAGCCAAGGACACAGAGAGGGTATGAGTTCTGCTCTCATTTGGGGGTTCTTTCTGCTACTGCCTCATTTTGCCCCTTTTGTGGATTTTCATGAGGGAGAGAAACTTTAGAAACAGGAGCCTTCCCCCTGCCAGTTCCTGGGATCTCCTCTGCCCTTTTCTGAGTCTGCCTCCTTTGCCCCGTGGCCTCCCTGTCCGTGGCCTCCATCTCCCCATGGCCTCTCCCAGGGGCTCTGAGCAGCCGTGGTCTCCGTCCTGTGTTCAGGTAGAAATGAATTTAACAGACATCTGCGGACCAGGGATGGGGAGAGAGACAAAAGGCAGGAAGGCCGTTCCCCTCCCTCCAAAGCTCTCACTGTGGGTCAGGGAGCCTGAGGCAGCTGGCCTGGGATGAGGCTTGTGTTTGTCCAGCTGGTATGTGTGTGAGTGAGTGTGTGTGTCTGTGTGTGTATGAGTGTGAGTGCGTCTGTGGGTGTGAGTGTGTGAGTGTGTGTGTGAGTATGAGTGTGTCTGTGTCTAGGTGAAACAAGGCACGTTCAGCCTGCAGATGAGCAGACCCGGGATGGGGGGGGGGGCACAACTGCTGTCTCCCTGGTTTGTCTCCCAGTTCCCTGGAAGAGGAATTTCCCGCCAACAGGCATTTAACAAGTGCCTACTGTGTGCCGTCGCTGTGCTAAGCCCTGGGGATACAAAGAGAGGCACAGAGCAGCCCCTGCTCACATTCTCATGGGGCCAGCCAAGGGCACAGCTGGGAGGGTCAGAGCTTATGGGGTCAGCACAAGAAAGACAGTCCTAATATCAGGACTCTCCCAAAGGCAGCTGGGGGGGGGGGTGAGCATCTCATCCCGAGGGCTTTCCCCAGAGGGGAGACGGACACATGTCCGTGGGGGCTCGGTGGGGATCCGTGATCTCCCATGGCTCTGAGGGTCACGGCTCCCCATCTCCTGGCCTGCAGCCTCCCCCTCTCCCCTTTGGGGCCGGCTGGGGAACTTTGGGAGCCCGGAGTTCTCCAAGATGTTTTTGCTTTCGGAATAAGCTGGACTTTGACAAAGGAATGTTCTGGGTGGCTTATAGAGACGTAAACAGAGGTCTCGGTGGCCGCCTGTATTTACGCAGCCCGAGGGCTTGGACGGCTCGCTGTTTATGGAGGGTCCTCACGCAGAGCCCTGGGAACGGGGGGAGGGGGGCTCCGGCTCCCTGGAAAGCCGTCCGCCCTCACGCAGGTCAAACAGAGTTAAAGTCAAACAATCTTTGCTGACCCTTGGCCTTTCAACTCTGTTCTCCAAGTTCACTTGGCCATTTATAGCTGGATCTCAGGCTGGAGAGAAGCCACACTTTGGGGGTGTAGAAAAGATGAGGAAAATGGGAAGCCTGGCAAGCTCGTTAGAGAAGGGACCTCGAAGCCTTGTCCACTGACTGATGAAGCACAGAAGTTCTGGGAAGGCAGAGAAGGCAAAACCCAGTCCCTGCTCTCTAATGGGGGGAAGACGGCTTGGACGTAAGTGGGCATGTGCAGCTTTAGAGAGAGTGGAAGGAGGCAATCTGGGATGGGAAGGGCCCGGGGAGGGGGAGGAGGGGGAGGCAGGAAAGGCCTCCCAGAAATCCCATGTAGAGGCTTCGGCCATAGGGAGGCTCCTCTGCTCCAAGCCCTGCCCATGAACTTGAGAAAGGGAGGGGGGATTTGTCCTTGGTA
Organism: Sarcophilus harrisii; assembly: GCF_902635505.1. Taxonomy (NCBI): domain Eukaryota; kingdom Metazoa; phylum Chordata; class Mammalia; order Dasyuromorphia; family Dasyuridae; genus Sarcophilus; species Sarcophilus harrisii. Next base: position 4,208,991 of record NC_045427.1, on the reverse strand, counting down.
AAATATGTCCCTCTCCCAGCCGGCTTCCGACGGTGCTGCCTGGGCCTGCGGCTTCCTCAGTGGGCAAAGAGCGTGGCTCCAGTCAGGCTGACTTACGGACATCTAAGGCAGGCAGAAAGCGGAGGCCGGAGGCCAGAGCCAAAAAGAGCAGGAGGGCATCTTTCTCACCGCTCCAGACCATGAACTCACAAGGGGAAAGACTGTGACCTCGGCTGCTGGTGACCCGGGAGTCGGGGTGGGGGGGGGGAGGAATTCTCCCTTTGATTTTCTTCCTGCGTTTCTGGCCTCTCGCATGGAGTCCCAGCTCGGGGTTTTGACTTTTCTCTGCCTTCCCAGAACTCAGCACAGTTCCAGGCAAATAAGAGGGACTTAATCAATGCTCGTCCATTGACTGAAAAAAGATTTCGGGGCCAGAAGATGCCTCAGATACGAACATGTGCCCTGGCCAGACTGGACCTGTTGTGGAATGGCATCCAGACGGGCCTTCCCTGGCCAGAAGGGGAAACTGAGTCTCAGCTGCAGGTGGCGGGCACTGGGGAGCAGCTGCAGGGTGCCTCAGGCTCCCTCACTGCACCCAGGGTGAACTTTCCTAAGAAACCCGGGGCCCAGCAACGCCAAGCAGTTTATCCAGAGACTCTCAGCTCGTGGGCCCGGGTCCCAAGCCCCGAGCCACAGGCCCTGCAGGCAGAGGCTTGGCTGGCTGGGCCCCAGGAGCAAAGTGAGGAGCCGCTCCCAGTGGGAGTGCTGGGATCCGAGCTGGAGTCGGGGAAAAGCTTCCCGAGACTCGGTCCTGAAGCTGCGCAGAGGCTGCTGGGAATAGTGGCCCCGAGCCCCCGTGTGGGAGGCCACGGAGAGGTGGGAGATTGTGGGGAGGGTGACGGGCCGCTGCCCTGGGAGCAGCTGAGAGAGCTGGTGGGGCCAGTGAAGGGAAGCTTGGGGGCATTTATCTGGCACCTCCCACAGAAGCACACACACACTCATGCGGGTACATGCGGGTACATATGTGTCACACGTGTGCACATACACACATACATACACGCCTGTGTGTGCTAAACACTGCAAACATGGTTTCATTTGATCCTCACAGGAGGGGGGGGAGGAGCTAGGGTTATCCCCATTTTACAGTTGAGGAAACTGAGGCAATTAAAAGCAAAGGGGTTTGTTCCGGATCTGACGGCTAGCAATGATCTGAGTCCAAATTTCAGGGATGCTGAGTGGAAGCGGAGCTAGCCCGGCACTGTTTGTCCCAGAGGAACGAGCCAGGAGCAGGGGGGGGGGGATGGCAAAGACGTCAATATAATGGGGGGGACAACTTCCTAGGGATCAGGCTGTTGGCAGTGGGCTGTGCCCCCCCTCCCCCGGGGCCGCAGTCACCCGCGGGGGCCGCTCCCGGGCGGGGCCGCTGACGTTGGCGGCGCACACGGGCTGCCCTTCCCATGCCCCGCGGCCGGGCCGCTCCGGGGTGGGGGGGAGGGGGCGCCCTGCGGCTCCGGCCAAGAGAAGGAGAATGTGCAGCCGCGGGAGGGAGGCCCTGCCAAGGCGGCCCGCGTGCCTTCTGCATTAGGCAGGAGCCGGCGGCCGCGCCAGAGCGCGCACCCCTTAGTGTCCGGGCAGGGCGCCGGCGGGGGCTGACTTCCCGGGGGTCTCCGCGCCCCCCGGCTGTCGGAGCCCGAGGGAACGGGGCAGCGCGCCCCCCGTCCCCCGCCCCCCGTCCCGGGCCGTCCACAACCCGCGGGAACGGGAGACCCCCCCCCCCGGCTGTCGGAGCCTCGCGGGAACCGGGCAGCGCGCATCCCCCCTTCACCCCCCGCCCCGGGCCGTCCGAGCCCGCAGGAACGGGGCAGCGCCCCCCCTCCCTCCCTCTCCCCCCCCCCGCCCCGGGCCGTCCGCGCTCGCGGGAACGGGAGGCCGCCCCCCGGCTGTCAGGGCGCCAGGCTTTCGGGCGGCTCCCGAGCTGGACACTTTGGTCTAAGTCACACTCACTCCTCCGCACTAAAGGAGCCTCGGGGTGGATAAGACAGGGCAGCCCTCGGCTCTTTCCCGAGCACCAACACTGGGCCCGAGTCTTTTGGTCCATTTACCCATTCAGGGCGCCTCTCTATCTGTCCACTTCTCTCTCTGTCTCTGTCTCTCCCTCCCTCCCTCCCCGCCTCCCTCCCTTCCTGTCTCTGTCTCTCTCTCCCTCCCCCTTTTTCTCTGTCTCTGTCTCTCCCCCCTCCTCCCCCCCCATCTCTCTAGGAAAGACCACCAGCCGATGCCCTGAGTGCTTTACTTTGCTAATCGCCGATGGGCCCGTGGGCGAAGCCGCAGCTGTGATCTGCCCCGGAGCGTGGCCCCCGGGGAACCGCGTCCTCCAGGCCGTGAGGGGCCCCTGGGAGATTCCGTGTGAGCCGCCTCAGGAGGGTGACTATAGTCGTTACAAAGCACGTGAACATATTCACATTAACCTGTAACGAGCCGCCCTGAATTTGGGCTGGAAAAGGGCCCCCTTGGAGCCCAGAACCTGCCTGAGCCGGGGGCGCTCAGCTTTCCCCATAACTGGATCATGGGACTCAGCTCCGGGCACTGGACCTTGTCTCTGGTCGCACCCCCCCCCCTCCCCGCCTGGGCTGCTCTCCCTCCTCTCTGCCTCCTGGCTCCCGACCGGTTCCCATCACTTCTCTCCTCCTACCAGAAGTCCTTCCTGTTCCCACTTAGTTCTTCCCAGTGGCGATGGGAATTTATCCTGCTTAGAGCTCGTTAGCCCCCCCCCCTCTCCACTTCCCCCCTCCCCCCCCTCCACCTCCCCCCCCCCCTCTCCACCTCCCCCTCCCCTCAGATCGTGAGCTCCCTGGGGACGGCCTTTGTATCCCTTACTCAGGCCAGTGTCTGGCCCTGGAAGACGCTTTCTGAACTTGCCGATGAATACACATAATGTTTCTGTCTCTCCGCTGGACTTTGTGACTCCGGAAGAGACAGCGAGGCTGATGGCCTAGCACGATCCTGCCTCCAATTCAGGACGTCAAGTGTCACCCGTGTTTTTCAAAACTGAAAACAAACCCCCTTCCATTAGGGGCAGCTGGGGGGCGCAGTGGACAGAGCACCAGTTCTGAAACCAGGAGGGCCCGAGTTCAAACCTGTCTTCAGACACTTGACACATCCTGGCTGTGTGACCCTGGGCAAGTCACTTAACCCCAATTGCCTCAGCAAAAAACAAAAACAAAAACCCTTCCCTTAATTTAAGGGGAAACTACTATAAAAGATGCCAGAATTCAGATTAATATAAAGGCCTCCAGATGGTGTTGAGGAAATAGAATGCTGAATGTGGGAAGGCCAGATTCTTCTCAGTAAAATGGGTATAATATTTGCACCGACCTCTGGATAAAAGTCATATGTGAAGTGCTTTGCAAACCCTCAGGTTCTATCTAAATGTTGCCTGTTATCATTTTAATGAAAGGATGATGATGATGATGATGGTGGTGTTGATATATAACAAGGTTTGCTGTGAGGGAAATAAAAAAGATGACATTCAACAAGCATTTGGCAAACCTGAACTACTCAACGTCAGCCAATCGTAGCTAAATCACTGTGGTGGCCAGTCTTGACGACAGATACCGACAATGATCCCAGAAGCGGATGACAAGTACAGGATGTTTCAGTTCCTGACACAGAATCCCTCTGGTTTCCCTTAATCATGGTTTTCTTTGTTAAAAAGGCAGGTCCTTTTGTGGGGAAAGGAGATGGTGTTGGGAAAGGGTGATACATGTAAAGCTAAACCTCCCTCCCCCTTTCAGGTCCTAGAGAAGACATTTAGCATAATAAATGGAGCTAAGCGAAGCCAAGGCCCTTGGCCCAGTTGTTTTCCGTTTCTAAGTACCTGGGCTAATGGACTTCTTTGGGAACATCCCAGCGGCCTTGGCCGAGATCAGGATCGGATGAAAAGGCCGGCAAATTTCCGAGCTTCATGTCTTATAAAGCTGTTGGGAGAAAAGCTCTCAAACTCCTCTCTAGTGAAGCATTTGGATTATTTTTTAGATAGAAATCTGCCAGGAGGTGTTTCTTCTCTGAAGACTGTAAGGGCCTTTGCTGCCGAGGGAGTCCTGGGGGGAAAAGTCCAGGGAGAGACCTGGTGACATCAGGAGAAGGGCACAAAAGATAGCCTTCCCCCCCCCCCCCCACAAAAAAAGTTTCTGGACTTGAGTTTTTAAGTCTGCTTTCCTCCAATTTTGTTGTTGTTTGTCCTTTCTTCTTGAAGAGAATGATGGTGATCAGGGAAATGATGTCGCGTCACTGGTCTCACTTGCTCCTCCAGAGACACCTGAATCCAGTGGCAAGATCAGGATGACTGGAAATGGCCCTGGATGCACTGGGAGACCTCGGCCTTTTTAAACTAAAGTCTTAAATAGGTCCCAGTTTGACTGAGGGTCACGACCATTTAGTGATTAAGGGGAGGGACAAAATGAGGCAAAGAATGGCCTATTTTACCTAGTTAAAAAAAATCAATCTAGGAAGGGAAAATCCTCAGGGATCAAATAAAAACAATTGCCATTTATACTCATTTGGAGTTAATCGAATGCTCAAAGAATGACCAACTGGGGTCAGATCTGGGACCTTTTGTTGTCCACTGTATGACAGCCAGAGTGATCTGGGTTAAGGCTTGGTCCTTAAGAAAGGTAAAATCCAAGATCTCTTGGGAGGTTTCAGTGATCAAAAAACAGGAAAAGAATTCTTTTCCTTTGGGGAGAGCATCCACTGGTAAGTGTATGTATTCATAGGGTATCATACCATTTTATTCTTCTTTCATGAAATTCTTTTTAAAAATTTTTTTTTATTAAAGCTTTTTAATTTTCAAAAGATCTGCATAGAGAATTTTTCAACATTAACCCTTGCAAAACCTTGGGTTTCAATTTCCCCCCTTCTCCCCACCCCCTCCCATAGACAGCAAGTACTAATATATGTTAAACATGTTAAAATATGTTGCATGAAATTTTAATCAAATTTATATCATAGTCAACCCAGCATCTGATTGACCCTCCCCAGAACAATTCATTTTTGTTTTATTCTGAACATCACAAATGTTAGAAATTTGCTACAAAGATAGAAAGGGATCCAGGAGCAAATGAAGTAAGTTGGTTTATTTATGGTTCTTGCAAAAGACTAGGGGCACTCCTTGGGAGGATCCCTGTTTATAAAACAGGAGATCCATCTGGAGACAGTCCTTGGGCAGATCCCCACTTATAGACTTGGGAATGAGCCTTTTATTTCCTATCCTGAGGGTCAAGGTCCCTCCCTTGTCACCCCAATTGGCTGGGGATGATGAAATTTAAAGACTTCTTGGTTCTTCCATTATGCTCCTTCTTGACATGTTTCCCCTCCCTTACTGTGCAACCCATGTTTAAAATTGGTGGAAAACTCTTCCTTTGGGGAGGAGAAATTAATATTAAGTCATGAAGCTTGACACTCAGGACTTGCAGTTACTTCTCGCCTACTTCTTCTGGGTTGATCTTTTAAAATCAATTTATCAGTCTGGCAGCTCAGTACCTTGTTTTGTACAACAACTAGGTCAGTTGATAGCATCTTTCTCTAAGTCTTTGTCCCTATATGGAAATACAACTCTATAGGCTGGTCATAATAAACATCAAATAAAATGAGTATTTTAATATATATTTTGGAAGAGATGATAATTACACACAAGACAGTATTATATGGATTATTTAGGTTTTGCTTTTGTAATATGAAATAATACAATATAATATAGTAAGATATAATGTAGTAAACTTCTCCGAGTCTTCCTTTTCTAAAAGACTCAGACCTTTCCAGTTAACTTCATTTTCCAGCAATTGCTTTGCTTGGTTTAACTTTATGAATACTCTGCTGAGTCTCTCTGTAGCTCTCTCTCCCCTCCTCACCTTTCAACTTCCTTTTGGAAAAACACTTACTGGTTGTGTGACTGTTGGTAAGTCACTTAACCCTGCTTGCCTCAGTTTCCGCATCTGTAAAAAGCTAGAGAAGGAAAAGGCAAATCACTGTACTAGCTTTGCCATAAAACTTCAAATGGAGGGATGATAGAAGTCAGACACAACTGAAAAATGATTGAACAACAAACAAATGTAACATAAAATAACGTGATGAGGAGGGTTGGGAGAGCAATTACTGATTTGAAAGGAGAGCGCATGTGATGAATTCACAATGGCATTCTCTTCGCAAAAGGTATCTTTATTTATGAGAAAAGGTCGTGGATAAAATCCCAAGGTGACTTTGGAACATGCTTTGGGAAGGGGCCAATTTTTATAGATGGGGAGGAGGGGGCAGAAACCAGGAAGGAACTGGGGAGATAAAGCATAGTGGAAGATGTCAATTTGATAGTTTCAGAGTGGATGATCTGATTTAGGAGCTTTGGCCCTACATTATTGAGAAAAGGAGGTTGATAAAGGGTTTCCTGCCTCACCTTTTTAAGACAATAGAGGCCCAATTTAGGAGTCTCATCTAGAGCCAAAGGAGGTTGATAATAGCATGATGGGCTCCTGAATAAAGGAAAAGAACAAGCTGGCTTTAGAGTTCCCATCAATAATATGACCTAATATATAACATAATGTAATAACACCATGTAACAATATATATCTGTAACAATATATGTAACAATAAACACAACACCATGTAACAAATGTAACACAACACAGAATAATTCATGTAATATAACAGCACATCACACAATATAACATAACATGATGGAATATAATATGTAACATAATAAAACACAATGTAATATATAATACATTAGAATCAACGTAATATAGAATATATCATATCATAATATTATATATAATACGATATAGAATGGCATAATGTGACATGATATAATATGAGAAGAACATTATGTAACATAATATATTCAATAATAAAACAACATTCAAATAGAACAAATTCCCCAAGCGATTTTCAAAACTCTCCTGCTTATCTGTGATTCTTCCTTTCCTTCCTTCGCTTCTGTTCTCCTCTTGGGGCCCTCATCTGAAAGTTGCTTGAAGGCATGTGACCAGACCAGAGACTTCCCCTGTCAGGAAGAAGTTCATCTGGCAATTATCAGATATAACCGTTTTTCAGACTAGCTAGTTGGTGCAGTGATTGTGACTATGGAACTCTTGTGTCTGCCTCTTAAACCTTGATGCGTCTTTAAACAACCTTTGAGATATTAATCAACATATCTTTAGACAGGCCTGGGATGTGGTCTGCCAGGTGCATTCAATCTGGCTCTACCATTGAGCTCCCTGGCACTTCCTCTCCTCCTTGATCCCCGCTACTTCTTGAGTTCCTCCTGCCTTTACTCCTGGGAACCCCCCAAGGCTATATTCCCCCTATAAAGGATCAGGTTATGATGAAGATCTTTGCTAAGTTCTCTTCAGGACTATTAAGGACCCTGCTCTCTCCCTTCCCATAATGCCTTTTCTTTGCTACTTTGCCAAACTCCTTTGTGGGTCAAACCCGCCAGTCAGTGGCTTTACTCCCACCTCATGGCGTATTTCCCTTCTCCTGGTTAATTGTGAGTTCCCCTGGGGAACTTGCCTTTTCCTAGCTAACAACATGCTCTCCCAATTCTATTTCATATTTGCCACTCCTGGGGCCCATTTAAGCTCTTATTTTGTTTGTAAACTCTTCTCCTAAACAAATCATCCTTTCTGCAAAGAGAACGGCCATTGTGAATTTGTCACATGTTTATGTCAAACTAGGGATTGCTGCATCACCCTCGGCACTGTGACTGTCCAGCGAAGCAGCTGCTTCCCGCCTCAATTCTATGGGTGAGCAATCATCTCCACTGGAAATCATGCTGATGAGGAGAACTAAAAAGGAGCTGCTAAATATGGCGCGGATTCATGGGGAGCTTGCTGGCCGGCTCAGACAGGAAGAGGACCCCACAGAACATAGAAGCGACTGTGGGCAGCTCCAGATGAATGTGAATAATGGTCGCAGTCCTGTAAGGACATGAGCAAGTCCAAGGACCTCCTGGGTGTGGGAGATCCTTCTCTCTATGCAGATCATGTCTCGTCTACATCTTAGCAACTTGCAGTGGCCTGGGACGTGGACGGGCTGTGACTTGTCCAGATTTATCACACAACTAGTGGATGTTAGGTCAGGACATGAATTTGGGATTTCCTGCTTCTGAAGCCAGTGGAACCCTAAGGGGACTGAGAGGTTTTTAAAAACTTCTTATCTTCCAACAAAGGCAAGAGGAGGATCGATGTAAGGACCAGACTCCTCCCCTATTGAAGAGGATGGGATCATGGGAGCAGACCACTGCAAAAAGCCGGAAATACCCAACTCTTTCTTTGCTTCTTCCCCTCCCCACCTTATTTTCTAAACTACAAAGAACAGAACACAAATGGTTGGGGAGAAGGTAGAACCTAGGATGAGTGGAGAGACCGTGAGACAAAGGTGTCAGCAGATGACATGTTCAGATCCCCAAGTCCCCCAGACCACATTACTCAGCACTGACAGAAACTGAGCCAATAGCAGCAATTTGGGGGAAAGAATGGGCCATGGAAAGGGGCAAAGGGAAGACAGGAGAATCTGCAAAGGATAAACCCAGGACCTTGATTACTGAGAAAATTCTCCACTCTCTTGGTTAAGAGCTGTATAAGTAGTAGGAGGCCCTGGGAATCTGGGCAACTGAGCTGTCAGTCATTCGCTGGACCAGAGCATCATCTGTCTCCAGGATCCGTCAATTTCACCTCTGTAGCATCTCTGGTCAATTTCACCTCTGCATCATTTCCCCCATATGCCCCTTGCTCTCTTCTGACCCTGCCCCCACTCTAGTGCAGACTTCTCATCGCCTCCCTCCTGGACCACCGCAATAGCTGCTGGGAGGGGTGTGGTCTGCCTTGGCCCCCCAACTCCCAACTTCAGTCTGGCCTTCATTCACCCACCAAAGTGATTCCCAAAGCAAGAGCTGACTGAGGAAAGAGGTGGGATAATTGGTCTGGCTTTGCAAATTTAAGATCAAGACAAAGCCGGATCCAAGGCATTACAGTGACTTTTTATAGATGGAGCTCAGGAGGTACCGCAATGCTCTGGCTAAAAAATTCCGCTTATTTTTCAACAAATACCTGAAATTAATCCATTAAAATGTTGTCCCTGAATCACCTTTCTCCCCGTACAAGTACAGACAGTCAGAGCTGCGTATTGTCCAAACTGCTGCTCCTCCCCATTGTACTGATGTGGAACTTGTGTGATCAGACTCCCCTAAACTGCTTAATAAGAACAGCTGTCAGGCAAGTGGTAGAGAGAATTCTCCGAGGAAAGAAATGACACTCTTTTATCTCTAAAGTGCCCTCGAAATATCGTTGCTGATGCATAGGATGATTATTAATTTTTAAGATATTTTAATTTGTACTTTAACATATTTAACATGTATTCATCAACCTACCATCTGGGGGAAGGGGTGGGAGGAAGGAGAGGAAAAGTTGGAACAAAAGGTTTTGCAAGGATCAGTGCTGAAAAATTACCCATGCATCGATCTTGTAAATAAAAAGCTATAATAAATAAATAAATAAAGATATGTTAATTTGGGGGTAGGGACAGACAGGTGGAACAGTGCAGAGACCTCTGGGCCTGGAGTCAGAAAGACTCATCTTCCCAAGTTCAAATTGGATCTCAGATACTTACTTAAACTATGTGACCCCGGAAAAGTCACTTCACCCTGTTTGCCTTAGTTTTCTTATCTGTAAAATGAGCTGCAAAAGCAAATGGTAAACGACTCTAGTTCTCTGCCAAGAAAACCCCAAAGAGGCTGGAGAGTTGGACATGACAAAAATAAAACACTGTATGATGAGTCTTCCTACTCAATAAACTCCAGTGAATCGCTACTACCTTCAGAAGATATAAAATGCTCTATTTGGCTTTCGGAGTCCATCACCTATCCCCTCCTCCCTTTCCAAGCTTCTTACACCTTCTTCCTGACACATATTCTTTGATCCAGAGACATTGACCTTTGGGCCGTTATATCAACAAGACCCTCCATCTCTTGATTCCAGGCATTTTTTCTGTTTGTTTCCCCATACCTAGAAGGCTCTCTCCCCTTTGCTCTGTTTACTGACTTCCCTTTAAGTCCCCCCCTAAAATCCTACCTTCTACAAGAAGCCTTTTCCAGCCCATCTTAATCCCAGTGCCTTCCCTCTGTTAATTATTCCTATTTCTCCTGTAGTAGCTTGTCTGTCTGCGTTGGTTTGTTTTGACTGCCAGGAAAAAAGTGAAAATTAAAAGTTCTTAAGCCTCCTTCTGCAGTCTGGAAATGCTTAAAAGATTCCGCTTTAAAATAGCAATATTCACTTTCTGAATTTGCTGCTAGATTTCTCCAGTCCAACTCTGATCTCCAATTAGCTCCAAGCCTCCAGATCTGCTTCTGATGACTGGATACCCTCCTACCTCTAAGTAGGATCCTTTATTTCTCTCTCCTGCTCCTCTTACTTGAGAAATAAATGGCTTGACCATATTGACTAATATTCTAAGAATGCTTAGAAACCACATTGTGTATATAAAATAAAGGTTAAAGTGCCCCCAGTGGAGAAAGAAGCAAAGAAGCTTAAATGAACAAGAGGTCTTTGGGGACAATTGTTTCCTCTCTGGAGAGAATGGGGAGAGATGGAGTAAGAAAGAGGCACGGGTCTCTCTTCTTCTCAGTCTTGGAGTCGGACCCATCTCAGTCCCTGGGCATGGCACTTTTAGGCTTTGGTGTCTGCTCCCCATGGTCCTCTCATTTGCAGTCAGACCTTCTTGCCCTCCTTGCCTGATGTCTCTTACTTAGGATGGCCTTTGCTCTCCTCCTTCCTGCTCATTTGGTTTCCTAAAACAATCTCATAAGAACACTCGTGGACAATTCCACTGGTCATGCCTAGTTCTGGCCGTGAGTCAGCTTGCTGACAGCAGAGCTTTTCTTTCCAACTTTGATCTATTCCTCAGTTGATATTTTTGGCTACTGCCCTTCTTTAGTCATTATTTATCTCATAGGATTATAGATAGGTGAAAGGGACATTAGAGACATAGATTGACTATCTAGTCAATTCAGCATTTTCTTGTGTGGACGGCCAGGCCAGAGTCTTCTCAGTGACCACAGATTTCTTTCAGAAGACTTTGCAATATCATGGTGCAACTAACACAATTCATCTGCAAACAGTGACATGTGCAGTCATGGAAAATGTATTTGTTATTTTTTGAAGAAAAGTCACAGAGACACAGAGAAAGACATAGAGACACAGAGACAAAAAGAGACAGAGAGGCAGAAATAATATGCTTTTGTTTGTATTCAAATGGCATGAGTTCTTTCTCTGGAGGAAGATAACATTTTTCATCATGAGTCCTTTGTGATTGTCTTGGATCACTATTGCTGAGAAGAGCTGAGTCATTCACAGTTCTCTGTTGTACAATATTGCTGTTATTGGGTATAATGTTCTCCTGGTCCTGTTCATTTCCCTCTGCATCATGTAAGTCTTTCTAGGTTTTTCTTCTCTCTCTCTCTCTCTCTCTCTCTCTCTCTCTCTCTCTGGCAATTGTGGTTAAGTGACTTGCCCAGAGTCACACAGCTAGAAAGTGTTAAGTGTCTCAGAGTAGATTTGAACTCAGGTCCTCCTGATTTCAGGGCTGGTGCTCTCTCCACTGTGCCACTGAGCTGCCCCTTTTCCAGGTTTTTCTGAAACATTCCCCTCATCATTTCTTATAGCACAATAATATTTCATCCCAATCCTATACTACAACTTATTAAGCTATTTCCCAATTGATGGGAATTTCCAATTCTTAGTCACCTCAAAGGAGCTGCTCATATGAAGAATACAGAAATATGTTTAGTTAGAGGACGTGTTCAACCCACATTGGATTGCTTGTTGTCTTCAGAGGGGTGAAGGGGAGGAGAGGAAAGGGAGGAAAATTTGCAACCCAAGGTTTTGCAAACATGAATGTTGAAAACTCTCTTTATGTGTACTTGGAAAAATAAAATGCTATTTTTAAAAATAGCTACTAGAACTAATTTTATACCAATATGTCCCCTCTCCTTTTTTTCTTTCACCACTTTGGATTAAAGATGGAATTGCTGAATCAAAGGGTATGCACAAGTTTATAATTCTTTGGCCATAGTTCCCCACCCCCATGCAAATATATTTAAAGAAATTTGGAAAATCTTAATATGTATATTAGAAATATCTAATACTCGATGATCCAAGATGATCTCAAAGGACTTGGGATGAAAAATGCTATCCACTTCCAGAAAAAGAACTGATGACATGTGAATATAGACAAAAACATACTATTTTCTCTTCCTTCTTCCCTTCCTCCCTACTCTCTCCCTCCCTTCCTTCCTTCCTTCCTTCCTTCCTTCCTTCCTTCCTTCCTTCCTTCCTTCCTTCCTTCCTCCCTCTTTCTTTCTTTCTTTCTTTCTTTCCTTCCTTCCTTCCTTCCTTCCTTCCTTCCTTCCTTCCTTCCTTCCTTCCTTCCTTCCTTCCTTCCTTCCTTCCTCTTTCTTTCTTTCTTTCTTCCTTCCTTCCTTCCTTCCTTCCTTCCTTCCTTCCTTCCTTCCTTCCTTCCTTCCTTCCTTCCTTCCTTCCTTCCTCTCTCCCTCCCTTCCAAGTTTTCTTCCACAAAATGACTAAATGGAAATATTCTGGAAGGGGTCTTTGGAGGCAGAAGTTTGTTCTCCTGAATCAAAGACTTTTGTCATCCCTTTTGCAAGCTTACTAATGAATTAGCTCCCTGGGGGAGGAGGTTATCTATTATAACTGGGTAGGATTTGAGTTGAGAGGGAATGATAATGATTTTCTGGCTGCATAAAATTTGGAGGACACAGAGATGAGAGGAGCAGTGAGAGGAGAGAATGATCAATGGATGCTGGACGGCCTGGATCAGTGGATGCTGGACGGCCTGGCTCCCCGGGGAGTACCAGTCACCCAGAGGGAAGGTCGAGTGGGCTGCTTGGGCTGGAGACAGCTTCCCCCTTCTCCCCTTTCTTCTCCTTTGCAGAAGTACATTCCTCCCTAGAGCTTCCTACTGACTTTCTTATGCACGTGTGTTCCATATTAAGCTTGATTAGAGTTAGGGAGGGGCCGCTGGGGGCTCAGTCTGGATTATGAGCAGGTCTTTCTTGTCAAAGAAATGAAGAAATGAGTGTGGCCAAAAGGCTTTGGGTGGATGATCTCTTTCACTACTTTCTGGTGTCTTTCAAGCGAGGAAGTCGGCTGGGAACTTCTGGACCGGGAAGGGACGGAGGGAAATAGAGTCCCTTACTGGCAGATGCAAGTCTGTGGGCACATGGTACCACTGTTGTTATTTTGTGTGTGGTTCTTCCTTCCTGATTCCAGGTGAGGAGAGCATGTGTGGAATGGGAGTGTGTAGTGTTCTCTTCTCTGAAATATAATTTCTCTGGGAGCAGGTTTCTTGGGAGCTTCTGGGAGTCTCAGTTCAGTATATTCACCCCAAATTCAGCCAGGAGTTAAAAGTTCAGTCCTTTATTGTCTCTTCCAAAGTAGCCCAGTTAGCTTTCTCAGAGGCCTGTCTCCCTCCTTGGTTCCAAGAGCTCTTCCGCTAGTCCTTTGTCTCTTCCAGCTTTGGCCTCCAGCTCCCTCCGAATCCAAAGCCTCCAGCCAGCACACAGGTGAAAGTTGGAAGGAATCTGACTCTGTCTCTGAGAATTGGATTGTGGGAGCTCCTCCTTATCTATGCTCTTTTAGAGGTGGGAACTCTGAGCTAGAGAACTGTTAAGTGCTCTGCTAAATTAGATAATCATTGTCTCTCAATTCCAGTGACTCAGCACCTTGTAAGAGTTCTAGCAGGAGTGTGCACTCTCTCACACACACCCAGACACACAATGTCAAACTCTCAGGCACAGTAGGATAAGTCAGTTCACGAGTTGAGGCTCTGTGCACTTATTTATTTTCAGAGCTCTTTTTAAGGCATCTTTTCCAGAACTAAATATAATCTGATTGTACCCAGATGCATATTTGGATTTGAAGTTTCAGAAGCTCTCAGAAAGGACTTGTAATGCTAGTTGTTGTCCCAATGCTAATAAGGCATATTTTTGTGGTACTTCAAGATTTGCAAGTGCTGCTATTGTCACCCCCATTTTACAGGAGACAAAACTGAGGCAAAAAGATATCAGATGGCTGCTTAGTTATATACAGTTAGATACTGAATTTGACCTGTCTTCTTGACTCTGTCCAGCCCTTTTGGTGCTACCACAGCTGCTTCTCCTGAACTTCTCTAGTCTGACGCCGAAATCTCTATCAATCTCCCAAGCATCTTTTTCTTACGACTTGCCCTGGAACTCTGAGGCATCCAGTGGCACCGGCTCCTGGCCCTGCAGGCTCCCTGTTTGTACTGGACGTTCCCCATCCCTGGGAAGGTGTTCTTTCCTGTTCTCTGCCTGTGTCTGTCTGTCTGTCTCTCTGTCTGTCTGTCTGTCTGTCTCTCTGTGTCTCTCTGTCTCTGTCTCTGTCTCTGTCTCTGTCTGTCTCTCTGTCTCTCTTTTTCTCTGTCTCGCTCTTTCTCTTTCTTCTCTCTCTCTTCTCTCTGTCTCTTTTTCTTCTTCTTCTTTCTCTTTGTCTCTCTCTCTCTGTCTCTCTCTCTTTCTCCCTGCCTCTGTGTCTCTGTCTTTCTGTCTCTCTCATCACTCTGTCTTTATCTGTCTCTGTTTCTTTCTGTTTCTCTCTGTCTCTTCCTGCCTCTGTCTGTCTCTGTCTCTGTCTCTTTCTGTCTCTCTCTCATCACTCTGTCTTTATCTGTCTCTGTTTCTTTCTGTTTCTCTCTGTCTCTGTTTCTCTCTGTCTCTGTCTCTGTCTCTGTCTCTGTCTCTGTCTCTGTCTGTCTCTCTGTCTCTCTTTTTCTCTGTCTCGCTCTTTCTCTTTCTTCTCTCTCTTCTCTCTGTCTCTTTTTCTTCTTCTTCTTTCTCTTTGTCTCTCTCTCTCTGTCTCTCTCTCTTTCTCCCTGCCTCTGTGTCTCTGTCTTTCTGTCTCTCTCATCACTCTGTCTTTATCTGTCTCTGTTTCTTTCTGTTTCTCTCTGTCTCTTCCTGCCTCTGTCTGTCTCTGTCTCTGTCTCTTTCTGTCTCTCTCTCATCACTCTGTCTTTATCTGTCTCTGTTTCTTTCTGTCTCTGCTTCTCTGTTTCTGTCTCTGTTTCTTTGTCTCTTTGTCTCTGTCTCTCTTCCTGTCTCTTTGTCTTTCTCTTCCCTCCCCCCTTCTCAATATCTAGCACAGTTTCTGGCACATAATAAATGTTTACTAAAAGCTAATTGAATCGAATTGTTGCCAGGCCTGGAGATTTATCCCAAGGACATTGAGCTACCTCAGGAATACCGGCCTGTGGAAAATGAACTTTGGAGTTTTAGTCTCCTCAGAGCCCACAGCCTGGCGATGTCAAATTCAAATAGAGCAGATGGACTAAACTGGACAGACCCTCCCCCCCCCAACAGATTGCCTTGGAAGGCCCCAAGTGGCCATTCTGCATGTTTGATGAGAGAATTTTAATTATTTTGTTAACTATTTCCCAATTAGAATTTACTCTGGTTCAGGCCGAGCTCCTGAGTGCTGCTGGTCCTCGTCAGGTCCCACATGGTTTTGGAGAGTGAGGAAAGGGAGCCCAGGCCCCCCAGCCTGGGGCCGGGACCCGGATGTTCTGACCTGACCCTCTTTACAGACTTATTTACTGCCAGCTTTGCTGGAATGAATCAGCTGTGAAAGAAGAGACACTCATTGTTGTCCCCGAAGAACCGCACACTGTCTGCTGCCCTGGGCCTCCGCGGGCATCTCATCTGACTCCTGCCCGAAGGGAACCATAGCTTCCCCTATCAGTCATTTATTTTTTGACCGAAGGCCTTCGGTGATGGGGAGCTCATTACCTGTCACAGGCACAGGGAACAGTGGCAGAGAATTTCTGCCCTCGTGCTCAGGAATGGGTTTTTCTTTCCCATAAGGACACCAAGAAGGCTCCTCTTCTCTCCCCCTCCCCCAATACTGTAGCTTCTGGCTCTTTTGTTTCAAACCAACGTGGTGATTTCCAGTGTTTAAGGAAGACCCGTGTGGGCCAGAGCTGCTCTTTGCCCCGCTCCTTGCTCCGGTTTCCTCGAACAAGGAACTTGAGCCTGTTTCCCTGATAAGAACAGATCACTTTCCCACCTCCTCTTCTTTCCTTCCCTCCACTAGGAAGGAGGGGCCTCCCCCGTCCCACCCTAAAAGACTGAAGCCCAGGGGATCTAGAGGCCTAGAAATCAGAGCACCAGGAGACTTGGGGACCCCGGCTCACCCCACTCCCTCTGTTTATGGAGGAGGAAACTGAGGCCCAAAGACTAAGCAGGAACTTGCCGTTGATTCCATTGTGAGGCTCTCTCTGAGCTCAGATTCTGGATCGGGTTCTCCTGGCAGAGGGAGCCCAAGGCAGACATGCGGGAGACACCTGCTCCACTGTCTCCCACAATCCTTTTCTCTCTCCTCTTTCTACCATCTTCCCAAGGGTGGGGCTGGGGCAGGAGGAGGGTCGGCTTAAGGGTTTCTCTCAAGGAATGCTTCAGTCCTTTGATTAATAGGCACTTTTGCAAGAATAGAGGCATGGAGTCACAGAAATCAGAGCTGGGGTAGATGACCGAGGGCATGGCCCTGGCCCATTTTACAGATGGGGAAACTGAGCAAGTCCAGAGAGAGAATTAGAACCCAGAGCTTTGGAGCTTTGGTTAGTTCTCGTGGGTTAATAGGTGCAATGACTCCTGAGAATACAGTCCTCAAGAAGAAGGGGTGCAGTTCTCCCCAGCAGTGGGAGTTGCAAGGCCCATCCCAGCCTTGGTGTTCAGCAGGGGCTGCCCAGAGTAGACCTAGAATGGAACAAAAATTGGGAATGAGAGAGAAGAAGAAGGTAATTGTCAGGGTGGGAGACGAGCTCTAAAGGTCTGAACCACCAGGGCAGCCGGGCGCTCTCAGAGCTGCCAAAGCTCAGGGGCACCTGGGGGCTTCTTGTTCCCAGGATGTGACCAAAGTCCCAGAACAGTCAGTCTGTCCTTTGTGGGTTCTGCTTGTGAAACTGTGGTCTCGAGGTGCCCTTCCTGGAGACGGATGTGCTCTGCTCCCCAGTGCCCAGCGGAGATCACGAAGGGAGATTGCTGGGACACGGGGTGTCCCCTCCATCAAGGTTACCCTGCATTAATCATTCATCAGCCGGGCCCAGCAAGATTCCGATTGCAAATAAGTACAATTGGTGTCGCTGCATAATTCATGATGCCATTTGTTAAATGGAGACAGGAGGAGGTGAGGAATGGCACAAAGTGGCTGGAATTGGGGGGGAGAAAAGGCTGGTCCCGGAGGGGAGACGTGGGCGCCATCCCAGGTTCTGAGATCTCACCCTTGAGGAGGACGCCGGCCTCTTGCCAAGGAGGCCGCGTTGGCCAGCATCGGTCAGTCACCCGTTTCTGATCCTGCCGTTCCCACCCAGGAGTTGGGGGTTTGGGAGATCAGGCTCAGGAGGACCCAAGTTCGAAATCTTCTTCCATGACGTGTGAGCCGTGTGGTCCTGGACAGATCCCTTCCTTCCATCCACCGGGGCTAATAATGGCTCCTCCCGAGGCAGTCTTGCTGACTGCTCTTGGCAAACCTTTGAGCGCTCTCGGAGTTGGCTTTGTTAAGAAGCTGGTAAAATAAAGTGAATAAAGAGCCTTCTGGGGGAAGGCTAGATGGGGAACAGTGGGTCTGGCAGGTTTTAAGCTCAGATATGTG
Organism: Sarcophilus harrisii; assembly: GCF_902635505.1. Lineage (NCBI taxonomy): Eukaryota > Metazoa > Chordata > Mammalia > Dasyuromorphia > Dasyuridae > Sarcophilus > Sarcophilus harrisii. The sequence continues at coordinate 4,191,280 of NC_045427.1, read as the reverse complement.
GCAGCAAGGGGCCCGTGGGACAAGGAGAGAGACTTCCCCTGGGTGGGACAAGGGGTCTAAGGATTCTCCTGGGAAGGATCAGGAGGGTAAAGGTTCTCCTGGGCAGGACAGAGAAGAGGATGAAGAAGAGAGGAAGGCTCTTCTAGGCAGGGTGAGGATTGTTCCTCACTGTTCAGGGAGCCTCAGGTCACAGGGATGAAAGGTAGAAGTCCAGGCCTCTGCAGGGCCAGTTTCCTTGAAGCCCCGCCATCAGGAGGTCAGCCTTCTGGGGCAGCCAGGTAGAAAAAGGGGCCGAGGCTGTGGGAGCTGTGGAGGCTGTGGGAGCTGTGGAGGGGAGGGCCGAGGCTCCTGGGCATGTGATGGAATGGGGCCTCCATTCTGGAGGGGCGTGTGTGAGTGTGAGTGTAAGTGTGATTGTATGTGTGAGTGTGAGTGTGATTGTATGTGTGAGTGTGAGTGTGTGTGTTTGTGACAATTTTCCTGGGGCTCTGACCTGAATCTCCCCAGCTCCCGTGAGCATTTCTCTGTAGCTTTATGGCCCCTGTGGGCCGGGATTGGTCAGAGGCGGGTTAAGGACGCTGGGAAAGGGCACTGGGCCTGGGGCTGACCTTGACTGCTCCTGAGGGACCTGGGACTGTGCCTTTGGCCTCCTTCCTCATCTTAGTGGGGCAGGGCTGACCTCCGGGTCCCCAAGATCCTGACCTTATGACATCTGCCTCCTCCATCCCTTCTCTGTTCCATCCTCCCGACACCCCGGGCACCAGTTTCACTCACATAAGCAGGAAGGGTATTGCCACTGACCCACAGACTGGGCCAACGCTCTCCCCCCCAAGCTCTAATTGGGGAGGACTCCCCGGCTCAGAGCTGGGTCAGTCACACCCATACTAGGGGGACCCAGGGTCGAGGCGAATCTCAGGCCCAGAGCTCCCCGGGCTCCCACCTCAGAACGGGGGACTGACTGGCTGTTTGGGAGGGTGGGGGGAATGTGTCCAGTCTTCCCTTCCGAGACCCCCTGCACAAGTGAGGGAGGAGAATGTGAAGGGGAAGAGGAAGGGCTGATAAGTTCCTCGGAGCCCTTAGGAAGGGGGGCAGCCCATCCGGGGGGGCCACCCCAATTCACCAGACAGTCCGAACAGACTGTTTATAAACAAGTCCTTCCCCTCAGTTTGAACAAGGGTTGGGGGTCATTGGGGGAAAGCAGATGATCTCACACAGGAAATGTCTCCTGTTTGCTTTAAAGGAACCAATCAGAAGTGGCGCCATGGTTTGGTTGTTTAGGGCAGCTGAGTGATGGTCAAATCCCCAAACCAAGGATGCGGGAGAAGAAATTAAGCTGGGAGAGAGAGGGGGGGAGGGAAGGGGAGAAAGAGGGAGGGAAAGGGAGAAAGGGGGAGGGAAGGGCAGAAGGGAGGAAGGAAAAGGAGAAAGGAGGAGGGAAGGGGAGGGGAGAGCAAGTCTCTCTCTTCTTCCTTTCTCTTAAGGTCTCCCCTTCTCTACTAGTAAAGACAGGGTCCAGAGGCAGTCAGCCCAGTGGGTAGGGAAGCCCTCACTTTCAGGAGAGAGAGGGGCTTCTGTAGCATTTCCCAAGCTGGCTGCAGGGTTGGTGGGATGTGGGATCCCCCATCTATCCCCACACTGATCGCCCATCTATCATCAATCAAGGGGGAGGGGATGCGTGGGGAGGGGGTCTGGGCAGGAGAGCCAGTGGCTCTGGGATGGGACCTCTGGGGGCCTCTGCTCTCCTCCCAAGGCCGACAGCTGAGGCTGCCCTGTGGTCAGAGCCCCTTCCCCTCCACTGTGGGTTGGACGCGGCCAGTCTGAAAAGTGTCCACGCCCTCCCAGGCCCCGGGATGGACACTGAGTGTACGATGGAACATGAGCCAGCCGGGCCCAGGAGGCCTGGACTGTGTGAAGAGGCAGAGCTAGAAAACCAAACCATACACAGATCAGTCCAAAGTCACTTAAAGGCCCCGTGGAGCAGGTGACCCCAGGCTGCCCCCCCCAGGCTGCCCCTCAGGAATCCGAGCATCAGTCATTTCCCCAGAGGCAGCCTCCATCCGGGGCACGTACCTCAGGGAACAGCCCCCCTCCCTCCTTCTCTGTCCCTGGGGAAGGAGGCAAAGGGGTCCTAATTAAGGAGGAGAATGCCCTGGCCCTGGCCACGAGCTGCTGAGGCTGATGGGGCCGGGGAGCTTCGGGCCGGGGGAGGATCGGCGAGACAGTCGGGGGGGGGGTCCCTCAGGGGGCACCCGCTAAGCCCCCATGAAGCCACCTGATTGATGTGGGCCTGGCACCAGAGCCCCCCAGCGGCTTCTCCTTTTCGGCTTTTTCTTGGATTACTCAATGACTGGCAGATGCTTGTTTAGGGCTGATTACCAGCACATTCAAGCCAGCGGGCGGTTATTAAGCGCCTGCTGTGTGCGGGAGCTGGGGAGGCGATGGGGCTGGCCCTCGGTTCCTCCCTCAAGGAGGGCAGTCCCGGCGGGGCCGGGGACCTGCACCCAAATAGCTGCCACAGGATGGGGAGACGGCAAAAGGAGGGATCCAGAAAAGGTACCCAGGAAAGCGGGAGCAGAAACAGCCCACCTGGAGCTCGGCACAGTCAGGTATGGGGACGTTGGGCTGAGCGGCGGGCCCTTGGGCTCCCAGCGCGGCCCTGACCCAAGAGTTTCTGTTCTGGGGGGGCGGGAGGGAGGACTTCACGGACGCGGTGGCCCCTGAGAGCCATGTGACCAGCTGGAGGGGAGGGTCTTCCCGGACTGGGGAGCGGCGCTGACCCGGGCAGGTCTGGCCCTTTCTGCGCAGGGCTCTCGGGGTCCAGAGGCATCGTGGGCTAAGGTGTTTCAGGGCTCCGGCCTCAGCCAAAGGCCCAGAGCACCTGAGCCTTCCGGGCTTTCGTTAAGCGCGCTTTGTGCCGGGTGGTGCAGTGGTTAGAGCGCCAGCTCTGGGACCAGGGGAACCTGAGGAGACAATTCCAGGCTGGGACCAGTGGAGAGAAAAAGGGAGGGTCTGCTTGGAGAAGGGCCGGCCTGCTGTACATGGGGGAGGAGGGAGGAGGTGTAAGGCTGAGAGGGTAGGAGGAGCTTTGAATGTCCAACAGAAGAATCTAGTCCTGGGGGTGCTGGGGAGCCACTGGAGTTTATGGAGTAGGCAGTGACGGGGCCAGACTTCCTGCCTTCCAATCCCTTTGGCAGCTGAATGGAGAATGGACTTCAGCCCCAAGAGCCTGGAGGCAGGAAGACCCCTGTCCCTCTCCCCTTTGTTCCCCCCCCCCCATCTCCCCAGCAGTCCAGACGTGAGGTGATGAGCTCTAGTGCTTTCACAGCAGAGAGAAGGGGGTGATGGAGACACCATCAGGGGTGAAATCACCAGCCTTGGGAGGTGTCCGGAGCAATCCCCGTGACACGTGGCAATATTGTGGTGCTGACTTGAGTTGGGGGTTGCACAGACTTGGGGGATGGCCAGACTCTGGCAGTCATCCCTCTGTGCCACTAGGCTTGGTCTGGCCCAGAGTGCCAGAATGTGGGGCCCGGTTCTAGATGGGCACCAAGGTCCTGCCACGGGGGATGGAAGCCATCTGGCTGCAGGGGTTGGGGTGTGTGAGGGTGTGAGTGTGTGTGTGTGTGTGTGTGTGTGTGTGTGTGTTATGTAGGAGGCAAGGTGGGCAGAGCATCTTTGGCAGGCGACGTATCCCCGGCATCTGGATGTGATGAAGCAGGAATCCCGACGGGCACTGTCTCCGTCTGTGAGCATCTCCGTGGCTGCTGCTCGGGAACACCCAGTTCCCTCCTCAGCAGCCTGCAGTGAAGACTCTCTTTGGCCCCCCTCCCCTGTCTGTACCCGCTGCGCTCCCACACATGGGCAGAAGCAGCCGTGGTCTCTAATAGTTCCATCAGCAAACACCGACTTGTGGGTCTCCCCTCCCGTGGGTGGGTTTCAGCTTCCATTTTGTGGGTGCATCAGAACTCCCGGTGTGGGGATCCCTGAGACGGTCAGAGCTTGGCCGGTCACCTTTAAAGTGTTAGAAACGGTGACTTGGGACCTGGGAGGTAAATGATGTCCATGTTTGTCTGTCCTGTCCAAGGTGCTACTCACAGCCAGGCCTTTATTACAGGGAAACTTAGAAGCATTTACTGAGGTTCTAGGTGCTCTAGGCTTTGGAAGAAAGGGAGGGACTGCCTTGCCCCTGGCTAGGGGAGGTTGGGGTTTAAAGTTGGGTAGATCTGGGATCCCAAGTGCGCTTCTCTGACCCCAAATCGGAACCCGATCAGTGCCCGGGGGAGTAGCCCCAGCTTTCCCCATGGACTCTTGGAGCGGGTGAGGACCCCCTTGCACAAAACGCTCCCTCTTCTGTACCTGGGATTCTTCTGCCCATCTCCGCCTCTGGCTTTCCTGGCTTCCTCCCAACCTCAGCTAAAGCCCCACCTCATGCGAGAGGGTCTCCCCCCTCCCTGCCCTCCATGAGAGGGACAATGAGATCGCCTGGGGCTTATTTGGTGTAGATCTTATTTGTGCTCAGCTCTTTGCATGTTCTCTCCTTGTTGGGCCATCGGCTCCTCAAGAGCTGGACCTGTTTTCTCCTTTTCTTTGTATCCCAAGCACTTAGCAAGTGTCTGGAATGCAGCAGGTGCTTAATAAATGCTTGTTCCTTGCCTGAATCACAAAGGGAAAGGAACGGGCAGAACGTACTGGTACGGAGCCATGGGAGGCCAGCTCCCACCTGAAAGCCACAGTTCCTTGTGCAGGAAGGGGCTCCGTCATGTGGTCCAAGTCTGGGGCTGGGATGTCCCCGGTGAGAAGGCTGGGTTGCTGATTCAGAAAGCAGACCTCCCCCACATGCCTGGCACTAATTACTGGGCTTTAAAGTGCAGGGTCACCACCTGGGCGACTCTGGTCAAGCCTTCGCTCTCCTGCCTGGAGGATCTTGGGAGCTCTGACCTTCTGGAAGCTCATGGCTCTGGGCGTCTGGATGACACGTAACCCAGAACTGGAGGGAGCCTCGTGACCAGCTGGTCCCGCTGCCTTGTCTCAGGGGTGAGGAACGGGACCACTGAGGGCCTTGTCCGGAGGCACAGAGCTCCTGGGGCAGAATCGAGTCTGGGCTTTGGCTCTGCGGGCCCCACGGGCCTCCAAGGTATTCAGGCCCACGCTCCTTGGGGAAAACGCGGGGCCGGTGAGGGGATTGCTCAGGACCCCGGGCGCCCCTGGCTCTCTCCCTTGGCTGCGAGGGGGGAGCGCCATAAAAAATGAGGATGTAATGTGTCTGTGGGGTTGGAGCCATTCAGCCTGATTGCTGCGGGCCTCAAGATGCAGGGGGACGCTTTCCTGCCGGCCCAGGGGGGTTATAAATGTGTCGGCCCCTCCGCGGCCCCGCGATGGCCAAGGCGATTTAGCGGCAGGCCCTGACTTAGACAATGGCATGTCTGGAGATGAATATAAAGAACGGGCTAATGATAGCTTTTGGGTGAGGGAGGCCCGAGGTCTCCACTTCAGGCCTTTGGGAAGCTGAAAACTGATCCAAATGGGAGCGTCTGAGCCACAGCCCATATTTATGGCCACACTCTCTCCCGCATCTGGGCTGTTTCACCCTCACGGGCTTACCAGCCGCTCCCTGGGTAACACCAGCTCAAACCCTTCTTGCCTTCCTACGTGGTGTGTGCTCCTCGCTCGCCTCTGCGCCCCTGAAGCCCCAGCTTTGTGCTTGTTAGCCGGTTGGTCAGGCCCCATTGGGGGTATTCTTTGGGCAAAGACGCTGGAGGGGTTCACCATTTCCTTCCCCAGATCATTTTACAGATAAGAAAACTGAGGCAAACAGGGTTAAACCATTCTCCCAGGGTCTTGTAGCTAGCAAGTGTGTGAGGCTGGATTTGAACCCGGGAGTTCCTGACTCCAGGCCTGGCGCTTTATCCAGTGGCCAAGCGGGATCCCCAGTTACCTTCCTCAAAAGCGCAATGTGAGTATTCCCTGTGCTTTGTGTTACTCTGGAGCCCCTTATTCTCCTGTGCATGGGACGTTAGCAGAGGGCAGCTCTTGGTTACCCTCCTTTCACTCCTGATGTTGGCAGGGACTTCCCGAGACAGCTTGTGCAGCCCTTTCATGGAGAAGGGAAGGAAAGGAGCGGCCCTTCAGCCATTTTTCCCATTTTCTTCCCCACTAGATTGTAAGCACTTTGAGGGCAGGTACTGCCTCCCCCCTTTTGTTTTATCTCTGACTCTTAGCACAGCGCCCGGCACATCTTGTTGCCATTGTTCACTCATTTCAGTCGTGTCTGAGTCTTTGGGACTCCTTAGGGAGTTTTCTTTATTATTATTATTATTATTGTTGTTGTTGTTATTATAGCTTCTTATTTTCAAGTTATATGCATGGGTAATTTTTCAGCATTGACAATTGCAAAACCTTTTGTTCCAACTTTTCCCCTCCTTCTCCCCATCCCCCAGATGGCAGGTTGGCCAATACATGTTAAATACATTAAAGAACATGTTAAATCAGGAAGAGATACTGGAGTGATTTGCCATTTCCTTCTCCAGCTCATTTTACCAATGGGGAAACTGAGGCAAACTGGGGTTCAGTGACTTGCCCAGAGTCATACAGATAGGAAATATCTGAAGTCAGATCTTCCTGAATCTAGCCTTGACACTCTATCGCACATATCCTCCAGCTGCCCAGAAAATGAGCCAAGTTGAGTGATTTCCCTCAGGTCCCACAGCCTCTCTGAGTGGGCCGGAGCTGACCTGAGAGCCCAGGGTCCAGAGCTTTCCTCCACAACTCTAAGTGTTCCCTGCAGATCTCCCGAATCAGCCAGCGAGCCCCGGCACCTTGGGGCTTGGAAGGAGCCGGTGGCTTCTGCTCTCCCCTGTTCCCCGAGCCGGACGGAGGACGTTGCCTCGTGGACGAGCCCTTGCCAGGTTCCTCAGAAACCCTTCTGTTATTTTTTTTTTTTTTGTAGAGAACCCTTAGCTGCTCAAATATTCACATGGTCATTTTTTCTGGATAGAAAGCCGAGCCCCTGGAGGTCCCGCCGCCCACTGGCCTCTGAGCAGGGCCGAGGGCTCTGGCCCTGGGAGCCTTTCTTCCTCGGGTCCTCCTCTCAGGAACGAGGGCCCGGGTCTGGCTGGCCTCTTGCCGGCCTGCCCCTTTCTCTGACATATCGCTCAGCCCACAGAACTCCCAGGCAGAGCAAACCATTAGCCCGTGTGACCGAGCCTTCCATGCCTTGGCAGGGCTCACATTGGCTGCCCCCTCCACCCCCACTTCACCCGGGGGTCCATTTGGACCCAGGCCCGGCTCCGAGCTCACTGAGGGGGAAGCTGCCCAGTGGGCTAGACCTGGAGCGGCCATTTAGGGGAAATGGTTTCCCAGACCCTGCTGTAAGAGCTTCTCTGTCCCTCCCCCACACACACACCCCGAGCTGCCTGCAGATAGGGGGAGGGGAGGGCAGGGCAGTGGTCAGTCTCGGCCCAGATCAGTCCAGTGTCTGACCAGGAAACAGCTGCTGCTCCAGAAACAGAAACAGGCTTGACCCCAATGAGCCGGCAAAATGGTCCAAATGTGCCCAGTTATTTCCGTGAGTGATGCCTGAAAGTCACATGTCTCAAGGAGGCTGCAGCAATCCTGCATCATCTTTAACAGATGGGGAAACTGAGGCCCATGCAGCTGAAGGGATGTCTCCACATTCTCACAGGAAGGTCCTTGAGCTCAGACCTCTGGGTCCACAATCCCACTTATTTGTCCCCGCTGGGTCAGCAACCCTGTTTTGGAGCTGTGAGCTCAGGGTTAGGTCAGGGACTTCTTCCCTTTTGGTCTCCACTAGCCCATTTTGGGATGTCCCAGGCCGACTTCCCCGGGGGCTCCTCCCCCTCTGGGCTCCACGCCAGGTTATACTCGACTTCTCCATCTCTATCAGAAACTCTAAGGGGACACTTACTCCTGAGGCTCCCAGTGCTCCCATATCAGAAATGCTCCTCTCCTCCAATGGGACCCAGATCCAGAGGAGAAGTCGCCCTTGTCAGGGCCGCCATGTTTGCAAGATGGAATTATGGGTCAGAAAACAAGGAATTGTTGGGTTGGTGACTGTTCTACTCTTTGGAATACAGAGACAGAAAGATGCAGAGAAAGAGACAGACAGAGATAAGGAGAAATGAAGAGAAAAGAGAGAGACAGAGAGAAACAGAGAAATAGATAATCAGATAGAGACAGAGAGAGACAGGCAGACAGAGATATGGAGAGATGAAGAGAAAAAGAGAGACAGAGAGAGACAAGGAGACAGAAAGAGACAAGGAGAGAGAGAGACAGACACAGAGAGAGGGACACGGAGATAGTCAGTCAGCGATAGAAACAAAGAGAGACAAACAGAGAAACAGGGAAACAGAGATAGAGAGAGACAGTCAGAGATAGACAGAGAAAGAAAAAGACAGAGAGAAACAGAAAGACAGAGATAGACAGCCAGACAGAGATAGAGACAGAGAGATACAGAGAGATAGTCAGAGATAGACGGAGACAGAGAGAGAAAGAGACAGATATAGAGGGAGAGATGTCTGGCTACTTGAAGTCCATCATTACTAGTCAGGAAGTCAGACAAGTTTGTCCCATATACCAGACATCATGCTCAGTCCCTTCAAAGAGCCCCCATTCTAAGGGGGGGTCGGGTAGGAGTGCATCCCTAAGATGGTGCACTCGGAGGGTAACCCCAAAGGGAAGAGTCATTTGAATTGTCTTGAAGGGAGCCAGGGAAGCCCAGAAGTGAAGATGAGAAGGGTTTGCTTTTCAGGTGGGGACAGTTAGGGAGTGGGGAGATGGGCGACGGGTGTCACTGGGAGCCCTGAAAGGCTGGGGTGTAGGATCACAGTGTGCGTGAGGGGAGGCAAGGATGAAAAAACTAGAGAGGCAGGAAGGGACCAGGGGATAAAGGAAGTCAACTGATAAACAGAATTTTATATTTGATGATGGAATCAATGGGGAACCTGTGGCGCTGACTGCACAGCAGGCTTCCTCGATCAGACCTGAGCTTTGAGCAAACCCCTTTTGTGGAGATTAAAGCTATTCTACCTACAAGAGAGACGGATTAAAACTGTTCTACCTCCAACAAGAGAGACTGAGGCAGAGGTCTGACCCAGGGGCACTTTATCAAAGGGTCGTTGGGCCCCTGAAATGAAGCGGACCCCAGATCTTCCTCATGACCCGAGGCAGCTCCTTCTTCCAGGGCCTTATGTCTATGGGGCTAAATGTTATTCTGGGGCGGCCGCACTAAACACAAAATCCTTCCACCGAGTGAGCAAAAGGGTCAGGGTCACACGGTGGCTGAAGCAAGGACATCTCCACTGGCTTCTCCTTCATTTGGGCCCGAAGAAATGGTACAAATTATCACCGCAGGTGACCCCAGGAAGTGGTCATGAGGGGACCCGCTGCTTCTATTGGACAAGTAAGCGATGGTCTGGAGGCAGGAGAGTATGTTGGGGAGCTTTCCATGGAGCTGTGATCTCTGCGGGGCTCGGTCATGGTGACGAGGCACAACAATGGGGGAGGCCTGGAAATGTGGTTATTGGTCCCATTTTGAAACTTCCTTAGGAAATGATGATTATAATGATCACAGCTAGAATCTGCATGGTACTTTAAGGTGTACAAAGTGCTGACAAGTACAACCCATTTTGTCACCCTCGGTGGTGGGTGATATTGTCCTCATTTTACAGATGAGAAAGCTGATCAGGGCCAAGGAAGGTGGAGGGACTTGTTGAAGGTCACCCAGCAAGTGTCTGTTTCCTCTGTGAACTGGACACGGACGAGTCTTCTTGTCCCTCAGTTCTGTTCCCTGCCCATTGTTTCATGTTGTCTCTCACAAAAGGAAACGGGAGCGTTTGGGTGTGAGATGGAAGGCAGGACTTAGTCCTGATTTTAACCAGCCTGAAGAGTTTTGAGTTCCTCCTGATCCTGGTGCAGAAGTGGCAGTGGTGGGAGAGTGGGAGGCTCGGAGGCTCTTCCGAGTCCTGATAGATGTGATCTTGGATGGGCTCGGGACAGCCATCAGCTGGTGGTGGAAGGAAGAGGTAAACTGAGGGTCAGTGATCATACGGGAAGAGCGGGGACCCTTGTGGTCCAATTCCAGCTCAGACTGGGTAAGCTTGGAGAAGCCGCTTAATCTCTGGGAGCTTTTGTTCTCACCTGAGAAAAGGGTTATAGAGAAGAGCCTGCTTTCTGACCTTAAAAGTGTATGGGAAGGAGGGCTAATGAAGGAAGGATTTGGTGCAAATGAAAAGCCACATCTGAACTTTCTGTCAGTGTAGGAAAGTCACACATCAGCATCTTATTGACATGCATGTGTGTGTGAGTGTGAGTGAGTGTGTATGTGTGTGTGTGTGTGTGTGAGTGTGAGTGTGTGTGTGAGTGTGAGTGAGTGTGTTGTGAGTTGACATTTAAAGGAACCAGCACCTCGATGATGTGCCTCCCTGCCATTTGCTACATGGGAGACTTCAGGGAACTTCCCCCTTGGGCAAGATCCAGGACGCTCCCTCTCCCTGAGCTGTCACCTTGCCCTTCATTCTGCGTTGGCTGCTGTACATTCTCCTATGAGGATGTGCTGTGTTCCTGTTTTCCTACAGACTTGGACAAATGGGTTTATCTGTTATTTTCTAGGTCATTGTCCCCTTTGAGTATGAATGCCAAACAATAACAAAATAAATGAAACTAATATATGAATCTCTCTAAATCTGTTTCCTTATCTATAATAAACAAAACCTGTGGCACTTATCTCAGAAGAGTGTTGTGACAATTATATAATATATATAATATAATATAAGCAAAGTTGTATATATATATGTATGTGTGTATATATATATATATATATATATATATATATAGCTTGGAACATGTCTTCCTCATGAGGGGAGAGTGATTAGGAACGCGGCTTAAATCTTTTCCATGGGCACACCCTCCTTCTACTTAAACCTTGAAAAAAAAGTTTTAAGGAGAGGTCCCAGCTTCTGTTGGGAAATTGTGAACGAGGGTAATGTTTCCTTGGTAGCTCCATGTTTTTGCCTATAATGGAGCATTGGCCATATATCTATGTTTAAGTTAAACTAGAGTTGTTATTGTTGTTGTTTTCCCTGGAGCACAAGAGTAAAGGGAAAAAAAAAATTTTTTTGGAAAATAAATCTGTTTTTGTTGTTGTTGTTTTTTATTTGTTTGTTTGTTTAGCTATAATCAAGTAAGAAATAAGACAGGGAAAGAGCTCTTAACCCTTACCCCCACCCCTTTTATAAACATTTATGACTCGCCTTTAAGATATTTTGATCAAAGTTTGCCTCCCATGTGGTCATTTCAGAATGTCAGCAATTAATGTTTAGAATTATATGTTACCATTATAAAAACCATTTGAATAAGAAAAGTTGTTTGTTGTCATTTAGTTGTTTCTGCTGTGTTTCACTCTTTGTGACTCTGGGGTTTTCTTGGTAAAAATCCTGGAGTGGTTTGGCATTTCCTTTTTTAGCTTATTTTACAGAAGAGGAAACTGAGGCACATTGGAATAGGTGACTTGTCCAGGGTCACATAGCTCTTTTGTCAGCTTTTCTGACTCTAGGCTGCTGCTCTATCCATCGCTCCAACCAGCTGCCCGGAGAAGAATTGTTGAGAATGAAAAAGTTCAACTCTCATGAATTGGAATTTGTAGAGTATTAAGAGAGCTAATATTCTCTGAAGAGTGAAGGACAAGTAAATAGGAAGGGAAGAAAGGTCAAGGAAATGACCTCAGTATGAATTGGCTAAATTTCTCCCATGATACACGGTCTTAGAGGAGTCTTCCAATCAGAGAGAGAGAGGCCATGGGGCAGAGAATCCTCTCAGTGTATAAATTTCAGGGTCGGAGTGATGCTTCCCGACAGGACCCTTCCTGTGCTCAGGAGGGCTCAATAATATCTGATGACTTTGGATTTCATAGAAGTTTAACTGGAAGCCAAGGAAGGGTATCCTCCCCTGTGCCCCGTGGTCTCCCATTGGAAGGACCCTCTCCCAGTCACACAGAACGATGGTTCTTCTGGGTGTAATTCTGTTCTCAGAGCCCAGTTGTAATGTCACGCCTGGAACATTCCCTTCAGAGTTGGTTTGGTTTATGGTGCTGTTTTCTGCCACCAAAGATAAAGAACAAGGTCTGGCTTCTGAAATGTCTCTCTGGGTTCTTGGGGAGTTGGATTCAGTGACATTTTCTCAAGTTAGAGAATGTAAGAGGTTGACATATTGATGAGTATTAAGTTCCAGGGAAGAAAGGGACTACTTTTTTTTCATTTTATAGGATCATAAAACATCTGTCTGAACTGTCTGGTTGATATATCTTAGGGGATTTCCAAGCCCATTCTTTTTCTGCTGTAAAATGTGGGTCCCTTTCTCTGTCTGGGATAGTGGTGACAAGAATAAGAGCTACTCGTGTGTCTCCAGAGCTTCTGAGTTTAGGGAGCACTTTCTTTACAGTGATCCAGGAAGGAAAAAATGTAATTAGTGTACTTTATTCCCAGAAACTTTCATCCTCACCATCATTTATCATCATCATCCTCATCATTTTAAAAATATTTCCCAATTACACTTAAAATTTTTTTTAGCAATCATTAAAAATGAATTCAAAATTCTCTCTCTCCTTCCTCTCCATTCTCATTGAGAAGGTAAGAGATTTGATATCGTTTATTCATGTGAAGTCATACAAAACATATTTCCGTATTAGTCAAAAGGCAAAAGAAAGTGTAAACAAAGCTATAAGGTTTAAAAACTTTGATTTCTTCTGCATTCAGGATTCACCAGTTCTTTCTCACTCTGGCATTTTTCATCATGGGTCCTTTGGAATTGTCTTGGATCATTGTCTTAATTGGAGTAGCTAGGTCTTTCAGTTGATTACTCTCAAAATACATCTGTTACTGTGTTCAGTGTTCTCCTATTCTGCTCACTTTATTTTGCATCAGTTCATATAAGTCTTCTTAGGGTTTTCTAAAAAATCCTACTCATCATTTCTTTCTAACCTAATAATACTCCTTCATAATCATATACCACAACTTGTTCAGTAATTCCCCATGGATGGATATACCCTTGCTTTCCAATTCTTTGTCACTACAAAAAGAGCTGCTATAAATATTTTTGTGCAAATAGGTGTTTTTTTGGTGGTGGTCAAAACCACATGGTATCACTGAAACAGGTTAGGTACACAAGATCCAATAGTCAATGACTGTAGTAATCTAGTATTTGATAAACTCAGAGACTCCAACTTCTGGATAAGAACTCCCTATTTGTCAAAAATTGCTGGGAATTGAAAAATAGTGTGGCAGAAACTAGATATTGATCCACCTCTAACACCGTATACCAAGATAAGGTCAAAATGGGCTCATGACTTAGCTAGAAAGGGTGATACCATAAGCAAATTAGAAAAAACAAGGGGTAGTCTACCTCTCAGATCTGTAGCGAAGGAAGGGATTTATAATAAAAAAAGAACTAGGGAACATTATGAAATGCAAAATGGATAATTTTGATTATATTAAATTAAGAAAGTTTTTTTTTTAAACAAACAAAACCAATGCAGCCAAGATTAGAAGGGAAGCAGAAAACTGGGGGAGAAATTTCCATCCAAGGATTCTGATAAAGGCCTCATTTTAAAAATATATAGAGAACTGACTCAAATTGGTAAGAATACAAGCCATTCTCCAATTGATAAATGGTCAAACGATATGACAATTTTCAAATGAAGAAATTAAAACCATTTTCTAGTCATAGGAAAAAAAAATGCTCTATTCACTGTTGATTAGAGAAATGCAAATTAAGACAACTCTGAGCTACCACCTCACACCTCTCATATTGACTAAGATGATAGGAAAGGATAATGATGAATATTGGAGAGGATGTGGGAGAACTGGGACACTAATACATTGTTGGTGGACTTGTGAAATGATCTAATCATTCTGGAGAGCAATTTGGAACTATGCTTAGAGACTTATCCAACTGCGTTTACCTTTTGGTGCAGCAGTGGCTACTGAGTCTATATCCCAAAGAGATCATAAAAGAGGGGAAAGAACTCACATGTACAAAAATGTTTGCACGAGCCCTTTGTGTAGTGGCAAGAAACTGGAAAATGAGTGGATGCCCATCCATTGAGGAAGGGCTAAATAAATTATGATATATGAATGCAATGGAATATTATTATATTATTTTCAGAAAAACCTGAAAAGATACAGTAATAACAAGATTTATGTGATGATCCATTGTGATGGATTTGGCTCTTCTCAATAATGTGGTGATTCAAGGCAATTCCAATAACCTTGGGATGGAAACCATCCACATCCAAAGAGAGAACTATGGAGACTGGATGTGAATCAAAGCATACTATTTTCACCTTTTTGTTAGTTTTTTTTTTCTTGTGTTTTTCCCTCTTGGTCTGATTTTTCTTACACAACATGACAAACATGGAAATATATTTTAAAAGACTGCATGTATTTAACTTATATCAGATTTCTTGCTGTCTTGGGGAAAGGGAAAGTAAGAGAGAGAAGAAGAAAAATTGGATTCTTGCAAAAATGAATGTTGAAAATTATCTTTACATGAATTTGGAAAGGTAAATACTAGTGGAAAAAAAACAAATAGGTGCTTTTCCCTTTCCTATTTTCTCTTTGGAATCCAGAACTAGTGGTGGTATTGCTGGATTAAATACCCTGCACAGTTCTATAGCCTTTTGTTTAAGAGTTCCAAATTGCTTTCCAGAATGGCTGGATCAGTTAAGATCGTGTCCCAATTCTTCCACATCATTTCCAACATTTGCCATTTCCCTTTTATGTTGTGTTAAGCAATCTGATAGGTGGGAGCTGGCATCTCAGATAATTTTAATTCATTTAAATCACTACTTATTAGAGAAGTGGAAATGACAATTCACACTTGTGGAAGTGTCTTGGATCAGTTTATTGCCGAGAATAGCTAAGTCATCATATTAAATTGCAGTTACTGTGTACAAAGTTTTCCTGGTTCTGCTGACTTCACTTTGCATCAGTTCATGGAAGCTTTCCCAGGTTTTTCTGAAAGCGTCCTGCTTATCATTTCACATATCACAATAACTTCCATTGCAACATATGCCATAAATTGTTTAGTCGTTTTAAGATGGATAGACGTTGTTGCCGCTTCCAATTTGTCAAGACTCCTTCATTCCTAGTTCCTTATCTTGCACTGATTAATAGAAGCGTGTAGCAATTGCTCACAACTAGATGACATCTTGGACGGATCGATTTTGTAACTCAATCAAAGAGGTGTTTGTTCTTACTTAGGGCATAGAGCATCCATGTCGGTTCCAAGGGAAGTACATAATGCCTGGCTCCTCCAGTTATTGGTGACATATCTAAATTACTTTGTGTCTACTCATGCATGTCACATCCTTCCTCCACCCAGCCAGCATCATTGTATCCCTAGCACCCACTTATGTGCTTTCACTGAGCAAGTGCTGAACAAGTGTTTTTTACATGGGATTGACTAAGCCTTTGTCCATGTGACTTCCAGCCCTCCAGCCATGAACTTGATCCCATTGCCGCCATCATGGTGTAACATCAATGAGACTCCGTGGGATCCTTTGTCCCCAATATCCCGCACTGACCATGTTGTGATCACATCCAAGTAGATCTGTCAAGGAAATTATGGATCCCCTCACTTATTGGGATTACTCTGCACTGAATATGAATATAGTTTGACAGTCAACTCTCCTTTTCTTGTCCATCTATGTAACCCTTAGCCAATCACTTCCACCAATTGTAGTGGGATCAGGTACTAAAGAGTAAATATTGATACCGAGACTCTAAAACAGAACACTTCTGCACCAAGTCATCCATAAGGTAAACAGCTAGTTCAATTACTACTTAATGATTACGAACAGATGATTTTCCAAATGATTTTCATTTAAACTCACTTATTTAAAGCTTAACTGATAAATCTCTCTGCTTTGGCTGGAAGAAGTCCCGGTTCCCTAAAACTGCAGCCCTGTGGTGTTTCATACTCTGTTTCATGCCAGTAGGGATGCTCAGATCCTATGATCCGGAAGAAGTGTTAATGAACTTTGAAACCCTTACTGAAGTGTCTTGTAGATAGAGTTCTCTTCTCTTTTCTTCCCACTGTGATCATTATTAGGATTTTATAATTTAAAACAAAATTAACTGATCAAATATTTAGAAAATGCCAAATGTTTTTGTCATATACATAGGTTTTAAGAATTCCCCCAGCAGCATCTAGATAAAAGGGTGTTTCCTTTCTAAGGGCACTTCTATTATACTGCTTTCTTAGATTTCACAAGGTAAGAAAGATTTTAGTTCTACTGATGTTATTGATCACGTGCTTGAAAATAATTTCTCTGATCCTGCCTGTTAGGTCATATCAGTCACATCCCAATGATTTATACAGTGTTCCCTATATGCCAGGATTGCTTTCTGAAAAGAACTTCAGAGCCAAGTCTCCCATTATATTTCAGACTGTAATTTGATGTTTGATTTTCAGCTGTAATCTGTGAAATGGATCAGCATTTTGTTAATTTTTCATGCCAAAATTAAAAGTACCATTTTCTCTTTTTATAGAATTTTTTCTTTCCAAATATATGCAAAGATAGTTTTTTCTACATTAACCTTTGCAAAGCTTTGTGTTCCAAATTTTTCTCCTTCCCTTTTCCCTTCCTCCCTCCTCAAGAGTAAAGCAATCTGTGTAATTCTTCTAAATTTTTTTCCCCCACATTCATCATGCTATACAAGAAAAATCAGATTAAAAGGGAGAAGAAACAGAAGAAAGGACAAATATTAAGCAAACAAACAAACAATAACAACAACAGCAAAGAGTAAAAATATTATGCTTTGATTCCCCACTTACTCGCCATAGCTCTCTTGGATATGGATGGTACTTTCCATCCTTAGGTCTCTTGGAATTGCCTTGAATCACACATTTTTTTTAAAAAAGGCTTTTTATTTTCAAATCATATACATAGATAATTTTCGACAATTTTTATCCCTGCCTTCCCCCCACCCCTTCTCCTAGAGGCAAGTAATCCAATATATGTTAAATATGGGCAATTCTTCTCTCTCTATTTCCACAATTATTCTGCATAAGAAAAATCAGATCAAACAGGGAAAAAAATGAGAAAGAAAACAAAATGCAAGCAAACAACAACAAAAAGAGTGAAAATGCTATGTTGTGATTCACACTCAGTTCCCACAGTCATCTCTCTGGGTTCAGATGGCTCTCTCCATCACAAGACTATTGGAAGTGGCCTGAATCACCTTGCTGTTGAAGAGCCATTTCCATCAGAACTGATCATCATATAATCTTGTTGCCATGTATAATGATCTCCTGGTCCTGCTCCTTTCCCTTAGCATCACTTCATGTAACTTCCTCCAGCTCTCTCTGAAATCCTCCTGCTGGTCGTTTCTTACAGAACAATAATATTCCATAACATTCGTATACCATAATTTATTCAGCCATTCTCCAACTGATGGGCATCCATTCAGCTTCTAGTTCCTTGCCACTACAAAAAGGGCTGCCACAAACATTTTTGCACATGTGGGTCCTTTCCCCTCCTTTGTGATTTCCTTGGGATACAGACCAGTAGAAACACTGCTGAATCAAAGGATACATACAATTTGATAGCCTTTGGGGTAGATTTCCAAATTGCTCTCCAGAACGGTTAGATCATTTCACAAATCCACCAATAATGTATTAGTGTCCACATCTCCTCCAACAGTTCCTGTCATCTTAGCCAATCTGAGAGGTGTGAGGTGGTACCTCAGAGCTGTCTTAATTTGCATTTCTTTAATCAATAGTGATTTAGAGCATTTTTTCATATGACTAGAAATGGCTTTAATTTCTCCAAATGAAAATGAACAAGTTACCAATTATGGAATGACTTGTAGCCTTATAAATCTAAATCAGTTCTCCATATGTTTTAGAAATGAGGCCTTTATCAGAAACACTGGCTTAAAAAAGCACCTTTTAAAGTGGCAAGTATTTCGTTCAACTGAATTCCTCTAAGGTTTGAATATTCTACTGGTTCTCTTCTGCACAAGTGAGATACTGTACGAAGTACTTTCGAATCATGTGCTTCTCCCAGTATGTTTAAATATTTCATCTCACTACAAAGGAGACCACTTTATTATTATTATTTTTGTTTCAGAACAAAAAAAATTACCCACATGAATTCTTGAGTTATAATTACTAATTGCCATATTGAAATCTCATTTTTCTTAAGGATATACATTTTTCAGCTGACTCATTTAAAAATATGGTGGCATTTTGAGCTCCTTGCAATTGTTTCTTTATTTCTTTAAATCACCAAAAGAGCAAAATCAATTTCTTTTATTTTCTTAATTGCTCTTCTAAAAGTCTTAAGCATAACTATCTGAGCCAGACTAAAGAAATAGCCCTTTCTCTAACAATCAATCAGATAATATGTATTTGCCAAACTTCCACACAGTGCTTCAAAGTCTTAAAAATGTCCTTTGTGATCTAATATTGATTGGGGAAGGGAGATGTGCAGTATTTGCCAAAGAGACATTTCTTCAGATCCTTTTTATTGCAAGGAAATCAAAACCCTCTTCTTTTTCATCTACTTGCTTAATTCTTCTATTCTTAATAATCTTCATTCTAGGGAATTTTCACTTCAAGTGAATACTTTAAGTAGTTATGACCTAAGACCAGTGAACTGCAACACTGTCATATATTATGGGGGTCTCAAAGGCAGAGGTTCCTCTTAGTTTTTCACTGTGGACTGTATCAGGTTTCATATGAAAGTTGCTTTTATGGAAGTTCAATTTTAATCTGTTATAGAGACAGCTTTCACTTGTCTCTATAACAGACTAAAATTGAACTTCTATAAAAGCAGCTTTCAGTTGGGTGCAGTTAAAAAGGCTGGTAATCAGCTTTGCTTTTGAACCAGCTTTATTTTGAATTGCTTCCTCTTTTTATAAATTTCAGTTTTGTAAGTTATTATTGTAGCTAACTGATCAGTCAGAAGAGACAAACTTGCTTCTCATCAAAAAAGGGGTTAATTTTATAGTGATTTTAAATGAATGGAAATCCTTCTTCCTCCAATTTAATTTTTAGATAAAACCAAATCAAATATAAGTGTATTGTCACTAATATCAACAATCACCAACTGCCAGAATTTCAAAGATCACGATCCACTTTCTCAATCAGTTTTTACTTTTACTTTTCAAAACTGAATTACTTTAAAAAGAGAAGGTGATACTAGAACTTTTAGGATATCATTGTGCACCTCACATCGATCCAATTAAATGTAAATTAAATTGACATATTTAAGTAGACTTAGAACTGTTATGTCAACTTCATTATCTCTCTGATAGTAAAGCATATGACTATTCTTTATGATCTACAATAAAATTCATCTCATTGTTAAATGATTGACAATAGCTTGCACTAAAAAGATCCTTTGGTTTGTAGTATAATAATTTCTTGATTTAAAGTATCTGCTCTAATTAAAAACATGAACGGAAATATTAATCAGAGCTATTAGGAATTGTACTACTGGAAAAACTCTCTGATAGAGACTGCAGGTATAATTTTTTGTCTTTCTTTTAAAATTACTCAAAGGTCATGTCCATTTCTTTAGTTCTTTTTTTTTTTTTTTAATTTAACCCACTGTCTATGTTCTGGTAAAATCCATCCTCAGCCACTCTTACCCTGACTTACATTTTTAACATGAAACATAGAATTTTTCTTATCTTTTAGTCGCTTCATGGTTTTAATACAAATTTTCACTCTCTCTGGGTTTACATGAGATGCTCCTTCACTCTGGGAGTCCCCAATGTTGGATCAATAACAGGATTTTCTCAGTCTTCTCAGCTTGGTTGTTTAAAAGCAGCAAGCAATAAAAAGTAAATGAATTCTAACTTGCCTTAGTTCTGTCCCTTTGGACCCTGAAGGTGATCTTTAAAAAAGCCCACATTTACACTATTTACACTCTGCATTAACCATGTTATCCTGTTTAAGCTTTTTAAAAGTACACCCTTTAAACCACTTTGGAATCATTGATCAAAATTATTGATCATAAATGATGGTGATGGGTTTTGTTGAGAGTCGAGAAGTTAGAGGTCAAACCTTGATCTTTAAATTAGTTCTTTATCACCAGTTTAAGTATCTAATTAGATTCTGTGTCAATGACCCCCAAAGTCTATTACCATTTTGCCCTTTGGGTTCATAGAAGCTGCCTTGGAATCTTTGGCCTTCACAGCCTCCCTTTTTCTTTAAACAGTCCTGAGTGAGATTTATTTATTTATAATGGCATTTATTATAAAATTATAATTTGTTTACTTAATTAAATTTATTTTTAATTTTTATTTATTTCTTATTTTCATTATTTATTTATTCACTCACATCACTTCTATTACTTATTTATTTATCCATCTATTTATTTATTTATGGTTTTTATTTATTTATTTTTCCATTTATTTATTTACTCATTTATTGTTCACTCATATTATTGTTCGTTCATTTATTTATTTCTGTTCATTCATTCATTATTTATTTATTATTTGTCTTTTTATTTTAATTAATTATTTATTAAATAAAAACTAAAGTGTATTTAATTTAAATTAATTTAAAATAATAATTTATTAATAATTTATTTATTAGCAATAAAAACACTCCCTTGTTTGGTGAAGACGTGGAGTGTGGAAAGGGGCTATGAATGAGGCTAAATTGGCGTAATAGTTTTGAATTTGCCTGTTTTTTTCATGCCCCCCCTAGTTTAGTGCTCTTAAAAGCTCTGCCTGATCTTAGACAGGGACTGATTGAAAAAGGCAACCATCCTGATCCTTGCATCCCAGGATCTGGCCCAGCTAATCACTGGCATAGCATAAGTGCACAATTTCATTGTTGTGCTTGTTGTTCAGTCGTGGCCAAGAGCTGGGACCCCCCTGACCAAGTGCTCCAGAGCCTTCTGTCCCCCACTCGCTCTTGTCTGTCCAAGTTTCAAAATGAAAGTAAAAAGGCCGTTAATGTAGACCTAGAGTCAGACTGGCCACCTGCAGTTTGGGGAGCTCCCCTGTATCTCGCAGAACCTGATGGGAAGCGAAGGGGCAGTGGAGCCTCCCAGAGGGTCTTCCCTGAGGGAGCCGGCAGGAAGAAGTGATGTCTGGGCAGTGCTATTGGGGGTCTGTTGGAGACGGTGGCGGGAGCTGGGAGCTGCCCTCTGTATTCCACCAATCGCCAACAACGTGGGCCAAAAACATGACCTGTCACAAAAGGCAACTGAGGCAGAGAGCTGAGCATGTGTCAGTTTATTAGAGGGACCCGTAATCCTTAACCAACCGATTTGACAGCCTCCCTTTGGATCAAGGATCCCTTTGCTCCCAGTCGTGGGGGTTTATTGATATTCAGAGGTAGTTAAACATCAAAGTTCAGGATTGGTCAGTTGTAAAATGGGGGAAATCTTATGACGGATTAAAGGAGATGCATCAGCACAGGTGTTTGGTCAGTAGGACTCCGGAAGGGGCGTGGGAAGCTTGGGATCTTAGGTGAGAGAGCAGAGAGACCCGGGGTCCTGCGGTCCTTGGAGCGGGTTCTCCTCACGCATCTGTGGGGAGTGGGGAGTGCGGAGACCAGGCCTCTCCCTCTGTCTCTAACATAAGCCTAACTGAGCGTAAATCCATCCCCTCACTTAAATCTGTCATACAGTAATCATGTAATGGGTTAATTAATCCCAACCTCCGTGACTCCATGGGGAGCACTGCCACCAGCCGAGTTCTCGTGTACGCCATCAAAGCCCCCGGGAACACTCAGCAAAACCCACTGACCTGAGGAAAAGGGGAAGGAGGAGGAGCAGCGGTGCTCCCACAGACCCTTTCTGCTTGTTGGCTTAAAACCTGACTTCTCATGGCTATGCCATAGTGACAGATCCACTTGTGGTGGCCGCTAGAAGGTGCCCTGGAGCACAGAGAGCCGGGCTGGGGCGGGGGAGACTCGTCTTCCCGAGTTCAAATCTGATCTCAGACGCTTCCTAGCCCCGGGTGACACTGGGAAAGTCACCGTCCCTGTTTGTCTCCTTTTCCTCCCCTACACCATGAGCCGGAGACAGAAATGGCAAACCTCTGGCTCCCATTATGGTGACTATAGTGACAAAGCATCTTCTTCCGTGTTCATGCTCATTGATCCTCATGAAAACACGATGTTGTTGTTCGGCTGCTTGACTCGGATCCATTTGGGGTTTTCTTGGTGGGGATCTCCGAGGGATTTGCCATTTCCACTCATTTCACAGACGAGGAAACCGAGGTGAGCAAGGTGGGGAGACTTGCCCGATATCACACAGCTACTAAGCATCGGAGGCCAGGTTTGAACTTGGGAAGATGAGCCTCCCTGCCTCCAGTCTCCAGGCTGTTCACTGTGGAGCCCACAGAGGCCCAGAGTGGAGTTTACTGTCCCCCTTTTGAGACACAGGGAAGTTGAGGACCAGCTCTGATACTCTCCATCTTTCCTGCTAACTCTTCTGGCTTTGTGCCTCCCAGGAAAAGTCAGGTGGCTACGTAAGGATGGAAGCATTTATTATTTATCCTGGGGGGGGGGTGTCTGCCAGCCCCAGGCCTCCCCAGCCTGATGCCATTTTTAGAATCTGTGCAACATTAAAGAGCATTGCTTCCAGCCCCATCTTCCCCATCCCTGGGGCTTCGTCACCTTCCAGCCAGACCCGGCTCTCACCAAGGCCTGGGGTCTAAACTCCTTTGCAAAGATGCTGTTTCCTGCCCTTGGGGGCCAGTTTCTTATCTTTCTCTCCATCTTCTGTTCCAAGGCCTTTCCAGCTCTGCTATTCTCGTGTCCCAAGTCACCAGGTCCCTCCTAGCTGGACCCTCGTGCCCTCTGAGTCCCTTCCAGGCCCGGATCCCAGGGCCCTCCGAGCAGCCTTTCCCACTTGGGCCATCTGGAGGCAGAAGGAACTTGGGGGTTAACTGTGTCACGAGCTGTTGGGGCTCTGCGGTTCCGCCCTGGCCCGGGCTCTAACAGGTCTCCTCTCCTGCCTTTGACCTGACCTGATCTGGCAGAAGGCCGGCATCTGAGAGGCCCTTGGAAGGTAGGAGCCCAGGGCAGCAACTCTTCCGGGGCCGTGCCAGACAGTTTAGAGATGGAGCTCCAAGGGGCAGGGAGCTCAGAGGCCACAGATGTACCCCAGCAACCTCAACAGACCAAAGAGTAAACTGAGGCACTGGGAGGAAGGAACCCGGGGAGCAGCAAGTCCCTTGGCTCACATTAGGTTCCCCGGCAGAGCTGGCCCTGGCTTTGTGTGATTTTGAGAGGTGACATTTGACATGGCCCTGCCCACTCAGGCTCCTTCCTATCTCCAGGGAGGCCGGGCCTGTGCCCTGGAGGCCTCCTTGGCCTCTATTCTGTGTCTCCCAGTCCTGGCTGCACAGGTGGGTCCCTCACTCTTGGCCTTTCAAGCGTGCGGGTGCAGAGCTGGGAGGAGTCACCAAGCAGTCCCCCGCGCTTTTCAGGGGGAGAACCTGAAACCAGACAGACGAGTATCACCCGGGCCACCGAGACCCAGCCTCCTGTGCATCAGGTGGAGGAGGGAGGGGCTCAAGGGGCGCAGACTGCTTGTTTTTTCTAGCAGGGAATGAAGAACAGAACAGAGGAGAACAGCAGTGAATGGAGCTGCCCGGCCGGGCCCAGACTGGTGAAAGGCCATGGTGTGGGCTCCCTGTGGATGGCATTGGGCAATGTGCCAGGCAGAACCAGGGCCCTGGGCACCCATGGGAGCTGGCGTTCTATCTAAGGGTCCTGGACTGGGCCAAGAATGAGCCTCTTATCCCTGAAGCCCGTCCTCAGCTTTCACTGAAGGCTGGCATTTCATTCACGGCTGGCGAGAACCTCCCCCCCCAAAATATCAGTGTAGAAGGGCAGCTGGGTGGCTCGATGCTGGATCTGCAGTCAGGAAGACGTGAGTTCAAATCCAACCTCAGGCATTTACTAGCTGTGTGACTCTGGACAAGTCGGTTCACTCTGCCTGCCTCAGCTTCCTCATCTGTAAAGTGAGCGGGTAAAGGAAGTAGGAAAGCACTCTGGCATCTCTGCCAAGAAAACCCCAGATGGGTCACGGACAGTTGGCCCTGACGGATGGGAAACCTGGGACAACTGAGGCAAAGGGGAATGGCTCCCCAGGAGGGCTTCTCAGCTCCCAGGCTGGGAGGCAGTGGCCTTCCTTCTCAGGAATAAAGGCTTGAGAAAACCTCCTAGAGAAGGGAAAGCATCTTCCCCAGGACAGAGCATTTGTGAACCAGAACCAAGACCCACCCTGAGGTTTTCTGAGCCTCTATGACACCCCCTTTGAAAGGGAGCCTGAAACCCGGCCCCGGGCTCCCCAGCTGTGTGTCCGGAAGGTGGGAATGATGCTTTGCGCTGCCACATTGCCCGTGTCCCAGAGAGCGAGGCTCACTGAAAACCTCCAGACGCGCCATCTCCGCTGGCTATTTTTATTCCTTGATTCATCATCTCCCTTCTCCACCCACCAAGCTCCATCCTCTCCCAGCAGCTGCAAGTCTCCACTCCTCAGCCAGCCTGGGACTCTCCTTGGTCCTGAACCAACTCTCCTCAGAGAGAAGAATTTGTGAACGTTCCAACTCTCAGATAGATTTATTTAATCAGCAAGCATTTATTGAGTGCTTACTGTATTCCCGGTTCTGTGCCGGCAAGAGCCGGGGATGCAGACCCAGTGCTGGACTCGGCAAAATTGCAAAACTTCAGAGCCGCAAAAGCAACAAACCGGGCTTGACTTATTGTGTTGTGGGTTGTTTAGATCCCGGCTTCTTAACCTGGGGGCTGTGACTCAGAACTGACTGGGGGGGGGGGCGCAAAATTATGAACTAGTATAAGGAAGTGCTTGATTTGTATATACTGGGGTTAGGGTCGTAAGGCCTTATATACCGGGAGTTGGGCACAAATTTCTCAGGTGAAAGGGGGCAGGAGGGGGGAAAGTTTGGGAAACTTGGGACTTTAGATTAATAAAACAATGGAGACAATCTTGATAATGCAGGTTAAACTTAAAAGTATCTCCTTCCCTTCCCTTTCCTTTCCTTTTTTTCCAGGGAGCAAATTGTTAAATATTTCCCAGCATGCTCTTGGTCCCTGCCCTCATGGAGCTGCTATTCTTAAAGGGGGAAATATATATATGTGTGTGTGTGTATATATATTTATATACATGAATATACTTTCCCCCCTTTATATATAATACATATTTAAAATATATTATATATATTATAATTATAATATATTACATGTATATATTATAATATATTGCATATATGTATATAATATAATATAAACATAGCAGCCTGAAGCGAGGGACTGGCAACATCTTCCTACAGAGAAAAGCTTGAGCTTTTTACTATAGGAAATTTAGGATTCTAAGAGGCTGAAGTCAGGCGTGATGGGCTATAATCTGTGATGACAGAGATGGCCAGGGTGGCTGGATCATGGACTTTGGGGGAAAGAATGCAAATCTGGCTCCAGACCCTCACTGATATGACTCTGGACAAGTCCTTATTCTCTGTCTGCCGCAGTTTTCTTATTTGTAAAATGGGATTTTTTTTTTTTCCTGAGGAAGTTGGAGTTAAGTGACTTACCCAGGGTCCCACAGCTAGGAAATGTTAAGTGTCTGTGGCTAGATTTGAACTTGGGTCCTCCTGACTTCAGGGCTGGTGCTCTCTCCACTGCGCCACCAAGCTGCCCCAAATTAAAATAGTATTTTAGTGCTGTTAAAATGGGAATTTTAATAGCATTCACCTCTCAGAGTCATTGAGAGGAGCAAATGAAGGACAGTTTCTGAAATGCTCAGTATAGGGCCTGGCAAACGGCAGGCAGTGCCCAAATGTCAGCTGCCATATGCTTACTAATTGTGACTATATTCCAGGAGGTCAGACTCCTCGGAGAAGAGGGGGCAGGAGGTCTCTTGTATCCCTAGTGTAGGGAGGGGAGCCCTGCACATAGTGGGCAGGACCCAAACATTAGCTATCACCATGACACCGTCATTGTTACACTGAAGATGGAGCTCCTTGAGAGTCGTCTGCGTCCTCTCCATCTCTCCTGTCCCCAGCACAGGGATGGGGCCCTGCCCGGAAGCACTCGCATGGGTTTGTTTAAATGGGTTGAAATGAGTTAAGAGGAGGACAGGTCCCTGCCATGGGAAAAGTGGGGGAGCCTGGGAAGTAGGGAAGGTCCTAGAAGGAGGGGAGTCCACGGGAAACCCTGCTGCATTTTGAAGGGGAAGAGATCCTGGTGACTGAGAGGGTCTGAGACTTCCTGAGTCTAGGCCCAGTGCTCCGCCCACTGCACCACCCGCCCGCCTCTTCAGCTCCAGACCCTTAACCGTGTGGTATCCCAATTTCCTCCTGAATAAAATCTTCCCATCCCACCTTGGAAAACAGAAAAGGTGGCATTTTGTCCCCGTTTTTAAAGAAGGGAAGGCAAAGGAGTCTGCAAACTGGAGAGCAACGGGCTGAATTTGTATTCTGGTGCGAGCACTTCTGGATGCCTAATTTGACTGATCTTTTACTGTGAAACTCCCTCTGTCTCTGCATATCTCCCTTCCCCTGCTCGTTCAGGAAGCCGTCCCTGCCACAAAATACAGAGAAAAAGTTCTTTGGCAAAATGGCAAACACAACAACGGAGTCTGACATATGGGAAAGGTGTATGGGGGGGGAAGCTGACAGAGGCAAAAAGGGGGAGCAGGAAGGGGCTGCCTCCTCGGCCATTTTCTTCTGCAGGGGGGCTGAGGCTTGACTCCTCTCTGTAAGGCTCCATGTGCAAGGTGGGGACCAGAGGTCTAAGGGGTCCCTTATCCCTCCAAGACTGGGAGCCAGAGAAGCACAGGAGCCCGTGCTTGTGTTGTGAAGGGGCAGCCGGAGAGCCGGAGACCCTGCTTTCCTAACCTGGCTCCATTCCTTTGTATCTGGGTGACCTCAGATAAATCATTTCACGCCTCGTGGTTCTCATTTCCTGGTCTGTCCCATGTGAAGGTTAGACAAGATAACCCCGAGATCGATCCATTGATTTCTGTCTATCTTTATATCTGGCCGTCCATCTAGCTCTATCTCCATTTATCCATCTGCCTATATTTATAACTATATTCTATCTATCTCTATCTATCTATCAAGCCATCTGTCTATTTTTCTCTGAGACCATCTCCATATCTTTCTTTAGCTAAATGTATATTTGCCTTCTAGCTCTCTATCCATTCCTTTCTCTCTCTCTCTTTCTCTCTCTCTCTGTCTGTCTCTGTCTCTGTCTCTCTCCTCCTCTCTCTCTGTCTCCCTCTCTGTCTCTCTCTCTGTCTCTCTCTCTCCCCCTCTCTCTGTCTCTCTCTCTGTCTCTCTCTCTCTCTCTCCCTCCCTCCCTCCCTCCCTCCTACTCTGTCTGCCTGTCTTTCTGTCTATGTACCTGCCTTCCTCTCTTCATCTCTCCCTCATTTCCTCCCTTTTTCTGTCTCTTCCCCCATCTCTTTCTCTGTCCATCTCTGCCTGTCTGTCTATCTGTCTGTTTCCCTCCCTTGCTCCCTCCTTCTCTCTTCTTTCTCTTTTTGTGCCTCCCCACCTCCTTCTCTCCCCTCATATCCTGGCTTTTGTAGGTGCGAGTCCATTTCTGAGAATTTGAAGTTTCTTAGAGGAGAGAATTGTGGGGAAATGTGCTGACCATCGTGTTAAGCTGGGAAGGCAAATTTTTAAAAAGAAAGTTTTTGTCTCCAGGAGTTTCCAAGGGGAGGCCAGCACACCATAGTAAGCTGAAAAGTTGCCCAGGGAGCTGTGAGAGGGCAGCTGGCGCCGGGGCATCCTGCACCTGGAGCCAAAATCCAGCAGAGCAATGGGTAGGAAATGAAAAAGAAACCATGCCATGTCTTTCAGTCCCCAGAAAAGTTCCCTTCCACATCGGCAGAGCCAGCGGAGCAGCCATTGCTTCTTGGTTGCCTTTGATCCATTGCTTCGCTGGGTCTTGCAAGTTGCTAGCAGACCCCACTCGTCTGCCACAAACTCCAGCATGAGTGGCCGCCATCACAGGGCTTGAAGGGTTCCACTCTTCCCACTTGTGAGCGTGTAGCTGAAGTCTGATCCATCCTGGAGCCCGTATTCTTTCTTTTAAGGCAGGAAAGAGAGAAACAAGAGGGACCGAAGTACTGAGGTCAAGTGTTCCCGGCTCCATTTCAGGCTGCTGGGCCTCTGTCTTTCTCCCCACCTAGAGGCTTCTCTCAGGCCTTCCATCCTAACTCAAGTGCAGCCAGTTAAGAAAGAGAGGAAGATGCTTCTTAGAGAATAACTCACAAGTTACCCCTAGAGTCCCGAGAGGGGATAGATAGAAGATTCACCCTAGCGATCCCACTCACAAATACAAGTAAGGATTGGGCAAAGGACCCCCCAGAGTGTATAGCCAACACGGCCGGGGCTACCGCAGGATTCCAGGAATCTTTTGTGAGACAAATGGTTATTAACGGCCAGTGACTTGGGGAGAACTCGAGTTTCTCTCTTTTAAAAGTTTAGCCTCCTGAAGTACATTGGTGATGGTGAAATCAGACTAAGCCCCCACCAAGATGGGGGAGCCATTGTGCTACTCTGGCTTGTGGGGGATACATTCCTTGACTAGACTGCCCAAGGCTAAGGGGAGCTTAAAAAGAAAATGATGAACTTAAAGTTCAGGCCAAGTCCCTCATTGCAATATCCATCCTTTCATTAATTGTTAACCAATCAGAGTTGATTCTACCCTTGGGAACACCTCTCTTCCAATGAGCATATAAGCCTTGAATCTCTAACTGTGATGACAGCGCGAGCAAGCAAAGAGAGACAGAGACACACAGGGACAGGAAAGAGACAGAGAAAGAGAGAGAGAGACACACAGAGAGAGACAGAGACACACAGGGACAGGAGACAGAGAAAGACAGAGACACAGAGAGAAAAACAGAGAGACAGAGACAGAGAGAGACAGATACAGAGACAAACAGAGACAGAGAGAAAAACAGAGACAGAGACAGAGAGAGACAGATACAAAGAGAAACAGAGACAAACAGAGAGAGACAGACAGACAGAGAGAGAGAAATAGAGACAGAGAGAAAAAGAGAAACAGAGAGAGACAAAGAGAGAAAAAGAGAGACAGAGACACAGAGAGAAACAGAAAGACAGAAACAGAGACATAGAGAAAAAGAGACACAGAGAGAGAGAGACAGAGACACAGAGAGACAGAGAGAGAGAGATAGAGAGACAGAGAAAGACACAGAGAGAGAGAGAGCAAGCGCCAAAAGACCAGCCATTCGTTACCATGCTGGAATTGTTAACAAAATGATTCAATTACCCAGAAATTCAGTTTCTCGGCCCCTTTTCAGTGGGGTAACACATTTCCTTTGAGGAAAACCTGAGCATTTGTGGAGAGAAGTTGATGAAGTGAGTGCAGCGCAGCGCCGGACACGGCTCCTGAGAAGTCATTTCACATCTGAGTGGGAGCAAGAGAATGACCTTAGAAGCAGCTCGGAAAATGATGCCGGGAGGAGTGTTTCCCGCCATGTACAAGGAGCTATTTCCCCCCTACGATTTCCCGCCTGCCCCCGATTTGAACAAAACAAGAGCCTGAAGAACATGAGTTGTTTGATGGAAAAGCCTCCAAGTATCGGCGCTTTCCCCTAAATTAAAGGCACAGTGTTTGCAAATGAAGAGCTAGGTTCTCTGATGTGGGGGACGATCCCCCCCCCCCGACATCGAGGTGCTGGTCAGAGACCTGAATCTGTCCTACATCATTAACCCCAGCTGCCTCATCCTGGCTGTCACTGCTGCCAACACAGACATGTCCACTTCAGAGTCCTTGAAACTTGCCCGGGTTTCCAAATCTCCAGCTTATCTGGGTGATTATAGATTTTTCCTCCCCTTGCTTTATACAGGCCCTTTCCCTACTGAATCTGCTCCCCCCTTTTCCAAAATCAGTTCTTGACTCTACAGGTGATTCTGGCTTTCATACTTCCCCAGCTTTATGACTTCCTTTTCTGCTGAAGCAATTGAGGTTAAGTGACTTGCCCAGGGTCACACAGGAAGTGTTAGTGTCTGATTCAGATTTGAACTCAGGTCCTCCTGACTTCTGGGCTGTCACTCTCTCCACTGCACCATCTAGCTGCCCCTGTGACTTCCTTAATGTTGCCATTCTCTTCCTTGATGCAGATTTCTATCCACCAAAACCTTTTCATTCTCTTCCACATAAACTTTTTAAAATTTCACATCAAAATTCTTTTTTCTTGCCCACTGGATCTTGTATCTGACTTGTCTAAGCACGGGTCCTATCTTCCCTCCCTCCCCTCCAGTGAGTCATGAATTCATTTGCAACGAGCTGTCATTAAAAACAAAATAAAAAAAAACTACCTGCTTTGTCTCTTTGCCCAGAAAAGTGACTTCCACACAGTAGGGATGCGGGCAGTAGGTCTGTTTGGAAGGAGTTCCAGAGGCCGCAGCTATTGTCTTTTCCCCCTCGATGGCCATCTCTAAGGGACGTTTCTGTATGACTTTGGAGACAGCTTGGGTGGTCACGGGGGAGATAGAAGAAGTGCCCCCAGGGCAAAGGGAGATTAAGATGATTTAAAAACTGGGGGTCATACGTATAGATATGATTTAGCCAGAGTCAGTGTCAAATGGAGCATTTGAATCTAGGTCTTCCTGGATCTAAGTCTGGTACTTTATTCACAAGCCATGGTGCTCCTTAAAGGTGGCTGGCTGGAGCTAGAGGCTGGGCAGTCCATCCTTTGGCTTTGGCTAACGAGCTTTGGGGGGATGTTTCTCCTCAAATGATACAAGAGATGGAGGTCGCTTCCCAAGCTTTAAAGCAATAAATATCAGCGTTGTTCTCATTCTCCTCATGTTACACTCAATGGAATTCAAATAGAATGAACCCTGGGGCGAGAGATAGTTTTATCATGGCTCTTTCGGCTCGATGTTAGCTGGACTATTGCTTGGGTGAATCAAATGTGGATAAAAATATGGGGTTACTCTCGTCACATTCACTGAAAGCAGCTTGAGGACCACAAGCCCCGGGACCAACCACAACCATGGGGGTGAAATACACTCCCCCTTTCCCTACGTGTTTTGGATTTTGGGGGCTAGTTTTCTATATTTTGGACTTTGCAGCTATGTCTGTGAATGTGGGAGACTTCTGGAGGGTGACATCCATTCAAAGTTACTCTTAAAGTTCTGTGGGTTGGATTAATGTCAGGCCATTAGGAATAATGATTTGATCTGCGATGAGGTTCTGGTTCTAGTTATTTTATTTATTGGCTCCTTAAGGATATTGGCAGATTTATATTTGTAGTATAATGATTTATAACCTCTGAGTCTCAGACATATAATTCCGACTATTTGATTTCATCGTCCTAAGGACTGAGTAGGTGCTGAAATTTTAGAATGTCCTCTGATATGTTACACGATTCAAAACAATCCATTGTATTATCTTCTCTGACAATAAATTTAGGGTCTTGAAATAATTTATATTGTCCATTATTTGGTCATGAATTGCTCTCATAAATCCGATCTTTATAAATAAATTCACATGACTCAGAAAAGTTTTAAGCAGCCCTTTACTTACATATTTATTGGTTGAATTTATGTGATAGCATCCATGTAGGATTTTTTGATTCCACTCTAAGATCTTAGCCATTTCATAGGTTATATCAGGAAATCAATATGTAACCCATCATGGTTAGAGTCAGCAAGTCCAGTTAAATGTCCCTATTTTTACTTTTACTCTTGTGCTATGGAGTGATATGTCTCTATTCATGATTTCTGAACATTTTAACCTGCTCCTCATGTGTTCTGAAAGTATTAGTCTTCCTCCTTTTTAACGCAGAGTATTAATCTTTCGCTAGCGTCTCTTGGGGTAAATGGGGGACATGTTTCATTTATATTGCACAGATCCTTGGATTCCTTCTAGAACTGTTGCCATCCATTTTTTACTATTTCTAAAATGCACGTTAATACTGAAATTGGGAAGGTGCTCATCACTCAAAGTAGACTTTTCCTCCAACTCTGCCCTCAGAACGCCATCGGTACATCATCTCGACATAGACGGCCCTGGCTTTCTTCTGGGTAGCTTTATGGTCCATGTCTTGCCTAGAGAAGACCAAGGGATATAGACATATCACTTGATCTGATGACTCTATATGAACCTGGATTAAAGTTCAAATCTTCCTTCTCTGTAGTTCCTTGACAAACATTAATTTCATACTTACTGATTCAATATAACAGTCTGATATCATTGGAGATTCTCTGAGCTGAAGTTTTTATTGTTTTTGTGCTCTTTAGTAGAACAACTTAATTTGTTGTTAATTGTCTAGGTTTAAGAAAGTATAAATAATGAAGATTAAACCTAAACATGTATGTGCATACTTTTAACATTTAACCCCCGAGAGCCCAGTCGTTAAACACTGATTGGGGGCCCTACACTGCTCTGTAAACGTTGCTTGAGCTCAGCAGGAGCTCAGGCCTCAGGGAATGGAGGCTAGAGTAGATTAGTGGCCTGATGGGATGGGAAGCTAATGATGGAGATGATGTGATGATAACTGGCATTTATGCGGAGCACGAAGATTTGCAGAATGCTAGACATCCATTGTCTTATGTGAGCTTCACAACACTCCTGCTTGGAAGCCACATTTAATTGTCCTGAGAAGAGATGATCATGGAGTTAATGTCAAGAAGAACCATAATGAGCTTAAAACAGTTCCTGGAAAAATGTTGTATTTTATATCAATTGCATTGGACACTTTTGCACTGTAGTAGTGGTATTCTAATACTATATTGCCACTAGCTATGTGACTCTGAGCAAGTCACTCAGCCTGTTTGCCTCAGTTTCCTCATCTTTAAAATGGGGCTATGAACAGCACCCACCTGCCAGAGAATAAAGTGAGAGCTCATTAGTAGAGTGCTCAGCATGGACTAGCTGGCCGCCATGGGGTGCCCGTCTGCCATTAGCTAAAGGGACGGGGCTGGGGTTCCCCAGAAGGAAACGTCATTACGACACAGCCCCAGGACTCCAGCCCCACACGCTCCCGGCGTCCCCAGTTGCCCTCCCCTCTGCCTCAGGCCGCTTATCGGCACTACATAAATATTCTGGTCCTTTTCTGGGCTTGTCTGGCCACTGTCCGGTCCCCGAGAGGGAGTCGCTCTGCCAGAAGGAGCGGCTCTGGCTCAGCCTGTCCAGGAAACCAACAGGGAGGGAGCGGCAGGAAGGAAACACAGAGGGAATCTTGCATCTGAGTGGGTGATGTGGCCATGGCCGAGTGAGGAGTTCCAATGTCATTCACCAAGGGCCCCTTGACTCCCCTCCTGGAAGAGAAGGGAACGCTCCACACTCCAGACACTCAGGGGGACAGTGAGGGACTCTCGGTGTGAACTCCCCAAAGCAGGAGGAGGGGATAGCTGCCTTGGGCTGGGTGGTTGGATGTGGAAGAAGGTCCCCTAAGTGCTGAGGCACATTTGAGGTTCCTCCTGGGGGGAAGAGATGAGTGCTCTGGGGAGCGAGAGACGGTTTGTTGTCCAAGAACTCACAGATATTTGTAAGTGGGAGCTCACTTAGAAAGGGCACTTAGAAAGGGAAGCGTCGGAGCACCCAGCTTTTTGCTGGGGAGCAGTGATGGCTGTTTGTCCATCGGGTAGCCTGAATAGAAAGGTCAGTGGTCTTCCCAGGGTACGGATCCAAGCCGTAACAGAGACCCTTCCCAGACCTGTGGAAACATCGGGCAGCTCCCCCTTGGGATGGTGTCCTCCATCCATCGTCTCCCAAATGTGGAGGTTCTTCCAGATTCCTGGGAGTTTTCTCTCTTGATGATTCCTCGGATTCACGGATTTAATGATCACATTGATGCAGATGAAGAATCAAACTACCCGTCTCCCTCTAGTCTCTCTTCTTGGCTCCAGCTCCTCATTGTCTGCTGCCCAATGGACATTTCCAACGGGCTGTCCTGTAGGCATTTCAAACCCAACTATCCATAATGGCCCTTACCGCTTTCCCTCCCCCCCAAGCGTAGCCATCTTGGGCACATCTACATCATTATAGAGACACTATGGTCTCTCTCATCTCCCAGCTTAGAGCTCTGCATTGTCATCAATTGCTCTCATTGAATCTATTTATCCAACGAGCTGCCATTTAAAAGCAACTTCAGCCTCTACAACATCTCTTGTGCCCAGACCCTTCTCTCACTTTTTGCCCTAGCTCAGCATTCCATCACCTCTCCCCTGGACTATTATAATAGCTTCTTAATTGGCTATTGACCCCTCTTTAAGTCACTCCTGTATGTTATCCATCCTCCACTTAGCTTACGAAGTCATTTTCTTTCAGCAGAGATCTGATTATGTCATTCCCCTGCTCAATAAACTTCAAGGGCTACCTACTACCGCTTGGATCGAATAATTCTTTGTATAGGATTTAATGCCCATCACAAGCGGGCAGCCTTTTCTTTTTCTAGTCTTTTTGTTTAATCAACAAACATTTATTTACTTAATTAAGCATATACTACTATGTATCAGGAACTGTCAAGTAGGAAGGAAGAAAGAAAAGAAGGGAAGGAGGGAGGAGAAGAAAGAGAAAGAGAGAGACAGAGAGAGACAAGAGACAGAGAGACAGAGACTGAGACAGAGAAACAGAAACCGAGAAAGAGAGAGAGACAGAGAGAGAGAGAGAGAGAGAGAGAGAGAGAGAGAGAGAGAGAAAGAGAGAGAGAGAGAAGAGAAGAGACAGAGACAACAGAGAGAAACACACACAGAGAGGAACAGACTCAGAGAGACAGAGAGCAACAGAAAGATAGAGACAGAGACAGGGTGGGGGGGGAATTGGGGGAAAGGAGGAAGGGACAGAGAGAGGGAGGAAAGGAAGGAGAGAGTCAAAGAGGGAGATGAGTGGATAGGAAAAAAGTCTGTTCTTAAAGAGCTTATATTTTAATTGAAAGGCATTGATTTGAAAAAATTATTAACCTATTTATATTAATTTGATTGACTTTTACAGTCTTTCTGTTTTAAATGATCTAATACCCCCCATCTACAAAACTGACCATACTTTCTACTGTTCTAAAGATGAATATTCCCCATTTAAATTGCTTTGCATTGACTATCTTCCCTTTCCCCAGCCCTGACCAACTCCCCTCTCACATTCATTTTTCAGAGACCTTAGTTTCCTTGAAGGGACAAGCAGGTGGTGCAGTGATAGAGCCCCAGGTCCAGAGTCAGATGACTCATCTTCCTGAGTTCAAATCCAGCTGGAGAAGGAAATGGCTGAACCATTCCAGCATCTCTGTCAAGAAAAATCCCAAATGGGATCGTGAACAATTAGAGATGGCCAAACAGAAAAAAGGTTCCTTCGAAACTCTTCTACTTGAGGCCTTTCCTGATTCCTCTCAGAAACTTGTGCCTCCCTTCCTTCCCCTTCCCCTTGTCTTTGTTTTTAATATAGTTTCTCTTACTGATTTTGAATTCCTGGAGAACAGGGCCCTATTTTCACATTTGTGCATGTAGTTCTAGCACCTGGTATAGTAACTGACACACAGTAGGTGTTTAATAAATATTTTTTTAATTGAAAGAAATAAAATTCAGAGCTGTAGATTATTATTTTTTTCTGAGGCAATTAGATTAAGTGACTTGGCCAAGGTCCCACAGCTAGGAAGTGTTAAGTGCCTGAAGCCAGATTTGAACTCCTGTCCTCCTAACTTAAGGGCTGGTGCTCTATCCCCTGCCCCACCTGGCTGCCCCAGAGCTGTAGATTTTTAAAAGACCAATGTTGAGATAAGAAACATGAGAAATTAAATGTCCTAATAAAGGGGGAAATTTGACCCAAAAGGCATCAGGGAACTGTAGTGGGATGAAATCAGACGTTAGAACATGAGTCTGAACGGTCATGCCTTGTTCAAAAAAGAAACAAGTAGGATCAGTGGGTACTATTAGTAAATTTTGATAAATCTGGTAAAATTTATTCATATGAGAAAATGCTGGAACTGAAGTCAGTCAGCAGCCAGTCAACAAGTATTTAGTAAGCACTTCCTAAATGTGCTAAATGCTGGGGATGTGCACAGAAGCCCAAAGAAGGACAACCCTTGCCCCCAAGGAGCTTACATTCGAATGGGAGAAGCCCACTTATAAAAGGGCCTGAGAAGAGAAGTGATGAATTCTGGGTGAGGGCAGCCTGGAGTGTCCTGATAGAGGAAGGCCCCACTCTCCTGAATACCCTCCTTATTTGGAAGTTCTGGGAAGAGCCCTCCCACCGGAGGGAGGGCTGAAATATCAGAGGATATGTCTGGGGTGGGGGTTCCAAGTCTCCAGGGAGTTTCTGGGGCACAATGGAGGAATCCAGACAAGCGCAGCCTGGACAGAAATGAAGAAGAACTAGAGAGGGAGAAGCCTTTTTTGGAAGCTAGTTGGGGCAGAAACAAAACCAAATAGATTTGGTCAGCAGGGTCTATCCATATAGACCAACTGGCCAGAAAGAAGATTGATGAATAACCCAGGGAATAGAGCAGTCGCCTGGCATGGGGGAACAATATTGCCATGATGAGGTAATTCAATTTTCCAGACTTTGGCTGCGACTCCATCTCCCCAAAGCAGAGCAGCCAGCAAATGCTTGACTTGCCTTAATGACAATTTCATCCTTCAAAAGATGGAGGATAAGTTCGACTCTGGTCCGAATTCTCATTAACAGAAGGAACTGGGGACTTCATGGAAGTGCTGATAACCCAGTAGGGCTTGTCATCCCAGAAACTGTGTCGGGGGAAAGAAATGGAGGCAGAGACCAATATATAATGTTGCTTTGGGGGGAGTAGATTTCAAAGAGAGATAGGGTCCTGGGGCCAGAATTGGAGAGGGGAAATCAGCTGAGGAAAGATGGGAAATTCTCAATATGATTCAAATTCTGAAGAAACAAAGGGAAAAATTCTGATGAAAAGAAAACTTTAGGAACTTAAAGACACTGATCCATGTGTCTAGAGACTTCATCAAACAATTTTGATTTCCATACATATACACATGTATACACATAGGCACATGTCCATATATCCAGACACATCTAGAATATATATATATATATATATATATATATATATATATGCTTAATGACATATTTGTAACACACATAGGTATATACACACACACACATACCCACATATAAATACACACACATACCTGCATATGGCAGAACCATGAGCAAGTACAAGGGATGAATTTTAGAAGGTGGTATAAGTTCTATCTGCTTAATGTCAATAATGCTGAAGTTCAGAATGATCTTAGACTGAGGATGAAAGCTAAAGGCAGAACTTTACTCACTTTTGGTTTGCCTTTCTGTAAAATGGGGATAATAAAATATACCTAACTTATAGGGTTATTTTTAGGGTCAGATTAGATGGAGGGAAATGATTACTTCTCACTTGTATTAATAACCAGTTATTGAATTAAGACCAAGATTTTCCCCTTTTCTATTTTGTCATTCAGAAATTAGCTCCTATAACTTATTCAGGCAGCCTTTGAACTGGGTCAGTACTAAGAGGGAAAACTCAGCTCTGTTTAAAAGGAAAATCAAGTTTTGTTTAGCTAAATTGATAGATTCTAGTCCATTGTGTTTTATTCTGCCGTTCTGGGATCATATGGATTCTCCCTTTTGTCGGATGGGTGATGAGGGGATAGATAAGTCTCTTTGACCCAAATTGAGTGATCGAAGTCATGTCCCTCAGCCCCTCGTTAAAATAGATGCACCTTTTATTATAACATTCAACTCTTTCTTTATCTGTTAACAAATCAAAGTTTATCACACCCTCAGGAACACCCATTCAAGAGTTTCACTGACCCATTTTATTAATTATAGGCTGGTATGATTAATAAAATGATTAATTACCCAGAAACTATGTTTCTCAAACTTTTTATACATCAGAAGATAATTTGTAAAATACTCTGCAAATCTCAGATTGCAGCACAGTCTGTCCCAAATGGCTCAGCCCAGAAGCCCTGATGAGCTCAATGCCAGAGGGATGGTGATCCCACCACCAGGGGGAGCTGCTCAGAACCATAGGGCCCTAGAGAAGGAGGTGAGTGCCAGTAGGTACAATGAGCTCAGTACCAGAGCGATGGGAAACTGAGGCCCCAAGAGTTCTCTGCTAATTTGATTGACTTTGACTAATCAGAGAATTCAGTTGCTTTTGTTCTTTAATTTTACCATCTTCATTCAAAAGGGCTGAAACAAACAAAACCCTAAAATGTTATTCAAAATGTATGAAATGAAATAAGTATAAAAATATAATTAAAATGTCAAATTGTATTCTTCATACATTTGTAGAATTTTTACTTCTGACATCATCAAAGCCCAAAGCTGCATTCGGATTTTTGGGACGCTGTATATAAATCTCTTCATCCCTCTGTTTATTCCTTTATAAAATCAGGGGTTGGATGAGATGTCCCCTAGTCCTAAAAATGAAATTTGAGACTAAAAATCCCCTTCAGCTTGGCTTTCCTCCCACGCCCATGAAGTTCACAGCTTCTTTCAGCATCACTTAAATGGTTTTGTGAGTTTCTGTGCCTAAAAAATAATAATAATCCTTCACCTGGCATTGTAGGTACTAGCACGCACCTCCTTCTCTAGGACCCTATGGTTCTGAGCAGCTCCCCCTGGTGGTGAGCTCTCCATCCCTCTAGTGCTGAACTCACTGTACCTACTGGCACTCATCTCCTCTAGGACCCTATGGTTCTGAGCAGCTCCCCCTGGTGGTGAGCTCTCCATCTCTCTAGTGCTGAACTCACTGTAACTACTGGCACTCACCTCCTTCTCTAGGACCCTATGGTTCTGAGCAGCTCCCCCTGGTGGTGGGATCACCATCCCTATGGCATTGAGCTCATCCGGGCTTCTGGGGCTGAGCCATTTGTGACAAGGCATCCTGCTCCTGGACAACCTCAAGTCCGTTGCTGGATCTATACTTCTAACCTTTCCAGCTCAGTTGGACCTGTTAGAGGTTCTACTCCACTGGCCCAGGGTGCTAAGATATGAAAGGAGGATGTCATGGGGGCTGTAAATAACTAGAAAAGGAGATCCACTGACAACGAGGAGACTGGTATCTAATCAGCGGGCACTCCAAGGTTCCTGCAGAAGGAGAGGGATCAAGTACTTATTAAGTGCCTGCTGTGTGCCCCGCACTGTGTCAAATGATTTACAAAGATTATCTCATTCGATCCTCACCCAGCCCTGCGAGGTGGGTGCTGACTCCAAGCCGAGCACTCTCTGCACTGCACCCCCAGGTGTGAACGGGACAGGCCCAGATCTCCCTCCCAGACTGGAACAGGAACTGACTCAAAATTTAGCTCACTGCAGAGTGAAGAACCCAGGATCTCTTAGTATCTAGTCCCCAGGCATTATTTCTCAGTATCCTTTGTTGGACTTTTTTCTATAGGAATGGAAACTGTTGACTTGCTGACTTGGGTATGGGAGATAAATGTATCTGAGCCATAATGGGCTCTTGGTAACTTGACTCATGCTACATGCAACACTATAATCTGAGACTCCTTTCTCTGATTTTCATTCACTGATGAAAAAGTGCTTGGTCACCAGCCTCTGGAGGAATGCTAATAGGAACACAATATTTGAATCTGGGATTCAATCTTTGTTCAGTCATTTTCAATGGTGTCGGACTCTCTGTGGCTCCATTTGGAGTTTTCTTGGCAAATGTACTAATTTGCCATTTACTTCTCTAGCTCATTTTACTGATGAGGAAACTGAGGCGAACAAGGCAAAGTGACTTGCCTAGGATCACACAGTACATGCCTAAGGCCAAATTTGAACTTAGGAAAATGAATCCTCCTGACTCTAGGTCTAGCACTCTCTCCACTGTGTCCCCTCGCTGCCCAAGTCAATCTAGACCTATTCACTCATGGCATGAGAGGGAAACTAAGTCTTATAAATGTGGTGCCTTGTCCATGTTTGCACAGATAGTATCAGGGAGCCAGAATATGGGTCATTTTTGGAAACATACAACCAGGGAGGACTGTAAGTGCCACAAGTGCTACCTTGGGGATGGAGCAGCTTGGGAGGACTGGCCAGGGCCAATGAGAACAAAGCTTCATGAGGGCACCTTGGGCTTGAGGATGAAGGAGATAATAATTATTCCTCCGGCGTTATGCCCTCATCAGGCAACGTGTGATGGGATGGGATGGTTGGTGATTGAAAAAGGATGTCAATGGGTTGAAAAATGTCTAGCACCCAGCATGAGGAATCCTCCCTAGAATCTATGATCTGGGAGAATCAGTTGGAGGAGCTGGGGATGGATATTCTGGAGAACAGAAGAATAAAGGCACCAATTTTCTTATTTCACTTGTTCTGACAGGACATGGAGCATGGTGAGGACTTGATAAATCCTTAAGAAATTGGTTAATCAGATACTTCAATACTTGAAGAGCCGTAATATGGCTGAGGTGTTTCCCTTGTTCCAGTTGGCTTCAGAGAACAGATGCAGTATGAAGGGGAGTTGCAAAGAGACAAATCAGCTTCAAGGTCAGGGGGAAAATCTCAATAATTAGAGATACTCCGCAATCATAATGGACTGCCTTAAAAAGAAGCCCTTATACTTCTACCCCATTGCTGGACCTTATCTCTGAACCAGATGGCCAATTACTGAGAATGTTAGATGGACAATTTCTGCTCTGGTGGAAGATGAAAGTGTTTTCCGCACATTTCTATCTCAGAGATTTTCTGATTTAATGTGCAAGAGAGACAGCTGTTGCTTCTCCATCTTCAAGTTCTTGCTGATTAATTCTGGAGGCTATTCTAGAATTATCCCATCCCATCCTATTTTAGTTAATTCTATTGAATTCTGGCAAATAATGTTGACTTTTGTTCCATTTGCCAACATTTATTAAGCACCTGAAGTGTGCCAGACAATGGTATGGGTAAGAACTTGCCATCTTTTGTGGTGTTTTCCTAGCAATGAGTCATGTGACCAGAGCTCTTTCTGCTTCATAAAACACTCTGTTTCCTCTCTTCCTAAATCATTCCAACAGCCCTTAAAGGAATAGCATGGGCATTAATATCTGTTTCACAGCTGAGGAAATGGCCTTTTGGGGAGTCTCAGAGCCTAAGTTCAGGCTGCATGGGTAAGAAGTAGTGACAGATATGTTGTTGTATCTCCAAGATCAGAGTCATCACTGCTTCCTTGTTTCCTCTCCCTGGGGCCATAACCAAGGCGGGCCAGCTGGAACTCTGCAACAGGAAGCCAAATGGAGGGCTCTCTGCCAACTCTTATCATCATCCAGCAATTCAGAAATTCTACACCAAAGCTCAGCCTGAAGTTATAAGAACAAAAGTCCCCTATCCTTGCTTTAGGGTCTCGTAATCCCCCATATCAAGATGGCACCTGGCTCCTCTCCACTCTCAATGCCAGCCTCATATGGGCAGTCTAGTCTAAAGGGTATCCCTCTCTTCTTCCCCTTTGCACAGGGAGGTGCCCTCCCTTCCTCCAGCAAAGCTGGCGCCCCAACGTTCTCATTCTGTCTTCACAGGGCAGCGTCTGATAGCCTTTCTTAAATGGGAGCGCCTTTGCCATCACTTGCTTCATGGATATATATTCCTCTTGACAGTTCTATTTCCTTCCTGAATTTTCAAACGCTCTTCCTCTGCCCAAGCCCTGGGCCTCCCATCCCTTCAAATGTTTCAAGGACAGCTGGGACAGCAGCAGCCTAGTGAAACAGCAAGATAACCCAGGGACTGCTTTATCGTCAGGCACCAGGGATGGGTTGAGGGGTAAAGGCTCTGTCTGCCCTCCAGGTATGGAGGTAGACATCCATCAGCTGTCCTTGTGCTAGCCCCACTGGGCTAGGATGGGTTGGGAGTGTGAGGGACCTTATCTCCCCACCTCAGAGCATCTGCGGACTTCTCTGAGGACTTTCCTTAGGACATGATCATTTTTTAAAATGAAGTAGAAACAGAAATAGAAGCCAGTGTTTA
Organism: Sarcophilus harrisii; assembly: GCF_902635505.1. Taxonomy (NCBI): domain Eukaryota; kingdom Metazoa; phylum Chordata; class Mammalia; order Dasyuromorphia; family Dasyuridae; genus Sarcophilus; species Sarcophilus harrisii. The sequence continues at coordinate 4,149,337 of NC_045427.1, read as the reverse complement.
TTCCTAAAAATTAGTTGTTCTATTTCAGTTGTAATTCTTATCTCCGCCAAGTTTTGAGACTCAGATGTCCCAAAATAGAGCGATTGTTGAGCGTCTAAATTTGTCCAAGGAACAATGTCCCTAATTTAGAGGGTGGGGCATGGCATTCTGGAGAAGTGATGGAATTTGAAAGGAAGGTTATAAAAATTTATTTCTGAGAAAGCGACGCACTAATGAATCTCCTTGACGCTCTGCCCATGGCCTGAGATGCCCTTCTGTCTCCCTTCTTCTCTGCCTATTCCAAGATCGTCCAGCCTTTCAGGACAAATGTCACCCCTGGAAAGCCTTTCTCATCCAGCCTGTTTCCCTTAGCCCATTGTTGCCTCCTTGATCATTTCCAGGCTCCCAGGCCAATGGAACCAAAGGATCCCTGAGGAGGAGAATCGTCAGGTTCCATCTCCACCTGCATCAGAGCCCATGTTTATCTGCAACTTTAGCAGCAGCTACTTTGGTTGGAATATTTTTGATCATGTAGAGGGGAGAAGACATGGGAGCTTAGACTGGTGAAGCAGTGAGAAGAAAGGAAAGAATCTCTATGGGAGATGTTGTTGGAGGAGAATCAATAGTTTTTTTTTTATTTTTTTATTACAGCTTTTTAGTTACAAAGCATATGCATGGGGAATTTTTCAGCACTGACCCTTGCAATTTTCTGTTGCAACAATTCTGTTGCAATTTTCCCCTCCTTCCCTCCACGCCCTCCCCTAGATGGCAGGTAGTCCCATACATGTTAAATATGTTAAAGTAAACAAATTTAAAGTTGAATATAATGTATGTATACAGATTTATACAGTTGTGTTGTTACACAAGAAAAATCGGATTTAGAAAGAAGGTAAAAATAACCTGGGAAGAAAAACAAAGATGCAAGCGAACAATAACAGAAAAATGCTCTGTTGTGGTCCACACTCGTTTCCCAATGTTCTTTTTCTGGGTGTAGTTGGTTCTGCTCATCACTGATCAATTGGAACTGAGAATCAATAGGTTTGAAGAACTTCCAGCATATTGAGATGTAGACGTTTGAAAGCTGAGTGCCTCAAAGGATGGTGAGGCTGTGAACAGAAAAAGACACATTAAGAAGAGAAGAAAATTTAAAGGGACAGTTTGTTAGTTCCACTTTGCATATGCTGGGATTGTGTGCTAGCGGAAGATTTAATCGCTCAAATAATTAGCAAACATTTATCAAATTAGTCAATAAGCCTACTCCATCTCAGGTACTGTGCTAAGAATTGGGGATACCAAAAGAGGCAAAGGAGTCCCTGCCTTCAAGGAACTTGCAGTCTGGGTCTGTGTCCAAAAGAGAACATAAAAAGGGAAAAGGATCCACAAGAGTAAACACGTTTGTGGCAGCCTTTAAAAAAGTGGCAAGGAACTGGAAACTGAGTATACGCCCATCAGTTGGGGAATGGCTGAATAAGTTATGGTATATGCATGTAATGGAACATTTTTATTCTATAAGGAACGATCAGTGGGATGATTTCAGAGAGGTCTAGAGAGACTTAGATGAATTAATTCTAAGTGAAAGGTGTAAAACCAAGAGAACATCATACACAGCCACAAGATTATGCGATGATCGATTCTGATGGGGTGTGGCTCTTTTCTACAATGAGTTGATTCAGGATAATTTCAATAGACTTGTGATGGAGAGAGCCATTTCCATCCAGAGAGAGTCCTGTGGGGACTGAATGTAGATCACAACATAATATGTTCACCTTTTTGTTGTTGTTTGCTTGCTTTTTTTCTTTCTCATTTTTCCTCCTTTTTGGTCTGATTTTTCTTATGAAGCATGATGAATCTGGAAATATGTGTAGAATTATTTAATGTTTAACTTATATTGGATTACTTGCTGCGTAGGAGAGGTGATGGAGGAATGGAAGGAGAAACATTTGGAAAACAAGGATCTGAAAGGGTAAATATTGAAAACTATCTTATGACTGAAAAGTCATATTGAAAATGAAAAAAACGAAAATAAAACAAGAAATTTGCAGTCCCAGGGAGCAGATGGTATGCAAACAAATATGTATAAAGCCAACTATATATGGGATTAATAGGAAATGATTAACAGAGGGAAGTCACTAGAATTAAGAGGCTTGGGGATGACTTCCCATAGATGATGTTTCAGTTGGGACTTAAGAAAATCAGAAGGCAGAGATGAGGAGGAAGAGAGTTCTGGCTATGGGAGATAAGCCAGAGAGAATGCCCAGAGCCAAGAAATTGTTTTGGAAAGTGAGAAGTCCAGTGTCATGGAGGACATGTGGTGGAGATTAAAGAGTAAGACTGGAAAGGTTTACCAGAAAACAGTTGTTATGAAAGACCGAACACTAAATAGGATTTTGTGTCTGACTCTGGAAACAACAGGGAGCCACTGAAGTTTATTGAGTAGTGAATGACTTAATCACATCTGCTCTTTAGGAAAAGTCCCTTTGGTGCTTGAATAGAGGATAGACTGGAGTATAGGGGGAGATTTGAGGCAAGAAGGCTCTTTGGCAGCTATTGTGATAGTCCAGATATGAAGTGATGATGGTCTGCCCCAGGGTAATGGTGTTTTGGAGGAGAGAAGGAGGTATATTTGAAAGATATTGCAGGAAGGGAATTGATTGAATATGGGTAGTGAGAAGTTGAAGATGTCTCCTGGGTTGTGAATCTGGGGGATTGCCCTTGACAGTCATAGGGAATGTGGAAGGGGAGAGGATTTAGAGGGAAAGATGTGTTCTATTTTGGACATATTGAGGTTAGCATATCCACTGAATGACTGTCCACTCTGAGGTGTCTGAAAGGCAGTTGGAGGTGAGAGACCAAAAGTCTTAGGGTTAGTGCAGGATGGTCAGTTTGAGAAAGATGATTATTCATTCCACAGGAGATGATAAGATCATTAAGTGAAGTAGGAGAGAAGGAGAAGAGTCAGGGATAGAACTCAGGGGGTACCTTCAGTTGGAAGATGTGACTCGGGTAAAGATGCAGGAGAGGAGACTGAGGAGTGGTCTGATAGCCAGGAGAACCAGGAGACAGGGGAGGCCTGGAAACCTATAGAAAAGAGAGTACCTGAGAGAAGGTGACAGAGATAAAAGAAGTGAGGATTGAGAAAAGGTCATTGGGTTTGATGATTGGATGATCATTGGTTGCTTTGGGGTGATGGTGGAGCGATGAGGTTGGAAGCAGATTGTGAGGGTTAGCAGAAGAGAATGAGAGGAGAGAAAGGGGAGGCACCTACTGTGCGTGGTCTTCTCAAGAAGTGTAGACACAGAAGGCAGAAGAAATACAGAACAATAGGTAGCAGGGATAGAAAGATGAAGGGGGGAATTTTGAGGATGGGGAGACATGATGTCATGTTTATAGGCAATAAGGAAGGAACCACTAGACAAGAAGAGGGCAGTGCCAAAGTGGGTGATATATTGGGAGAAATGGGGTGGAATGGGGTCACTTGAACAAGCAGATGGGTTGGCTTGGGTAAGGAGGCGGGCCACCTCTTTTTGTGACACAGGGATGAGGGAGGAGAGAGAAGCAGAAGGCAGCTGGGAGATAGGAAATAGGAAGAGAGGGAAAGAAGGAGCTCAAGGCCAATGGACTCAACTGTTTTTTTGTAAACTGGGAATCAAGGTTCTCAGCTGAGAGGGCGGGGTGGGGGGGTCATGGAAGCTTTGAAGAGGGGTGGAAAGGCTTCCAAGAGCCATTGAGGAGCCTGGGAGAGTGAGCTGCCAAGGGAGATATGGGTTGTTGAGCCGCAATGAGGGTCTCCCTGAGATTGTGTAACAAATTGTAGTGGATCCACTCAATGGTTGTGAGATTTTTCTCTTCACCCGACAGCACATGTGTAAGCGTGATAAGCCGTGGGAGTGATCCAAGAAATTTCTATTGATAGATGTACACACACATAATACTACATATTAGCTGTTAGTTTGGAAGTTTTCTTTTGAAAACTGTTCATTCAAGTCCTTTTATCACCAATATATCTCACAGTGACTTTTGGTCATATATATTTGTGTTAATTGTGTATCGATTTTGGATATCCTGGGATTTTCATGGAGAGAGCCCAGCTCGCTTTTCGAAGCCATTTGTCTTTATTGCTTCATTTTTCTCTCTCCCCCTTTCCCATGAATATGAAGTGAAAAATCAAATAACTAATAAAGGATGTTTTAGAGCCCTTTGCAAAACAGAAAGGGTTCATTGGCGCTCACCAGTCAGGTGGAGAAATGAGAAACCGATACAAAGAGATGACTATAATATATAATGCATGAAATATTCTTCAGAGGTACAAAACACAAAGCTCTGTGGGGTCCATGGAGAGAAGACTTTTATTGCCACAGGGATCCGTGGGACTTTCTGTGGACAGTTGAGTCTTCCTTAGAAGGGATACGGAAGGCTGCTGAAGCTGGGGTATCACTGGTGACTGGCAGTTCCAGGTTTAGGGAAGTCGTTCCATCCATACAGGTCGGCCTCTTCTCTACAACTTATGTTCACAATGATGGGGTGACTGGGAGTGACTTTTTCAGGGTCACAGCCAGGGTGAAAGTGGCAGGACTGAGACCAGCTCTCCCTGTCTCTATGGCAACTCTCCAGCTCCAGGACTATGCTGCCCTGGCCTTGGCCAGGCCAAGGCCTCTTGATTAAAAAATCAAGAGATTCCAAAAAGGAGGAGGGACGATGCTGCAGGTTCTCCAGGTGAGACTGCAGGTCTGAGCAAGGACACTTGTGAACTGAAGAGTCTACGATTTTGTTTGTGTGGGTGATTCTTGCAACGCAGGTCACAATCTTTGTACAGGTTCTACTACCATTACTACCACGACTAGTATTACTCCACCACTACTATTACTACCACTATTATTGCCATTACTACCACCATTACTACTACCATTACTACCACTACTAGTATTACTACCACCATTACTATTACTACCACCACTACTATTACTACCATTATTACTACCATTACTACCACTACTAGTATTACTACCACCATTACTATTACTACCACCACTACTATTACTACCATTACTACCACTACTAGTATTACTACCACCACTACTATTACTACCATTACTACCACTATTAGTATTACTATTATTTCTACCATTCCCACCCACCCTCATCACCACTACTTCTGCCACCACTACCACTACTACTGTTCCTATTACTACTAACCCTAACCCTAACCTTATTACTACTGCTACCACTACTACCACTACTACTACTATTACTATACTTACTACCACCATTACTACTACTATTACTAACACAACTATTACTACTTCTACCATTCCCACCCCACCCCCATCACCACCACCACCACCACCACCACTACTATTCCTCCTCCTCCTCCTCCTCTTCTTCCTCCTCCTCCTCCTCCTCCTCCTCCTCCTCCTCCTCCTACTACTACTACTACTACTACTACTACTACCACCACAAGCACAAAAGCTGAACACCTTTACAACACTTATCAGAAAGTGCTAGACACTGAGTATTGAATAACAGCATACATTTTGGTCATACAGTAATAAATTAAAAATGACTTGTTACTAGTGACAGCTTCATTCCTGAATCCTCTGTCTGTGTGCACTGAGATTTAGAGGCAGGATCAGAATTAGTGCAAAGCTAGAGCAAAGCGTAAAACTCAGGGGAAAAAGATATGGCAAACAATTAATACCATTTCAATTGGAATTATTTGTGAAAGTTATTGATGACAAAATTGGAATTTGGAGGGGGAAAAAACATGTGAATATCAATTACAGTACTGTTATGCAGAAATTTCTTTTTAAAAAATCAATCATGGTGAGACAGCTCTGCAGTATTTAATAAACAATTATCCTGGCCCTCTTTCATTTTATGGTGCAAAGCTGTGAACTCCATAAAACTTTGTAAAAGGAAGAAGTAAAGCAAATATTGAGAAGAAAGTACAACTTAAATGGTTTTAATCATTGAAAAATATACAGAAATTTAATCATCCATTAATAAGGACCTACTATGTGCCAGGCACTAAGCTAATTTAAAAGTTATAAATCAAATGACACAAAATTAGAAGAGCCTCAATCAGCAAACACTTGATTTATAAATTAACTCCATTCCCTCCTCTCTTCTTTCCAGTTTCCTTTTACATATTGTCTCACCTCATTAGAATGTGTGCTACTTGAGAGCAATATTTCTCCTTGTATTTGTATTCCAAATGCTTGGCACAAAGTGCTTAATAAATATATCTTGAGTTGACAGTTGATAAGTGGAGAGCTATGGCGAGCAAGGACAAGGCAGGTGTGAAATATAAACTTATTTGTCAAGTCTTCTAGAGAAAGGATGATAAGCAAAATCAAATCATGAGTCAATGAGCAACAGTGAAAGGGAAAACTAGCTTAAAGGAAGCTTGGCAAAAGATCCAGGGAAATCATCCTCAGAGGATTTGAAGATTTTATTAGAAGCAAGAAAGAAACAAAAGAAAATGTGAAAGATCTGCAGAATCGCTTTATCATCAAAGAGAAAAGGCTCATCACACTTGGACTTAACCATCACACCACTGAATGTCCATGAGAATAAAAAGATATTGGAAAAAATAAAAAGTCTAGATGAGATCCAGGCTGAAGGCAACAAGCTGGGAGGCAATTGTAGCTTTGATTGAGAAAACATGGGAAGAAAGGGAGCAGGGTAGTCCTGCGGAGAGAACTGGCTTCCGCTACAGACCTGCCTCTGTTGATTACAGGCCATGTGAGCCGAGATTCACCCTTTCTTGGGCTTAGATTCATCTTGGTAAAAATGGAAGGTTCTGAACAAGGTGGTTTCTAGGATTTTGGAAGCTTGAATCCTACGCTACTCCATCAAGAAATAGAAAAGTTGCTTGGACTTTGTACAATAAGATGAGACATCCACCGCCAACATCTGCGAGTTCTGTTTTTCCACCTACATAAGTTTTCACAAGATTAATAAACATATATTAAAGTCATGACTGGAGGAGGCCCTCACTAGTAGTGGGCAGATGGGCCTTTGCAAGAGATTCCACCTCTTACTATCACATAATTAATGGGAGGATGAAGAGAATATTAGGTGGGAAGAAGAAATATTAGGTGGGCTTATGAACTGCTGGTTATACGCACATATATGTCTAAGAAAGTGACATAAAACTTTGGAGCCTGTACAATAACAGGAACTTGCCCATGTTTAAATGAAAATTATTCCAGATTTCTTAAAAGAAGAGAGGAAAGAGCCTTGTTCAGCAGCTCTCTGGTCATTGGTATCGGCTGGGGTGTAAAGGCGGGTGCTGGGAGCTGTCTTGGGTGTTTGCCATCACCAAGGGGAGGCCGGGGATGGAAGTGGAAGAGCCATTCTCTGAGGATGAGGAGGATTCTGCTCTTCATGGGTGGCTCTGCTGGTTGCAAAGACTGCAGAGACGCCTTGCACGGACATGGGCGCTTACATATTCTCTCTCCCACTAGAGGGAAAAGGGCCTGTTTTTGCCTTCTTTTTCCCAGGACTCAGCACGGTACCTAGTGGATAGTCAGACTTAATAAATGTTTGTTGAATGACTAACTGGACATGGTTTGCAGCTGCCCGGGAGAACTTGGGACCGAAAAAACCCCAAGTGGATCAAAAATGCTAATTGTCTGCATTATTGTTAGATGGACGACCCATGGAACTTGAATGCAAGTATTTATCATCTTCCTCTCTAACCCTGTCTGGTTTTGTCTCTGCCTATTTGTATTTCAGTCTTTGCCCCTCCCTGCCTCCCTCCCTCCCTTTGCCTTCTTCTCTCCTTTTTTCCATCTTTCCCTCTCTCTGTTTATTTCACTCTCTCTCTCTCTCTCATCTCTGCCTCTGTCTCTCTCTGTCTCAGTTTTTCTATCTTGGTCACACACAGCAAATGACCTTGAGTTAGGTCCTGAATTAAACAGAAAAAGAATCATCTGAAATGTTTGGGATGTTGCAAAGCCTTTTTAAATGCCCCAAATGTCTCCTTGGAATAAAAGCTCAGATTCTCAATGCCAAGATTCTCCCAGGCTGCTTGAATGACTGTGAGTCATGGAATACTAAAGCCTCCGAGGAATTAAAAATGAGTATCTCCCAGAGGTCAAAGAAGAAGTGGATGCTGGGTATGAGCAGGCTGCAACACGTACAAAAGGGAGCCTGCAAAGAGAACCAGCCGCTCAGCTAATGCACAATGAAGGACGTCATCTAAGAACAGCGTGGAATATGGACTGGCCGCGGGACGATGTTGAGAGCTGAGCTACAGCAGCCCGTGTGGTCCCTGGCGACCTTGACAAGTCCAGAGGAATCAAGGAAGGGCCCTCGTCGCATTAGATGGACCTTCTATGATGAGGACATGGACAAGGGTCTTGCTTGAAGGACCATAATCTGCATCATGGAGGTGATGTCTATATTCCCAAGAGCCTAGATCTTTCCCCCTCCTCCAGCAGAATGGAAACTTATGGAGGGCCAAGTAATTTTTCATCCTATCTCCACCTTTCCTCCTAAGAATGTGGTATCTGGAGCAAATAAGTGCTTAATTATTACGCTGTGAGCTCACTTTAGTGCAAGAATAAAGCAGAAAACCCTTCCAAACCCTAAAACGCTGAATAAAATTCAGATTTTATTTTTTACCAAAAGCCATAGTGATAATTCAATTTGTATTTTACTCTGAGATTCAATCACACGCCCACTCAGTGAGACGGGGATCGCACCAATTATTATCCCCATTTTTGAAATGAGGAAAGTGGATCTCAGGAACCCAAAGTCATAGAGCTTTAGAAGCAGTAGCTTTAGCTTTAGAAGCTCAGAGAGTAGAGTATTGAACTTAGGGTCAGGGATCCCTGGGTTCGAATCTTACCTCAGATGCTTCCTAGCTGGTTGGGCAAGTTACCAAACTCTCGGAGTCGTATGTTCTTTATCCATCCCAATCATCAGCTTAGACAATGACGATGTACCTAGAACCAGCCTTGGGTCTGCTACTCTTGTCCTTCCATCCACTGAGAAATCCCTATAAGCTTAGAGAATGGGTCCTCAGCCATTTCCACTGAGCCCCCCTAATGGCAGCTAAGGCTGTTCAGGAACAGCCCAATTCTTACCAAAGACCCTCCAGGGAAAGGACTCAAAGGAGGTTTGGAAGAAAAATAAAAGCAGACTGGGTGCTATGAGAGGCTCTCACTGGCTTGAGATGATGAAAGACCAAGGTCCTACCCTGGACAGCAGGAACAACCATTCGTTGGCACAGGGACCCTGAGATCTTCCAACTTGTTTTCACCAAAGTGCTGACAATGCTAATGTCCATAAATACGATCCTTCCTCTCTTGGGAAAGAGTCCCAGAGTCTTAGATCTTGAATGAATCTTAGAACAAGAACATGAGGATATTTTGGAAGAATTTAGAGCTGAAAAGAACCTTGGAACATAGTGTCAGAGCTGTGAGTGGGTGCGTAGAACAGAGAAATCCAGAGCTGGGACAGAGCTTAGAATGTAGAATGTCAGAGCTGGAAGAGAACCCAGAACCTAGAATCTCAGAGCTGTGTGGGGGTATTAGAACATAGAATAGAGATTAGAGCTGGGAAGGAACTTCAAACCTAGAATGTCAGAGCTATGTGTGGGTACGTAGAACGTAGAATAGAAGTCAGATCTTGGAGGGAACTTAGAAGAAAAAGCACAAGGTTAGAGCTAAGTGAGATGCAAGATGTTCCAAATTTCGGCTTTACCAGGTTAAAATGGCCCTTGGATGCCTTCAAGCCATGACACCTTCGTGATTATGGAGGAAATTACATGGAAGCACTTCCGAGACAAAGAACCCGCTTTGTTGGTTTTGGTCCCCATGTGACCTTGGATACTTCACTCTTTTTCTCTGAGGTTCCGTTTCTGCCTCTAAAACAGGTGGTTGCACCAAGGGACCGGTTCCTGCCAGCCCTGAGTTCTGAGGTTTATCAATAACAGACCAGCCATTGAAATGCTTGTCACAGAACAGGGCAGGCCCTGGTTGGGAATCGAAAGTAAATGAAAACTGAGCCAAGTCCAGAACTCAAGTCACAACCATCGTCACAACAAAGATGTCACAAAAGACTCCTGGTCCCACTCCTAGAGGCCTGTGGTCCACTCTGGTCACTGTGGCTTTGGAAGGACATCGATGGGGGAGGGTCTGGAACAGGGTAACCAGGTTGGGGAAGGGTCTGGAGCTTGTTCTGTGTCAGGAGTGTTTGGAGAAACTGGAAATGTTTCAGCTGGAGAAGAGAGGCCTGGGGTGGGTGGGGAGGGAAGGTGGGTAACACCTTTGAGGAGGAGAAGTCGTTTAGTCTTGCTCTGCTTGGCCTCAGGGGTGAAGAAGAGAAGAGACAAAGAGGCCCCCCTTAGCTGGGATTGGGAGGAACTTCCAGAGAGGAGATCTGTCCCAGAGGGGAAGACGGGGGCCCCTTCCTGGATGTTTCTCAGCAGACCTTGGGTGATCCCTTGTCGGGAATGAGGGTTTGTGGGTCAGGGAGGAGGTGGACTAGATGCCCAGGGCATCCTCTCCAACTCAGCCCTTCATTCAGGGGGCTTTCCTCCCCGCCATTAATTCCCTGGAGATCGATGACACTGTCCAGAGTGGGGAGAACATCTTGGTCTGACATCTCTGAGAGAATTTGGGGGATGGGGAACAAGGTTCATGTTCTCTCTACTTTAAACATCCAGAACCCTTCTGTCTACGAGTTCTCAGTTTCAGTCCTGACCCTTCCCTGACCACCAGGTCTTCCCCTCATTTCCTGTTCTAACTGCTCATTTCTCACATGGCACCTGTTGTTACCTCTTCATTTGTAACAGGACTGTGGCCAGTGTTGGTCCAGCCCATATATGACACATCCTTGCTCATTCCAACCCACAAGGACTCTGGTGAGATGGCTTCTGGCCACAAACAGTGGAGAAGTCCTTCTCCCCAAACCGGAGCACTCCCAGACATCCTTTCAGTGTTTCTTGTCAACTTCCTACCTTGTGATGAAAAGCCTTTTAACCAACGGCTCAGCGGAATCCGAGTGTGACTTTACGAGGGACAATCTGTCTTTCTCTTCTCTGATGGCTTTTGAGAAGAAATAACTGCTGGGAATGAATATACTGAGACGACAGCAGCCAGGTGCCCGGTGAGACGGCGCGATCCATCAAGCTATCACGGCTCACAGCAGCCGCAGACTCCTGGTCCCAGGGATGACTCTAGCATGAGTCCAGTGAGGGCTCCCCAAGGACAGCCCCAAGGAGTGACCTGCCTGACCCAACCCATCAAAACCCACTGAAGTGAGAGCGATTCACCTTGTCCATCAGTTATGTCGTATCCAGAAGTGAATGTGGTGGGGATTCCATAAAGAAGCACAAAATTAGGTAATGATTTTTTAAACAACCATTTTCAGTTTGAGTCAAGTTTTTCCAGGAACTCAGTGGGAACGTAGGGATGATGTGAGCCTCTCGGTTTGGAAAGTAATAATACTTTGGACCTTGCTCTGTTTTCTCAGTAAATATTTCTTTGTAAAATCCCATTGGTGTTCATTATTATTAAAGGGATGTGAACTGGTTATATGATAGTGAGCGATACACCGCTGGGGGCTCATTACGTTTCTTTGTACTTATATTATCAGAGCTTAATAGAAACACTTGTTAAATGCTTGTTGGTTGGTTTATGAACGATAGTATTGAAAGCACTAAACCCTCAGGATGCCCCAGAATCTTGAGGGAAAGAAATAATCATTTGCCCCTGGGTACCCGAAGGGTGGGTCCAGCTGGGATCGGGAGAGTAAACCCAGAGAGGGGGTTCTTCATCCCTTCATTCCACAAACGCTAACTCCAATCCTAACTTATGAGGTCTCATTAAGACTCTGCTAAGACATGGGGGAGCCACAAAGACAAAGCCAGACCCTGCCTCATGGATCTTATAATCTATAGTGAGGGAGGATCATTGGTCATGTAGTCAGGCAATTTGTTTCTGTACTGACATTTCTCCCTCCCTGCTAGAATACGTAGTCATCCTAGGTGGCCATGGGTCTCCCTGACCATCTCTTAGTAGCCAGCTTCCTGGTGGTGCTCTTTAGTCATTTCAGCTGTGTCCGACTCTTGGTGACCGCACATGGGGCTGCTTCACCATTTCATTCTCTTTATAGATGAAGAAATTGAGGAAAATGGGGGGAAGTGACTTGTCCAGGATCATGCAGTTAGTGTCTGAGGCTGGGTTTGAACCCCCGAAGATGAGTCATCCTGATGTCAGGTCTAGCGCTCTGTGCCATGGCATGGAACTGCACCCCAGGAAGTGCTTTTTGGGTTGAATCGAATGGGCTACAAAGAGAGGACGATCCAATAGGTTCAGACTTCCCAAACCCTGAGTTGTGATGCTCTGAACCCCATGTATAAAGTTCGCATTGGTCTACAAAAAAAAGAGTTCCTAAACAAAACTTGAAGTTGTCTGCTCAACCTAATTAAGGAGCTTGACAAACACTTTGCAAATACCTCTTCAGCACAATTAAAGCAAGACCATCAATCACCCATTTCTCTTCATTAAAGCAGATCCCCTAAGGACACAGGAGACAACCTCTCCAAGCCCAGACTGCATTATTGATACAAAAAAGTTGAGAGCAATAACCATGTGTTAAAGCTTTGATACCTCAGACTCTTCTGCTATCAGATAAACCCAAAGGTACTGTTTTTGAACCTCAATATTCCCATAAGGTTTGGGAGCCATTGTGGCTTTGGCAGCCAGCTGGCTGGTCCTGCACCGTCCCACTTCTGTTTAATGACCTCAGGTAAGAGAGGCTCACCACTCCCAGAGGCAGCTTGTTTCCCACTGGGAGAGCTGTAATACAGCTGTTGGAAGATTTTCCTGACATTTAGCCTAAATTAGCCACTTTGCTGCCTCTGGCTTTCCTTCTGGGGCCAAAATAAAATGCGTTTCAACTTTCTTCCACAAGGCAGCCTTCCCAAGGCATGAAGACACTTTTCTTCTTGGATGAAAGATTCCCAGTTACTTCAGAGTAGCCTCATCTCAGATAGTATCTGCTAGAAAGTGTCTGAGGCTGGAGTTGAACTTGGCCCACCCATCTCCAGATCCAGAACGCTATCCACTGCACCATCTCTCCAAGTCTTCTCCAGTTGATCAACCTCCTTTTTAAACAAGGACACCACATTCCAGATAGGATCTGATGAGGGCACAGAACAGAGGTATTCACCCCTTCCTAGATCTAGAAACGGTCCCTTGTCATGGAGTCCAAGACCACCGGAGCTTTTCTTTACCACATCAAACTGTTGATAGACACTGAGCTTGCTGTCCGCTGAGATGCCTTGACCATTTCCCAACAGACTCTTGCCCTTCCACCATTTTGTAATGGTCAGGTTGATTTTTGACCTCAAGTGCAAGACTGAACATTGAAGTTCCTCTTATTAGATTTAACCCAATATGGCACCTCTAAAGATCCTTCTAGATCCTGGGTTTAGGATCCACTGTGTTAGTTGATAGTCCCTGATTCCTGCAAAATCAATTACTGATAAGAATATTAAGCAGCCCGGCTCCAGCGGATCCCTGAGGGGACCTCTCTCCTCACTGATATTTAGCAAATCCTCTTTGAACCTTTAAATTATTGGACTGTATTCTTACCTACTCATTGATAATCCACTATGTCCACGAGGATGATCTGAAATCCTTTATTTAGAGAATGGCTAAAATCTAGGGGCTCTATAAACCCAACATCTCCTTGTTGGGGGTCCCCTAGTCATGGAAAATAACAAGGCTTCTTGGTCAAGGAAAATGACCTTTGGTCTGAAAAGAGCAAAAAGGGCTATTAGAGAACAGAAAACCACTTGCTGTCTGGACACGGTGGTACCTGCCTGTAAACTGCTGCTGAAGAGCTGAGATTGGGGAATTTCTTGAGCTTGGAAGTTCTGAGCTCTAGAAGGCTGAGGTGATAGGGTGTTCACACTAGATTGGAATCAACATGGGAGATCTTGGGTGTTGGTCAAGCTTGAAACTAATAAGTGTCTGAGTCTAGATTCAAATCCAGCTCTCCTACCTCCAAGTTCAACCACTTTCATAGAACACCATCGTTTCTTAAAATCACAATTCTAAGGAACCTAGATGGTAGAGAAGAAACACCAGGTAGCAGGTACCATGGTGCCCAGAGCTCTGGGTCTTGAATCTGGATGACTTCAATTCAAATCCAGTCTTGAACAAGTCACTTCATTACTCTCAGTCTCAGTTTCTTCAACTGTACAATGGGAATAATAATAGCATCTACTTTGTGGGCTTGTTGTAAGAATCAAATGAGATAATATTTGTAAAAAGGGCTTAGGCCCATAGAAAAGTGCTTTATAAATGCTTATGCCACCCTCCCCCAATGGGGGCATAGATTGGCTGCTTACATTACCAATAAGGTTGTATGTAGTAGAAGTGACTTGTAAGTCATGATTGAGAAGTTGAGGCAAAAAAGAGGTGGGTGAATGAGTAGTACTGAACTGCATTGGAACCCATGAGATGTCAGATGCAGTGAAGGACTCATGGGGGAATCTGAATCAGATTCCTGATAAGAAGGCTTGGATAAGGGGCTTTCTGTCATGCTGTAGCAGTAGCCCGGGAAGTTCTGAGCTCGAATTCTTTTTCTAATACTTAACAGTTTTGTGCCAAATAATTTAACTACAGTCAGTGTCAGTTTCCCCATCTGTAAAATGTAGATAATGATATACATCCAGAGCATCTTTCTCATTTTGAATCAAATCAGCTAAAGTATGCAAATTGTTTTGCAAAATTAAAGCATATAAATGTCTATTCTTGTTATTAATACTCATAATAATGAGATTGAAGATTGTGCTGCTGATTGACATCCAATGTAAATGATCCTTTTGTCCTTGAGAGCACAGTATTGGCCACCATGACCTCGAAGTGCTCTAGAACTCCTCCTTAAGTCCCCGGATTTAGTGTCTCCTCAGTAATCTCTTCAAAACTATAGCCCGAGTCCCCAGGAAAAATTCTGCACCAGTCGTGCAAATGACATCTAGATAGTGAATCAAAGGGGATTTGATTAAACTTCAGAAGCCATCTAGTCTAACTCACTCATTTTACAGATAGAAGAAACCTCAGAGACCCAGAGCAGTTCAAGGATCTGTCCAAATTGATCCATGTTATAAGTGATCCCAGGCCCTCTGATCCCCAATCCAACACTCTTCTTATTGTTCTCCCCATTTTAAAGGAGAAAATTGAGTCAAGAGATTTGTTGGAGGGTCACAGAGTGTGTGTTTTATAATCACAATCTCAAACTGACTCAAAAGCAGTCTCATTTCCTTCTGGGGACTGTCTAGGTTCAGGGGGGACATTCGTCATTATCTGGATTTGTTTCTTTGGGATTAGAACAGAGCTGGGTGGAAGGAGGGAAGAGGCCTTGAAAGACTATTTTTTGGGGGTCTCCTAGATAGACTGAGAGGCACAGGGGGATGGAGCAAGAGCCAGGTTTTCCAGACTGTGCTGGGCAAAACGTCCCCTTCATTGCCATTGGTAGCAATTCCAACCCACACGGGCTAGACTGCTGTTCTCTCTGGCATTATTTCCACCCACCTGGTGTGTGAGTGAGAACCTTTCCATCCACCCACCTGGTGCGTCGGTGGGAACCTGGCCACCGGAGCCGAGTTGTCAGCTAAGCCTCAGTTCAGCTGAATCTCTGGGAAGAAGGGCTAATCTTTAGCGGGGTCAAGGAAGGTAAGGCTATAAGGAAACTACTGACTGGGGTAAACTGGTCTTGATTCCAAGGACAGAGCTCTGTCCAATGTACCCCATACTGTGGGGGAGATTACACATACGCCTGCTAAAGTTCACTTTATTAATCAATCAGTAATTTGACAAGCATTTACGGCTCTATGGGCCAGTCTGCTGTTCTTTTAATGTGTCTCTTCATCCCTTTGGGGCTCTGACACTGTCATTAGAAATGGGAATTTCCTTCCCAAACTTGTGTTCCAGCTTTGTTCTACCTTTAGAGGAGGGGGATCACGGGATCAGAGGCCTGGAGCTGAAAGTCCAGGAACATTAAATTATTCGCCTTAGATCTTACTAAGAGGGTTTTCTGGGGGGGAGGTTGTGGTACCTGAGAAATTAATTTACCAACTATTCCAACCCCTTCAAGGGAATTGAGTGCCTGAGAAAGTGAGACAATCTGCTGGGGGTCACACAAGTGAGAGGTGACAGAACTGGGATTCTGTGACTCCAAGGTTGGCACTCCAGGGATGACTTTTGTTCTTCTAACTCTCCACATTCAGCCCCCAGGAATCCCCCATGTTTCATCCAGTGTGCCCCTAGCGCCCATTTTCTAGAACATTTGTATACCTTCTTCCCGTCCTTCAGAATCTGACTTCCAAACTGCATGTTCCTGGGTTGGAAGTGAAGAAATCTAATTACTTTATGTAATTTAAAAACAGTTTTCTTTTTTAATTTTAATTTAATTGTATTAATATATATATATTTACATTATGTACATATAATATAAATATAAAATTATATTTTATTTTTTTTATTTTATTAAAACTCAAGTTTTGAGTTCCAAATTCTGCCCCCGCCTCCTTCCCCCACTTATTATCCCCCCATCCAGATGTTAAACAATCAGATACAAGAGTAATTATGTAAAACAAGAAGACTTGACAAAAAAGGAAAGAAAGTGAAAAACAGCAGGTTTTATGTATTCAATCGCTATCAATTCTTTCTCTTGGGGTGGATGGTATCTTCATCATGAACCCTTTGGGATTGTCTCGGATGCTTGTGTTCCTGAGAAGAATTAAGTCGTTCACAGTTCTTCATCAAACTGTGTGGCTGTTACTGTGGACAATGTTCTTCTGCTTCTGTTCACTCTGTATCAGTTCACGTAGATCTTTTCAGTTTTTTTTTAATCATCCTGCTTCTCATTTCTTACAGCACAATAATGTTCCATTACAATCATGTGGTTGTTTAGCCATTCCCAATTGACGAAAAGACTCCATTCTAATGAACAACTATTTTGCACCATGGGGTAGTTGGAAGGGAATGTCCCAAAGACCAAAGGTTCCTAAGATATCTCCGAGGAGGTCTCAGTAAAATATCCTCTTTGACCTTTGTTACCTTCTCTTTAAAATGAAATTTGGTCAGATCAATTAACCCATTCAAAACCAAGTCTTCATTGCCTGCTGTGTACCAGACTTTATGACAAAGTGGGACGGTCCCTCTCTGTAGCAGAGTGTATGTTCTCACGGGTATGTGGGTGGGGGGCGACATTTATAGGGAAGAGATGTCCAGGAGGTAATTTTGGTCTAGTAGAAAACGTCTTTACCCGGGGTCCAATTTTATTCGGTCATGAATGGGGAAAAATACACATTTATCTTCACTGAC
Organism: Sarcophilus harrisii; assembly: GCF_902635505.1. NCBI lineage: Eukaryota > Metazoa > Chordata > Mammalia > Dasyuromorphia > Dasyuridae > Sarcophilus > Sarcophilus harrisii. Next base: position 4,132,007 of record NC_045427.1, on the reverse strand, counting down.
TTCTAACTAAAATTAATAATTTCTAATTAAAAAAAACATTATTCCGAGAAGTGGCCCATAGGTTTTACCAGACTGTTGAATATCAGGAGTAAAAGAACTACTGGACTACCCATTTTAATGGTAAGAAAAATCATAGGACTAGCACTTGCAATTTGAACTCAGGAAGATGGGTCTTCCTGACTCCAGGCGTGGTGCTCTGGCTGCTTCGCCACCTACCTGCCCTGCATCCTTTCATTAGCATTGATGGTTATTCACAGAATTACAGCAAGAGCAAGAGGTGTGTGTGTGTGTGTATGTGTGTGTGTGAGTGTGTGAGTGAGTATGAGTGACCTTGTGGGAGTCCCTTTACCTTTGGGATCCCCTTTTTCCTCCCCTGTAGAATGGGGGAGTGACTCCTGAGGTTCTCTCCTGCTCAGGGCCCAGCAGACACGGGGAGCTGCTCTGCTTCCACCACATCCCTGCGTCCGGGCAGATCAGCGGCTGCATGGGACATCCGGAGGCTTCTGGGAGCCCGGGAATTAATAAGCTCAGAGCTCCAAGCTCGGGACCCTTGGCCATCTTCCACGATGCTTAAGTGGGCGGTGAATTTGAAAGGATCACAAGTGAAGCTGTCCCACAGGCCTGGGGGCCTGGGAGGCTGGCAGGGAGGCCTCTGGGATCCAGGATGTTTCCAAAGCCCTCCACTTGCTTCTGCTGTGGCTGAGAAGGCCGCCTGGAGGAGGGCCTTCCATTCTGGGCACCGGGATGGAGAAGGGCTGTGACAAGCTGAGGAGGCTCCAGCCGGAGGAAGGCCCCGAGCTCCTTTTGGGGAGGATCAGCTGAAGTGACGGGGAGCATAGCTTGGAGATGAGGTGGTTCCAGGGGACCGTGAGTCTGCAGATCAAGCATCTGACAAGCTGTGGATCATACAGATGACTGAGGGAGGCTCGTCCTTCTTGGCCCCTGGGTGAGGATAAGGAGGAAATAGGGTCTGAAACTACAGGGAGAGAGGGGGGTTTCTGCTCAGTGAAAGGTCGCGTTCTAAACTATAGCATCAGACACTGGCCTGGCCTTCCTAATGCATCACTGAGCCCCGTGGCAAGTGGGGATGGTCAAGGAGAGGGTGGGTGACTACAGAGCGAAATCGGAGACTCATTTCTTGTTGAGGAAAGATTGGATTAGGAAACTCTGGAGGTCCCTCCTAACTCTGAGATGCCATTGGGAAGAGGGGCGGTCCTCTGGGTCATAGAAGGTACCATGGACTTAGTTTGGTTTTTTAAGTGTAGGGCTTGATAGAGGTTCTGATTCTTGTACCCTTCCTCGATGCTTTCCCACGTACTTTCACCACCATTCCCTCCTGCCTCCAGTGGTCTTTTTCTCAATTCTCATCTTTCATGAAATCTCAGCATCTCTGGCCCTAGTGACCACCCTCTCCTCCTCTTATTTTCTGAGAAATCTCACTCTTGCTTCTGGCTCCCCTTCCCTCTTAATACCTTGTCTTCCAACTACCTTCTGTTTTTTTGACCCTTTAATGGAACTTTTTTTTCTCAAGGATCTGTCCGAGGTATCCTTTGTACATCTTGACCTTGCCATTCATCCTGCTGATGTGACTCATCTAAGGTACACAGAATCAGGATTTGAACTCAGATCCCCTGAGTCAAGAGATAGGGTTCTTTTCACTGTACTGTATTGCCTCCATGTGGATGTTCTCCTAGAATTCAGCGTGATGGAGAGAGAGCTCATCACCTTATGTCCCAAACCCATTCCTTTTGTTTGCTTTGTTTCTATCCGTGATACCAACCCCTCCCCCCCTTCAACTCAACCAACTTTGATTAAGCACTTACTGTATGCAAAGTTTTATGTAGGGTTTGGAGAAACCAAGTAAGCAATGTTAATACTGAGTCCGTGGAAAGACTCCTGCCATTGGAATCAGAGAGTCACATCTCGACTCTGATTTACTATCATGACCTGGAGCAAATCATCGACCCTCTATGAAGCTTATTATCATTAGAAAAGATCTAGATGATCTCAAAGATTGATTTTTACTTTTAACACCATGATCCTATTCCCAACATAGAGATCCCTGTCCCTGTCCTCAAGAGCCTCCCGACTCTAACCTAACCCTAACCCTAACCCTAAATGAGCATTCTGCTCTTTAGTCCTCAGACGTTATTTTATCGAGTCCTGTCGATTCTGCTTCCTGGGGTCTCTAGCATCCATTGCCTCCTTCCCACCAGTGCTACTACCATCCTACTGCAGCCCCCCGGAAGCCGCTGGCCAGAAGGGGCAGATCTGAGGGCTTCCTTTCTGGTCTCCCCTCCCTCCAGCCGCCATCATCCCCAATCACCATCCATTCTGCACAATAATTGGCTCCTGCCGCGAATCCAGCAGTTCTCTGCTCAAAGCCTAATTCAGCTCACCCCTTCCTCTGGGAAGCCTGCTTTGCTTTCCCAATCGGGACCAACTTTGCCCATTGGACTTTGCCAAGCGGTCTCTCTGATATATACATTATGTGACCTTATGCATTGTTCTTTATGTAGGTATCTCGTTCCCCTGTTAGCCTGTGGGCTCTTTGAGGGGGTGACTGGGCTACGTCTCTAAATTTCGGGGGCCCCTCAGAGCCCGGCACTGGGCTCGGCACACAGTAGGTGCTACACAAAGTTTATTGCTATTTTAAGTTGAGAGTGAAGATGACGAGGATGCACCAAGAACGGAGGGAAGTCGTGAGGGGATTTCGCCTCATTGGGTTTTGGAAATGTCTGCGAAAAAATACAATGAACTAGGAAATGAGCAGAATCCCTGAATTTCTTGACTCAGAGTTCACCTGAGGACTCGAGCAATGGCGCTCATGAAACGGGAGTGTGTGCGTTCCTGGCCCAGCAGCCGGCAGAGAGAGCGGAGCTCCTCTGCCGTCCAGAATGTGTGAGCAGTAAGAGGAGGCTGCTGCCTCCCCCTGGGAAGTCCTCGGTCTTTTTCTTTCTGAAAGTCTCTTCTTTCCATGAGAGAAAACTGACAGTAGCAGACGTGCCACGGCCAGTCATGGGATTCTGCTCTGATGATGTCTTTCTAGCTGTGTCCAAGAACGGTGTTTTATGGGGAGGAGGGACTTAAACATTTATCAGGTTAATTTGATTTGAATTCCTTAATCTACCATCTGGTCCATGGAACCTCGGTGCAAAACAACCGGTTAGCAGCAGGATCACCACCAGGAACCATTAAGCCCATGGAGGTAAATACCACATGTTTCCTTGGTGCACTAAGCCCGGGATTGCCTTCTGGGAGTTGCTGCATATGTCTCCCTGAAATCCGTTGCTTAAGCAAGCCCAGAGGCTTTTCTGCAGCCATCCCTTGGGCTGTAACTAAGGTGAACCGTGGTCCTTTGCCCCAGGGCACCCCAATGCAGAGGGAGCACTTGTAGTCCTTTAACTTTAGAGATCCTACTGAACTCAGCACTGACTTGGTGGATCTGTGATTTCACTGATTTGGAAGAACTGTCACAGTCTAGCCGTACCCACATGTTCGGGGTGAGTGACTCGTGTTCTCCCATAGGTTCTCCTCGGGGGCAGCGGCCAATGAATTGGAGGCTTCCTCACCTACTTCTGACCAGGGGATACTATGGACAAAACGCCGATCCCCTGTGACCTTCCCGATAACGGCCCTCTGGGCTCGTAGCTTGTCTGGCCCTCAGACAAGAGCCTCTCCCACAGAAGCTTGGCCGGAGCTGCTAGATATGGGCTTGCCCGACATGCGCAGAATCACAGACTCTGAGAGGTGGAAGGGACCCCAGAGACCCTCGCACCTGCAGCAAGGAGCCTATGGCCTCCCTCCCCAGACCCAGCTGGGGACGTCTGTCCCTCGGGTTTTAGGGTACCCTGGAAAGTTTTGCAGACTCTCTTCTGTACTGCCATTGGCCGTACCCCCACCCCACCGGGTACTCCTGCCTCATGCCTTAGTTCCTTTAACCAATGAACATCAGTTAACTTTTCCCCGGGGACATTTACTTTGAAGATGTAGCAACAAACGTCTCTCCCCAGTATCTCAGGGACCCCCATAGCTTCGTCCCTATACCCCACTGGTCCCCCTTCTTCCCAAGACTGCAGCACAAGTGTCATATTCGAGCTTCCCATGGCCCGGACCCCCAAGCCCACTCCTTGTGGCTGGTGGCTCCCCTGGACTCTGGAGCCCTGGGATGGGTTAGTTCTGGAAACCCTGGATCAGAGGCTCCGTTCCTTTCACAGAGACACAGTATCGGGGGCTAAGGAGTGAGCCCTGTGTCTTGGATCCACACGGCCTCCATGGGGAGAGGGTCCCACGGGCTTTCCATTACAGCCCCGCTTCCTCCCTGCGAGTTGCCCCCCACCATTGCGGAGTTAGATCGCCAGCCCCAGCCCCAGAGGAGGCAGGAAACATGGTGACCCGGCCAGGGTCTGGGGATGCCTTTTGGCTCTCCAAGGAGCCCTTCACCGGCCGGTTCCTCAGCCTGACCCGGCCACAGAGCGATTCCATGTGCCCCCAGTCCTCCCAGAACCACAGCCTCCTGGAAGCAGGTTCCCTGTGCTAAAATGCATCGATTGCCCTTAGGGTCAAGGTCTTTCCTCCCTTCAGCAGCTTCCTCTTCCCAGCCAGAGGCTTCCTGTGGTCAGAAATCGGAATCTCGGTAGTGGTTCTAATAAGGAGAAATGGCCTCCTGCTCGGACTCTCCTTCCCAGGTCCTGAAACCCTTTCTAGGCCCATTTCCACAGCAGGCTTGGGGGTGGAGGAGCACAGAGGTGGGACTGCTCAGTCCAGGCCCAGGCTGCAACCTTCTCATCCCCGTCTCCATCCTTGGCGAAGATGGGAGCTTGAGCCGGATGACCTCAAGGTGTCCAGTTCTGGGACACGGTGACCCATGGAAGGGACATGGCCCGGCAGACCAGACTACCTGCGGGAGGCTTCCTTGTGAAGCAGAGAAAGCTTGTGGAGGCAGAGGCGGGGGTTCAGCACTCGGATCTGTCAGGACCGGTGAGTGGTCCCTGAAAACTCTCCCAGGATCAAGGAGGGGGAGCGAGACCCCGCGAGAGACCCCGAAAGGCCAAAGGAGTCCCTGGCCGGGGGAGCTCATGGACGAATGGGGGACACAGCAAACAGACAGAAACCTGCAGAGAAACTGGGCCCAGGAGAAATAAGGGGGAAGGAAGAAGTGTGAGGGAAGGCCTGGAGAAAGGCAGCTCAGAGGAGGTGGGGGACGAGTTTGGGGCCACAGCAGATGGGCAGCTCAGTGGTCAGAGCCCAGGAGGACATGGGCGCCCCAGAGAAGGCTCCCGGAGCCAAGGGATGGAAGGTCTTCCCTGAGGGACAGCCAGAGGTCAGCGCATCCTTGGATTGGAGCCCAGGAGAAGTGGGCGAGGACCGGGGGCTGCAGGGGCCGGCTCAGGTGGCTTCACTGCCAGCCTGTGCATTCTGTGTTTCATGCTGGGGGACAGCGGGAGCCCTGAGGTTTCCTGAGGGAGGGTGAGGTAGGACCTTTAAGTGCTGCCCATCAGATCATAGACTTCGAGGCAGGAAAGACCTCAGGGGATGCTCAGCCCTGCTTCCCATTGTAGGTGAGGAAGCTTAGGGAAGGAGGGAGAACCTGGCCTGACTTCCAGCTCCGTCTCAGCTCTGCTCCCCCATCCTCCCCCTGCCCCTTCCTTTCTGGCTCTCTTTTGGAATGTTCTGCCTTCCCCCTGTTAGACTGAAAGAGTCATCCTATCGATAATAAAAATTGTGAGCATTTAGATAGCACGTACTGTGTGCCAAGCACTGTCTTCAGGGCCTTACAAGGTCTCATTTGATCCTCACAAGAACCCTGGGTAGTCAGAGTTGTTGTCGTCCTTGTTTTATCATTGAGGAAACTGAGGCAAAAAGGATTTTAAATGACTTGTCCAGGGTCACACCGCTCATAAGTATCTGAGACCGGATTAGAACTCAGATCTTCCTGACTCCAGGCTTGGCACTTTTATGTCCTGCACCACCCAGCTGCTCCATTTTTGCATCCCCACTATTTAGCACAGGGTCTGGCACTTAATAAGAGTTGATAAACACTCTCTCTGTCTCTGTCTCTGTCTCTCTGTCTGTCTCTGTCTATCTCCATCTCTGTGTCTCCATCTCTCCCTCTCCCCCTTTCTGTCTCTTTATCTCTGTCTTTCCATCCATCAGCATCCCTCCATCTATGACGCACCCATGCATTCTGGGATGGGGTTTGAGCCTGGCGTGAACTGCCTCCTGGTGCAGTCCTGCCCCCCCCCCCAGGTCCTCATATGTCCCAGAGGTCTCCTGGTCCTAGCTGCTCCCCTCGGAAGCTCTCCAGGTGATAACGTGGTTCTGGACCGAACATAAGGTGCAGCATTTTTCCCTCATAGAGCCTCGGGGACGGCGCTTGCCGGCATATACACCGTCACAATGTGACTCGACAGAAAGGGATGCTATGAAAACAACCCGAAGAAAAGGAAACACCAAATGTTGGTCTGAAATGTCTGTGCTGACAAGCTATTACTTGGCAAATCTCAATCCCCCTCCGTGGCAGGTTCGGGGCCTGAGCTGTTCTAGCTGTTGAAGTCGAGACTCACTCAGAGAAACAACAAGGAAAGAGCCTGGGGGACGATGAAACTTGGCAGGAATTCCGCTGTGCTCAGGGCTAACGGCTTCAAAATGAAGCATTTCTATGAAAAACATTTATAAGTCCCTGAAAACAGTCGTATTCAGTAAGTTCTCCCCACCCACCTTGCCCCACCTAAGGGAAAAGTCATGAGGCCTAGGAAAGAGTAAATCAAGTAGGATATGAATTCATATAGGAAAAAGTAATTCTTTTGTTTTTCTTTCTTTCTTTCTTTTTGGCAGATGCATTTGGGGTTAAGTGACTTGCCCAGGGTCACACAGCTAGGAAATGTTAAGTGTCTGAGATCAGATTTGAACCCAGGTTCTCATGATTTCAGGAATGAGGCTCTTTCCACTGCACCACCTACTTGCCCCTTCTTTTCTCTAAAGTTCCCATTAATATATAGCAATCTTTTAAGGAACTTTAGTGAAATTTAATTGGAGGAGACTGACAAAATAGCCCGTTCTAATGTGTTCTATAGAAGAACAAGTTAGTACCATTGTCAAGGTGCATGGTCCACACTGTACAATTTTTGGGTTTTTAGCTGATCTTAATTTCTGAATCACTGCTAGCAAGCGGTCCCCAAACTCCAACAGCTGCGACGGAGCCCTTTTCAAAATTCACTTTTTTAAATCTAGAAAACATTAATAAAACAGCTTCACAGTAAAAACCTAAGGCTCAGTGAGACTCGTTAGTGTTCCCTGATTGGGGTTACGTTTTCATCTTTTTTCCTATTCCCTCTTCCTCTAAATGCACAAAGAGTATATATTTTGGGGACATCGTTCCAGACGCCTTTCGCCTTCATCTCTCTCTTTGCAAGTTACTTCTTATAAAGATCCCCACTTTTTCATTCCCGTGTAGCCCATTGTGTGGATTTTCTGGCACCGAAAGTGAAGTCTTACCAACAACCATAAAAGGCTAACACCAGGGGGATGAACTTTGGGTGCCCAAGTGTCTCCCTTTTCATCATTAAAAAAAAAGCAAAACAATCCCCTCCTCCAAGTCTCCCCCAATAAATGAACACATTCTGACAGTGAATGTCGGTCTTAAATCCTAGAGTCTGTGATGTGGAGAAATGGGCTTCCTCATGAGCCCAGTGACGTGACGTCAGCTCTCCCTGGACTTTCTGGGAATCGTTCCAATCAGATGGAAAGGGGCCCCGGAAAGGAGAAGGGTAAGTGAGTCTGGGGGCACAGGGACAGTTCCCAGGGGCATCTTTAATGGAGGCACATCCAACACCTCCCAGAAGTGGAAAGATACCATGAAGAGTCATGTGCTCTCCACCTCAGGTACTTATTATCTTGTCCCTTTGGGCAGCTCATAGAACCCTCTGGCCTCAGTTTCCTTCTCTCTCAAACAGGGATGGGATGGACCAGCTGTTCTCCATGGTTCTCTCCAGCTGTAAATTTGTGACTGTATAAAGATGTGTTATATGTTTTTTCAACCACTGAATGATGATTTATTGAGATCATGTGTCAGGTTATAAGTAATTTAATCAAGGTCACACAGGTCCAAGTCCCCCGCCTCTAAAACTAGAGCTTTCCCCACATGTTCTGCTACATTTGGGTTGGAAAAACAACCCACTCTCCAAGTGCAGGGGAAGACATGTCTATACAGTCATTCATCTGAAAAAGATCTAGGCATCTGAGTGGACCATGAAGTCACCAGGGATCTGTAGCCTGAGAAAATGAGCAGGAAATCTAATGCGATGATGTCATATGTTGGGAAAGGTGGGAATGGGTGAATCGGTGGATAAAAGGGCATTTATTTAGCACTTACTCTATTCCTGGCAATTTGGTTAAGCACTGATGGACAAAAAATAAGACAGTGATCCTTTCAGTCTAAGAGGGGAATATAACACATAAAAGGGAGTGATGTTTAGGTGGATCTTGGAATGAATAAATGAAGCATTTATTAGGCGCCCACTATGCACAAAGTGGTACATTAAGAATTGGGAAACAAATAGAAGAGCATCCAAGTTGCTGCTTTTAAAGAGCTCTCCTTCCAATAGGAACAAAAACCCCAAAGTAAAGTTTCAGCAGCAGCAGGTCAGATAGAAAGGTCCTCTGGCTCTCAGGGAGCAGCAGTGAAGGAAATGGCTCCGTCTCCCTTTCATGTCGTTGCCACTGATAAAGTCGTATCATTCTCTTATTTGACAGTACCCAGAGCTCTCAGTCCTCTGGGCAGCAGAGGAAGCAGGTGCTAACTTGTCAGTGTGTGTGTCCCCACCTGGGAGTTACATAGGTCAATGAAATCACAGGGATAGACCCTATCCTTCATCCTTATGATTCTAAGAACTTGTTCTTTTAAAAATGCTAATGGTCTTCCCCAATTAATAGTATTTTACTTTTACCAATTACATATAAAGCTAGTTTTCAGCGTTCACTTTTTTAAAATTATGACTTTTTATTTACAAGTTCTATGCATGGGTAATTTTTCAGCATTGACAATTGCAAAACCTTTTGTTCTAATTTTTCCCCTCCTTCCCCCACCCCCTCCCTTAGATGGCAGGTTGACCAATACATGTTAACTATGTTGAAGTATAATTTAAATACAATATATGTATATATGTCCATACAGTTATTTTTTAGCGTTCACTTTTATGAGATTTGAGTTCCAATTTTTTTCCTCTCTCCATCCCCAAAATGGCAAGCAATGTGATATAGATTGCACCTATACAATCATATCAAACATATTTACAATTAGTCATGTTGTGAAAGAAGAATCAGAAAAAAAGGGGAAAACTATAAGAAAAAAAGCTAAAACCAGTGAAAATGGTAGGCTCCAGTCTGCATTCAGATAGATTCCAGAGTTCTTTCTCTGTATGTGCTCAACATTTTCCATCACGACTCTCTTGACATTGTTTTGAATCATTGTGTGGCTGAGAAGAACTATGTTTATCCACGTTAATCATTGCACAATATTGCCGTTTCCGTGGACCACATTCTCCTGGTTTTGCTCATTTCACTCATCATCAGTTCATTTAACTCCAGATTTCTCTAAAATCTGCCTGCTCATCATTTCTTACAGATATACTACAACCATTTAGCCATTCCCCTTTTGATTTCCAATTTTCAATTTCCAATTTTTTTGCCACCACAGAAAGAGCTGCTATAAATATTTTTGTACATGTGGGTCCTTTTCCCTTTTTTATGATCTGGGATAGAGATCTAATAGTGACATCGCTGGACTGAGTGGTATATACAGTTTTGTAGCCCTTTGGACCCTTTCAAACTTATTGCCAATGGTTTTTTAATCCAAACTATTTGATGGGGAGATAAAAGGTCCAGGTTCTTTGGTGAAGCTCTAGGTGACCTACCAAATGTCCAGAGAATGGGGAGTCTTGAGTGTATGCTATATGAAGAGCAACTGAAGAAAATGGAAGTGTACACTGTGGAGAGGGAAGGCCGAAGCAAGACATCATGGGTGTATTTCCATATTTGGGGGACCGATAACAACTTGCCTTCAAATAGGTGCCAGGATTCTCTGTACCACATTCTTACTTGGACACTGTGGGTACTTCCAGCTCAAAGAAGTGTGAAAGGAAGATTTATTGAGGAGTATTAGATAGCGTAAGGAGAAGGAAAACTATGAGCCAGGTTCAGATCTCAGTTCCATTGCTAGCTATTGATCTTAGCTAAGTCATTGTACTTATCCCACTTTCTTCATCTTTGAAATGGGAGCAATGCTCTCTTCACTCATTCCTCTATTGGTCATTTAGGAGGAAGGCACTTTTTAAGTCTTAAATCTTTTTAGAAAAAAGACATTATGATAAAAAACTTTTCAAGAAGGACCAGGGATAATCCCTATCCCACCACAGCTGACAGCAAGCCCCATAAGCCATAAACTGGTTTAAGGAAAGGTGGTCATGGGGATCATAGTAAATGAACCTTTAGGCCAACTCATTTTCTAGTGCAAGACCATTCAGAAGAATTAATCCTCAAGGTTAGAAGACACAGTTCCATAATGAAAAGTTTTATTACTTCTACATTTAAATGAAAGTTGCTTTTAAGAGTCTCTTGTTTAGAGAGTTGTTTAGAATCTCAAAACTCAGAAATTCTAATGAATATTGATGCAAAAATCTTAAATAAAATATAAGCAAAGAGACTACAGCAAGTTATCATCAGGATAATACACTGTGACCAAGTAGGATTTATACCAGGTATTCAGGGCTGACTCAATATTGGAAAAACGATTAGTGTACTTGACTATATCAGTTACCAAACTAACAGAAATCATATTATTATCTCAATAGATGCAAAAAAGCATTGATAAAATCCAACATCCATTTCTACTAAAAATACTAGAAAGCATAGAAATAAATGAAACTGTCTTTAAAATGATCATTAGCATCTATCTAAAGCTACCAGTGAGTGTCACATGTAATGGGGATAAACTAGAAGGATTTCCAATAAGATCAAGGGTGAAACAAGAATCACCATTACTATTCAATACTGTATTAGAAATGTTAGCTTTAGCAAGAAGAGAAGAAAAAGAAATTAAAGGAATTAGAGCAGGTAATGAGGAAACAAAACCTCCACTCTTGGATGATATGATGGTATATCAACTAAAAAACTGCTAGAAACAAGTAGCAACTTTAGCAAAGTTGCAGGATACAAAATAAATCCATATAAATCATCGACATTTCTATATGTTATCCAAAAAGTCCAACAACAAAAGATATTTAAAATAATTGTAGATTGTATAAAATATTTAGAAGTCTACCTGGTAAGACAAAGTCAGGAACTATATGAACACAATTATAAAACTCTTTCCACACAAATAAAGTTAGATCTAAACAATCAGAAGAATATCAAGTGCTCATGGATAGGCTGAGCTAAAAATAAAAATGACAATTCTATCTAATTTACTTTTTAACTACTATAGCAATCAAGCTGCCAAATTACTTTACAGAGTCAGACAAAATAATGACAAAGTTCATCTGGAAGATTAAAAAGTCAAGAATTTTAATGGAATTAATGAAAAAAAGACAAATGAAGGTGACTTAGCTGTATCAGACCTAAATTATATTACAAAGTAGCAGTCATCAAAACTGGCTAAGAAATAGAGTAGTTCAGGATAAAACAGTCAACAAATATAGCAACCTAGTCTTTGACAAACCCAAAGATCCCAGCTTTTGGGATTAGAACTTACTGTTTGATAAAAATTGCTGGGAAAATTGGAAACTAATATGGCAGAAACTAGGCATTGATCCATACTTAACGCCGTACACCAAGATAAGGTCAAAATGGGTTCATGACCTAGGCATAAAGAATGAAATTATTAATAAATTAGAGGAACATAGGATAGTTTACCTCTCAGACCTGTGGAAGGGGAAGGTCTTTATGACCAAAGCAGAACTAGAGATCATTACTGATCACAAAATAGAAAATTTCGATTATACCAAACTGAAAAGTTTTTGTACAAACAAAACTAATGCAGACAAGATTAGAAGGGAAGCAATAAACTGGGAAAATATTTTTACAGTCAAAGGTTCTGATAAAGGCCTCATTTCCAAAATATATAGAGAATTAACTCTAATTTATAAAAATCAAGCCATTCTCCAATTGAAAAATGGTCAAAGGATATGAATAGACAATTCTCAGATGAAGAAATTGAAACTATTTCTAGTCATATGAAAAGATGCTCCAAGTCATTATTAATCAGAGAAATGCAAATTAAGACAACTCTAAGATACCACTACACACCTGTCAGATTGGCTAAGATGACAGGAAAAATAATGATGATTGTTGGAGGGATGTGGGAAAACTGGGACATTGATTCATTGTTGGTGGAGTTGTGAACGAATCCAACCATTTTGGAGAGTAGTTTGGAACTATGCTCAAAAAGTTATCAAACTGTGCATACCCTTTGATCCAGCAGTGTTACTACTGGGATTATATCCCAAAGAGATTATAAAGAAGGGAAAGGGACCTGTATGTGCACGAATGTTTGTGGCAGCCCTTTTGTAGTGGCTAGAAACTGAAACTGAATGGATGTCCATCAGTTGGAGAATGGCTGAATAAATTGTGGTATATGAAAATTATGGAATATTACTGTTCTGTAAGAAATGACCAACAGGATGATTTCAGAAAGGCCTGGAGAGACTTACACGAACTGATGCTGAGTGAAATGAGCAGGACCAGGAGATCATTATATACTTCAACAACAATACTAGATGATGACCAGTTCTGATGGATCAGGCCATCCTCAGCAACGAGATCAACCAAATCATTTCTAATGGAGCAGTAATGAACTGAACTAGCTACGCCCAGAGAAAGAACTCTGGGAGATGACTAAAAACCATTACATTGAATTCCCAATCCCTATATTTATGCACACCTGCATTTTTGATTTCCTTCACAAGCTAATTGTACAATAATTCAGAGTCTGATTCTTTTTGTACAGCAAAATAATGTTTTGGTCATGTATACTTATTATGTATCTAAGTTATATTTTAATATATTTAACATCTACTGGTCATCCTGTCATTTTGGGGAGGGGGTGGGGGGGTAAGAGGTGAAAAATTGGAACAAGAGGTTTGGCAATTGTTAATGCTGTAAAGTTACCCATGTATATATCCTGTAAATAAAAGGCTATTAAATTAAAAAAAAAAAAGAAATAGAGTAGTTCATCAGTGGAATAGGTTAAAATCACAAGACTATAGTTATCTGCTGTTTCATAAACCCAAAAATTCCCGCTTCTGGGATAAGCACTCAGTATTTGACAAAAATTGCAGTGGAAAATTGGAAAAATTATGGCAGAAACTAGCCATTGACCAACACCTAACATCCTATACCAAGATTAAGTCAAAATGGGCTCATGACTTAGACATAAAGGATGATACTATTAAAAAATTAAGAGAACAAAGGATAAGCTACCTCTCAGCTCTATGGAGAAGGGAGGAATTCTAAAGAAGAACTAGAGAACATTATGAAATGCAAAATGGATAATTCTGATTATATTAAATTAAAAAGTTTTTGTACAAAATAAAACAATGCAGCCAAGATTAGAAAGGAAGCAAAAAACTGAGAAAAACATTTTTATATCCAAGGATTCTGATAAAGGCCTTATTTCTAAAATATATAGAGAAATGACTCAAATTTATAACAATACAAGTTATTCTCTAATTGATCAATGGTTAGAGGATATGAACAGACAATTTTCAGACCAAGAAATTAAAACCATTAGTCATATGAAAAAATGTTCTAATCTATTGGTTAGAGATGTGCAAATTAAGAACTCTGAGATACCACTACACACCTCTCAGATTGACTAAGATGACAGGAAAAGATAATGATAAATATTGAAGGGGATATGGGAAAAGACACAAATGCATTGTTAGTAGAGTTTTGCAGCGGCTAAAAACTGGAAACTGAATGGATGCCTATCAGTGGGGAATGAATGCATAAGTTATGGTAGATGAGTGTTATGGAATATTTTTGTTCTATAAGAAATGATCAGCAAGATGATTTTAGAGAGGCCTGGAGAGACTTACATGACCTGATGCTAAGTGAAGCAAGCGGAACCAGGAGATCACTGTCTACAGCAAAAATAAGATTATGTGATGATCAACTGATGGACATGGCTCTCTTCAACAGTGAGTGATTTAGGCCAATTCCAATAGACTTGTGATGGAAAGAGCCATCTGAACCCAGAGAGAGGGAAGTGAAGGGACTGAATGGGGATCACAACATAGTATTTTCACTATTTTTCTTGTGGTTTACTTTCTTTTTTTCCTTCTCATTTTTTCCTTTTTGATCTGACCTTTCTTGTGCAGCATGATAAATGTGGAAATATGTATAGTAGAATTGCACTTGGGGAGGAGATGGGGGAAGAAAGGGAGAAAAATTTGGAACACAAAGTTTTGCAAGGATGAATGTTGAAAACTATCTTTGCATATATTTTGAAAATAAAAAGTTATTGTCAAAAAGACCAAATTCAGGGATCAAGGGAAGGTGCAGGTGAGGGAGGCAGAAGACCATAGTAACAGGCAGGACTTAGTGCTGGAATAAAATTGAGATCTTCTAGCTCTTAAGAACCTGCAAAATGATTTTATTTAATATTTTAAAAATCTGTTGAAAGCCACTGGGGCTGTGGCTGATTAAGTGCTGGATCGGGTATCAGGAAGAACTGTGGTCCAATCCACATAATCCTAGTTCAGGATCACAAACTAAGAAGTATTTGAGAAAGGAATTGAACTCTGATTTTCCCAAGCCAGTCCAGTACTCTATCCACACTGCCACCCACTTGCTTAGTAAATGCTAATGGGCTGATTCACATCAATGAACTGAATGGATGTGGGCAAATACCTCCTGCGACTCAATTTTCTCATCTGTTGAATCATACCTGAAGTTCCACTCTCAGATAAGTCACCGGGGTGTCATGGCCACGCAGAAAGCAGCATAAGGAAGGTGAGACATCCAGTTCTCTGTCCTGGAAAGACAAGCCCAATGAGGGCACAGTTTAAGAAAAATTCCAACAAGGTAAAGGATATCTATAAAAGAGAAAGCAGGATAGTAGGAGAACTGGAAACAGCACTTTATTGGGGGAGAAAACAAACTGGGAATCTTTACTCTGGTGAAGAGAAGGTTTTGAACAGACAAGATAGCTATCATAAAGAGTGTGAGGATCTGTCACTTAACAGGATTATCTCTTTTCTCAGAAAACAGAACCAGGGAGTTGTGGGTAGTGCCTGGAAACAGGAGGGCATGGGCTTCATGTCAGAAAAAAGACAAACAAATTCAAATCAGTTTTGAGTTGATCAAAACAACAATTTTGAATTGAATCAAAATGACAAAATCTATTTCTCAGAAAGGGTTGGACTGCCTTGGGAGAAAGATTCTCCCTCTTTGGGAGAATTTTAACCAAGGTTGCACAGTCATTTTCTGGGGATGTTATCTGGCTATAGGTTAGCTCCACAGGTGGTCCAGGAAATGTTTTGCAGTTGAGTCTTTGGAAAAGATTCAAGACAAACCTTTTGCAAGTTTGGACACTTAAAACAATAAATCAAGCCCTGCTTTGTAGCATCAACTTATCTTGAAAATTTGACAGCTGGCTCTCCCAAACTGGTTCCTCCCTTTCTCCCTTCCTTCTTTCCTTCCTTTTTTCCTCCTTCCTTCCTTCCTTCCTACCTTCCTTCCTTCCTTCCTTCCTTCCTTCCTTCCTTCCTTCTTTCCCTCTTTCCTTCCTTCATTCCCTCCCTCCCTCCTTCCCTCCCTCCCTCCTTCCCTTCCTTCCTTCCTTCCTCTCCTTCCCTCCCTCCCTCCCTCCCTCCTTCCTTCCTTCTTTCCCTCTTTCCTTCCTTCATTACCTCCCTCCCTCCTTCCCTCCTTCCCTCCTTCCCTTCCTTCCTTCCTTCTCTCCTTCCCTCCCTCCCTCCCTCCCTCCTTCCTTCCTTCCTTCCTTCCTTCCTTCCTAATACTGGTACTTGGGATGGCAAGACTACAGATGATCAAGTTCCCAACGGATCAGGATTGGCAGAAGGGAGCTTGTGGTGCTTGTCAGCAGGGCTTGGGACACTGCAGTTGCCCTACGGATCTGCCCCCCATACTTACGGAAATGTTCAGAGGATTTGCCAGCTTGCTGCACTGCCAGTGTGCTGACTAGGACTCAGAACTCTGTGTCTCCCCATCTGGAGTCTGGGGCAGTCTTTCTCCCTTTTTTCTTTGATTTGCTCCATTATGTTTGCTGTATTTTGGGAAGAAGGAACATTTAGGAGCATAATAATGACGTACCCCCATCTCGCTAAAGGGCCATTTTTCCAGGAGCTCAGCCCACTCTCTGGACAATATCTCATTAATCTCACAAAAGATGATGCTCACAGTTAATCGTCTCTTTCCTAATTGTTTCTTGGAAGAAATGAAGTTGGACTCACTTAGCAAATTAAAAGCACAACATCCATTGTGCTTTCCATGGTGGGTTAAAGAACCCACTGGTGGTGGGGGGGGGCGTCTCTGGGCAACAAATTTGAGAGAAAAGCAACAGGGACAGTCTTTCAGAGCTGGCTCAAACCTGGGCCTGCACTGGTCGTCAGGGAGACCCGGAGGAGTTTAGAGCCACTGGGAGCTTAGAATATAGCACTGAGAAGCCAGACTTGGGAGTGGGGGCTCATAGAGCACAAAATGGAGACTATCAGAGCTGAAAAGGGATTTGGAATATCAATCAGAGAAGGTCAGAACTGGGGGAAATCTCAGCATGCAGAATCTGGGGCCATCCTGGGGGGTTCTGAACACATAGACCTTGGGACGTCAGTGAGGGACCCCAGCAAAGGGACCCTGGATGTTGGAGCTGCCGGGCCCAGAGAACTTCCAGCCCCCTGCCCTCGCTGTGGAGAGGAGGTGTCTGGGCTCTGGGGTGAAGAAATGAATTGGCCAAAGCCACGGCAGAGCCTCAGGATCTGAGGATGAGGGAAGAACGGGGATCTGGCTCCTTAAATGAAAAGCTCATCGAAATGAACAATGAAGCCAGCTGCAAATGCTGGGCTGCTTAAATAGGCAAAAATGGAGATTGCCGTCCCAGAGACCAGGGCCCGCATTTCTGCCCCTTGTCCATTTGGGAGCCGCTTACAGCTGGTCTTTAATTTCACAGGACCTGGGTTCCAATCCTGCCTCTGATGTCTATTTCCTGTATGACTCTGGGTATTAATCCAAAAAGGAAGGGGTGAGATCTGTTGCTCTTTAATGCTCGGAGGCCATGCCCAAAGCAGACTCCTTTAGGGGCCGTGCCCTTCTTTGGCAGGGGCTCCTCGGGGTGCCCGGGGGTACCCTCCGTCAGACCTCTCCGATGCTGGGTGCACAGGCCGGGGTCCCAACCCTCCTTGGGGATGCATTTCTCTTCTTGGCCCTCCCGCCCTCGGGCTCTGAAGGGACGCCTCAGAGGAAGTGAATTTTCAGGCTGGGGAACAAAAAGGTGCTGGCAGGAAACCTCCAAGCACGTGGGTTTGCAGGCCTGGCTCTGCCTGCAAGTGTCAAAGTTGAATAAACATTGATTTTTTTGGAAGAGAGCAGAGTATTTTAGAGATGAAATATGCCCCCAAGTAAGCTGAGAAAAGACAGTTTGGATGTGTTGGAGACCAGAATTATGGTTTGTTTTTCTTTTCTGTAAAATCCCTCCTCCCAGCTTCTTTCTCAAGATGTATGAGCTGGGATGTGAGTGTGTGTGTGTGTGTGTGTGCGTGTGTGTGTGTGTGTGTGTGTGTGAGACACCCACTCAGCTCCCAGCCGGCCTCTCAGGCCCCAAAGCCTCAGAACGATCCTAAAGGAAGCTTGAGACTTCTCCTGGAATCTTGTCCCTTTACTGGGGAACCCCACTTGGCTGGTGGGATGCTCGTATTTTTGCAGCTGCAGCGTGGGGGGGAGGCAGAGTGCTTGAGCAGGAGTCAGGGAACTAGCTGAACCTCAGTTTACTTATCTGTCAGATGAGCAATTTCACTTCTAATCTATTAAATGTGGGATTTGGGAGAAGTGTTCTCTTTTCTGCCTTCCAGCTTTGTGATTCTGCTGCAACTTAAATACCAAAAAAGGACCATTTTCACACATATCAGAACAAAAAAGTGGGTTCTGTATGTGATTGAAGTTTTATTCTATCCTGCTTACTTTAAAGCTCATGCCCAGCGAGTGTAGACACAGTGGGACTGAGATGCTGCCGGTGGGCACTTGAAGGAGGATGAAGTTCTCGGTTTGGGCTCCAGAGCAGAGGAAAGAACTGAGGCAGGACTTGAGGTCAGAGGGATCATCTCCCCTACCTCAGGACTAAAAGTGATTACGCTGACAATCTGCTACAAGTAAATTTTTAAAAATGGTCAGGCAAAAAAGAAAGAACCCGACCATAGAAAGTTGTTATGGGAAAAGGAAAGCCCAGAGTTCCTCATTAGAGTAAGATACTGAAGCAAAAAAGCTTCTCCCACTCCAAAGAGTAACATTAAATGGTCACTTGACCCAAAGGAATTTATAGAACTAAAAAAAGATTTTCAAAATAAATTAGAGACACTGAGGAGAAACTAAAAAAAAAAAAAAGACAGTTTAAGAAAAAACAAGATTGTGAAAAGAAAGTTAAGTAGCCGGAAAAGAAGATCCAGAATCTTAAGGAAGAAAATGATATCTTGAAAACTAGAATTGGGCAAGGGGAAGCCAGTGAAGTTATGAGACCAAGAAATACTAAACCATATATAAAGCATGAAAAACTAAAAGAGAATATGAGACGTCTCAGAAGAAAACCAATTGACATGGAGAAGAGGTCAAGGAGAGAATACATAAGAATAATGGGACTATCTAAAAGCTATGATAAAAAAAAGAATCTTGGTGTAATAATATGAGAAATAATTAAATAAACTTGTGCTGAAGTGTTAGAACAAGAAGGGGAAGTAGAAATTTAAAAAATCACTGATCACCACCTGAAAGAGATGCTCTGGGGAAAGCCTACAGGAACAGCAGAGCCAAATATTGAAACCTCCAGGTCAAGAAGAAAATATTACGAGCAATAAGGAGAAAACAACCTCACAAACAATCCAGACACAGCAGAGGCACAATTAGAATCATTCAAGACCTAGCAGTGGCTACATTAAAGGCAGCAGGTCTTGGCACCCTAAACATAAAAGACCAAAAGAACTAGGGTTGCAGCCAATAATATCATACCAGTAAAGTTAAGCACAATCCTCAGTGAAAAACGGACATTCAATAAATTGCCAGACATTCAGCATTTTATTGCTAAAAAGACTTAAACTTAATAGAAAATTTGACATATAAGATCTAAGAGAAATATAAGATAAACATCAAAGACTAATTTCAAGGGATTTTCAATAAGGACAAACTGTTTATATTTTATATGTGGAAATATAAACCATATGTCTAGGACTGTCATTAGTAATTGGGTAGTTTGAAAGAAAGATTGGGGAAGAGCTGAGTATGATGAGATTCTAAAAAGCAAAACTGCGTAGGAAAAAATAAAAAGGGAATTATATTATACAAATGAAGTGCAAGAGAAAGGACTGGCACAGAAAAATTAAATGGGAGAGAAGGGCTGATCTAAAATCCTGTGCACATTGGGGAGGGTTAAAGAGGGAATAATACACATACACATACATACATACACATATGCATATATCTAGATGGGGATAAAAGTCTTCTAAATTTATAAAGAAATAACAGAGGGAGGGAAGTGGATAAGGTGGGGTACAGGAGAGTGTGTAGATTAATGGGAATGGGAAAAAAGAGGGAGGGAAAAGATAGCAGGAGAGAATAAGGGAGGGATCCTAGGAGGCGAATAGGTTAATAGCAAAGCAGGATAGTGCATAGAAATAAAGCAGAAGAGTCAACGGGGTTAGGAAATAAGAAATACACACAAACATAATAATGATCAGGAGTAGAATTGATTAGAAAAAAACCATGGTTAGTAATCATTATCTCAGACAAAATTAAAGCTAAAATAGATTGAATCGAAAGAGAAAAATTGAGAAACGATGTCATATGTCAGCTATATTAATCAATATTGTTTTAGACTGTTTAAAATAATGAGATGATGCAAAGTTAGAATATTGCTGTGGTGTTGGAAAAGAAGAATTAATGGATTTAGAAGAGATGAAAAGGCTTGGACTTGTGAAAAATGATGTTATTCACCTTCAGAGAAACAGAGGACAAACAAGCATAGGAGGCAGATGTATATGAATGTATGCATGCAAATATTTGTATGATTATAGATATCTGTATGTATAGATATGTATACATACATACATACATATAAACATCCAAGCTTAATTTTGATCTTTCTACTGCTTGGAATACATTGCATAGTCTTTACTATTTGAGTCCTTTCTTATGTTTTCCTATGCATATGACAATTTTTCTTTTTTAATTTTGTATTTAAGTTTTAAATAAATACTTTAAAATACACAATTAATTATAAATAAGAACCTTCAAAACTATCCTACTCATTCTTCCTTTTGAATTTTCTTTTGTTCTCTTCTGTGCTTTCAAAAATAGACATTTTAGGGCAAGAGAGAGAGGGGGGTAGAGGAGAGAGAGACACACAGAGAGAAACAGAAAGAGAGGGGGGGCAGGAGGAAGGGAGAGAAGGAGAGAGGGAAGGAGAGAAGAAGGGAAAGAGAGAGAGAGGGAAGAAAGGGGGGGGAGAGAGAGAGGGAAAGAGGAAAAGAGACAGAGGCAGAGAGAGAGAGAGAGAGAGACAGAGAGAGAGAGGGAAGAAAGGAGGGGGGAGAGAGAGAGAGAAGCAAAGAGAGGGAGAGACAGAGAGAGACACACACAGAGAGACAGAGAGAGAGAGAGAGAGAGAGAGAGAGAGAGAGAGAGACAGAGAGAGAGAGCTAAATGTGGAGTGTACACAAAATAATTTAAGATGACTTCAAGAGGAAAAGAGTGACCCAAAATGAGAAAATAAAGCAAAGCCTTGAAGAGACAGTTCTCTGATGGTCTTTGAAGGATGCCAGGTATCTTAGGTGATGGATGTGAGGTAGGAAGCCTTACAAGCCCGGTGGGGTTAGAGGGGTCACCTGAGCAAAGACAAGGAGGAAGACTGATTGCCGAGTGGATAATAGCCCTCTGGTCACTTTGCCTGGAATGGAGAATGCATGGAGAAGAAGTATAAGATGTAAATTTGGAAAGGGAGATCAGGAGGCTTTGAAGACAAGACTAAAGATGTGCATTTTATCCAAAAAGCAATAGAAAAAAAAAAAGCAAGACAAATTTTAAATTAGAAGACATGGTCAAATCTGCATTTTAGCAGTATGCATTTATAGCTAAATGAACAATGGAGAGAAAAGAAATTGGAATCAGGGAGAAAAATGAGGAGGAGGCAGCTACACAGGTCAAGGTGAAAGGTGAAGAGAGACTGCGCCAGTAGGGCCCATGTGACTGGAGAGAAGGGAGTAGATGAAAAAGATTTTGTTGAGGAAGATTTGACAGGACTTGACAACTGATTGGCTATTGTTCCAGCTCAGACTTCGCAGGATTTCTGTCTAGTAGAGCTGATTAGAGATTAAAGGTTTGTTTGTTTCAGATGGAATCCTGCTGACAGCCCTCCCTACCCTCTTCCTCTCCACAGGGCTTTATTCTTGGAGACGTGACGGAGCGGGCTGTAGGAACAGAACATGGGACGGGACTTATTTAGCATCAGGAGGCTTGTGTTGACAGTGCTCTGGTACTTACTGCCCAAACGACTTGACCATGTCAATGACTCATAGATTTAGAGATGGAAGGGCAGCCTTCTAGGTCATTTTCCTCCTTTCACAGTGGAGGAAAATGAAGTCAAAAGAGAAAGAATTTGTCCAAGGTCAGCCAGGAAGGAAGCGACAGAGCCCAAATTTGTACAGTGCTCTTCCCACTCCAAAGCCAGGCCATTTCCAGTCAGTCCCTGTCTCCCACCTCCTTTCCTTCTGTATGAAGTAGAGACAGCAAAGTTAGCACACTCCTTTCCACACAGGATTCCCATCTGGACTTCATAGCACAACAGAAAGTAGAGTTTTCATTCATTTTAATTAATTTAAAGAGAATGTTTGCTTTGGTTCCCTGAAACTGCTTGTCAAATATATTTTCCTGAGATCTCACTGACCTAGGACACTGTGTGCTCTGGGCACCATGTTTTTTTTGGTAAAAATAATAGCTTTTTATTTTCAAAATGTATGCAAAACCTTGTGTTAAATTTTTTATCCCTCCTTCCCCCACCCCTTTCCTAGACAGCAAGTAATCTAATATAGGTTAAACATGTACAATTCTTCTACACGTATTTCTACAATTATCATCCTGCACGAGAACAATCAGATCCAAAAGGAAAGAAATGAAAAAGAAAAAAAGCAAGCAAACAATAAAAAGAGCAAAAATCCTATGTGGTCATCCATATTCAGTCCCCATAGTCCTCTTCCCAGATGCAGAGGATTCTCTCCATCACAAGTCTATTAGAATTAGCTTGAATCATCTCATTGTTGAAAAGAGCCACGTCCATCACAGTTGATCATATAATCTTCTTGTTACTGTGTACAATGTTCTACTCAATCAGCAACAGCTCATGTCAGTCTCTCCAGCCCTTTCTGAAATCATTCTACTGATCATTTCTTATAGAACAATAATGTTCCGTAACATTCATATACCATGACTCAGTTTCCAGTTTCCACTACAAAAAGGACTGATATAAACATTTTTACAAGTGTGGTTCTTTCCCCTTTTTTATGATCTCTTTGGGATACTGGCCCAGTAGAGAAATTGTTGGATCCAAGGGTATTCATGTGCCCTTTGGGCATAATTCCAAGTTGTTCTCCAGAATGGTTGGATCAGTTCCCAACTTTACTAACAATGTAGTCGTGTCCCAGTTTTCCCACATCCCCTCCAATATTTATCATTTTTTCCTGTCAATGTATGTAGTGTAGGTACCAAATTTTAAGAAGGATGTTCATAAGCTAGAGGCTATCTGAGATTAACTAGGCTGAGAAAGGGCCTGGAGACATATCATATGAACATCAGGTGATAGAACTAAGGATGCCCATGACAGAGAAGACTGAAGGGAATAGTATTGCCCTCATAGTGGGTTCCCAAGGGCAGAGCCACCAACAGAGGGAGAACTAATGAAGAGGCCAATTTTGGCTCCAGGTTACCCCCAGAGTTGTCCCAGTGTGGAATGGCTCAGGGCTAGTGGGCTCCACTACCTTGGAGGGCTTCATGCAGAGGCTGGACAGCCACCTCTTAAGTACATTCTAATGTGGCTTCCTTCCTGGCACAGTTTGGGCTTAAGAGCCACTGAAGTCCCTGCCAAGCTTTAGAGTCTGGGTTTCTGTGAACTCCCTGTGATGGAATTCCCTCTACCAGTACAGGTCGGAACTCCTTCTGTGACTTGAGGTCATAGACAGTTGCCTGGTTATCCAAGAGATTGCTGTATTGATTATCTATCCAAGAGATTGAGTGACTTTCCTAAGATCCCAAGACTGGCATATGTCAGAAACTCAAATCTGGGGCTTTATGACTCTGAAGCCTTATCTTTATCCTCTATGCCACGGTTGCTAAGACAACTTAAATATGGCAGTTAAAAAAAAAACAACTAGCAAATACAATTTTAATGGCAAAAATATCAAAACTAGAAGCAAGAACTATCATGAGAGATCCATCTTTTCCACCAATGAGGAGGAAATTGAAATAATAATTAGGAGCTATTTTGCTCAAATGTATACCAATAAATCTGACAATCTAAATGAAATGGATGAATATTTACCAAAATATACATTTCCCAGATTAATGGAGGAGGGGAAAATGCTTAAGTTATCCCATTTTACGGGAAAAAAAGAATTAAACAAGCTATCAATGAATTGCCTAAGGGGAAAAATGCAGGGCCAGATGGATTTACAAATAAATTCGATCAGACATTTAAAAAACAATCAATGGCGAGACTTACATGAACTGATGCTGAGCGAAATGAGCAGAACCAGGAAATCATTATATACCTCAACAACAATACTGTATGAGGATGTATTCTAATGGAAGTGGATTTCTTCAACAAAGACAAGATCTAACTTAGTTTCAATTGATCAAGGATGGACAGAAGCAGCTACACTCAAAGAAAGAACACTAGGAAATGAATGTAAACTGCTTGCATTTTTGTTCTTCCCAGGTTATTTATACCTTCTAAATCCAATTCTCTCTGAGCAACAAGAAAACTGTTCGGTTCTGCACACATATATTGCATCCAAGATCTACTGTAACCTATTTAACATGTATAGGACTGCTTGCCATCTGGGGGAGGCATGGAGGGAGAGAGGGGAAAAATCGGAACAGAAGTGAGTGCAAGGGATGATGTTGTAAAAAATTACCCTGGCATGGGTTCTGTCAATAAAAAGTTATTTAAAAAATAAAAAATAAATAAAAATAAAAATAAAAAAACAATCAATTCAAATACTATACAAACTATTTGAAAAAATAGGTGGAGTACTGCCAAATTCTTTTTATGATATAAACATGGTACTGATACCTAAACCAGGAAGAACCAAAACAGAGAAAGAAAATTACAGACCAATCTTTCGAAACAATATGGGTGAAAAATTTCCAACTAAAATATTAGCAACGAGACTATAATTTATCATCAGAATAATATATTGTCACCAAGTGGAATTTGTACCAGGAATACAGGGCTGGTTCAACATTAGGAAAACTATCAGCACAATTGGACCATATCAGTAACAAACTAACAAATAATGTATTTATCTTAATAAATGCAGAAAAGATTTTTTTTGACAAAATACAGCACCAATTCATGTTTTTTTTAAACTAAAGCATAGGAATAAATGGAACTTTACTTAAAATGAAAAGCAGTACCTATATAAAACCATCAGCAAGAATCATATGAAATGGAGACAAACTAGAAACATTCCCAATAAAATCGGAGTAAAAAAAAGGATGTTTGTTATCACTACTATTATTCAATATAGTACTACAAATGTTAACATTAGCAACAAGAGAAGAAAAAAATATTTAAAAAATTAGAACAGGCAACGAAGAAACAAAACTATCACTCTTTTCAGATGTAATGGTGGTATATTTAGATAATCCTAAAGAATCAACAAAAAACCCCCTAATTAACAATTTTAGCAAAGTTGCAAGATATAAAATAAACCCACATAAGTTACCTCTATTTCTATGTATTACTAACAAAGCCCGATAGCAAGAGATAAAAAAAGAAATTCCATTTAAAATAATTGTAGACAATGTAAGATATTTGGGAGTCTGTCTGCCAAAACAAACACAGGGTCTATATGAACACAATTATAAAACACTTTCCCATAAATAAAGTCAAATTAAATAATTGGAAAAATATCAAATACTAATTGCTCATGGGTAGGCCAAGCTAATATAATAAAAATAATAATTTTACCTAAATTAAATTATTTATAAAGTGCCATACCAATCGAACTGCCAGAAATTATTTTATAGAGCTAGAAAAAAACAATAATAAAATTCATCTAGAAGGAAAAAAGATCAAGAATATCAAGGTAAGTAATTTTTAAAAATGCAGAGGAAGATGGTCTCACTGTACCAGACCTAGAACTACATTATAAAGTGATAATCATCAAAGCTATTTAGTTCTGGCTAAGAAATAGAGTTGTAGATCAGTGGAACAGGTTAAGTATACAAGACACAATAGTAAAAGACTGTAGTAATCTACTGTTTGATAAATCCAAAGACTCCAGCTTCTAGATAAGAATTCATTCTTTGACAAAAACTACTGGAAAAACTGGAAAACAGTATGTCTTAAATGTTGACTAACATGTCATATGGTATACAAAGATAAGGTCAAAATGGGTTCATGATTTAGATATAAAGGGTTATACCATAAGCAAATTAAAAGAGCAAGAAATATTTTGCCTGTCAGATCTATAGAGAAGGGAAGCAGTGATGATCAAACGGGAGACAGAAAACATGATGAAATGTAAAATGGATCATTCTGATTATGTTATTAAAAAGGTTTTGCTTAGAAAGGAAACAAAAATCTGGGAAGCAATTTTTATAGCCAGTGTTTCTGATAGGGGCTTCATTTCTAAAATGTAAAGACAACTGAGTCAAATTTATAAGAATACATATCATTCCATAACTGATAAATAGAGGATATGCAGACAATTTTCAGATGAAGAAATTAAAGCTATCTATAGTCCTATGAGAATTGTTCTAAATCATTACTGATTTGAGAAATGCAAATACAGACATCTCTAAGGTACCTCCTGTACTTATCAAATTGGCTAGTAAGACAGAAAAGGAAAATGGAGCTTTCCTTAAAATGAAAAGCAGTACCTATATAAAACCATCAGCAAGTATCATATGAAAGAGCATGTGGGAAAATTGGAACACACGCATTATTGGTAGAGTTGTGAAGTGATCCAACCATCCTGGAGAGCAATTTGAGACTATGCCCAACAGGCTATAAAACTGTGCATACTATTACTAGGTCTGTATCCCCCCAAAATCATAAAAAATGGAAAAAGATTTGCTATTCTGAGCAAGAATCCAAGACAATTCAAAGGAACCTTGATGAAAAATCCTATCCACTTTTAGAGAGAGAACTGATGACCTCTCATTGCTGATTGAAACATTTTAAAAGTTTTTTCATTATTTGTCTTGTTTGGGGTGTATGTGTGTGTATGTGTTTGAGTGCTTTCTTTGCCACATGGTTAAGAGGGAAATATCTTCTGCATGGATTCACATATATAGTCATTATCACATTACTTGACTTCCCAAGGGGTGAGGAAGCGATGAAAGGCAGAGAATTTGCAGCTCAAAATTTTACACAATGAATGTTAATTTTTTACCTGTAATCAGGAAATATTTAATGAAAAATAAAATATATTTTAAAAAAGAAAAAAAACAAATATGGGGAATTTTTTGAGTATGAATAATTTTTAGTGATGTTGCAAGTTCGAGAAGTTTGAAAGTCATGTATAGCAAAGTCTCCTATGGAGCAGTCACCTAAAGGGTGATGAAGAGTTGTATGTTAGTAGCTTAAAGCAGTACAGCTTAAAGTAGTTCAACATTAGCCTGGACTCTTCCCAGTCTCTTATTCCATAGATTCCACTACTTCCCAAACCTTGATGTTTCTGCTTCTTCCACATCTCTTGCATCTGTCCTTTTCTCTTCACTCATGCAGGTACTTTTCCATCTCTTCAGCACTTCCTACCTATATTATTGTCATAGCCTTGGGAGTAGGGTTGGGGTGGCTCTCCTACCTCTAGGCCATGCTATATTAGTGCAGGAGTGATTTTTTTCCTGAAGCACAGAGTTTACCTTCTCTGTATGTGATTCTTCTTCTCAATTCACTCCAAAGGTTCCCTTTTTGCCTCTAGAGTAAATGCCCTTCCCTTTCCCTTTCCCTTTCCCTTTCCCTTTCCCTTTCCCTTTCCCTTTCCTTTTCCCTTTCCCTTTCCCTTGCCCCAATTACTAGTGCCCTCCCTCTCATGTAACATTGTAATTGTTTACTTTTTTATAAATGTTATTTATTCACTTAATATAAATATTAATATTACTGCTCACATTTTAAATGTACTCATTGCCTTCCTCTAGAGGCAATCCCCCTTTTTCCTCCCTAAGGAATTGTTTCTCTGCCTTCAGACAATGACTACTTCCGGCATGGATGGACACCAACATGGTCCTAATTTTGAAATAAATTCTATGTGGAACAGGGAGGAAGATGTTTTTATTTTTTTTAGTTTTTTTTAACCGCTGCCAGGCCCAGCCAGGAGCACTGAGCACCTTTTGCTTTTCATTAGATCTCAGCTTCAAGGTGAAGGAAGGTGGGAGACAGCCACTTGAAGGCAGGATTTCAGCACATACAGGGACGGAGAGCTCCATCATGGTCTGGGAGCTGGCAAAGTTCTACCATTGCTCCTATTCAGGCAAAACCTAGTTCTGGTGAAGTCGGCAATTTAATTAAGGGGGCTCAGAACCTGGGACCACATTCCCTGGATTATTCAGCACATTCCCCCCCCTCAGTTTTGCCAAGTGCCAGAAAACTGTTAGGGCAGCAACTAATTCAATTAAATGAGGTACATTTTCTCTAATGTAGGAGCACCCTCATCTCGACTTTCTGAGGATGAGCAATTCATCAAAGCTCTTCCAGCTCAGTCTGGTGCTCCCTCCTGTCTCCATCCAGGTAGTGCCTGATCATTTGCCTTTTTGCAAAATGGTTTCTCCCCAACACTCCCATGGATCGATCCAGCCCTCCAGCCTCTCCCTTCACTTTCACCTCTTTGACTTTCCTCCATGCTGTTTCTCAGTACCGGCCTCAGTCCTCTTCACTCACCAAAGCCCCTCCCTCCCTATTCTCATGTGAAACGTGGGCTCCAATTACCCCACACCCCAATCACGGATGCCCCTTCCTTCCTGTGTCCAACCAACGCCTCAGTGCACCTCCAAGCATCTCACGCTTCAGTGTCAATGACTGGAGACGTAACTAGGATGAACCAGTTGGGGTTTTACCCTCATGGCACTGGCCGGGGGACATGCTGCCTCCCTAGGATGTGCCGAGTTGTCTTCCCCGAGAGATATAATTTCTCTCTGTCACGGACGTTTGTTTCAGACCATGTTCCTGCCTCCTTTGCTGGCTTTCACCATATTTGCACTCAGCCCATTGCTAGGGTAGCCCTCTGGGAGGGGCCACCTTCTCCCTGATGCTTCCTTCAGTGGCACAAGTGGGAGCCTTTGTGGAGGAGCTTCCATCTGCCCCTGGCTGGCTGTGCCTTTTCCATGTGTTCATAAACCATCCTCAGCAGTTAAACAGAACTCTGAGTCTGGAGTCAGGAAAACATGGCTTCAAATCTGGCCTCAGATACTTAATAATTAGCTGGCCTTGGGCAAGTCACTTTTTAACCTCTGTCTTATTTTCCTCAACTGTAAAATGGGGATAATAATAATACCTATCTTGCAGGATTGATGTGAGGCTCAAATAAGATAATAATTATAAAGTGCTTACCACAGTTGGAAGATTGTAAATGTTAAATAAATATCTTCTCCTTCTCCTCCTCTTATTCCTCCTTTTCCTCCTCCTCCTTTTTTCCTTATCTCTTCTTTTTTTGTTTCTTTCCCTGTTATTATTCTTGTTCTTCTTGTTTTGTTCTTGTTGTTCTTTCTTGTTCTTGTTCTTTTTCTTCTTGTTGTTTTTGTCTTTGTTCCTCTTCTTTTTCCTCCTCCTCCTCCTCCTCCTCCTCCTCCTCCTCCTCCTCCTCCTCCTTTTTCTCCTCCTCCTCTTTAATGATCCATTGAAGAATTTTCCTAGGAATTTCAGTCAAACCGCCCTCTAGTTTGAGAGCTTCTGTTGTTTTTCCCATTCTTTAATATCAGAATGCCCTTAGATCCTAGGCTTGGTGTACAAGGAGGGAACTGAAAGAATTATTAGGGAAGAAAGAAGGGGTAGTAGATAGAGAGCAGGACCTGGATAGGTTGCATAATAGATAGAGAGCAGGAGCTGGAGTTTAGGAAGACTCATCTTGAGTTCAGTCTCAGCTTCAAGCATTTACTAGCTGTGTGATCCCTGGGAAGTCGCTTAATATTGCCTGCCTCAGTTTTCTCATCTGTAAAATGGGCTGGAGAAGAAAATGGCAAACCACTCCAGTATCTTTGCCAAGAAAACTCCAAATGGAGTAACAAAGAGTTGGAGATGATGGAACAACAGCAACAGAAAAGAAATGTTAACATATGTTTAAAATAAAGTCACTTTCACCTTTCTTTAATGGGTTAGGGCTTATGGATATGGAATACAGCCCAACCTATGCTCTGTAGATAATTTCTTTTTCTGTTTTGTCTTCCTTAAAATCCTTGTTATAAAGATGGCTTCTGGGTGGTGGAAGAGGAAGGGACACATTGAGCATCTAGGTAATATAAAAACTAAAGGTAGGAATTCAATTTTATTTAAAATAAATAGGATTAAAAAGCTAGCTTCCAAAGACTTGAAGCCCAGGCCCTTAACAGATAGGAGATTTTATAAGATGGTGTGAATTGGGCCAGAAGATGAGGAAACTTATGTTTTAAAAATATAATTCACTTATTACCAGTGATAATGAAAATTGTGTAACTTGGGTTATAGCGAGGACTCCAAGCTCTTTGGAAAAGGCTCTGCCTGGGCCTACTTAGGCATGAAGAATTCCGGCCCCAGAGCCTCGTTTTCCTTGGCCTTGATTTCCTGTCCTTGCTGGGCATATTTCAGGCTCCTTCTCCCCCTTCTTTGGAGGAGGATTGGCCCAGACTCCATATTTGACTTGGGCTCTCGACTGTTGGCTCCCTGCCTGATTTCCTGGTTTCTCTCACAGGGATGTTGAAACTGGAACAATTGCCTGAGAGAGGAAAGAGACTTGGTTTGTTTGGGCCCAGGGGACATGTCTAGGAGCAGGGGTAAGGATAGGAAAGAGGAGAATTTAGCTGGGGGAGGACAGGCTTCCTCACCATTTGAGTTGCCCAGAATGGAGTGGGCTTTGTGAGAGGGGAAGCCTTAACGAGATGGCCAGCTGTTGGGGATGGGAGAAATGCGGGACCTGGAGGCTGCTGGGGGCTTTTCTGAAATTTCATGAATTTCATTTGTTTCCTGAATGACATAATTAGACTGGCTTTGTAAGGGGGAGAGCATTGGGTGAAACTGGTCTTTGGGGCCTCCCTCTGCTATTGACTCCCTCCTTCCTCTCCTCAAAAAGGCTTCACTCCCAGCAGGTGATGCTGGTCTAAGGGGCGTAGGGCAGGTGATGCTCTTGGAGAATCCCCATTTCCAGGTCTCAGTGGATCTGAGGTCCCCAGGTGAGGACAGTGTCTTCCAGGTTGGGGACCACAAGCCCTCCCGGGATGGTTGGTGTGCCCTGTGACACGAGGAGGGCAAGTTGGGAAGTGGAGCTCCCAGTTATTATCCCCAGAAGGGATCCACAGGGATCAGCTCCCCGCAACGGCCAGTGTCTTCAGAAAGCAAATGGCAGCTAGCCCAACGATGAGGATGCTCCTGGGAATGAGCGCTGACGCTCTGCTCTCTACTGTGGGAGGTCCGCACCATGTCAAGCCTCTATAATTTCATTTCGTCCTTTCAGGAGCCATGAGAAGTGGGAGCTGCCAAAAGACACCAACTGGCTCTGAAGTCACGGGATATGCCCAGAACACAGACCAGGAAAATGTCCAAAGGGCAGTTTAAACCCAGAGCATCCTACGTCCCAAGTGGAGTCACGTCGGGGCCGCAGCTGCACCCATGAGCTCCCCGAACTTCTCCCTGGCCTGGGAGAGCAGGAATGCAAATATGGTCAGTCATAAATGAGAAACTGAGTCACAGAAAAATCATGTAATTTTCCCAGAGTCCCACAGATAATTAAACCTCAGAGTGGAATCTGAAGTCAGGCCTTCCTGGCTCCAAATCTCCCTCAACAGAAATCAGACACAGTCTGTATAAATCAGACCTGGAATTTCTCTAACCCTTTAAAATAGACAAAGCCCATCTCATGTCATTGCCCTTGGGTATCCCCTGAACTGTGATGTTCACATTAGAGACATTATCTCAAGTCCATTCTACAGATGAGGAAATGGAGGCTTAGGGAAGCTAAATGATTTACCCACATAGCTAAGTATCAGAGGCACGATCTGAGCCGATTTAAGTCTTCCTGTTTCCATGGCTGTTTCTGTTCACAACGGGGACTCTCATGGGGAGGAAGCTGGTTCACTTTTCTAGGGGCAGCTTGGAATGGGGCTTGTCAGGGTGAACTTAAGGGTTTCTCTTACCCGCTGTACTGAGGAAGTAGGCTTTGATTTCTTTGGCCAGAGATAATCATAATAAATAATAAATAATAATACCTAACATGTATAGGGTGCTGACTATGTACCATACACTGTGCTCAGTACCATACAGTTATTCTCTCGTTTGATACTCACGGCAACCTTGGGAAGTGGGCACCATTTTTACCTCCTGTTTTACACACAGGGAAACAGAGGCAGTCGGAGGTGAAGTGACTTGCCCAGGATCACTGAGCTGGACAATCGCATTTGGACTTGGGTCTTCCCTGGGCTTTATCCGGTGCTCCGCCTCGCTGCCAGCTGTGAGGAGGGCCCCGCCTGAGGCTGAGACAAGGGGAAAGGATGCCAGTTTTCTCAGGCAGTCTGTTTTCCATCTCCCCCACTTGGCCAAGGGTTTCCCCGCTCCTTTGCCAACTGGAGGAATTCATCATCCGGGAAGATTTTCTGTAATCAATACAGTCTGTAGAAAAAATCCATTACCTTGCTGTCGCTGCAGAGGACCGGGGGCTGCTCCGGAGTGGCTGGCGCTGCATCTTTCATTTTGCTCCGTCTCCCTCACCTTCCACCTCCCATAAGTCACCAAGGCCTGCTGTTGCCTCCCCCGCAGCAACTCTCCCATCCACCCCCTCTCCGTTCTGCGTTCCCACCGGTCCCATCCTCGCTCAGGCTTGGTAATAGCACAGTAACTTCCCCTCCGCTCTCTTGCTCACCAGTCCTGCCTGGGGAGGCTGCCGCATTCACTTTCCTAATTCCCAGCTCAGGCAACATCTCTCGCCTGCTCCCAGACCTAAGGTCGCTTCCCACTGCCCATAGGAACCAAAGTGCCAACTCAAAGAGCCCCCGAGTCCAGCACCGCCCCACTCTCTCCCTGTCTTCCAGTCTTCCTTCTCGCTGCAATCTTTAATTAGCTTGGGGTTCATCTAACCTGAGCTATTTGCCACTTTGTGACATTCTCTTTGCAACTGAGAAGGTGGCTCAAGTACCTGCCTTTTTCCTGGTTACAGTGATTTTCTAATCCTAAACCTCATCTGCAAGAACTTGGAGACTTTTTTGTGGAACAGAGAAAACCATGGTGCGCTCTCCTTGTTTTTGACATTATTGTTTGAGACCATGTTGGAATGATGTTATAGCTTGGCTGTATCCCTATCATCGTCATCATTTACATAATCTCCATCATCTTTGTCATCTCTATCATTCCCATCATCCCCATCCTTCTCCTCCTCCTCTTCATCTCCATAATCCTCCTCATTTCCATCATCCCCATCATACTGGCCAACTCCATCATCCCCTACATCATCATTCCCATCATCTCCAACATCCTCATTATCTCTATCATCTCCAGCATCCTCATCATCCATATCATCTGTATCAGGATTTGTCTACCGGAATTGTCTCAAAAATGCTTCTAGTCACTATAGAACATAAACTTACATCCTCATGCTTTTATTCCATCACAAAAGCAGCTATTTTATCCTGAAAAATAGTCTGCCAAGGAAGTTGACCTGAAAGAGACCGCAGAAGTTATTAAAATCAACCCCCTCATTTTACAGGTGAGAAAACTGAGGCCGCACAGATAGGTTGAATGATCTGACCAAGGCCACACAGGCAGCAGGAGTATCAGAAGGTGGATTTGAAGCCAGGTTCTCTGACTCCAGAACCAAGGTGCAGTCCCCTGCTTCATACTAGAGGCCAAATAAATGTAAAACTACATTAATTAGATAGCTAACTATTGTAGGATTGTTTTCTCTTAATTCCACTGAACATAAAGTAGAAAAGAAATAAGCATTTATTAAGCACCTACTACATACCGAGCACTATGCTAAACACTTTACAAATATCATCTCATTCAATCCTCACAACGGCTCTGATGGAGAGGATTATTTTCCTTATTTTACAGTTGAAGAAGCATAGGCAGACATACTTTAAGTTACCTGTCCTTGATCACATAGTTAATAAGTATCCGAGGTAAAATTTGAACTCGGGTCTTTCTAGCTCAGCACTCTTTCCATTGTACCCCCTAGCTAACTGCCAATGGTGCATTGTCGGTAGTTGTGAGTCAATAGTCAATCAATGAACATTTATTAAGTACTTATTTTGTGTGGAAGCGCTAGGGATACAAAGAAAGGCAAAAGTCAGTCCTTGCCTTCAGCACTTCACAATCTAATGAAGTAGAAATAAACAGCTTTGTATACAGAGATAGAACGAAGTTAAATTCGGCTCTGGGGGGAGGCACTAATACTAAGGAGGTTTGGGAAAGGCTTCTTGGAGAGCTTTAGCTGAGACTTGGAGGAACCAGGAAGAATGAGACCAGCATTGCCTACTGTATACAGATCTGTATATCCATCCCTAGGCTCTCCTCTGAACTTCAGGCTAGCAGCATCAGTTGCCTGTTGGACATTTTAAAAGAGAGGCTCAAAGTCATTTCAAATTCATCCCTTGGGGCAGCTAGGTGGCTCAGTGGATAGAGCATCAGCCAGGAAGTCAGGAGGACCCGAGTTCAAATTTGACCTTAGTCACCTAACACTTCCTGGCTCTGTGACCTTGGGCAAGTCACTTAACCCCGATTGCCTCAGCAAAAAAAAATCATAGTATCAAACTCATCCCTTCTATCACTGAACTCATCATGTTTCTTTTCAAACCTTCTCCTTTTCCAAACTTTCCTTTTTCCCTCCAAGGTATCATCATCCTTAGAGTCTCTGAGATTTATGACCTTAGCATCAACTAACACTTCTTCCTCTTCCTCATCCCACAACTCTAACCAACTGCCAGATCTTGCCTTTTTAATTTTCAAATTCCTCTCCCTTCTGATTCCTTTTCTCCACAAACACAGCCATGACCTTAATCCAGACCCTCATCGCTTCTCATCTTGAAAACTGCAATTTCTTCCCAAAGTCCCCTGACCTCAAGGGTCTCACTGTTCTCCCAGAATGCCCTCCACGCTGCTGCCAGAGCCATTTTCCTTCAGCAGAGAACTGATTATGTGACTTTTCACTCAATTCCCGTTGTTTCCTATTGTCCCTGGGATGAAGAATGAATACATGAACACATCTAATTGCAGACACGTCATTTTCAGGGTTTTCCACAAATAATATGCAGCAAGAACAATCATTCTTGTTTCACAATTGCTGGAAAGATGTAGAGAATATAAGATCCCTCTGGCTTTGTTTTTACTGGCTGATTAGGAAAGAGCTTTTGATTCCTGAGAGCTTAATAGACTCTTTCCCAAAGTGAACCTCATTAAAGCACAAAAATCATTCATGATTCTTTAAAGGAGATAATACCCCAAAGAAACCTTCTGTCTCTTCTTTCTCAGAGGAGACCCTCTGAGCCCTTCCTCCTCATCGTTGTCTCTCTCTTGTTTCCTTCAAAACTCAGCCCCAATTTTGCCCTCTCCATGATACTTTTCCTGATTCTCCCCAACTCCTACTAAGACTCTCTTACCATAGAGACTTTATTTTGTATCTATTTTGCATATTACTATACATATATGGAAGATTCCATATGGGGATCTCCTCTGAGGTTGCTTTTAGCCCTAAATCTGAGCCCCTTTGGCCAAAAGAGAACCTTATTGTTGTTGAGTCATTTCAATCATGTCCAACTCTTCGTGATCCCAGTTGGAGTTTCCTTCACTAAGATACTAGTGTGGTTTACCATTTCCTTCTCCAGTCCATTTGACAGATGAAAAAACTGAGGCAGACAGGGTTAAGTGACTTGCTCAGTCATCCAGCCAGTAAGTATCTGAGGCAGGATTTGATCTTATGAGGATGAATGTTCTGCTCTGTCCATCATACCACCTAGCTGACTTATGAGAACCTTCAGGCCCTGTGGAAGTAAGTGCTGGATTGTAGAAGCTGTCTCTTCTGGCCAGGCAGTAAGCTCTTCAAGGACAAGAACTGTTTTCTCTCTTATTCCCCAGCATGGTACTTTGAACACAGTAGGTACTTAATAAATGCTTATCAATTGGTTGAGACAGAGAAGCTTCTCTTTTGTACCCCCAGTTCTTTGAATACAGAATGGACTTAATATGTGCTTTTTCACTCATCCATCAGAAGAGGGAAATGTATGCACTCCACAGTGTTTGCCTTTGGGAGTTCAATCGAAGAGAGATTTTCTGTGGATGGTGAGGGGTTTGGGGACAGTGCGGTGCCCCAAAATACTGAATCCTGGAGAGAGCCAGGATGCAGAGGGAAAGAGAGAGAGCTCCAAGCCTGGGGAGCATCATGGGTCTGGGGAGATGGGGTGCAAGGGGCAGCAAGAAAACCAATCGGTCCTAATTATGGAGAGTAAACTACAGAAAGACAGGAAAGCTAGGAAGGGAATACATTTGGGACGGCTTGGATTGTGTAATGAAGGGCTTTACACGTGATCCTAGGCAGAGAAAGCTAGAGTTCAGGGCCTGGGAGTCAGGAATCTGATCTCAGACATTCACTATCTGTGTGACTGTAAGAAAAAGCACTAATCTCTGTCTGCCTCAGTTTCCTCATCTATAAAATGGGGATAACAGAGCACTTACCCTCAGGTTGTTGGGAGCATTAATCAGATATTTGTCAAGCACTTAGCAAATCTTAAAGCACCATGTGAATTATTAATAACAGGGAGATGGGGTCGTTTTTTTTTTGAAAAGGAGAGTGAGCCGGTCAGAGCCATGCTTAGACATCATGTCGGCAGCTGGAGCCAGGGCAGAGGGGAAGGGGGCTCCTAGAGCCAGTCAGGTGAGAGGCAATGAAGGGGTGAATGAGAATGAACTGCACGAGGAGGAAGGATGGACAAAGGAGTGAGAGACGGGGGTGTGAGGGTGGGAACAGTAACATGGGGCAACGGATCAATGAGAAAGGGGAGTCCAACGTGGCACTAAATGGGTGAATGGGATGGGGGCAGCCTCAAAAGCAAGAGGAGAATCCAGAACAGGGGAGCATTTTGGAGAAGGATCACTGAGTTCTCCTTTGGACACATTGTGCTAGAAGTGCCTGTGGGAGACTGTCACTGAACCTCTCTCTGTAAGATTAGAGGCTGCAGAGCAGGTATTGGCTAACCCTGGCAGGATGTGCTCACAGGGAGTCTCTCTTTCAATCAGGAGATGTTTGTAGAAAAACAATGGCTGCTGCTGCTCAGTCTAAGACCTCACATTCATCTGGAGCCTTGGGCTGATAACTTTAAACTTTATTATGGATTTTGTTCTGTTTGAGCAGCACCCAACAACTAGGCTGCAGAGGGTTTATTACAAGTGGTATTATTTCCATTTTGTAGATGGAAAAACTGAGGCTCAAGGTTAAGGAACTCACCCAATATTAACACAGTTGCCAGAGACTATCTGAGCTTGGAAGACATTTAAGAGTCCAAAGACTCCCCCAAATCGGGCCCCCTCTGCTGCATGCCGACAGTATGGTTATCTTCTGTCCTCTTGAAGCCCTATAGTGAGGAGGAAGCTCCCACCTCCCAGAGCAGCCCATCCATTTGGCCCCAATCTGTTGGTTTGAACCCCTCCCTCCATTCATCATTGCCACACTTACCCTCCCTCCCACCCCCCCCACTTCATGTCTCCACCCCACCTGCTACATCCTGGTTCTACCTTCTCCCATCAAACTGACCCAGACTAACGTCCTTTCCACCGGGGACAGGACTTCTGATGGCTGGTAAATACCCTTCTGAAATCAGAACTAGTCAGGGATCAAAGAGAATCTCGAACCTGGGTCTCTGACTCCCAGTTCAGTGTTGTCTCTGCTGCAAGAGGCCACTGCTTCATTAGCTTATATTCAATAACTATTCCAAAAAATCTTGTAAAGTGGAAAATACCAGGTCTGAAGGCAGAACATGGGCAGAATCTCTGATAACAGAGAGGGGACTCTTTCCCCCCGGCTTGAATTTTAAAGACCTTTTAGTTATTCAAATTAAGTCAGATTCAATAAAAGTGCCTGGTTTGTTCTAGTTTGTTGAAAATGTAAGAATCTTTAATATTTTAAAAGGAAAAGTACCTGTGTATTGACTTTTTAATAAAAGTTTCCCTCCCGTTGTTCATACTAACTTTGAGTCATGTTGATAGGGTCCTTGGAAGTCTGAGTTCTTTAGGCTTATCGCCCCACTATTTGCCCCCTTGCCCTAGGCATGAGCCCAAGATATTTGGGTTCCTACTGAGACCAGGAAGAGAGGCAGGTTGACCTGAACATGCTTTTCCATTCTCTAAGGAACCGTCACATGGCAAAATAAACTCTCTGATACCAAGATATGGCTCTAGGACACATCCTCCTCATCCAAGGAACCAACAGGCGTCCATTAAGCCTTTAGGAGCACAAAGTCCTATCCTGGCCCTGAGGATGAAAAAAGAGCTCACTCAGGGAATCCACAATCAAGGAATTGACAAGTTAATTGAGGGAGGACCCAGCAGAAAGGCAGATAATGAGAAATCTGCAGAGAGAACCAGACAGTTGTTCCTCCCCAATCAATAAGCATTTATTATGTTTCAGGCACGGTGCTAAGTGCCAGAGGCACAGACAAGGTAGAACGAGTTCTGTCTGTCCTCTAAGAGCTTCTGTTCCAATGGAGGAAGACGTGTGCAGACTTCAGAGATAAGATCACTACAACAGGGATGGAAAGGGAGTTCTCAGAGGCTGCTGACAGGCCTTCAGGGTAAGAGGGTTTTTTAGGTGGATCAGAGGGTTCAAGGAAGGCTTCATGGGCAAAGTGGCCTTTGACTGATGTGGCACAGGATGGGGGATTGTTACCAGTGAGCGTTGTCCCCAGCTGGAAGTGGCTGTTTCAGGAGGGGGTGAGTTCCCACTCCTTGGAGGCCCATAAGTGAAGAGGTCCTGAATGGTGGGTGTGTTAGGCAGAAAAAAACTGGAGAATTGATTTCTGAGGCAGGCAGAGAAATGGCACTGAGGTTAGTTCCATGCTCCCACCCTCTGGGGAGTTTATCCAGTCAGAAACCCAAATTATGTCAGATCCCTGAGGTCTTCCATCTGTAGGGGTCTTGGAAAGCTTGCCCTTTTCATGTCCTGTCAGAAATCCCATTCGTGTCCCTGAGGTTAAATTTTCTCTATAAAACCTACTTATGGCCATGCCATACTCATTGCCCTCCTATAGGTCAGTCTGTCCCATACTCTGCCTCATGGGGTCTTTCTCCTTACCCCTCCTCCTTGCCACATGGTATCTCTCTTAACCCCATTATGCTTCTCAACTCCACTTCTCCTCCTTCTAGATAATTAAATCTTCTGGGGTGCTAAGTTTCTTTCAGAATTTAGCTTGCCAGCTGAGGTCATGCCCCAGTCTCATGGGGTGTTCCTTTGTCCTGGAAAATGGCATGTCCCACTAAGGAACTTGCCCCTTCCATCATACATTATTAAAATCCCTTTCTATGTTCTCCCAGATCTCTTTCATATCTACCATTCCTGGTGTCTATTGGATGCCTTCATTTTGTCCATAAGTTCTTCCCCTAAATAAGTCTTCCTTTTGCCAAAGAGAATGGCCATTGTGAACTCTACACATGACAGAACCCCATCTTTTGGTGCCCGCCATCATCTGGTGTCTACATCATTCACATCACAAGTAGAAACTGGACAATTAGTTGTTGGATATAAGAAGGATATTGTTGTTCAGTCATTTCAGTCATGTTTAACTCTCTCTGGCCCCAATTTAGGATTTTCTTGTCAGAGATACTGGGGCAGTTCACTATTTCCTTCTCCAGCTCATTTTACAGATGGAGAAACTGAGACAAGCACACTGAAGTGACTTGCTCAGGATCACACAGCTTGTAAATGTCTGAAATGAGTCTTTCTGACTCCAGGCCGGGCACTCGATTCCATCTAAAATGACATCTACACCATCTAGAAGGGTACCATTAGTATATAGGGTTGGGTTAGAGGCCAGAGGTCTTTTTCACATCCCAAGTGACCCATGATTCTGACCATAGAAAAATGAGGGTGGAGCCAGGGTAGTGACTTCAACAGACATTGATAAAGAAGGTGAGAGTCCATTCTGGGTGTGGGGAAACCTGCAGGAGAGGCAAGAAAGCAGGAGTGGGCCGGATGAAAATAGGGACATGCTGGAGGTGACCTATTGGGTTCAGCAAGTGTAGAGGGTTTGTAAAAGAAGATGCAATGTGTCATCTCACATTGCAGAGTCCTGTAGAAAAGCTGCTATTGCTGTTAATTATTATTATTCCCACCATTTGAACTGTCTGAAAATGAATACTCATTTTCCCCTGGATGAAATGATGCTTTATTTCTCCCATTCTCTGTACTCCAGGCAGATCTGGGATGAGTGCTTGTCTGGGGAGTCCTAGAGACAATCTTGGGTCTGAGCCTCGGAGGCCCCTTTAGCCCCAGACTCTTATGAAATATCAGACAGCACTTTTTGCCACTGTCCCCAGACCTATTCCAAAGTACTACCCGATTATCATTATGTGCCCCTAATCAGCATTTAAAAAACAACTAAATATTCTCATCTGGAAATGTGCAGCTCATCACTGAATTCCTTCTCACTGGGGAATCGTCCAGGGGCTGTGGAACTGAGAACTGGCTGCTTTGTAA
Organism: Sarcophilus harrisii; assembly: GCF_902635505.1. Classification (NCBI taxonomy): domain Eukaryota; kingdom Metazoa; phylum Chordata; class Mammalia; order Dasyuromorphia; family Dasyuridae; genus Sarcophilus; species Sarcophilus harrisii. Next base: position 4,091,655 of record NC_045427.1, on the reverse strand, counting down.
ATAAAGACATATTTTTAGACTCTGATAGATGCAAACATCATCATAGACCGATCGCTCTGTCCCCATGTCCTCGACATTGACAGGTCTCGTAGACTGAGAGATGGCATCTATAAGAGCCTCAATGACAAAAACCTCCACATCTCCAACTCTTCCAGGATGGGGAGTTAACTGAGCAGAAAATTATAGGGGGAATGAAGCATCATTTCATGCACATAAAATTAAATCCTCACTTTTTATGTCCAGCTTGTCATCTCTTCTTAATAGGAAATAGAATCCTTAACAAAAATAGAATAGGAAATAGCCTTTTGTGGAAGTGGTGAGGTCTAGAAAGGTGTGTCTCTGGGCTCTGGCAGGCAGACTAGCTCAGGGTGCCAGTCTGTGAGCTCCCAGGGTATCTGCTGTCTGAGGATAAGCCAAGTAAAGTGCAGCGAGGATACAGAGCTGGAGACTTAGGGCTGAATGGTTATTATTTTTATGCAGAGCGAATCATGGGGAAAGGGCACAGAGACTCCTGAAACTGTCCATTAAGGTGAGGATTGTGTGCTTTCCTTTACAATAACAGCTCTTGCAAGTATTGCCATCCATAGGGAGGCAGCCATCACTGACATGAGACTCTTGGAGGAGCCTGTGGCTTTCATAGTAAATGTGGTCTGTCCCCAGTCTTGCCCCAGCCTAGAAGCCAGATCCTTCTTGTTCCAGGGGGGAGGGGAGTACAGCCCATTTTCATGTTTGCCTCCTCATGTTCAGCAGGAGGCAGAAACAGTGAAGTGAGAGGCAGAAGGAGAGCGTTGATGGAGTCGTGGACAAGGAAGGAAGGATTCTCATCCTGCCCTGGTTATTCAGTACCATGGAGAGCTCCCTCTGGGCTACGTCCTGCAGAATGGGTGTTCTCCCTCAGGGGAACACACTCCACTTTGGGGACAGTAAATCTGGCCTTGGATCAAGCTGCACTTTGCTCCTTTGCATGTCCTCCCTCCTGGGGGCCAGCAGATAAAATCTGGGCCCTCCCACGGGAGAGAGCCCTTCTGATTATGGGACCAAAGACCTTTGCCCTGGAGTTTTTCTTCCTCCACTTATCCATTTATTTCTTCACCATTTACTTGCCAGCCCTCGTGCACTAGTTATCATATCACTATCACCAGTTAGACTCTGATAGATGTAAACATCATTGTAGACCGATCCCTCTGCCCTGTGTCCTCGATGTTGGCAGGTCTCGTAGACTGAGAGATGGCACCTATGAGGGCCTAGATTTGGCCTAGAATCTGAGAGCACAGTGGACAGCAAGCTGAGCCCCGGGTCAGGGGGACCCGAGTTCAGATGTGACTGTAGATATTTAGTTGGGTGACCTTGGCAAGTCACTTAATTTGTTTGCCTCACTTTGCTCAAAAAGAAGTGGAGGCAATAATTGCACCTTTTCCATTGAGTTAGCATTTATAATGTTCTTAGGACAGTGTCTGGCACACCGTAGGTGCTCAATAAATGTTTCTCCCCCTTGATCTTTAAAACATGGCTCGAGAACTTTTCTGCTGAACAGAGGACCGTGGGACAGTTACTTCCCTGTTCTCCAAGGGAACATCAGCATTTTTTTTTTTTACCACACTGCTGACTCTACTGAGCGGGTGTTGACGACATTTCCTACCCTCATTCATCTTGGTATCATCCCCATCTGATGGGATGGAAACTGGCAAATGCCTGATTTCTGACTCTTCCCCAGACTGTCTGAGGGCCTTCCTGGCCCTGATGCATTTCCTGGGTCCCAGCCCCTGTGCTAAGTTCTGGAGATACAACTGTGGCCGAGGACATAGTCTCTGCCTTCAGGAAGGAAGAAAGGAGGAAAAACAGATCCATAATGGGGTATAAAGTGAAAGGTTGGCTCTGGGGGAAGGTGGAAACAGCTGGGGCTGGGTCAGGACAGGAAGCTTTTCTGAGGATGGTGTAATGTGAAAAAGACACAGGGGAGGATTTAGAGCTTCCCAGGGATGGGAGCAGTCTGGACAAAGCCAACGGGATGGATGTGAGGAATGACCAGTTTAGGATTTCAGAGCGTGAATCATGAGCTTTTCCTGCCATAGTCACAGAATTCAGAAAATTCATTAAATGGCAACGTTGTCTATCTGTGTTGCGGCTCACGTCTGCCTGGTCCGAGCAGCCTGGCTGTAAAATCACTTGGCTGGGGGGAAAATGAGTTCCTGCACTCTAAATGATGAAGAGGCCCCAGGATCCCAGTACAACCTCCAAACTGGGCTACCTCCAGGGCACTGGGAGGTAGTTTCTGAAATGAAGACATTTTCTTCAAATGTTCCGGTAAGCGTCTGGGTTGTGAGGAAAGAAAGAAGAAGAAAATTATGTCTGGAACTAGAGGTGATCTCAGAAGCCATTCAGACCTACCCTTCTACTTTACACAAAGAGAAACTGAGGCATAGCATGGGCAAAGGACTAAGCAAAGACCACACAAAGTCATAGATCTCTGGGACCATCAAGTCTAATCTCATTTTAGAGTTGAGGAAACTGAGGCTGGAGGGGGGGACACAGAGATATGCCCAAAGCCAAATAAGAACTACATTGCAGAGGCAAACCTTGATCCCCAAGTTTTTTGACTCTGGAGTACATTCTGCTATCATGAACCCAATCTCTGCTCCAAGCTCAACATCCTCTGCTCCTTCAACTGATCTTATGACATCTGCCATCTTTGTTCCCTGGCTGACTAATTTACACAGGAGACTAATCCCAGCTCCCCATCCTTGGGAGTCATTGGACAAACTAAGATTTGGAATCCAAATATCCAGGTTTTAGTCTTGGTACTCTATGGAAGACTTCCCTGACCCTTAGTTTCCTCCTGTACAAAATTAGAGGGTTGGACTAGGTAGCCTTGGATTTCCCTGCTAGCCCTAAAACAGTCATCCTATGAGTTAACTAGCTATGTGATCTTGGAAAAGTCAGTGAACTTCTTTGTGTCTCAGTTTTCACATTTGTCAAATTCAGGGGTTAAGCTAGCTGCCCTCTTGGTCCTTGCACGATGTCTCACACTCACTCCCATATCGCCAGAAAGTGTCAGAAGATTTCAGTGGAGAGTCCAGAAGTCAATACATAGAATGCATAGAACAGAATGACCTTGTAACAATCTGTCCCCATCACACACGTGATAATGGCCAAACTTGGCCCTCTATTGGATCCCAGTACATGGAGGAATAAACTGTCTTTGAGAAGGAAAGACCTTGGCCCTTCACCTAGATCTATACCTAATTTCCCTTTGCAAGATGCATTACAATTTGAAGTGATAGCCCTGGCTACTTCCAGAGCAACTCTGAGACCTGGGGCTCTGCTCTGGTCACAGACATTTCTAAGTCTTATATGGATGTATCATCTGCATTATTTTGAATCACTTCACAGGTCAAGAAGAATTGGGGTGTCTGACTGATGACGGTCTCCTGGCTGTTCTAAGAACAAGATCTGCTGTTTCTTAGCTCCAGCATTTTCTCTGACTGGTCCCTATGGCTAGAATATTGTCCTCTTCCACTTTAAATGCTGATCTCCCTGGCTTCCTTTTCTATTCCAGCTTCTACAGGAAGGCTTCTCCAGGTCCTCTTTATTTCGGAGCCTTTTCTCTGTTAATTATTTCCTATTCATCCTGTCCATAGTTTGCTGTATACCTCTGTTTTCATGTTGTCTCATGTATTTGTTTTCAAGTTTCTTGAGGTGGGTACCTTTTTTTAATACCCAACACTGAGCACAGTGCTTGACACATAGTAGGGCTTGATGAATATTTATTGATTGATGATTCTTCTTTGCTCATTAACTGTGTCCCAATTCCTATTGACCCTTGAAATCTGTGACTGACACTTGGAGACCAAGGGAACTGGGGTTTTTCTCATCTCATTTCCAAGCTGTGACTCAAGAGAAGTTTGAGGAAGTAGCAGATAGGAAATTTAGTGGAGGCTAGATGGATTTTATTTAATAAAACAAGCACAGCTTTTTCAAAGATACGGGTTGGGGTCAGTTATTGGAAGAAAACTCCCAAATATATAGATCTCAGGGAAATTTCTAGCTCCTTAGAGACAGGGGAATGAAACAGAAACAAAAACTTTTGTACTTATTTACAGATTTCATGAGACATAAATACACATTAATAGAGGAAGGAACTGGATGATCTCTCTAGGAGTCTTATGAGTTTGGTTTATTCTGTGAAGTGCTTTGTGTACTTGGGGGGAGGGGAGGAAGAGGAGAGAGAGAAAGAGAGAGAGAGAGAGAGAGAGAGAGAGAGAGAGAGAGAGAGAGAGATAATGAAAACACAGAGTCAGAGACACAGAAAGAATTACAAAGACAGAGAAACAGAAACAGGCAGACAGAGCCTATGAGTTATAAAATTGTAGCACTGAAAGGAGCTCAGAGACCACCTAAGCCAACCATATCTCACAAAGAATGCTCTCTCTAATGACATGACTAATAAATGACCAGTTTTTGCTTGAAGAAATTGTGGGGGGGGAAGGGGAGACCCATTTTCTCTGGAGAAAAGTCATTCCACTTTGGTACTTTCCCTAATTGTTCGGATTTCCTCCTTTAAATTAGGTTTAGTTTGTTTTTTCTCTCACCTGGGGCTTCAGGAGCCAAATATCCCACATCTACAAGATGATTTTCTGGGATCAGAAGAGAACTATCATTCCACATCTCCCTTTTCCCAACAAGACTGTGTTCTTCACCAAAAAGAATTAAATCTCATCAATTCCTTCAGCCCATGAAGATGCTTCCAAGAGCACTCCGCCCGCATCTTCTGGGCATCCTCCAGCTTATTTTGTTCCTTCTCACAAAGTATTATTCAGAACGGAGCCTCTGACTCCAGATCTCATTTGGTCAGGTTGGAATAAACGTGGCTCTCCATTCCCTAATCCCAGATGCTGGGCCTCTCTATTTAATAGAGTTTAGTATGTCATTAGCTTTTTAACCTAAGTGTATTATTTTGCATTTATCACGATTAGATTTTCTGTTATTAAATTTGATCCACCATTATGGCCCATCTCTGTGGATCTCAGCCCTGTCATCCAGGGTGTTGGCCGTCCCTGTCAGCTTTGTGTCATCGGCAAATCTGATAAGTTCTCCCTCGATGCTTTTATCCAAGTCGATGCTAAACAGCTCAAGGCTAATTAAACAGGGTCGAGCACAGATCCCCGGAGGACACCACTAGAAACTTTCTTCTCAGCTGACAGCCAGTTATTAGCTGTTGTTGTCGAGGCTGGGCATTTAACCTGTTCCAAAGCCACCCAGTGTCTCTCCAGCTTCTCCACAAGAATAGTGAGAGAAACTTTGTCAACTCAAATGTCTAAATGCAGGAAGAAAGTGAAATTTCCTCCCTCTGGGGAATTCCTGGGGAGCTCTTCCAGCAAGAGATTACACTTTGGGAGGAAATCCCCAGAGTTGCAAGCTTGAGGCACAATTTGCTCAGGATCATGAAGCTAGTAACTGTCTAAAGTAGGATTTGAACTTAGGTCTTCCTGCCTCTAAATCCAGAATAATATTCATTATACTAGTTGCTTATAGACTGTTAGATGCTTTGCTAAAGTCCTTCTAAACCAGATCAAGTGAATTCCTCTAATCGCAGGGACTCACATATGGGTCTGAATCTTTGAGTTTCAGCTGACTTAGAGCTTCAACAATTCTATGACTTTCTCCGGGTCACACAGAGTAGTGAGGGACAAATGCTCTGACTCTGGCTCCAGGGATCTCACTGAAATGAGGACTAGTTACCCTGATAGAAGAATAGTATCTTGCTTTTTCCTCTCCTTTTGAAGAAAGCAAGGGTTCCCATTTTATAGACAAGGTCCAGAAAGGCTATCACCTGCATTCTTCTGCGTCCTCACTGACTCGGGCTTTCAGAGCTGAAGGGGGTGGAAAACAAGGGAATGACAGGAGGACTTTGTCACTCGCCGCCTGCTTGCATTGTGAGCCTGTGTTCCAGGCGTATTGGATTCCAGGGCACCAGCAGTGTGGGCGTTGTAGACAATGCTCACTCATCACGCCATGTGATGCTACAGGGATAAGGAAGCGGAACAGCTGCCAAATTGGCTCTCAGACCCCAGCGTATCTTATGGAAACTCGAGAGTTGGGCAGACACCACAAGGAAGCCATCTCCTTTCATCTCTCCACGTTGAAAGGATAATTAGTCTTGGTAATAAAATTAAAGAAGGAAAACAAAAAGGCAGCTCTTGCCTTATGTTCATAATTGAATTTCCTTAAAACAGGTTTTTTTCCAGAAAATCTGTCAGCTCTCTTCTGATTTTTAACTGTGTAAAACTCTTATTTCCATGAAAGGATTATGGGATTATGGGGTTGGTTTGATTTTTGCCTTGGGGGGAATGGAAAGAAAAGAACTCTCCTCTCCTGGTCTTTTCCAATGGTCACCTTGAGAAGCCAGCATGTGTGTGTGTGTGTGTGTGTGTGTTTGTGTGTGTGTGTGTGTGTGTGTATGTGTGTGTTTGTGTGTGTGTGTATATGTGTGTGTGTGTATGTACCTTGAGAATCTTCCCTTCTAAGATTGATAGAGATCAATCTCAATGAAACTACAAGTCCAGTGAAAAAGGAAAAGGGAGAAAAGAACATTTATTAAGCACCTGATTTGTGCCAGACATTGTGCTAAGCAATTATATTGCACCTACTATATGCTAGGTACTGTGCTAAACACCTGACAATTATCTTATTTGAGCCTCACAATAACCTGGCAAGATAGGTGCTGTTATCCTCTGTTTGCAATTAAGTAAACTGAGGGCAGATAACCCCGGGTTACTCAGTCTAGTGGGTGTCAGGGATTGCATTTGAACAGAGGACTCCTGACTCCAGGCCCTGTACTTTATCCAATGCACACCAAATATATATAGAAAACATCTAGAGAGTCAGACTCACATGTTGGTTTTTGACAATGAGATCTTGTGTGTAGAATGAGATATTAATGTCAATTATTTAAAAAGAGTTTTGTCTTTGGGAACCTTGGTTTGAGTCCCATCTCTATCTCCTATATATCACTCAAGCTTTCTGGGCTACAAATTTTTCAACTATAAGATGGTGGAGTTGCAACAGAAATTACTTGAGGCCCCTTCCTACTCTACAATGATGATCCTATTATTTTGAAGGAAGAACAAATTATGGAATCTAACATGATAGAGAGAACAAAACATCATCTTGCAGCCTGGAGGGCGGTATTGCTCTATGTAGGTGGTCTCCAAACTACTGGAACTCACTGATGCTCTGGTAAGCTCTTAATGAGCCATAAACATCCTTTAAAATCTGGGCTCAACGATCCATCTCCTCCTGCTTTCTTCCAATGGACTGAAAGTTAAAGAAAATGAGGCTGATCAAGGACAGCCACAACTGAGCACCTAAATTCTGAAAGTAGGAGGAAAGAAAACAGGGAGACAATATGCAGGGTGGTTTTTCTTCTGCATTTTAATTGAGAGATATCATTGAGACACAATTTGTACAAATCTGTTTTTCCAATAAATGTGTCCTCCCACACTAAAGAGGAAACATATTTTCCTGAAACTCAAAAGAGAAACAAATGGGTTGAATGCAGAAAGCTGGAAAAAAGCATTTTTACATGCAAAGATTTTGATAAAGGCCTCATCTCTAAAATATATAAAGAACTGGCTCAAATTAGTAAGAATACAAGCCATTTTCCAGATGATAAATGGTCAAAGGATATGAACAATTTTCAGATGAAGAAATTAAAATCATTTCTAGTTATTTGAAATGAAATGAAAATGAATGAAATGAAATGAAAAAATGTTCTAAATCAATATTGATTAAAGAAATGCAAATTAAGACAATGCTGAGGTATCACTACACTATACTCTGATTGGTTAAGATGACAGAAAAAGATAATGATAAATATTGGAGAGGATGTGGAAAACTGGGACACTGATACATTGTTGGTGGAGTTGTGAAATGATCCAACCATTCTGGAGAGGAATCTGGAACTATGCCCAAAGGGCTGTAAAACTGTGCATAACCTTTGATCCAGCAGTGTCTCCACTTTGTATCCCAAAGAGATCTTAAAGGAGGGAAAGGGACCTGTATGTGCAAGAATGTTTGTGGCAGCCCTTTTGTAGTGGCCAGAAACTGCAAATTGAGTGGACGCCCATCAATTGGAGATTGGCTGAATAAATTTTGATATATGAATGTTATGGGATATTATTGTTCTGTAAGAAACGATCAGCAGGATGATTTCAGAGAGGCTTGGAGGGACACATGAACTGATGCTGAGGGAAGTGAGCAGAATGAGGAGATCGTTATACACAAAAACAACAAAATTATATGATGATCAACTGTGATAGACATGGCTCTTTTTAACAATTAACTGATTCAGGCCAATTCCAACCAATTTGGGATGGAGAGAGCCATCTGCCTCCAGAAAGAGGATGATGGAGACTGAATGTAGATCACAACACAGTATTTTCACTCTTTTTGTTGTTGTGTGCTTGCTTTTTTCTTTCTCATTTTTTCCTTTTTATCTGATTTTTCTGATAAATGATAAGTATTTAAGAAGAATTACATATGTTTAACCTATATTGGATTACATGCTGTCTAGGGGAGAGGGAGAGGAAAGGGAGGTAGAAAATTTTGAACACAAGGTTTTGCAAGGGTGAATGCTGAAAACTATCTTTGACTGCATTTTGAAAATAAAAAGCTAGTATTAAAAATTAAAAAGGAGAAGTAGAGAAATAGGAGAAATAAGGACAACCAAAGTAAGCACTGAGTAGAAATAAAGGCAATATGAGCTAAATAGAAAATAAAAGGAACCAAATGGAAGTAAAAACCAAAGGAAGCTTTTAGAAGCACCAGTTAAATTGAGAAGGTCTTAGCAAATTTAATAATAATTTTTAAAAGAACAGCGGAAAATCCAAGTGCTACACTCAGGAGTCAGAAAGGGGAGATCACCATGATTTCAGAAGAGATGAAAAAAACTGTCAGGTCCTTGTCAGAAAGCCAGTCACATCCATAGTGAAGATGAGATTCAAACTCCCAGATTTACAGAGCTGGACAGTGAGAGAGAGTCTACACAGGACTCAAGGGAAGAAAGATACAGTGTTGACAGAAACAGGGATGGAGAGGGAGTCAAAGATTGAGACAAAATATAAAAGGAGTCAGAGACAGAGGGGGAAAGGGACTCAGAGACAGGGATGGAGAGGAAAAGAGAGATGGAAGTAAAGATGGAGAGAAGGAAAGGAGAAAGGGAGAGACACAAAAAGAGACAGAGAAAAAGATACAGAGAGACAGAGACAGAAATGAAGATAGAAAGGGAGATGGAGACAGAGACAGAGGGACTGATTAGTGGGTACTAGGAAGCACATGTATTCTCGGAAGGAGTCAGATACACATGGTTCTTTGCATGTCATGTTAGAAGACCTAGGTTTGAATTGTAGTCTTTGCTCTTACAACTTGTATGATATTGGACAAGCAAATTGATCTCTCAGGACCTCAGATTCCTCGTCTATAAAATGAGGAGGTCATATCAGGTGGTCTTTAAGATCTTTTCTGGTTACAGAGTAGATGAAATTCTAGCTCATTAGCAAACACACAGTACATTAATGTTTTATTGGTAAAGCTTGGAACTGGCAAACTCATTCTGGAAGGAGATTTGGAATTACACCAATAAAGTGGATAAAATATCCTTACCCTTTGGCCCAGAGATTCCACTGCTAGGCTTAGAACCCCAGGAGGTCATTGACAAAAAGGATAAGCTCAAAGATTTATAGCACCGCTTTTTGTGGTAGCAAAGACCTGAAATTAAGTCGATGGGGAAATAGCTATCAAATTGGGACACCGGAATTTAAGAGGATTTACTGAGATGTATGAAGTGAGGAATATAATAAATACAGAGAAGCAGGGATTGATGCAGAGTGAAACAAAGCAGAGCCAAGAAAACAGCTGACAGGATGATGCTAAAAATGCCAATAAAAGAACAACCACACAACACACACACACACACACACAGAGAGAGAGAGAGAGAGAGAGTTTGCAGAATCATCAAGAAAAAGCCTAGTCCTAGAGAAGAGATAGGGAAAAAACATGTCCCTTCATTCCTTTGCAGAGTTTAGTGGTCAATGGCTATGTAACATTGCATATAATGTCAGCTTTTGTTCCATGTGTCAATTGGTTTTATTTATTTTTCTTTTCTTTTCCTTTAAACAATATTAAATCGTGGCTCTCATAGAAGGTGAAGAAGGACAGAAAGGGACAATCTAAATGATGCAAAAGATATCAATAATTTTTTTAAATGAACATATAAATCCAATGTAAATTGATGCCCATCAAACATATGGAGTCTTGAGATTTCTTTTTTGGTACAAACATAATAAAATTAATTCCTTTACAATGAAAGTAAATCCTTAATAATCATTATAAAAATATGGAACACAATTACTCCCTGAAAGAAGATAGAATAGGATGGCCAATCAACACTTATACAAATATCACTCTGACATCTTTGTGAAAGATTGGAAAGTAAATACACTTGAGGCAGGGAAATCCACTTAGGAGGGGCTATCTCAGTCAGACTGAGAAGTGAAACGGTCCTGAGCTGGGCTAGTGTGAATGGCAAGAAAAACAGATGAGAGAAATATCGAAGAAGTGATGTTGATGAGACTTGGAAACATAGGAGGAGAGAGGAAGAGGGGAAAGGAAGACTTCAAAGTGATTAAGTTGTCAATCTAAGTTACTAGAAGGATGGTGGTGCCCTGGACAGACAGAGGAAAGTTAAGGGGATTAGGTTTAGGGGAATATGTAATTCATTTAAAACATATTGATTGATCTAAGACACACTGGTGTCTTTAGATAGCAGTCAATGTGAGACTGGAGCTGTGGAGAGAGAATTGGGCTATATAAAGACTACCTCTATGGAAATTATGAATGAGTACTTGAATTGAATGTGATGGCCAAAAGAGATTATAGATAGAATAGGATTCAAGACAAAACCTTGGGCCTTACCCGTGGCATTGAATGTGGATGATGACCTTGCAAAGGAAACTGAGTGCCATCCCGGTACAAGAACTATCAGAAGGTGGGTTGATTGACTTTTTATATCTAGTTAATATCCTGTGGCTCTCCTGACCAAAAACCCCCAGACTTCACTGCTTTATAGCAAATGTCCTGCCCTAATCAAATGTAAGCTCCTTGAAGGGAGGGATTTTTTTATATTTGTCACTCTGGCATTCAGCACAATGTCTGGTCCATAGTAAATACTTAAGAAATAATTTTCCATGCCTTCATTCATTCTTCCCATGTGTGCGTGCGCATGTCACATCACCCAGCAAACTCCTTGAGGACAGGACTCGCGGGGGTTTTGGTCACTTTATCTCTGGCACTTGTCCCACTGCTGCCACAGAGAAGTGTTTAATAGATGTGTGCAGAACTGAATGAAAAGGAGTGGCCAGAGAAGCAGGAGGATCATGATGACCTGTGGAGGAATCTCCAGGAGCAGGGGATGGCCAAGAGTGCAGAAAATTATAGCAAAGTCAAGAAGGATGAGCACCGAGAAAAGCCCTTGGATAGAACTTCGAATAGTTCAGCACCTTGGAGAGGGCTATTTCTGTTGATGGGGTCAGAACCAGACTACCAGTGAACTGGAGGGGAGGAAGTGGAAACTATGAGGATAAAGCATGATATATTTTTTTTTAAGTGGTGACTTAAGGAGAGCTGCATCCTCAAGTTCTTGAACTTCTAGGGAGTCTTTTTTTTTAATCTGAAACCAAAGTACTTACTAAAAATTCAAGTGAAGGAAGGACAAAGCAATTTTATTCACCATATTTCCATTCCAAAATAGCTAGCAGGAAATGGGAGTCAGTTATTCACTACAAGGATTGCTGATGAAGTCTGGACCTAAATTTCTTGGGGGGGGGGGATGGGAGGGAAGAGGAGGTAATACTGATTTCTGTATTCTTTCATCTTATTATTTTGTGAGTAAAAGCAGTGCTTTGTGTAGGAAAAGTCTCAATAACATACAGTCTTTGAGATTTGCTCAGGGGCCTGAGAGGTTAGATGTCTTGATTATGGTCAGAGAACTAGTGGTGAGACTTGAATCCAGATCACCTTTCTCTTAACACTACATACACCAAACTAGTCCAACACATGAGACCACAAAAGAAATGAATGCTTACGTGCATACTATAGTTTGGTTTATTCTTTTTAAATGCACTCTGCAGCAAGAAGAAATCAAGGAAAGAGGCATAAGGGACGCAGGGCTAAACCATCTCTATTTGCAAGGGACTGGATGATTTACAGTACTTAGAAAACCCAAGGGGCCACAACAATCAGCAGAGATAATAAATGGCTTCAGCCCACCGCAGCATGAGAGACAAGCCTCGTAAGACCATCAATCAGCACTTGATAGATAGCTAACACCAGAGTCAATCAATAAACATAACAGCAGCAACATCATTGAGCACATTTTAAAAAGGTCCTTGCTTTAGAATCCTCATTCTGACACTCCCTGCCTGTGTGACCTTGGACAGATGATTTCACTTAATTTTTCTGGGTCTCAGTTTATTCATCTGAGAGATGAGGGAGTTGGGACCCAATTACCTTTCAGAGCTCTTCAGACTCTTAACCTATGAAATGGTTTTAAAATCAGTGTCTGTCTGTCATTCTATCTCTGTCACTCACTCCCTTCTCTCTCTCTTCCACTCTCTTCCCCATCTCTTTTCTCTCCACCTCTTAATCTTCAATCTCTCCTTTGTATATATCTATTTATCAACACAGTACACACAGCTATATGTGTAAGTGTGTTTGTTTATATACATATGTGTGTGTCTATAGACATATCCACACAAGTCATATCAGAGGCAGTTGGAGCTGGCTGAAACTGGATCTTTTTTTTTGCTAAATTTCCTCTGCAGACCTCTACCAATGCTACAGATTAGGAAATACAGTCAGGTTGCCAATACTTCTCAAATTAATTTACAAATTTAATGTAAGACCAATGAAAGCACCCATCAGATTATGGCAGCCTGATAAAGTTGTGGTCCTCTGGGAATAAACCTTCTTGGGGTAATTTCAGTTCTAGATTCACTTAGTCCTCCTTCTTGACCCATATCTAGGATTTTTCCATGCAGAAAGATTTAGGTTCATTGTTTATCCTGGAAACTTCCTTACAGGTAACAACAGAGAAGGAATACCATCTGAATGCAACTATTGGAAGCTCAATCCTTGCCTCATCTATGCCCCTGGGTAGTGATTGCTCTGCAGAATGTCTTGTACTGACATGAGAGCAGTGCTTTCAGTCAGACGTTCCCTGAATACTAGACAGGCAAAAATCTCTTACAGAGTCATCACTCCATGTTTTTTTCTCTTTCTTTGGCTCATAGATGACTTCTCCTGGGGTCTGGACTGCTTTCCTCTGGATCCTTTGAGCCAGTCCTGGCCTTGTCCATTGTGTGACTGCAGTCTGAATGCTCACTTTCATTCTTCTTCATGGTTTCTTCTTGTTTTCTCCCCTCTGTAGGCCCTTGGAGCTCTCCTGACTTTCCATGTGAGAGCTAAGTCATGCAGATAGAAAAAGCTTATTGCGGCCACAATTTTCTGGCCAGTCCATCCTTTTTATGAAGTCCTTCAGAAACAAGCAACAATGGGTTGGGAGAGGAAATCATAGCAAAACCAATACAGAAGAACTGACTGTCAGAGTATCAAGAAGAAATATGAGCACATTGGGGAAAAAAAAACAAAAAGAGAAGGAAATCGGGTATTGTTGGAGCTGAACTTACCCTTTAAAAATATAATTGTTTCCCCTCTCTGCTAATGAAAACAACAGGGGAACAGAGCAATAGGGAAGATTAAAACCTGAAACTAGAACTGCGAGTGTATAATGGGTGAATGTTTGAGAAAGCCAAGACCACAACGTCCAGAGAAAGGAATCCATTATTCAATAAACACGTGGGAAAATTGGATAGCACCAGGGGGAAAAAGTGGAATCAGACTAACCTGAACCTTCTACCACAGGCCACAATAAATTCCAGATGGATCAATGGCAAACATTTTTTAAGCATGAAAAAATTTAGGCGATAATAGGACAATTGTTGCAGTTGTGGAAAGATGAAAGACTCCTAGCTGTTCAACAAATAGAAGAAATCAAAGGAGACAAAATAGATGGATTTAATTGTGCTTAAAAAACAAACAGCCCCTCTTTCATAACACAAAGCTTTCCATCCAGTATAAAAATGAAAAAAACAAACTGGGAAGACAATTTCTATGATAAATGTTTCTCATAAAGCTGTGATATCCAAAACCTCCCAAGCCCCTAATGTTCGGCTTTCGTTGGAGAGAACCAGCGTCCTTCCAGGGTCTCATTTGTGACTCAAGTTGTCAGTCTTCCTCAAATCTTCACCTTCGTTTAACCCATACAGTCAGCTGTTGAGCCCTTCCTCTCTTCCACCTTTCTCTGCATGGATGGCACACACACCTTCTCTCTGTACTGCAATCACCCTCATTATCTCTTACAAAGCAGCCTCTGTTTGGGTCCTCCCCTTGCTTTCAGTCTCTCCTCTCTCCAATCCATACTCCACATAAAAACTGGCCCAAATCCATCTTCTTAAAGCTCTGCTCTAATCATGTCCCTTTCCTGCTTCACAAGCTTCAGTCATGGCCTATTGCTTTTGAGATAGAGTTCAGACTTCTGTTGGATATCTAAAGTCCTTCTTAATCTGGACTCGGCCAGGCTGATTATCTATAATTTTCCCTAAGTTCCACTACAACAAAAGTGATCAACATCCCTGCTCCCTATTCATGGAATCCATCTCCCACCTCTAGGTCTTTGCCTGAATTGGCGCGCGAAGACTGTCCTGCCTTCTCACCTCTGCCCTTTGAAAACTCTAACTTCTTCAAGATTCACCTCCTTTCCAGATATTTTCCCTGATTCTCCTAGTTGTTGGTACCCATTATTTAGTTTTTAAAAACCTTTGGGTAAGTGGCTGCCTGGCCTGGCAGGTTCAGTCATTGAGGGGTGTCTTCAACTCCCAAGATGGCCCTCTCCAAGGTCCCATCTGTCAAAGCTACTCTCCCTTACTGATCAGCTCACAGGCACGCAGGGAGCCACTCAGCCTAATCCTGCTCAGGTCCTTAGACAAATCTTGGACAAATCCCTTCCCTTTTTTGCTGATCAGCTCCCTCCTCCAAAAAAGAGAGAGTTTTATGAGATGCTCTTTCTCCTTTATTTTTTTCCATTCACACATAGAAGTAGTTTTCAGCATTCATCTTTGTAAGATCTTGAGCACAAAATCCTTTTCAGTGCATCAGCAAAATACATAGAAGTCACGGTGTGTGAACAGGCAAGGTTTCCTAATGGTTAGCAAACTGATCTCAGGACCAGGAAGTTCTGGGTTCAACAGCTACATCTGGCAAATATCAGTTGTGTCATCTGGGCCAAGTCAGTAACTTCTCAGTTAACTAGAAGGAGCCAAACTGCCTCGGTACAGGGAGTTTCCCCTTTGGAGAGAGGACTTGTAGTTCTAGGCTTTCTACAGCGACAGATCACCAGTGGGAGAGAAAGATTACAGGAATAAAATGGCATGTGGAGGATCCAAGGCCTCAAGCCTTTAGTTTGCCTTGATACAGATCCTTCAGGGAATTTCTCCTTTGGGAATCTAGTCTTCAAGTATTAGGAGGACACCTTCCCTATTAAGGGATAGTGATCAGGAAAATCTGAACCTACAAGGATTTCCCTTTTAACTAACAATATTTATCTGGGGAACGGAGTGTGTATGTGTGGGTGGAAAATAGATGTCATTCTCTGCCTCTCTTTAAGGAACACAGAGTGGCCAGCTTCCCGGATCTAATCTCCTGTACCCCTCCAAGAGGGAGTCAAAATATCTCTTAAAGTATTGTAGAAGAACCGTTTGGAATTATTTCCAAAGGGCTATGAAACATTAGCAATACTAGCTATCCCAAAGTGATCATAAAAAAGGGAAAAGGACCAACATGGATAAAATATTTAAAACAACTCTTTTTCTGGTGGCAAAGGATTGGAAATCGAGGGGATGCACATCAGTTGGGGAATGGGTGAACAAATTGTGGTGTATGAGTGTAATGGAATACTATGATGCTATAAGAATGAGCAGGCAGATTTCAGAAGAAAAAAAAAACATGGAAAGATTTACATGAACTGATGCTGAATGAAGTGAACAGAACCAGGAGAACTTTGCACACAGCAGTAATGGCAACATTGTGTGATGAACAACTATGATAGACTTGGCTCTTCTCAGAATGCATCAGGATGCAATTCCCAGGGACTCATGGTAGAAAATGCTATTGACATCCAGAGAAAGAGCTAGGGAGTGTGAATGAATATCAAAGCAGACTATTTTCATTTTTTCTCATTTTTTCCTCTTTTTTGAATCTTTCTTTCATAACATTATAAATGTGGAAATCTGTTTAACTGGATTGCACATGTATAACCTATATTAGATTGCTTGCTTGGGGAGGGCATTGGCAAGGAGGGAGGAAGAAAAATTTGCAGCTCAAAATCTTACAAAGATGAATGTTGAAACTACTAATAAGTACAATTTTTTTCTTAAAAGATTAGAGAGATACCTATTGTCAGCTGTATTAAAAAATTCATATGAATGAAAATATGACCTACATTATCAAGTCACACACACACATATACACTCACTCCTCACATTTCTGCACCATGTGATCCTTCTTAAAGTGGTTTCCTATACATTGTCTCTCTAAAAACTAATTGGTGGTAGGTGGGTCAGAGATTTATTACAATTTTACAGGGGGAAACTTGGGAGCTCAGAGAGGGAGTGCCTTCCAAAAGACTGCCCAGCTTCTGAGTAGCCTCCTGGCTCCCAGCCTGGATTTGGAGTGAGACAATTTGAGTTTGCAATGCCGCTTTGTCCATGACCAGCTTTGCTAGCACGAGCACGTTCTCTGGGGAGAGCCGGATAGTATAATGGAGAGAGCCTCAGAAAATCCGGGAACAAATTCTACCTCAGACACTGACTGTGCAACCCTGGATAAGCCGGTTCCACTTTGTTTGTCTCAGTTTCTTCATCTGTTAAACCAAAAGGTTGGACTTATTGGTCTCTTGGTTCCAGTTCTAAATCGTTGAACCAATGATCCCTGATGACATGGAATCCCTCTGTGGACTTTAGTTTCACGTATGAATTGTGTTCCCCAAGTAAAAGGCAAGCTACTTGAGGGCAAGGCCCGCCTTTCTTTCCGTTTGTATTTGTATCCCCAAGACATAATACTTACTAAGTACTTGAAATGCTTGTTGACTTAACTTTTATTATGTACAAAATCAGAATGTTGGACTAGAAATAAAAACGTTTAAGAGAACCTCAGAGACCATCCCAGCCAACTTCCCGATTTCATCAGCCAAGACTTAAAGAATTGGAATGACTTGTCCAGGTTTCCACAGGTAACAAAACATGGCCAAGGTGGGGTCTGAGTTCTGGGTCCTCTGACTATAGACCCTTCATTCCATCCCTTATACATTTTGTGATCATCCCCATGCTGTGCCAAAGTCGAGCTCACTCCAGACTGACTCAGCAACTCTCAGGCTTTTCCTAGCTCCAACAACTAGTGGGTGCATCTCCTCCCCACCAGCCCTCTGCCCGAGTGAAAGTCATTCTCTATTACTTCTCTGGGGAAGCCAAGGGCAATCCTTTGTCTTCATAAATGCTCCGAAGATAGATGTGAGCCGGTATCGGTGCCATAGAGAACCAGCCATGCTGAAAATTAATTAACCTTTTCTTGGAAGCCTCTGTTTAGATCATGGTATTAATGGACCAGGATTGTAACAATAAATATCAAAAGTCATGAATTACTTTCCTCTTGGTTTTTCCATCCAATTTGGGGCACAAACATTTTCCCTTACTTTAGCAAATGTCTCAGAGTTCTCCTAGCTATAAATTGTTCCGGCCAAGGATGAGCTGGAGGCAGGAGAGATTCGTGCACCTTTATCTTATAAGACCAAGAAATCGAGACCTGCAGAGGGATCCAGGATTTTCTGGTCCAGCTCTTCTTTTATGCCTGGAGAAACTGAAGCCCACAGAGCTAAAGTGACTTTTCCAAAGTCATACAGATAGTAAGGCATAGAAGCAAAATTTGAACATTGGCCTTGTGGTTCCAAAGCCAGGTTCTTTCCCTGAAACCACAGCATCTCATTAGCGTGGCTGAAATCGCTCTTTACCAGTGCTATTAAGAAATGTCATCTCCTCTGGGAAGGTGGAAAGCTGGTGACGTAGTCAGTCTCCTGCAAGGAAGGTTTCTTGAGGTTCTGGTACCTGCAGCAAGGAAAGATGACGTGAGCCAAGATCCCAGGCTGGACCTTGGAGGCCAACAGGTACAAGCCTTTCATTTTACAGAACCAGAGGCAAAGGATCGGGCAAGAGAAATGACTGGGCCCATTGAGCTCGTGAATCATAAAGAGTGAAGGAATGGGAGCCCCATGGGCTTTGAAGTCAAATCCAACACTGTCTCCACTGTATTTAACTCCCTATTTCTCATCCCTTGTGGGGCTGCATGATGTCTCCTTGGCTGGAGGACTCACCATTTCTGGGGACGTGGCAGGAGAGGGGAACTCATCATCAGTTCCTAAATTTTGGCGTCTTCAGAAAAGTCTCCCAACCTGGTCAGCTTTCCTTCAGTACAGCAGGGCATGGCATGTACCCCAAAGCCAAATCTCAGCTCATTCCATCTTCCTTCCTCTGGCAAAAGACATTTTAGACTGGCTCTTCTCTCTTCCATAAATGAGGATTATTTATTATTTATGATGAATTTTATTTCAAAGAGATCTTGGTGCCTCAGAGTATATGAGCTAGAGGGAACCTCAGAAACCATTTGGTCATAGAATTTAGAAATTACTTCAGAGGCTTTTGAGTCCAACCCATCTTTGATGAAAGATAATGCTAATATCACTTTACTATTTTTACTAATATTACTAGTATTAGTATAAAGTGCTTGCTGTGTACCAGATGCTGTGCTAAATGACTTATAATTATCTCATTTACTCCTCAAAACATCCCTGGGAGGTGGGTACTATTATTACTCCCATTTTACTCATGAATAAACTGAGGCAAACAGAGGTTGCCTGGTATCACACAGGTAGTCAAGTTCTAAGGATTTGCTCTATCCTATTTCCCAAAGGTCCTTGAATACTTCCAGTGGTGGGGAGCTTACCACATGCTCAGATAGCTTGTTGTACATTGAGGAAGTTCTATTGTTTAGGATTCTTACACTAATTCGCTTTTTCTGAAATTTCTACTCACTGATCCCAGCTATATCCACTGGGACCAAATAGAACAAACATAATTAGCCGTCTACGTGACTGTCTTTCAAATACTTGAAGGCAACAATAATGTCCCTCGTGAGTCATCTCTCCTCTGAGCTAAGCAGTCCAGGTTCCTCATGGCAATCGTCAAGTGGAGGGGACTTAGGGACCTTCCCCACCCTGCTTGCTCTGCTCTGAACAATCTCCAGTTTCTTCTAGTCTTTCCTCAAATGTGGTGTCCCAAGTTTAACACAGTCACATAGGGTCTGCCCAAGGTAGAAGGCAGCAGGATTGTCACCTCCCTGTTCTTCTGGTTCTCTGGATTCAGCTGACACCATGTTGATTTGGGGATTGCCATCTTGCATTGTTGACTCATATAGAACGCAAGATCAATGTTGCATCTCCTAATTCTGAGAGTTCCCCAAGGCTCCATTCTCAATCTCTTCTAGGTTTCCTTCTTTTTTTATTTTTTTTTAATTTATTATAGCTTTTTATTTACAAGTTATATGCATGGGTAATTTTACAGCATTGACAATTGCCAAACCTTTTGTTCCAATTTTTTCCCTCCTTCCCCCCACCCCCTCCCCCAGATGGCAGGATGACCAGTAGATGTTAAATATATTAAAGTATAAGTTAAATACAAAATAAGTATACATGTCCAAACCGTTATTTTGCTGTACAAAAAGAATCGACTCTGAAATAGTGTACAATTAGCTTGTGAAGGAAATCAAAAATGCAGGTGGGCATAAATATAGGGATTGGGAATTCTGTGTAGTGGTTCTTAGTCATCTCCCAGAGTTCCTTCGCTGGGCGTAGCTGGTTCAGTTCATTACTGCTCCATTGGAACTGATTTGGTTGATCTCCTTGCTGAGGATGGCCTGGTCCATCAGAACTGGTCATCATATAGTATTGTTGTTGAAGTATATAATGATCTCCTGGTCCCGCTCATTTCACTCAGCATCAGTCTGTGTAAGTCTCTCCAGGCCTTTCTGAAATCATCCTGCTGGTCATTTCTTACAGAACAATAATATTCTATAACATTATATACTGGGTTTCTTTCTAAGGAAACTTCTTAAGGGAAGAAGAGGCTTGGTTTGGTCCTTCTATCTCCCAGCCCGCCCCAAAGCAGTGTTTAGCACAGGATAGCTGCTTAATAAATATCTGATGAATTCAAATGAATTGTAACGAGTCAGGCAGTGTGTAGTCTGCTCCATCACAGGAAGCCTTCTGGGGACACGTACAAGATACAGGGCTTCCCCCTCCCAAGGAGGGTCCACGTTCAGGTCACACAATTTTGCCACTATTAGGCTTCACTTGGCATAGAGGCTGGCACACAGCAAGCCCTTAATAAATGTATTCACTGAGTACAAGAGTCAGGACATGATTCCACAGCTCCTGTTGTTGTCCTTGTGGTAGAGAAAGGAAAGAGCCCCAAGGAAGTGCTCGGTCAGCACCAGGTGGTGGCTGCTGCTGCTCATTAGGACGGTCTCTTGAACTATTTCCCCAATTGGGTTTATATTTGTTATTAATTTACAAACCAGTTAGTTATTGAAATCATAACAGACACTTGGCAAGCTTGGAGCACTTCCTGCTCGGCTTAATTTCCGTAAAAACAAAATGCTTGGGCCCATGGAAGGTTATTTCAGGGATTAATCAATGTCACTGACAGAAGATCTGCCACAGGACTCACTTGTCAAAGCATCTCTTCAATTAGACAAAGGACAACAGATGCCCCTGTTTACAAGGGAACCTATTTTCTACCAAGGACCATTGATTCTCTGGAGAGAGAGCACATCGATCAAAGGCTGCACATAAGTAGAAAACAAATTAATTTAGCTCTTTTCCCCTTTAGAAAATCTAAAACTTTCAACTTTATGTTTTTTAAATTAAGAAAATAGAAGAGAAATGAGAAAAATATATAGTTTAGGTTCATATTCTGGAAGATGGAGAAAAATATATGTTTTGTATTCTGGAAGAGAAGGGGGAAGGGAGGAAGAGAGAATGAAGAAGAGAACAACAGACCAAATATTTAGGGTACTTATGGGGACAAATGAAGAAGGAGGCAAAGGGGGGAGACAGCAAAAAGAAAAAAAGGAAAGGAAGGGAAGAAGAGGGGAGGCCAGGGGAGAGATGGGACTTAATTGCCTCAGTTTCTTCATCCACAAAATGAGGATAATATTAACACCCACATTTAAGATTTACTGTCAGGAGATCATGAGTTAACATATTTAAAGTACTTTGTGAACCTCAAAGGGCCATATAAATGCTTGCTTAAAAAGAGTCTCTGAGGGAAAAACGACAGACTGAGCAATGGATAGAATATTGGGGAGAGAAAGAGAAGAAATAGAAGTTAGTAACTGTCAATAAACATTTGTTAAAAGGTTACTAACTATGCTAAGCACTGAAGGATATAAAGGCCAACCAGATGGTCTCTGCCTTTATGGATTGTTTTCTAATGGGAGATTTTATATATAATATAGATGTATGTATATATGCCACGTAAATGACTAAATCAATGCATGTCAAATACAGAGTGCAAGGAAGGTCATGGGAAAGGGGAAAGCGTTAGGGGTGGGGGAGGGCAGCCTTGATTGCCCTTCTCTACAAAGTGGGATTTGGGCAGAATCTTGAGGAATCATAGGAAACTGAGATGGAGCTGAGGGAGCACCTGATTCTACGCCGGAAGGAGCCTTACAGAGGGGTCAGGGATGGATCGTTGTGCTAGAGTCGGAGGAGTTGGCTCATAGAGGGTGCGAAGTGGGGTGAGCATCAGGCCTGATTGGACTCGGGTTGGGCTGCCCCAACTCGGCACAGCTTCAAGGCACAGCGGATGACATGTGGGCTTGGAGTCAGAAAGACCCAGCTCAAAGGCAGCCTCGGAGATTTCCTAGCCGTGTGACTGGCTACGTCCTTCGTTTGCCTCCATTTCCCCAGCTGTAAGATGGGTCACAGCAGCCCCACCTCTTGGGGTTAGGCTCACAGGAGGTAACATTTACAAAGGATTTCGCTCGGCGCCTGGCACACAGTAGGTGCTGTATCATATTCATTCCCTTCTCCCTCTGTGAGTGGAGCCCGGCCAGGAGATGCAGCCAACGAGCAAAGGCCCGAGGTCTGGCGGCTGCTTCTTTCTGAAAGCCCGCGCTGTTCCCAGAACCCCGAGCAGCAGCAATCACAGCGTCTGCCCACAGTCTCTCGGAGGGATTTTCTCGCCGGAGCAGCCCGAGTCTCTCGGCCGCAGGCTGGGCAGCCTCCGCGCGCGGAAGCTCCCTCCACATGCCGGCCCTCGGTTACAGATGCAGCCGGGCTCCAGGACCTGTGGTGACAGGGAGCTCATCACCTGCTCAGGAGACTCCTCCCACTCCGAGACACTTCCACCTGTGAAGGTAGCAAAGCCACGGAGTCCAGCCAGAAAAACGTGTGTCCAGGCCCCGCCGCTGGCAAAGATCTGAGTTCTAATCCAGCCTCAGACACTAGTTCAGGAAAATCTGTTTGCCTCAGTTTCCTCATGTGAAAAGTGGGTATAATAAAAGCCCCAAACTCCCTGGATTGTGCAGTTGTGAAGCACTTGACTCCCGGGGCACTTAGCAGGCCCCACATAAGTCTCAGCTGTCATCGTTATTATGAGGCCGGGGAGCCGATGACCTGTGTTGACAGAGGGAGTTTCCTCACTCAAAAGCGAAGTCCCGGAAGCTCCAGCCCCTCTCCCTCCCTTTGTTGTAAAGATGTGTTCACTCATATTGAGCCCAAGTCGGTGGCTGAAATCCCTGCCCACTGACAGACCCTACTACGCACAAGCCAACAGACACTTAGTAAGCGCTTTCTGTGTATCGGGTTCTGTCCCAAGCCCGGGGGATGCGGAGAAAGACACTGATAAGGGAGGAAAAGCCTGAAAAAGACACCGCCGCGGGGGAGGGGAGAGGAAGTTGCGGCAGGTGGGCCAGGACCTGAGGAGAAAGTGAGAGTTTCAAGGCTGACTCATGGCGCAGTGATGAGTTTCTGGGACTGCCCGAGTCCAGGAAAGCGGCCATGTGGGAAGGAGGCCCCGGCATCGCACTTTGTGCAAATGGCATCTCATTGATCAGCAGGCACTTAATAAGGGCTGATGGACTGGCTAACCTTCACCCCCCACTTCCCCCCCCCGTTATTTTCCTCTGGACACTCTCCAGCTTTTCAGTGACTTTCCTAGAATTTGTCTTCCAGAACGGACCATAGCCCGCCAGAAGTGACCTGACAAGGACAGAGGACGGCAGATCACTCACTTCCCCGCCCCAGAACCTCTGCCTCCCTAATGAGCCCATAACTCCATGTGATTTCTCAGCAGCCACAGCATGTTTTTTTTCCCTTGAGGCAGTTGGGGTTAAGTGACTTGCCCAGGGTCACACAGCCAGGAAGTGTTAAGTGTCTGAGGCCAAATTTGAACTCATGTCCCCCTGACTCCAGGGCTGTTGCTCCCATTGCACCCCCTAGGCTGCCCCTCACAGTGTGCTTTTTGTTCCCTCTGAACTTGTGGTCTACTAAGGACTTAGATCTTTTCCCAAGAGTTGGATGGATTCTCAGTTACTTGCCCCAGGATATTTGCCCGGCACCAGGGAATGCCTTTTCTGAGGAGCTCACGGCGGACTGGAGAACCTTTGTGGGCACAGAAAGCTCCGAGACAAGGCCCAGGAAGGAAAGTATAAAGGAGAAGTCCCAGCAACATTCTCTGAAACATTCCACATAGACAGGGGCCACTTGGCTGGGGGCGAGGAGGCAGGAATGGGAACCTTGGGCTCTGATGGAAGCAAATGATGCTAAATGAGAGATGGGGTCAGTTCTAGGACCCCGGGAAAACAAGCCCAGGGCCAGGAGATGAGAAGGTGCGCTGGAGCAGCTTAGAATGGCGAGCGGAAGCCGAGTAGTGGGAGGTGAGGGGGGAGGTCAGGCAAAGGCAAGCCCCTGGGTATTTCTGAGTAGGGGAATAAGGCAGGAAGTGATCCGCAAAGATGGCAGCAGCAGGTGAGCAAGGATGGACCGAGAGAGAAGGCAGACTGGCAGCCAGCCGGGAGGCCATCTCAATCGTCTGGGGGGGCGGAGAAGAGTAAGTTTTGGGTTTTGAGAAGGACATGAAGAAAGGCACAAACACTCAAAAAAGGACATGATACAGTGGGGGAAGGAGATTGTTATGGTTCTGCCAAAATAGCCCTTTCCTATACATACATTTAGAGATCTGGAAGTCTTTAGAAGATCCAAGTGTCCTATTTTACAGATAAAAAAAAGTCAAACAGAGATAGACAGACAGAAAAAGAGACCCACAGAGGGAGACAGAGAGAGACAGAGACAGAAGACAAGAGAGAAAGGGAGACAGGCAGAGAAGTAGAATGAGAGTGATTGTGTGTGTTTGGTTCGTAGGGACAGACATAGGCACCAAATGGGTTATTTCCTGGCACAGAGAACTCCCCATGAGGAAGTTTTCTCTACCAATGATGGTTGGCAGCTTCTGTTATACTTAGGGTGATGAAGGCATTTAGAACACCATGAGGGACCCGAAAGATGGAGACTAGAACCTCAAACCTGTCGGAATGGAAGACAGCTTTTTATCCACTAGAATCTACTTCCTGCCTATTACAGGGACATAATAGGTGCTTAATAAATGCTTGCTAGTTGATTAGTTGGTCATATAGATTTGTCATATAAAAGGAGCTCATAGTCTAATAAAGAAGAAATGAAGGGCGTGAGTCCAAATGATACAAGGGAGAGGAAGTTAAGGACAAAGGAAGAAGAGGAGACAAAAGGATCACTGGAGCTGCACTAGAGCTAGAAAACAGAACATGCTGAGAGGGGACATGGAGTCCTGGAAGAGGCTGTAGTAGGAGTGGAAAGAGGGAAACTGATGGCACAGACAGAATCAATAGCACTTGTGGCTCTTGGACATGAGGAAAGGTAAGGAAAATTAGATTTTTTATCATTAAAAAATGACTCCAAAATGAGACTTTCTAGTTCTAGAGGCCTTTGTGAACATCCCTGATCTCTCTCTGTCTCTGGCTCGCTCTCTCTCTCTCTCTCTCTCTCTCACACACACACACAAACATACACATGTACACCCATCCACCCACCCACCCACACACACACACACACAGCATCACATTTTTTCTTGAAACATAGAACTTCCTCTATTACACATTAATACCTTCCTGGATGCCCCCATCACAGTTCCTAACATGCAAAGTCACTCCTTAGGCACAAGGATCAGGCCATTCTTACTACCATCAGCCCAATAAAAACTGGGCTTTCAGAAGAGTAGAATCAAAATCTTAGTGAAATCTAACAGCACCTTTGATTTCTTGTATGTTACATCCCACTATTGAATCATTGGACTTGCACTTCGTTCAAAAACCCAGTCTTTGAAAAACAAATTTCTACTTTCCCTCCCAATCTTGTACTTGTGAAGATAATTTTTTAAAATCCGAGTTTAAGATTTTGTCCTCATCTATATTCAGTTTCATCTTAATAGAAAGAGCCCAGGGACTAACAGATCCATCTAACATGTCAGCTCTCCTTCCCAGAAGTCTGTCCCAGTGCAGCTTATTTTTCCATCATCCCCACTCTCCTCACAAACAGATTTCCTTAAGGACACCAACCATAATTCCCAAAGACCTGAAATTCAACCTCTAAGTTACCTAAAACACACACTCGTTCACATCCCTCTGACATAGGATCCGCTTCCCTCATTGGTGATATACCAGTTCATCCTGTAGCTTTTTGTAGATACAGGAACAATTCTCCAAACACTCCAGCTCCACCCCAGTGCATTATCACCAGTCCAGCTGATAGCCTTCCCTACTTCTCCAACTACCAAGCCGAGGAGAAAATCCTGTGATTCCTTTTCGTTCAAGGGAGGAATTTCCAAGAGTGGGAAACTCAGAGTCACTTCCCTTTTCCATGTACAGTCATCTGGCTTTCAGCAGAGAGGCCCTAATGTCTCCTATAGATGCTATCAATAAGTGTAGAAATCCATACTCAGAAGACCCAATATGAGGATCATGAACCACACTGTAAGAAACTGGGGTATATCGTCATAGCAATATTGCTTTAAGAATAACTGAGTGACTGAGTCATTTTGAGTGTTATAAATACCCAAATTAACTACAAAGGACATATAAAGAAAGGGACTATATGCATCCAAAACTGGAATAGCAAGTTGTATATAACAGATTTGCAATTTCATGTGCAATCATTTATTTCTTAAGTTCAGAATAAAATAAATTTTAAAAAAGGAAATAGACAGCAAGTAAGCTATATGAGCAGTTTAAACTAGGATCCTTGCATCAATTAAGTCATAAGGATATCCATGAACTCAAGCAAAGTGATATGTACTTATACAAAGTACTAGCAATGTTCTGGGATGACTGGCTGTAAATGACTTTGCTATTCTCAGAAGTACAATGATCCATGACTACTCTGAAGGGCTTGTGATGAAAAATCCCATCCTTACCTAGAGAAGTAACTGATTTTGTCTGAATAGAGATTGAAACATATTCTCTCTGTCTCTGTCTCTCTCTTTCTCGCTTTACTTTTCTTGAAGGTTTTTTCCATAAGGGTGACAGATCGATGTTTTCTTTTACAACATGACTTTCATGGAAATGTTTTGCATAACTTTACTTATGGTTTCTTAATGGGAGCTGGGGAATGGGGGTCAAGGAGAGAACCTAGACCTCAAAGGTTTTGAAAACAAATGTAAAAATATCTTTAATATTTTCATGTAAATGGGGAAATAAATAAATATTTTTTTTAAAAAAAGAAAAGTTAGGAGAAGAGGCAAATTGAAGTGTTATGATTATGGGATACTAGAATCATTGCAGTAGAACTGAGTGGGACTTAAAAAGATCATTTTTTTGTGTGTTGAAGAAATAAAGTCTAAGAAAAGATGCACCAATAACATTTAGATTGTTATGTTTGTTTTTTAAATTTTGACTTTCAGGTATTCTAATAATGCCTACATTATCTTTCTTTGCTCTATTTCCTAACATTGTTTTTGCTATGAGCTATCTCTTCAAATGTTTCAGTCTTTTGATTTCGTTTTAATATCTCATTATATCTTTTGGCTTTATTAGCTTTTCCTGTCAATTCCACTTTTCAAGAATTGTTTTTTGGCTAAGGTTTTATACCTCTTGTTTGAAGCTGCTAATTCTCTTTCCATATCTTTCTCCCATAGAAGAAAAAGTGAGAAAACAAATGAGGGCTATCTCTTTCACTTGGTTTTGAAAAGAAAATGTGAAGTTCTTAATAAAACCCTCTTGCTTTAACTTGCATAGTTATTATTTTGCTTTAACACATCCCTAAGCTGCATTTTTCTTTGAGGCTTTGCTTGTAGATATTTTAAATTAATTCCCTTCCGGGTTTATGTCTTGAGCTTCCCTGTTACCATAATGACTTTTTATGGTGGTGGTTTTTTGTTCATTTTTTTTCAGTGTATTTCTTAACTTTGGACTTAATGTTAAGACTTCTGTCATCTTGTGTTGTTCTGCTGCATTTACAGATCAGTTTGGTGACCTGAAAACTTTTAGCTCCTTAGGTAATATGACCCGGGGCTACCTGTCACTGCCTTCATGGTTTCTTTCTTTTTTTTTTTTTTAATAGCCTTTTATTTACAGGATATATACATGGGTAACTTTACAGCATTAACAATTGCCAAACTTCTTGTTCCAATTTTTCACCTCTTACCCCCCCACCCCCCTCCCCTAGATGGCAGGATGACCAGTAGATGTTAAATATATTAAAATATAAATTAGATACACAATAAGTATACCTGACCAAAACGTTATTTTGCTGTAGAAAAAGAATCAGACTCTGAAATATTGTACAATTAGCTTGTGAAGGAAATCAAAAATGCAGGTGGGCATAAATATAGGGATTGGGAATTCAATGTAATGGTTTTTAGTCATCTCCCAGAGTTCTTTTTCTGGGCATAGCTAGTTCAGTTCATTACTGCTCCATTAGAAATGATTTGGTTGATCTCGTTGCTGAGGATGGCCTGATCCATCAGAACTGGTCATCATCTAGTATTGTTGTTGAAGTATATAATGATCTCCTGGTCCTGCTCATTTCACTCAGCATCAGTTCGTGTAAGTCTCTCCAGGCCTTTCTGAAATCATCCTGTTGGTCATTTCTTACAGAACAGTAATATTCCATAATTTTCATATACCACAATTTATTCAGCCATTCTCCAACTGATGGACATCCATTCAGTTTCCAGTTTCTAGCCACTACAAAAAGGGCTGCCACAAACATTCGTGCACATACAGGTCCCTTTCCCTTCTTTATAATCTCTTTGGGATATAATCCCAGTAGTAACACTGCTGGATCAAAGGGTATGCACAGTTTGATAACTTTTTGAGCATAGTTCCAAACTACTCTCCAAAATGGTTGGATTCGTTCACAACTCCACCAACAATGCATCAATGTCCCAGTTTTCCCGCATCCCCTCCAACAATCATCATTATTTTTTCCTGTCATCTTAGCCAATCTGACAGGTGTGTAGTGGTATCTTAGAGTTGTCTTAATTTGCATTTCTCTGATTAATAATGACTTGGAGCATCTTTTCATATGACTAGAAATAGTTTCAATTTCTTCATGAGAATTGTCTGTTCATATCCTTTGACCATTTTTCAATTGGAGAATGGCTTGATTTTTTATAAATTAGAGTTAATTCTCTATATGTTTTGGAACTGAGGCCTTTATCAGAACCTTTGACTGTAAAAATATTTTCCCAGTTTATTGCTTCCCTTCTAATCTTGTCTGCATTAGTTTTGTTTGTGCAAAAACTTTTCAGTTTGGTATAATCGAAATTTTCTATTTTGTGATCAGTAATGATCTCTAGTTCTGCTTTGGTCATAAAGTCCTTCCCCTTCCACAGGTCTGAGAGGTAAACTATCCTGTGTTCCTCTAATTTATTAATAATTTCATTCTTTATGCCTAGGTCATGAACCCATTTTGACCTTATTGGTGTACGGTGTTAAGTGTGGATCAATGCCTAGTTTCTGCCATATTAGTTTCCAATTTTCCCAGCAATTTTTATCAAACAGTAAGTTCTTATCCCAAAAGCTGGGGTAACTCTTACCTCTTTAATACCTCAAGGGAGGGATAAACAGAAGAATTCTCCTGTAAATTCTATTAAGGAGAGTCTCTCGGACTAGTCATTTCTTCATTTCCCACATGGCTTCACTTGTTTTGTCTTCTCCATCATGTCCCTATTAGGGCTACCTTTTATCCCCCTTTCTCTACTTTTTGGGTCACTTGTTTTTATGTTGTCTTTTTCATTATATTCAAGTGATCTCTTCCTGTCTTGGTGCTTCTTTCCTTAGCTGGGCTGCCTAAAAGTCCCTGGGTCCTAGAAGGCTTCAGGTGTGGTAGCTAGACATGACCCCATTGTCTGCAGACTTTTCTGTCTGTCTCCTAAGTGTAGAGGGCTGAAACTCTTGAGTGGATGCACCGAGGTCAGGACAGCCGAGCACTTGAGGATAACTACAGATTGGACAATACTCTATGGGCATGTGCTTGGAAAATGGCCCTTCCCACTATCCTGTGCTGGCTAGAGTATTGGTATATACAGAGGATTGTATGAGGGACTAGGGGGTGGAGGAAGACTAGCCAGAGTCACTTTGGCGGTAGACGAGAAAGAAGGAGGTTGGGGAGATTCTGCCTCCATCCTGTTCACTTCTATCCCTAAAGACCAAGAAATAGGATCAAGGACTTTTGCTTATCCTGACTCCAGCTGATTCTGAGGTATCCAGGGTGCTAGCAGGGTCATCACACCTAAGCTTACTCGCACTGGAAAAAAATGTCTCAGTGTCTTTGGAAAATCTTCCTGATCAGAATTTGATCTGGTGCATTTTCTAGATCTTTGTGAAAAGAGCGTGATGGGGGAATTAGTGAGTCTCGTGTTTCTTCATCATTTTGATTCTGTCCATCTCCAAATCAGAGTTGGAAATGTTTCTGAAATGTGAGTTGGACATCTAAGCAGAGATTTATAATAGGTAGGGGAACTATTAGAGCTAAGACATGAAGTTGGGCTTCTGTCCTGAGTCCCTGATGTCCTGATTGATGCACATCTACATGACTCAATATTTTAAACCATTCCTCATCATGTTTCATTTTATTCCCTGGCCATCTTCTCCTTAGCTACCTTTCTGGGTATGTCACCCCCACACCCTTTCCAGCTCTGGAACCAGAATCAAATTTTGTTTGTTTGTTTCATTTTTGCTACTGTTGATCCCAGAAAGGGTTTATTCACTTATTTCCTTATGGTTCTATTCCCCATCTTTGATTTTTCAACCATTTTCTCAAATCCTCTCTGGATACCACTTCCCTAAATGTTTCCTTTAATTAGAGAGCAAGGACTTCCTTCATTTCTGTTTTTGTATCCTTTAGCACTTAAGATTAGTGCCTGGGAACATAGTAATTCTTAATGATTTTTCATTCATTTGCATAAATATGATCATTAAAAGATTGGGTTATAAATGTTTGTTCATTTGTGACCAATTGGCCAATATAGTTAACAATATAAAGAAAAAGTTTAAAGAGAGAATCTTGGGGAAAGAAACCCTAGAATTACCTGGTAAGAGAATTAAAAAAAAACTACAATTATTATGCTAAGGATATGGAGAAGGAACAATAACAAAGGATGAAGGAAGCCCATGAGAGAAAGTGTCATGGCAGCTGAGAGGGAGTATCCAGGAGAAGGGGGCTGGTGGTCCCAGAATCAGAGTTTCAAAAGAGTGGTCACTCAAAGAGCTAAGAGAGGTCAGTGGATTGGGTGATACTGAGGTCAGTGACTGGGCACAACCAAGGTCAGTGGCAACCTGAGTATAGAAAGCAGATATTGTGGGTTGAAGAGTGAGGGTCTAGTGTTTGGATTTCTAGGAGTTCAAATATCTTGATTTTAAAAATATGGATAGAAATTAAGGAGTTAGTTGCAACCATTTTGAACACATTCCCTTGCTAGCAACATGGAGGCTAATTCACTCGCGGTTTTGTCAGTTCAGCGTTTAATTCTAATGTACAGTCAATCTATACATTAGAAATAGTACCCAAGGAGAGGCTCTGTCGTCTGTTGTATCATTTGAATGCTGATTACTGGGCTGGAAGAAAATGGAAAAATCCTCCATCCCCTTTGCTTGGAGATCAATATTACATAAATATTGACCTAGCTATGGATTATCCATTCAGCTTGGAAATGATATTGGACATCTCCTATCAAATGCCATATTTTTTACTTTTTTCCCTTCAAGTTCCAGTCAGATCCTCTACGCCATCTACCCCTAACACACACACACACACACACACACACACACACACTTAGACTTTTTGTGAAAATGGGTTCCTTATTTCATTCAATAACCCTCAAAACAACAATATTTACATATGTATGTGCAATAGTTCTACCTTTTAGGACAATGTCAAATTCTGTGCTAGAATGGGTGGAGTGGAGGTGGGGATGAAAAAGAGACAGGGCCCTCAAGAGGTATATAGTCCGGGAGAGGTAATAAGATCCAAATGTAGGTAACTACAATAAGCATTAAAATACGGGCACAGTGTGGTACACGGTGTAGAACACAGAGCCTGGACTTTGAGTCAGGATGGCTTGAGTCCAAATTCAACTTCAGATATACTATTAGTTATGGTCTTGAAAATGTCCACATTTTGGAGTCTCAATTTCCTAATCTTTAAAATGGAGATACAGTAGCCCTTCCCTCCCAGGGTTCCTTTGGGGCTCAGTGAGATAATATAGGCTGAGTATTTGGTAAATGCCCCAGTCCTAGTGGAAGGCATATGATAGCAGAGCTCTGCCATCTTTGTATCACTGGAGCTCTGTTTCACTCAAGCTTAGAGTCACAGGACCCAACTAATAAAGTATCTGGGTGACTCTAGTCATCTTACTACAGCTTAGTTTTCTCTTCCATTAAAAAACAGGATAGGATTCTGTGGAGTTTGAGATCCTCTCCTCTCTAGCTCCTAGATATAATCCTAATAATCCTAAATAATCACAATTTACTTCCAGCCGAGGGGAATCATGGAAGACTTTCTAGAGCAGAATGCATTTGAGCTGAACCTTGAAGAATGGATGGGCTTCTGCCTGGGCAGCCTTTGGGGTCTGTGGGGTCGGAATCCCTTCTTGATGGGGCAAGAAAGCACCATCACATGGATAGGGGGCATGGGTGTGGACAACTGGTGTCCTAGGCCCCTGAGTGAAGGGGAGAAGGAGAGAGGGAAGAGAAACAGGAAAGGAATGGAAGAGACAGAATGCCCATGGACTGCTGTGCCAGGAAGAGAGAGAAATCCCAAGGGAATACCCCTTAGACGAGTTTTTCAGTCCTAGGCTGGACCCTGACAGAGAAGAGGAGAAAAGGAAGGTGCCCTTGTGCCTCTTACTCAGCCAGCAAGCCTTTGTTAAGTCAAAAACAGGGTCTCGTTGCTGTTCTTAAAAAGCTTTCCTTCTAAGAACAAAACTAGTGGACATTTCTCCCTCAGATCTTTCCCTCTTTTCCTTTTATTCCCTTGTCTGGAGGCAAAATCAGCTCAGACCTAAATGTCACTAGGGGAGGGCATGCCCTCCCTGGGCAGGAAGGAGTTAGTTTAAAATTTTGAAGGTTCCACCCTATTAGTATCAGGACTTGCTTTCCATGCCCTGTCCCATCCCTGCCCTCTTTCCCCAGATCCCTTCTCCTGGATGAGGGGGGCATGGATCAGGGCACATCTCCTGAAAATGACTGAAAGTGACAGTTTTCCAGAGAGTTGAGAGGGCTGGATTCTAGCATGAAGAAGCTCAACCCTGACTGTGTCTTTGTGTATCCAAAATGTCTGAGCTGGAGGGGCCTTCAGAGCCCTCAAACTGAACATGAATGCTACATTCAGCTTTCCTGACAAACAATCACCGGCCCCTGCTTGCAGACCTCCACATCGGGGAGCTCATCACCTCCAAGGCAGACCATTCCATGCTGGGAGGGTGCTAACCAGCAGTGGGCTCCAGATCCTACCAGCTCCAGGATGCCTGAGAACTACATTTTAGTGTGAGCTATGGCAAAGACTATGAATCGGGCTTGATTTATTATTTTGTCGATTGTCTAGACTAAACAGAGTGATGGAGAAAACGAGAGAGGGTTGTTAAATATTTATCAGTAGAGTCCCGGTGCTAAGTATCCAAGGAAGGCTTCAGGACTATAGGATGCCATTCATCCGAGCTGGGGACTCGAATTCAGTGGAATATTTCTGGGCTTTCTTGATGTCCCCTTGCTTATCCCCAACATCTCCTGATTCCTAGCCTTTGGGGCTACACATAGAAGAACCTACATTACCTCCTTCAATACTTCATGTCATTGGAAAGCCTTCTCCCTTCCCTGGTGCAGATTGCAGCCTTTCTGAATCCTTCCATCTGGTGCAATTCAAGCCCATGTCTTTCTACAACTTCCCTTTAATTTAGAAGATTCATCCAGTGTCCTGGGACTTTTTTTCCCTGTTTTTGTCAGTTTATTTGTTTGTTTCCAGAGCGGGAGTGGGAGTCATCAGTTGGATATTTGGGCTATTCATTTATTGTCTCTCAAAACGTGATCCACGAACCTCCGTTTCTGTTTCCTTTCTCAACTCATTATTGGTAATGAAGTCTATGTCACAGAAATCACCTCAGTAGAATTTGGGGATTCATTAACTTAGACTTTATCCCATTCCACTCTCTCCCTAGACAGAGAAAACAGAGACCCAGAGAGGAGGTAGGGAGTGAACAAGTTCACATGACCATGACATCATAAAACTGGGCTCTGGATCCTGCTCCTCACTGCAGATTCAGGGCTCTTTCCATTACAATCTTTACTCAAAACCCATGAACAAGCTGCTTTTATTCTTTCCTAGCACAGTCAGTCACAAACAGACTCCCTGGGGTTTGAGACCTGATCAATAATCCAGGCTTTCAAGGCACGCATCCCTCCTGCAGGCTAGATAGCTTTAGGAAGCCTCTTCACTGAGTCACGGCGCCTGCTGCTTTTCTGTTGGGAGAAGTACAACGGGATCCTTTTCTTGCTTTTCTTCAAAGCGCTGCCACATTGCTCATGTCATTCATCAGCATCACTA
Organism: Sarcophilus harrisii; assembly: GCF_902635505.1. Classification (NCBI taxonomy): domain Eukaryota; kingdom Metazoa; phylum Chordata; class Mammalia; order Dasyuromorphia; family Dasyuridae; genus Sarcophilus; species Sarcophilus harrisii. Next base: position 4,057,301 of record NC_045427.1, on the reverse strand, counting down.
AGCCAGCTGAGAATGGGAGAAGGTGCTGCAGGGGGTGGAGCTGGCCCAGGAGGCCAGGCAGGGAGCCTCAACTCTTCCTCTGGGTCACCTTGGCCAAGAGCCACTCCCTCTCCAGGGCTCAGGTTCATCTGCTATAGGAAGGGAAGTCTGAGAGAGGCAGGTCTAAGGCCTCTTCAGGGATGGGAAACTAAAGCTTAGATAAGGATGGGTCCCTGAGTTCCAAATCTAGAACTCTTGCTGAGAAACAGATGCTACTCTCTGAGCTTGTTATTTCCAGGAATGGTTGATCTCTATGATCCCTAAGTGCCTCTCCATCTCTGAACCTCTAGATCCTACATACCCTGTAGGGCTTGAAATCATGTATTATCTCACAACTGGATTTGCCAACAAGGGGAAGAGATTCTATTGGTAGACCCAATAATATTTCCTGTTTGGTCGTGGAATGTTCAAATAGTGAGGAACCTTATTGGCCTTTTTGACATATGGAGAAACTTAAGCAAACAGGTAAGAAGACATATCCAAAGGATAGCTATGGCTCTCTGGCCTTCTCCCATGTGAATACACAGCTCTGTATCCTTGGACCTTCAGGGTTCCCACTGGGGCCCTGGTGATGATTTACTGTCAAGGACATTCTGCTTCCAAGGATCCTAAAGCTTTCAGAAAAATGGGGAAAAAAAGGAGAGCTGCCTCTTCCCAAAAAAAGACATCAAGTGATGGCGCAGCACTTACTAATGGGGGAGGCTGGATACACAAATATTACACCCAAGGGAGAAGGTTAAAGAAAGGTTCTTCTCATGAGGCATCAGGGAAAGGGCCAGAGAGTTTACCTATGCCAGACAAATGATGACCCTGTGGGACTCACTCTGACGTTGGGGACACTTCCTTGCCTATTCACACTTTTCTCTCAACAACCCCTTGAAGATGAGGCAGGAAGTTCAAGAAGTACTATCTCCATTCTACAGATGAGCAAAGGGGGACAAGATGAAAGGGTTGTATACAAAGATTATTGCCAGAGTGGGTCTTTCCATGACAACACACCCCCTTCTTGTAAAAGGAAGATTGCTATTCATAGTGACTTTGGGAAAAAAAAGTCCCCAAGCCAACAGGTACAACCCTATGGAAAGGATGCTGGTGTGAAGTGCGGGGGTCTGGATTTGAAGGTTCAAATGCCATCTCTGATGTTGACTTTTCCTTTCTTGTGATCCTTGGTTTCTAATCTTGCAAATGAGGAGATGGAACAGGAGCTCTCCAAGGTACCTCAGTGATCTTGCTTCACCAAGTGACTTACAAAGAGGGAAGAGGTTGAATGGTGGACATTCCCATCTGGCGTTTTGGCTTCTCCCAGAGGGCTGAGATCTATTCCTCCTTTTCTTGTACTCTCTGCATACTTCTTCCTAGAAGAGAAGAAAGATTACATCTGTTGAGAGGGAGCGAGAATCAGATCAGCTTTGGAATAAGAAAGGGGAAATTTGAAAAATGACCTTAGAAGAAGCCAAGGAATAATGACCTAGAAAAAATAACAACAAAGTTCATATGGAAAAACAAAAGGTCAAGAATTTCAAGGGAATTAATAAAAAAAAAATCAAATGATGGTGGCTTAGCTGTACCAGATCTAAAACTATACTATAGAGCAGCAGTTACCAAAACTATTTGGTATTGGCTAAGGAATAGATTAGTTGATCAGTGGAATAGATTAGGTTCAAGGGATAAAACAGTCAACAAATATAGCAACCTAGTCTTTGACAAACCCAAAGATCCCAGCTTTTGGGATAAGAACTTACTGTTTGATAAAAATTGCTGGGAAAATTGGAAACTAATATGGCAGAAACTAGGCATTGATCCATACTTAACGCCGTACACCAAGATAAGGTCAAAATGGGTTCATGACCTAGGCATAAAGAATGAAATTATTAATAAATTAGAGGAACATAGGATAGTTTACCTCTCAGACCTGTGGAAGGGAAGGTTTTTATGACCAAAGCAGAACTAGAGATCATTACTGATCACAAAATAGAAAATTTCGATTATACCAAACTGAAAAGTTTTGTACAAAACAAAACTAATGCAGACAAGATTAGAAGGAAGCAATAAACTGGGAAAATATTTTTACAGTCAAAGGTTCTGATAAAGGCCTCATTTCCAAAATATATAGAGAATTAACTCTAATTTATAAAAAATCAAGCCATTCTCAATTGAAAAATGGTCAAAGGATATGAACAGACAATTCTCAGATGAAGAAATTGAAACTATTTCTAGTCATATGAAAAGATGCTCCAAGTCGTTATTAATCAGAGAAATGCAAATTAAGACAACTCTAAGATACCACTACACACCTGTCAGATTGGCTAAGATGACAGGAAAAATAATGATGATTGTTGGAGGGATGTGGGAAAACTGGGACATTGATTCATTGTTGGTGGAGTTGTGAACGAATCCAACCATTTTGGAGAGTAGTTTGGAACTATGCTCAAAAGTTATCAAACTGTGCATACCCTTTGATCCAGCAGTGTCACTACTGGGATTATATCCCAAAGAGATTATAAAGAAGGAAAGGGACCTGTATGTGCACGAATGTTTGTGGCAGCCCTTTTTGTAGTGGCTAGAAACTGGAAACTGAATGGATGTCCATCAGTTGGAGAATGGCTGAATAAATTGTGGTATATGAAAATTATGGAATATTACTGTTCTGTAAGAAATGACCAACAGGATGATTTCAGAAAGGCCTGGAGAGACTTACACGAACTGATGCTAAGTGAAATGAGCAGGACCAGGAGATCATTATATACTTCAACAACAATACTAGATGATGACCAGTCCTGATGGATCAGGCCATCCTCAGCAACGAGATCAACCAAATCATTTCTAATGGAGCAGTAATGAACTGAACTAGCTATACCCAGAAAAGGAACTCTGGGAGATGACTAAAAACCATTACATTGAATTCCCAATCCCTATATTTATGCACACCTGCATCTTTGATTTCCTTCACAAGCTAATTGTACAATAATTCAGAGTCTGATTCTTTTGTACAGCAAAATAATGTTTTGGTCATGTATACTTATTGTGTATCTAAGTTATATTTTAATATATTTAACATCTACTGGTCATCCTGCCATTTAGGGAGGGTGGGAGGTAAGAGGTGAAAAATTGGAACAAGAGGTTTGGCAATTGTTAATGCTGTAAAGTTACCCATGTATATATCCTGTAAATTAAAGGCTATTAAATAAAAAAAAAAAAAAGAAGAAGCCAAGGAAAGCCCATTGGGCTGAGTTCTCCACCCTGGCTTCTCCCTTTCTTCTTATCATCCTCCTTCACCGGTCAGGGGCATCCACTGGGGGGAAGGGGGTTCAGGCCTCCAAAATACTTGGAAGTAACGGGATGAGGAGGCCCTTCATTCAAAGAGTTGGAGCTGAAAGGTTGTGTAGTGTGAATAATGACAAGGTGGGGGAGAAGCAGTAGAGATATTGTGATTCATTACCTCCAGCTTGGTGACTTTAGGCAATCCCTCACTTCTTGGGGCTTCAGTTTCATTCATTCTCACTTAAGGAGTTGGATTAAGTCCTTTATGCCTTAAAAGGTAGAGTCCTATGGCCCCACAGCAGACTTAATAGCTACATAACAGCAGTCACTTAATTAATGTCTTAGTTTCTTCATCTGTGAAATGGGGAAACAATACTGTGTTTTGAGGTGGCTCAAGTGAAATAATGCATACGTGATACTTGGCAAATTATGAGGCACTTTATACAAATGGGTGTTATTATAGCATTTCCCATTATTCAAGGTGCAATGCCTCCAAGAAGCCTACCAGGCTGTCCTCCTTCTTTTCGAAGTCCCTGTAATCCTTCCTTTCTTTAGTCTTTATTTTCTTTATGCTTTATAATAAATCATAGTCAAATCAGCAAGCATCTCTTAAGCACCTACTATGTGCCAGGCACTATGCTAAGCTTTAGAAGTCCAAAACAAGTAAAAAACCAGCCCCTGTTCTCAAGGAGTTCACAGCCTAATGAAGGATACATGAAGTGAACAAGTCTGTACATGAAACTCTGGACAGCCAAGAAAAACATGAGAAAACCTATCAAAGAGAAGGACCTAGAGTCAAGGGGAAACAGGCAAGACCAGATGGAGTAACAGATGAGAGAATCTTAGCCCTTTTGAAACCTGAAAGCTCAAAGTCGATTCCCTCTGTGTTGGCTTCAGTGGGTATGTGCTGGTGTTTATCCCATCTGCATCTCCTTAGAGCATCTCCCCTGGGATGCAGGACTTCCTACAGAGTCAGGGCTTTGCACACAGTCAGGGCTTTGCACACTGGAATTCCCATACCATCTGAGTTTACCAGAGTTTAAGCACTCAAGGCTTAATAAATGTGAATAGAATTGGCAACTTTCACTCTTAGAATTGCCTGGGATCCCATAAGCTGGTGGGAGGAAGGCACTTAAATGAACAAGAGGCTGTTTTAAATTGGTAATAACAAACAGGGGTAACATGAATTAATGCAGTTCCTGAGCAATCAGGATTCTATTGCAGCCTAGGGCTCAAAATGCTGCATCACTTGCCTGATTGGGGCCTGATTCTCTTTCCAAGGTTTTTCTCATTTTCTTTACTATTGTCATACAGACATTATTCAGTCCTGTCTGATTCTCCTTGACCCCATTTGGAATTATTTTGGATTATACTGGAGTGATTTACCAGTTTCTTCTCTAGCTCATTTTAGGCATGAGGAAACTGAGGCAAGCAAGGTGAAGTGACTTGCTTAGGATCCCACAGCTAGAAAGTGTATGAGGCTGTATTTGAATTCAGAAAGAGAAGTCTTCTTGACTCTAAATCTAACACTATTTACTGCACCACCTGTCTATTCTCTCTCTCTCTTTCTCTCTCTCTCTCTCTCTCTCTCTCTCTCTCTCTCTCTCTCTCTGTCTCTCTCTCTCTCCATCTCTCTCTGTCTTTCTCTGTCTCTCTCTCTGTCTCTCTCTGCTTCTCTGTCTCTCTGTCTCTCTCTCTGTCTCTCTCTCTCTCTCTCTCTTTCTCTCTCTCTCCTGAGTCAATTGGGGTTAAGTGACTTGCTTAGGGTCACATAGCTAGGGAGTGTTGTGTCTAAGATCAGATTTGAACTTAGGTCCTCCTGACTTCAGGGATGCTGCTCTAACTACTGTGGCACCTAGCTGCCCCTTATTTTTAACAATTATTATATATTCCATTGGAGAGACAGAGGATCACGATGAAGAGAGTGCTAGAAAACCTGAGTTTGAATCCCACCTCAGACACTTACTAGTTGGATGATTGGTTAAGTCACTTGCCCTTATGTGCCTCAGTTTCCTCATCTGTCAAATAGGGATAAAATAGTTTCTGCCCCTCAGGGTTGTTGAGAATCAAATGAAATCATAATTGCAAAATACTTAGCACAGTGCATGGCACATAAGTGCTATTAATTATTATTAGCTGTATGACTGCAGGCAAGCCACTTGCTTTACAAGCCTCATTTTCCTCACCAGCATCAACTCCTCCCTTCTCTGTGTCTCTGTCTCTGTTTCTGTCTGTCTCCCTTTCCCTCCCCTCAATGCATTTTCCTTTGAGTCCACGAGTGTGAGATGGGGAATGAAAGCTATTCAAAATCTCTCCACTTTCTCTGCTTTAGGGGGTTCTCTGGAATTAGGGAGCAAATACCTGTGTCCCCATCCTTTTGCAAGAGCTGTCAGGGTGAGTGTTTAAAACTCCCCTCGCCTTTCTCTCCCCCACTCCCCCTCCTCCCACCCCCCACCCAGGAAATCTGGGCAGGCAGTGTGGGAAGTGGGGAGGTGAATGGAGGTGAATGTCTCCATACCAGAGTGCTTGCTCTCATTTCCTTTTCTCTTCATTCTATTGTAATGGGATATTCAGATGAATAGTAAGTACTGGAACACTCTTGGCTTAGTTTCTAAATCAATGACTGCAGGGAGAAGTGAAGCTGAGAGCCCCAGGATCATTTGAGTTGTGGTTCTGGAGAAGACTTTTTAGAGTCTCTGGCAAAGCAAGGAGGTCACTTTAGTCGATACTTAAAGAAAATTCAGGCTGCTCCCTGAAAGGTCAAATACTGAAACTGAAGCTTAATTACTTTGTCAACATAATGAGAGCACGGACTCGTTGGGAAAAGACCCTGATGTTGGGAAAGACAAAAAGGAAAAGGGAAAAGGGAGTGGTAGGGCATGGGATGGAGAGATCCAGAGTTCCTGTCATGGAAACAACAAAGCCTGGACAGACTGGGAAATAATGGAGGACGGAAGGGCCTCACATGCTATAATCCATGGGGTCAAGATGAGTTGGAAACGACCAAGTGACTGAAGTGAAAGGCCCCAGAGGAACGTCCTGACTGGAGAGCAGCTCCCAATAGGGTAGAGTCTGCAGATCTCCCCCTTTAATCCTTGTAATAAAGTTCCGGGCAGGGAATTTACCCCATTTACCTACAATGGCACAGCCACAGCAAGTCATGGGAACCTCAGTTTCTTCATCTGTAAAATGGGGATAATATTTGATTACAGTTAGATCCGTTAGAAAAAGAACACAAGGTGGCTATTCAAGTCCTTTTGGAGGACCTTGAAGACACGGGATTTCAGGAAAACAAATACCCTTTCGGAAGTCTCTTTGCAGTCTCTGCCTCACAGTCCTGTTTGCTTTGTTGTCCTTAAAGCTAATTGTCAGGCCCAAATGAGCACAAGCAGCAGAGAGAATCGATCCATACTTTGTTGAACCTTAGCTTCAGAGGCTTCACTGAGTGCACATTTATCTGCAAACAAAAATTCACGCCCCAACACCCCCTCCACTTTCATTTTGGCTTGTAGCCTTTTCCAAGTTGAAGGATTCATCATCGGCTCTGTAGCTGACCTTGATGCTATATTTGTTTGTTCTCCTTGAAGGCATTTAAAAACATGGCTGAAAACATCACGCTAAAATTAGCATGGGAGCGAGCACAGTCGTGCTTCCCTTCATCGGTGACCGGGAAAGCTCGAGAGCCTCGTACATTGTCCAGGACCCGGGCAAGCGCGCTGATTCATGATGGCGGTGCTGATGAATCCTTCTGGGCGTCCAAGTTTGGACATACTTTTCCATAAGCCCTCATGACTGGCTGTATCAAAAGCCTTGGTCAGAGCTATAAACATTGCGTACAGACCCTGCTGTTGAACAACAAACACCACAGTGCCTGTTGTGGCCCCTTCTGGAGCCTCTGAAACTGAGATACGACAGAGGATGGAGCCATCCTCTGCTGCTTGTGCTCATCTTGACAATTAACACCGAGAAAACACAGGTGTCCCATCAGCCAGCACCACATCATCCATGTGTGGAACCATCAGCTACAGCAAACAGACAAGCTTTGAGTGCTGTGGATAAGTTTCCTTAGCTTGCTGGTCTGCTTTCCAGGGATGTCCACATTGAGAATAAGGTTGACACATGCATTGCCAGAACTAGCTCAGTGTTTGGGAAGCTCCAAAGGAAAGGGTCAGAAAGGAGAGGTATTAGACTGACTAGATTAGAGCTGTTGTACGCCTGTGAAATCTGGACACGGAACCAGCACCACGCCAGGAAATTGAATTATTTCCATGTGAAGTGTCTTAGGAAGATTCTGAAAGTCACCTGGAAGGAGAAGGTACCCAGCAGACATGGCCTTCCTGGAACTAAACTGCCAAGCGTTCCAGCTCTCCTGCGCAAGGGGAACTTTGTTGGGCTGGACACATTTTTTGAATACCAAATGTAGGCGGGCCAGAAAAACTTGTATGGAGAACTCACACATGGCAAGTGCTCCAAAGGCGGTCGGAAGAATGACACAAGGACTCGCTCAAGGTCTCTCTTAGGAACTTTGGAATCGATTGCATGACACGGGAGACACTAGCACAGGAGCAGCCAGCATGGAGGGCCCTCATCAGAGAAGGGGGTGTGCACTAGGAACAAAGCAAACTGAAATAGTTCAGAAGACATATTAGATACACTAAGTGAGAGAGGCCATCCACATGCTCATGTAGATTATTTGTGCCCAAGCCTGTGGCAGAGCCCTCTGGGCTTGTATCGGTCTGATCAGACACGCTCTAACATAGTGATGTCCCTTTGGTCCTCTTCAAGAATGAAGGACAACAGAATCTGAAAGCAGTCTAAAAATGTCAGCTAGTACCATTGGGAGCAGGGCATTTCATTTATCATTATTTCATGAGGTGACAAAAAAATAAAGACCTCATGTCCCACAGTAATCTAGTAGAGCTGCATCTCTCCACTGTTATTTGGCTTGGCCTTTGGCAGCATATTCAGTCTGTGACCATCCTCAGGGCCATACTCGATGGCTTCCTAATACATCCAGATGACACCTTCCCCCTCCCCCAGATGCAGAATATTAAATGGCTATGAAATGGTTTTGTTTTCTTTGCCTTTTGGTCTGGAGACGTAGCTTGACTACACCACAGAACTTCCAGGGTAGAATTCCCTTCACCGGTGCAGGGTGATATATCTGGTCTGTAACTTAGAATCTTAGGGAAGTGTCCAGGGTGCTGAGACCTTAAAGGACCCCCAGACTGGGCTGTGTCCAAGGTACACTTGAACCCAAGTCTTCTTGGCCCTTTCTCCACTGGGTCACGCTGCCTTCCTGAAGAAAAACTAAGTGATTAAAAATTCAAATTCTTTCAAGGGCTCTTTAAAAATTTATGGAGCAGCTAAAGGCTCAATCTCAAAAGTTCATTTTCTGTGCAAATTCTTTCCTAAATGCCCTTGTCAGATATCTGTTTGGCTCCAGCCTTGATTGATGCCAGCAGAGGAGGTTTACTTCTATTGGGGAGCACAGGAGAGAGGAGGCCCCAACATCCCAGGGTCTAGGAGTCTGAGATATTACTATGAGGATGGAGAGAAGTGAGGTGCCTAGAGCTGGGCCCGTCAGCTGAGAACCTGCCTTACCAGATGCAGGAAGGGGAAGAGATGGTCAGAGATGGTGGCTGGCACAGGATGTGGGAGACAGCCTGGGCCACTTCCTCTGCTTCTGGCCATCTAAGCCAGGCTTCTGGAATCTGCTGGTCTTCCTCTACCTCTTCCTTTGGGGGTGAGTCCTCAGCCAGATCTTTTAATCAGCACTAAGTGTTTTAGCATCTGGTGGGAGGCTTCCTCCTGTGTCTCCTATCAATTTTGCTTTGTCTATGAGCTCTTTGCTCAGGTCCTGAATGACAGATTATGAATAGTCATAAACATATGCTTTCTACTAGCATACATTGGTTTGGTTTAAATCAAGATGCTCGCTAGCTCAGAAACAAATGCAGAAAAACTGAGCTCTTCAAACCTTGGATATCATGGAGCTCAAAGGTCTGTTTTAAAGATGTGTAAACTGAGTTCTAGAGCAGGGAAATGCTTGCTCAGGATCCCATAGGCAGAAATTGGTGGAGCAGAAACGGAATCTCATATTGTCTAACTCCAAAGACGTTCTTTTCGGACATACCATAGTGCCTATATCTGGTACAAGCTGCGATACCCAGAAGAAATCAAAGCTGTAGCAGTGTCCCAGGGCAGCAGTGGCTGAAGCAGCATCACAAAATCGGGAGCTCAGGGGTCTATTGAGGGAGAATTGGACAGAATAAGAGGCAGTCTCAGAACTGGGCAAGGGCATGGATACTCCGAGCCCAGCTGAGCTGGGAGGATTGAACTTAATGATGAATCTGGGAAGAGAGAAAGGGACTTCCAGGTCCTTCAAAGGGGTATTAGGGGTTAACTTCCTTAAATTCCTGATTCCCAAATTTCCTGATTTTCCTAAAGCACAAATCCAATGTCATTCCCTGTTCAATAAACTCAAGTGGTTCCTTATTGTCTCTAGGGTTAAATACAAAATCCTCTATTTGATATTGAAAGATAACCTGCCCCCCCCTATCTTCTATATCATCTCATATCTCACTCCCCGACACATATTCTTTCATGCAGTGATCTTGGCCCCCTAGCTGTCCTCTGAATAAGACTTTTGATTTCTTACTTTGCGGCATTTTCTCTGGTTGTTCCCTATGTTTGAAATGCTTTTTCTCCTCTTCTCTGTCTCTTGCCTTTCCTGGCTTCCTTTAAGTCCCAACTAAAATTCTCCCTTCTTGGGAAGTTTTTTCTATTCCCTCTTAATTCTTGTGCCTTCTTTCTGTTAATTATTCTTAATTAATGAATATATAGCTGCTTAATCTTTATGCTGTCCTCCTCATTAGATTGTAAGCTCTTTGAAGACAGGGACTGCCATTTGTCACTTTTTGTATACTCAACATTGTTTGTTTGTAGCAGTCCTTTTTGCAGTGACAAAAAACTGAAAATTGAATGGATTTCCATCAAGTGGGGAATGGCTAAATAAGCTATGGCATATGAACACAATGGAATATTACTGTTCCATAAAGAAATGATGAGCAGACTGATTTCAGAAAATCCTGGAGAGACTTACATGAACTGATGCAAAAATGAAGTGAGCAGAACCAAGAGAACATACACGGTAACAAGATCATCTGATGATCTATTGTGATGCAATTGGCTCTTTTCAACAATGAGGTGATTCAAGCCAATTCCAAAAAAAACTTTGCGATAAAAAGTGTCATCCACATTTAGAGACAGATTGAATGTGGCTCAAAACAAAGGATTTTCACCTTTTTGTTGTTTGCTTGGTTTTTTCTTTCTTTCTCATTTCCCCCCTTTTGATCTGATATTTCTTGCACAGCATGACAAATATGGAAATATGTTTAGAAGAATTACACATGTTTGACCTATAATGGATTCCTTCTTGTCTAGAGGAGAAAGGAAGGGAGAAAAGAGGGAGAAAAATTTGGAACACAAAGTTTTGCAAAGGTCAATTTTGAAAACTATTTGCATATATTTGGAAAAATAAAATAATACTTAAAATATCGAAAGCATAGTCGGTATAAATATTGATTGATTTATTAAACGACTCAAACGTTCTCATTTTGCAAAGAAGGAAACTGAGCTCTAGAAAGGGATGCTGCCCTGCCCAGGAGCACACAAGGTCTCAGAGGCAGATCCAAGATGCCTGCGAGCAGCCTTGTGATCTTTAAGCCAAAGTGAAATCACTTTGATGAATAACCAATCGTGACCTTTTTTGTTTCTTTGGAAAACATCTCATATTTCCAACACTGTCAGCGGAAGCTGCTTCTAATCTCATTGAACCTGTGGCTCCCAAAATGTCACTGGGAAATGAAAGGTCCTCTGGCCCTGGGGATAGAAATCACCTTTTAGTCATTATGTAGCCATTGGTCTCTTTTCTCAACCTTATCAATTCTAATGAGGCTCAGGCTGCTCCTTGTTTAGCACCAGTGACTTTATTCTTCTGGCGCCAGCCTTGGAGTTCCTTATGCTGCCCAGAGATGAAGTAAGAGAGCCTGGGCTCACATGAGACCTTTGGCATCGAAGAAATTGGCTCCCTCCTCTTCTCTCCTTCTTTCCCTCTCTATTTTGTGTTCTCATCCAGCCCAGTGCATTTAATGATCATCTCTATGCTGCTGAGTTTTAAATTTACTTATGTGGCCCTAAGTTCTCTGCATCTTTCACTGTCTATTTAATTATATATCTTGAATTAGAAGCCTGCTGGACATCTTGAATTAGACTTCCTTTAGACATCTTAAACTCAACATGTCAAAAATGAAACTCATGATCTGTCCTTCTAAACCCTCTGCCCCACTTCTGCCCTTCCGATCACTATAGAGGGCAGCACTCTCCTTCTAGTTCCTCGGGTTCCCAATCTAGGGGACATCTTGAACCCCTCATTTACTCTCACCCCTTCCATACCCAACATGGCACCAAAGCCTATCTCACTTCTGCAACCTCTCTGCTGGATTTCACCTTTGCAGCATCTCTCCAGCTGCCCCTTCTCTCCTCCGGTTTTGCCCACATCCTGGAACAAGCGTCCTCACTTCATCCCTGGCCTATGGTTAGAGCTGCTGGGTGTCTGCCCGCCCCACTGCAGTTCACCTTCCATTCAGCTGTCAAGGAGATCTGCCTAAATCAAAGATCTTCATGTCAGCTCCAACCTTGATCAACTCCAAGGGCTCCGTATCCTCCCCAGAGGCAATAGAAAATCTTCTGCTCGACATTCAAAGCCTTTCCTAACCTGTTTTCACCCTATCTTTCCAGTCTCCTTACACCTCCCACCCCAAGGTCTTTGGGGTCTCAAGATGCTGACCTCCTTGTGGTTCCTCAAACAAGACTCTCAGCTCTCAACTCCAGGACTTCCCCAGGTCTAAAATGCTCCCTGTCCTTTTTTTTACCTTGCATGTTTCCTGTCTTCCCCTGTATCATAGATAAAATCTCAGTTTCTATAGAGAACCTTTCCCACTTCCCCTTTGTGGCCACAATAATTTTATTCAGGGCATAAGAAACCGAGACGCAAGAAGCAGGAGTGCTTTGTTCAAGGTCATTTGGGAAGTAAATAGGGAAGCCAGGGTTTGAACCCAGGGCCTGTGACCGAATCCAGAGCGCTGCCCACTTCCATTTCTTTCTACTGTTCTGAACCTCAGAGACAGGAGACAGAGCCATAGGGCCCATGCATCTGTGTTATCATGCCCTACACTCTATTCACCTCTTCACATAGCTGCAAACCTTGAAGCACTTTGCAAATGCTGCTTAGTGTTCCCGGTCTGGTGTTGCTCAGTGTGAGGTTCCTGAGTGCAGAGACCATCTTGCCTTTGGCTTGGGATGCCAGCCCTGCCTTGGCTTGGCATTGGTTACCATGGACCGCAGCCTTCTGCTTCCTTTAAGGAATGGGCGGCATAGAAGGAACAGGAGGAGCTCCCTTTTCCAAGCAGCCTTTCCATTTGGCAGGAGTAGGAACAAGCTAAGGTTCAAAGGACACATCAGCAGAATCAAGACTTGGGAATCCTGGCTTGCTCCAGCTCCGAGCCCTCTGTGTAAGTCACGGGGCCGTAGAGTCACTGGTAGAATTCCCGGAGAGAGGGGCCCATCGGTTTTTGTCCTGAAAAATAATTGCAAGGATCAATGTCTCCAATGAGCCGTCAGGGCCGAGTGATTACTGGTGATCACCTTACAGAGCTTTGCCAAAAACAAGAGGTGGCAAGTGTCCCTTCTAATGTGGCCTTCTCGGAGTCCTCCCAGGCACTGGGCCATGGGTGGCTCTGTGGTGTCCACCTGCTGACCCCCCAGGAGTGGTGCTTGCCACCTGGGGGCAGCCCCCCTCTGGCTGGAGGGCTCCCATGGAGGGGATGCTTTCCCTGTCAGCCTAAACTGGATTTTTGGAAGATCCACCTCGGTCCTTGCTCCGATTCCCCCCACCCGAACTACCCCACGTGCAACGTGGTCTCCACTTCTTTCCTCCAAATGGCGGCCATCAGTGACAGGAAGCACAACCATTGATTGTTAGGGGATACTTATTTTTATAAGTCTGGGGACACGCTCCTGAGAACCCCATCCAGCTGCTTTCTCTTTCTTTTAGAGGACTTAGTGTCTAGAATATCATCGGTGCTTAATAAATGTTGACAGACCAGCTGACTGATGTGTCAGTGACCTGGGTGGTCTCCAGCCATCTCGGACTCTCTGTAACCACCTTGAGATCTCAGACTGTTTCAATTTTGTTTTTTTCCCCAGTGTCTAGCAGGGTGCCTGAAACTGAGCAGGTACCTGGTAAACTAGTCAATTGTGTGTGTGTCTAAGAGAGAAAGAGAGAGAGAGAAAGAGAGAGAGAGAGAGAGAGAGAGAGAGAGAGAGAGAGAGAGAGAGAGAGAGAGAGAGAGAGAGAGAGAGAGAGAGACAGGCACAGAGATACAGAGATGGAGAGATGGGAGGAGGAAGTGGAAAGAGAGACTGGCAGAGTCAGTAACAAATTAGGGAGCTTCAGACTTTTGGGGAGAGACAGGAATGGCTGGGTAACCAGGGCCAGAGGCTCAGACACACTAACTAATATTACAGGGAGCTCATAAGGAGGAAGATGCTAGCCAGCCTCACACCATCCTGTAGGACAGGGAAGCATCTCCAAGGATTATCCCATTTAGAGACTCTCACTTCGGCTCTGTGAGGGAGAGCTGTAAGCCTCCTCCCAGTATTAGTGATGAAACGAAGGATCCACAAGCATAATCCCTATCCCAGTGTCACCTTCCAACATACCCACACCGGCAGGTCCTGTGCTCTATCCCTGTGCCCTATCCCTGTGCCATCCAGCTGCATTTGGTTAGCCGTGATCACAGCGTGGGGAGACGGGAATAACCAGATAACTGGACCACAAGTTGTGAAGCACTGCAAGGTCCCCGGTGAGCGTGGCTCACCCACTGGGGGAAAGTTGCACAGTTTGGGGAGGGAGCTGCACTGATATAGGGTCTGGGGGATGGGGAGAAGCATGTATGGGTGTCCAGCAAAGTCGGCTAGTTTCAGAATGAGGCTGTAAACTAGGATGGGTCAGTGCCTTGTTGAGGGGTTCTTGCTACTTTCCAGGAGGAAGCAGGTCAGGGGGCATCATGATGACAGGATGTTGGGGTCGGATCCCACAACAGGCTATTAAGGTTTGAATCTGTGCATGGGTTGGGAAGAAAGCTCAAAGAGTGACCTAGAATGGGGCTCGATCAGAGAGAGGGGGGGTTATTTTTCATTTTAATCTTTTGATCGATACTCTATTTCTTCCCCCAGATTAAACTGGGATTCTGCCACCTAGTACCTGACCAAATTGCTTTCCTCCCACATGGTTTTAGCATCTTGAAGGGAGCAGTTTAGAAGCTGAAAGCTGAATCCCAGCTTCTCGAATGGCGCAAGAGTGACTAACTGGGCTGGAAGCCGCAGTAAAATGCCATGACCTGGTGGGCGGTTCAGCCAAGGACCTCGGTTGATGAACTTCCCTTGCTGGATAATTAAAATTGGGACAAGCTGTTTCTGTGGGCTAAAAGAAGACATCATTCAATCCAGAACAAATGGAGCCCACGTCGGGGCAGGGGTCATGTCCCTGCCCCATCTTCCATCATATCCTCAATTTCTGAGAATGATCCCAGTTGAATTCTTCCCTTTTCTCTTTAAACTCTCTCTTTTGACATTCACATTCACTCCCCTAGCTTCAGGCCTTTGTATGGAGGACTCCCAGGTTTAAACCTCTGCCTCTTCTCTCTCTCTAGAGCTCCAGACTTACATGACTGCAGGACTCTCCACATGCACAGCTCATGACCACTTCAAATTCAGTGAACCCCAAACTGAACTCATGATTTGATTTACACTCGCTCCTCTTTGTCATTTTGTCTCTGTTGGCAGAATGTACTTTCTGAGAGCAGGGATTGGCTCATTCCTCGCCCCACACACACACACCTTAGTGTCACTTCCTGTACCTGGCAAAATGTAATCTTATCTAATGCCCTCATTTTACAGATGAGAGAACTGAGGCCCAGGGAATTGAAATGATAGGGCAATGGTGATGTAACTCTCAAGTAGCGGAAGGAGTGATTGAATCCAAGCTCTCTCATTTCAAATCCACTGTTTCTCTTCCTCCGCTGACCTCCTTTACAGATGTCTGAGTTCAGCCCCTTTGTTTTCCAGGTGAAGTGAAGTAAATCATTGGTCAAGGCAGTCCAGGTAATTGAGGGCAAAGAAAGAAAGCTCTAGCACCTCCAATTCACAACCCACCGTATAATTTGTTGTTTTCAATCTAATTGTTATCTTCCCTTGCCTCAAAATGGCCTATGGTAAGCTCAAAAGAAATGTACAGCTCAAAAAAATGGTCAACATCCTGGTCAACACTCATCACTTCTCCTGTATTCTGGGAATACACAGTGTGTGAGGAGGCAGAAGAACTGAAACACAGCCAGACTCCCTCTTGGAGCAGGGCTGGATGTCTGGCACAGTTCTAGGGTTACAGCATTTAGAACTGGAGGGAACCCTCCAACCCAACCACTGCTTAAAAAGAAACTTCATTCCAATACACTGGAGCCTGACCACTCTCACACCTGCCCCCATGCTCAGAGGTCTCCTCGCCTTCTTATTTGTACTTTATGAATTCTCTCCTTCCTCTCACTTTCTTCAAGTTCTTAGGATTTCACTTTGTACCATTAAAGTGCTATTCATCAACCTACACACACACACACACACACACACACACACACACACATACACTAAGAGAAACAAAGAAGAGACATACAGAAAAAGACAGAGATACACACAGAGATGGAGGGAGAGACAGAGAGACAGAGAGAGACAGAGGGAGCAACAGACATGGAGGGAGAGACAGAGAGAGAGAGAGAAGGAGAGACAGAAAGAGAGAGACATAACATACACAGAGAGACAGAGGAAGAAAGAAAGACAGTGGGACACAGAGACAGAGATGAAAGTAGAGAGACAGCCTGGCGCCTAAAGATCTGGCTACTTCTGGGCCAGTAACAGTTTATGTGTTCAGTTTCCAGAGACTTTATCTCCAGCTCTAATAGCTTGGTCTCGTGATTTTGAGTTTTATTATTCTCATAACTCTCTCCTCCACATACTTTGTAGCTTATACCGGAATATTGTGGTTCTCTGATCTTATGAATATGGGTATTTCCTCCAATGATGAAATAGAAGTCCACATGTACCCATATCCCCGATGTGACATTGCTTGTCCTTTGTAAATTTACTCTGGATAAAGGGATAGGGCAATGAGCTGAGGACCTTCATTATGGTCTTCCAACATTTGTGGATTCCGATGGTGCATCTGGCCAGGCTATTATTGGTAACTTTAACTCTTATGGTCTGAACAGCCCACCTTATTTCTTTTTTTTCTGATAACTTGACATCCTCTCCCTCTTTCCCTCCTTTTCCCTCTTTCCCCCTACATCATTCCAAATTTCTAATGAGATGTCACCCTCTCACCTTCACTATGCCTTTCCTCTAGTGTCCTCAGGACATCTCACAACACTGATGACTTCTGTACTAGATTGTTTAAAAGGTACAGCCATAAGACTTTAGAGAAAGAATACTGTTGTTAAGAGGTGAAGTCTGGCTTCAGAAGGAGCGTGGGAGCTCATTAAAAGCACCAGTCCATTGCCCAGCTCCAATGCAACCTATTTAGTTCTGGCCCAACTCGTCGTCCAGACCCGACGGCCCTTCCTTAGCTTTGTGGGGTAATGGATCAGTCCTACCTCCTGTTCATCTGTCTTCATGTTGCAGCACGAATAGGGTGGATTCTTTAAGACCTTTGTGCTGTGCCCCTTGTCAGGTGAGACTCCTTTGATTTAGGAATCTCATCGGCAAAATTCGATGGCTTGAGTCTATTCAATGTCAAGTCAATCTGAACTTTTATTAAGCCAGGCAGATGCTGAATATGAGGATGCAAAGAAAGGCAACAACAATCCCCACTCTCAAGGAGCTCACACTGATATGAAGGCGACAATGTACAGGCAGCTACTCTTTCAACATACAGGGAACATACATGGACAATTATCTTAAAAGGAAGGCACTACCATGAAGAGGGCACAGAAAATAATTTGAAAAAAGTGGTACTTGCCTTGGGTACTGATGGAAACCAGGGAATTCGGGAAGGGAGAGAGATGAGGAGGGAGAACATTTTAGGTATGGGGGGAGTTAGCAGAATGAAGAGTCAAGAGATGCAGGGTCTTGCGTGAAGAACAAAAAGAAGACTGAGGACACTGGGTCATAAAATATATGGAGATGCTTAAATTTTAAGAAGACTGGAAAGGTAGGGAAAGGCCAGATTTTAAAGGGATTTAAAAACCAAATATTTGATTCTGGGGTAATAGGGAGCCATTGGAGATGAGGATGATAATGATGATGATGGATAATTGATAATGAATCCATTTCTTTCTGGCTTCCAGGCACCATTTCAAGATGATCAGTTGAAGAGAGGATGATGACCTGCACTGGTAAGTGTTTCCTTGTTTTAGAGTTACATTTATTCATGAAAGCAGAGATTTAGTGTCAATTTCTATTTTTGATTTGATCATAAAATGCCATTCACAATCAGGTCCATGTGGAGCATTGTTCTATCCAAGATTTAGAGCTAGAGAGACTTTTAAAAGTCATTGAGTCTCTACCTTTCATTTTATAGATAAGGAAACAGATTCAGACACGTACCTAGAAACCAAGGACAGTATTCTTTTCCCTCTATGCTAAGTTGCCTCTGGGACCAGCCATCATGATGAAATCCCTCTTTGATTTAGACTTTCCTCTATGACCATGTTGGACACATTTGGCAAATAGAGTCTCTTTGCTTTGTGCCTTGGATAGCATAAAGTAGAGTTCTTGTACTTTCATGGAATCTTGGAGACAATATTGGGGTTTTTTTTGGACATTTTATTAGTGAAATGACTTAAAACAATGTGTTAACTTTTCAGTGAGGAATCAGGCCCTAAGGAAAACTAAAGAAAACCAAAATAATATTTCTGTGGAAATAAAGGCAGTTCTGTAGATTTCAGAGAAATAGACCTCAGAGAAAAAAAATGCTAAATGAAGATGACTGATGTATCTCGTTTCTGAATGTTAATTTATGTATGACTATTATGAGGCTTTTGAAGTTGATGGCTGGCAAACCCTGATAAGTAGAACATTTTGGCGAGTATGGGACAATTATACACGGACTATTTGTCAGTCAGACAGAAGGGTGAATTTCAGTTTCTCAACCTCAGAAAAAAGTGAGTAATTTCACACAAGAAGAGCCTGCTTTGAGGCAGGAGAGCAAAGAAAGATAGTGCAGAAAGAAGTCAACAAAAGAAGAAGCAAGTCAATGTCCAAAGTAGACAATTAGAGAAGAAGCAACTGGAATGACCTCCTGCTGCTTGAATGAATCCGAGGTTAGCCCAGACCAGCTGATCCAGCCAAGTCCAATTAAACGTATGGCTCATAGACAAGCAGCTAATTGAAAGTTGAGAGGAGATATGGAGGCTGCATGTCTTCCAGTCTCACCACCTCTGCTGAAATAACTCCAGGAACAGAGGCTTTGCATCTGATTTGGGGAGCTAATGGGAGGAAAAGTTGTGCTAGGTGGAGCTGATTGGTGGAAGGGAATTCTCTGCTACAATAACAAAGTTAATTGGTAGCTTCTTACTTCCATCTCCAACTTGAGAGTGGGAAAGTCTTTCTGGGGTTTGTACTCCTTGACTTGAAAAGGAGAAATTCCTCAGAAGTGAACTAAAAAATTGAACTTCAATATCCTGGCTAGAGTGGAAGTGCTTTGGCTAAAAGATTGTAATATTGCTTTAGAGCCAAACCAAGAAGCTGTTTGATTGGAGGATCCAAAGAGTATCAGATTCACTCAGCAAGTGACTTTTGGTGTGGACTATTGTCTAAGGAGATCAAGGACATCAAAGACTAGAGTCATGAGTTTCCCCAGGTATATGGGTTTTCTTATTCATGTGACTCCCTGTTAGAATTCTGTTCTTCTCTATGGATACTATGGACATTGGTGGAACTATTATTTGTGAGTGAACTACAATTTTACAATTCTTATTGGGTTTTTTTTCTTTCTGTGCAGTAGCTCTTTTCTAATTAAGGCTCATCTTTGTTTAAATGAGAAGCTCATTAATGGGTGCTCGATAGATACAATTATAAGTAAAAAGTCTTGCTACGTGAAGGTTATTTCTAGAAACTCAGGAGTGAATTGTAGAATATTCACAATGCCTTTTGGAACCCCTAATCTGTCAGCATAAGTACAGACCAGAGTGAGAAGAGATGAGAGTTGGAAGAGTTGAGTGTTTATGCTTGTGCCATGCTTGTGCACATGGGCATGGTTTTGATAAATAGATGAGAAATACCTTGCTGGAGGAGAACGCCAAAGGCAGATTTCTGCTCTGCTGAATCGAATCCTTTATAGGCAAAATGAAAAAGCATTTAGAGTTCTTTGTATCCACCAGTTTTCTATGAATTACTTGATTTTAAAGGGCTTGCCAATGTTCTTCCTAAAAGTCGACATTCAGAGCTGGACAACTTTCTAATCAATCCATCAACCAACCCATCAGCATTTATTAAACACCCATGATGTATCAGACATCGTGCTCAGATTCAAAGGCAAATTTGAATGGTCTGTGATCTCAAGGATTTCATGTTCTATGGGGGAACCAATATTTATATGTATATGTAGAGAGAGAAATATGTAGAGGGGGAGTAGGAGAATAGGACATTAAGACAGGTAATAAAATGCACAGTAACTCAGAATAAAAGGGTTATACTAGCACAAAGCCTTTTGTCACAGAGGCAGGTTGTAACAGATCTCAGGGGCAGGGTGTTCTCCAGTGGAGAGTCAGCTAAGGCTTTCTGGAAGAGGATGTAGTGAAGCTGAGCTTTGAAGGATGAGTAGAAATTCAAAGAGTAAATTAGAGGAAAGGGAGCTTTACAGGCAGAAGTAACAGCCTGAATAAAAGTGCTAAGTTGCACAAAGAACCCAGGGCATGTGTGTGTGCAGGGGATGGGGCAGATTGGTTTCCTGGGATATGCATGGAAGAGAATAATTTCAGAGAAGCCAGACGGGAGGAGACAGGAGAGAGGGCAGGTGGCAAAGGCTTGCCATCTAAAGGAAGTCTGAATGGGGCTCACAGGACCACAAAGAGACATGACCCCTGGGGAAGTTCCTAAAACAGAAAGAAAGACAATAGGTGAGGAAGTAGTTGGAGATTTCCTAGGAGTCAATTCTGTTAGGGCCCCAGATCGCTATCTCTGAAACAGGTGCTGGGGCAGGGGGAGGCTTATGCATATTTTACTCACAGGTGTGTCCCAGGTATCCTGAGCAATGAGAGTGTTCAGACATAGAGGAGATGATTATTTCAATAAGCATGACAGCCCCTGAACTCAGCCATAATACTTCTGATCAAGAAGAGCTTCTCAATCTTTGGTCTAAGTCAATTTAGCCAACATTTATTAGGTGAGGTGCCTAGCATCATGCTACTGGAAATACAAAGACAGTAAAATCATCCCTGTCCTCAAGAAGCTTACATTCTCCTAGAATAGATGTTCTTAATCTGAGGTTCATGAAATCATTAAGTGTTTTTTATATATAAATGTAGTTTAATATCATTCTTTCTTTAATGTTTTGTTGTAACACATTTAAAGACATTATTCTGCATTGGGGTCCATAGACTACCAAAGAAGGACAGAACACAGAAATGTCCCATTCCTGTTCCTGGGAGAAAACATGTATAAACCAACTTAAATCCAATGAATTTTGAAGAGATAGGAGATTCTGAAAAGTTGGAAAAACCAGGAAAGTTTGAGGAGAAGGTGCATCCCAGCATCCTTGAGGACAGCTTGGACAAAAGCTGAGTGGATGAGATGGAAGGCTATGTTTAGGTAGCAACAAATACAAGTTATAAGTGATCAAGGAACAAAAGATCCAATTAGAACAATAGTTGGAAAACCATGTTGTAGATATAATTCCTCTTTTCCTCCCAAAATATTGTCCCATTCCCCATATTTTTCATAAAATAATTCATGTAATAATTTTCTCTGCTTATATTTTATTCAAGTAAAATTAAGAATTTGTTATAATTTCATAGCAATACACAAACAAATCTTCAACATAAAATCAAATAAGGTTGAAATATTTATTGATTGGTAAAATAATTTATAATTTTCTTTTTAATCACTTTGGTAATACGAGTATAATATAAACCCTACTACTGTTCCATGCTACTAATATGATAGGTGAGTTGATTTTCCAGTGTAATGTTATTGAAACCATGGTGTCATTGATGCTGTCATTACTCAATTTTTTTCAACTACCAGTTAAGATCTACATTTTGTCTTTACAGTGGCTGAAGCAGAAAAGTCCATTTCACATAGATAAGATATTCAGAATAGTAGCAAAATTCATATTTCTTTGTTGGATAAGCCAGAAACCGTGTTATTCAACTGGAGCCAAAGTATAATAAGATTTTCAGGTTCAGATGCTTATTTTAACACAAGAGCAACCTAATAGCCACTCTTGTTCATATAAAATAAGAAGCAATATATAGTAGGTGCTATGGTTGATGGGCTCTTTGTCCTTTCATATTTAGAAATACTTCAGTCTTCAAAATAAAATGATACTTGCTTCTGCTGACTGGACAAGTGATTAATAAACACGTCTTTATTTCTATTCCATTTCCTTTTTGAGAGGATTACTAAATGGCAGAAATGCTAAGGATATAACATTTATATTTTAGTAAAGATTTTGATAAATTACCTCCCACTATCTGTGGAGAAAAGATGGCGAGAAATGGATTAAAAGATAATTCAGTCCCAATGATGTGGAACCTCTTTTGTGGTGAGATACAAAGACTTCTGAATGTGACAGGAGGTTGCTGGTGGAGTGCCAGTTGCATATTAAGTTATTAGAGCTATTTTTTTTAATCAACTATTTGGATAAAGGTATAAATGAAATGCTCATCAAATTTGCTGATAACACACTTCTAGATGGGTGGGTCCATCCCATCCTAGAGTAGGAGAGTTAGGATGATTATCTCTACATTTGTTGCTTGTCCAGGAAGGAGATGTCATAACTTGCAAGTAAATTGGGTTTAAGCGAGAGAGGGTTGTGCAAAGTCACCAGACTCATTTTTTCCTCCAGAGTCATCTCATGACCTTTAGGGTTGAGTTGAAGAAATGGAGACACCTGGCATTTATTGAGAAGAAAATTGGCATAGAAAGACTTGTATTTAAGAAACTCATTTTGGTAGCTGAGTCAGGGATGGATTAGAGTTTGAAGAGCTCTAAGTCAGGGAAACCAACTAGGGGATTACTTTAAGAGTCTAGGGGAGAAGTAATGAGCCTCTGGACTAGGGAGGTGCCAGAGAATGAAAATGGAAGGAACCAAGAGAGGCGATTGAGGTAGAATTTACAGAATACAGGCAAATGCTCAGATATAAAAATGATGGAGAGTTCCATAGAGAGTGTAAATCTGGGTAATTGGAACAATCGTTGTGCCTTCAATAATAGGACATTTTGGAAGCAGTTGGCTGGCAGGGGGTGGGGGAGATGAAAATGAGTTCTGTTCTGGACATGTTGTCTTTGAATTGCTCACTAGATATCCAGATAAAAATGCCCAGCAAAAAGCTGGTGATGAAGATCAGAAGTTCAGGTGAAAGACTTAACTTAGATGCATAAAAGTGAGCACCCACAGGAGGTGATGAAGTCACCAAGGAGCTCAGGCAGAGATAGGGTATTGACTTACCAATAGGGAATGGGATGCAGGTGATGGTGGAGCAAAAGAAGCAAAGGAGACAAAGAAGAAGGTTAAACAAGGAGGAGAAAACTAAGTGAGAACCAAGGATCTTGGATAGGGAAGGGATTTCAGAAGCAGTTTATCATATAGACCTTCATCATATAGATCAGGAAATTGTGGTTTGGAACTTATTTACTGTGGACATATATGATGCACTTGGCCCTATTCTTCCTGAATAAACACACAGGTAGTGAGCATTTGAGATGAGAGTGAGCCAGTTCTTCTGGCTCTGAGGATCTACCTGCCATATCACACTACCTCTCCTGCATTGTCATGCAAACCCAGACAGGAAAGTTTCCAGAGGAAGACTTGGTAAGGGCCGGGATGAGGGAATGAGAATGACAGCCCTTTGTGGAGAGTATTTAAAAAGTTTCAATGGTCAAGAAGGACTGGACCTCTTCTGTTTGGAATCAAAGCATAGAATTAGACAGAAGGGAGAAGGGAGAAGATGCAGAGGTGCAGATTGAGGCTTGATTTAAGGAAAGCTATCTCAAAGGTTAGAGCTTACATACAGATGGAGTGGGATGCCTTAAGCCTCAAGCTCTTGTCTTTCTTCCACCTCTCAGAAGGGAAGATTCTCCTGCAGACCTTCAAGTATTCAGGCGAGGTCTGAATCCACATCCTTGACCAATGGTTGAAAAGTGTTTCATCTCAGTATTGATCAGCCCAGCTCTCTGCCTGCTTCTTCAGCTGGCTCCTTTTGAAAAGCAGAAGATAAATGGCATCCCACTGAGCCTGCATATTCCTCCTGCTGCAGAGGCATCTGTTTAACACTTGGTAACATTTTCCTTCAATGGCGTGGCTGACATATTGTTGTAGTCTAAAGATTTTTAATTCCTAAGCAACCCCATCCTGAGCGTACAGATGAGGACAAACCAAGGGTCTTCATTCATTGTGCAAATGCCCTGTGGTGCTGACTGGTATTGGGCAGCTTTCCTGGTTACAAGGCACCTTCACAAACATTTCAGTTAGGCTGAGAGAATCCTTCTTTTCCAAAGCAGGCAAACATGGAAACCTCCCTGGAAGTTTTTCCATCGTCTGCCTCATTTTTAGGCAGAGCACAGCTGCAGTCAGGTTTGGCCAGATGCTCTTGTGATGGATCTTGTGACAGAAAGCGAAAAGGAAGTACCTTTACCGGGGGCTTTTCATTTGCAGTCTGTGCCTTTTATTTTGTCTACTATTTTGCTAACTGAATTGCAACATCATTGGAAAGAGTCCATGGGCTGCACCAGAATGCCTGCCAAAGGGGTCCACCACGCAAGAATGGCTAAGATCTCTGTACTAATCAATCATTTAGTTCTTTTACAACTCACTGGGTGTGGTCATTTTCCCAACCAAGAAAATCTTTGTTAACATGACCGTTAAATAGATCCTAGATTTTGTTTACATGTACATGCAGTACACAATATGGGGTTGTTTGGGAATTAACCTGAATGTGGAACAGATCTTAGATTTGGTTTATGGGTAGGGCAGCTTTGGTGAAGTGGATTGAGTGACCCTGGAGTCAGGAAGACTCATCTTCCTAAATTCAAACCTGGTCTCAGACACTTACTAGTTGTGTGACCCTGAATGACTGATTTCATCCTGTTTGCCTCAGTTTTCTCATTTGTACAATGAGCTGGAGAAAGCAATGTCAAATCTTCCATCATCTTTTCCAAGAAAACTTGAAGTAGAGTCACAGAGAATTGGACATGGGTGAAATGACTGAACAACAACACATTCTTAAGATGTGAATGGGAAATGGAGAGCAAAAATGAAACATTAGATGACAATTCTCTAGTTATTTTAAAGTTGGGCAGCTGGTTATATATATATATTAAATAACCCTTTGATGTAAGACCAACAAATCGAACCTAGAGAAATTCAACTATGGTCAAATCACTTCATCTTTCTTTCTGCCTTAAGTTCCCCATCTGTAAAATGACTCATGTGAGGTTATAGGACAGAGGAGTTCCTCACCTAGCCTTGATCTTCTCTCTAGCCTACCTTGTCTGAAGGCGGATATAATATCATTCAGAAAGCTGTGAGATTTTGAACTTTTCATTTTCCCATCAACTCCATAATGACAACCCTCAAACAAATGGTTGAAGTATATTTTAAGGAGCAAAGGGCAGACTGGAGAGATGAAGAAATTATATGAAAGACTCCATAAAGGTCTCAGAAGAAAAGCTCTGCTACCCTGAGGAGAACATCTTGAGGATCTCAACAAAGGAACTTTCAAGAACTATTGCCTTGCTTTGTCACATACGCACTAAAACGGAGCTCATTTTACCTTAGACTCTGTATGTACTTGTAAGAAAGTGTGTCACAAAATTTTGAAGGGTTATATTGTGTCAGTTATTGCAGATGCCCTTTTCTCAAAATTAATTGATTCTGTCTGACTAATTGATATCAACTGGTGTTCAGGGTGGGAAGCACATCAGTGCAAGCTTATGAACCAAAGCATTAGAAACCATGACTTCACTGCTTGCCCACCCCAACCCCCAATCCCTCAGAGATAAGCCTAGACTTTGCAGGGGTCCTCAAACTACGGCCCACAGGCCAGATGCGGCAGTTGAGGACGATTATCCCCCTCCCCCAGGGCTGTGAAGTTTCTTTATTTAAAGGCCCAAACAAAGTTTTTGTTTTTACTATAGTCCTGCCCTCCAGCAGTCTGAGGGACAGTGAGCTGGCCCCCTATTTAAAAAGTTGGAGGACCCCTGCCAGGAACAAGTAGCAGCAGAAACCCTGCCTACCTGCAGGGGACTTTGGGATGGGGGCAATGGCTCCAGAGTCTAAGTATGCTATGGAAGCACATTAGCATGTGGGTGATGAGTTGAAGAGAGAAGAGAATGAAGGAAAGAGCGAAATTAGGAGTCTACCGAAATGTCACAGATGGCATGTGAGGGAGGCTTGAACTACGAGATGTGACCGGTCGGTGCAGCTTGGGGCAGCTGCCTGGGGGAAGCCAGTTTTGATCTGGATGACAAGAGACTTGGTTCTGATGGATGAGCCTGCTCCTGGGATTCCTGTATCATGTTGCTGCGTACTTTCCCATAAGGACTAAGGAGGAGTGTCGGGGGTTCTGAGGTATCATTAGTCTGAGAACAAGCGCCTACAGCTTTGTAGCAGATCTGAAGATTTTGTTTGCAGAACTCTCGGTAACTTGCACGATCTTCTCCAGAAACACTCGTCCCTATTTGAAAAGCAGACCAATGTGCCAGCCCGACACACCAGGAAACCCTGATATTGGGGTGGTGTCAAACTCAAATAGGAATGGCTCCATGTGGGGTGTACATCAGCTTAGAGAAAAGCCCCAACAAATCATGGAACGATGCCCAAAGGGCTGCAAAATGGTGCATACTGTGCATTGATTCAGTAACACCATCCCTAGGTCTGTATCCCAGAGATCAAAAGGGATAATAGTCTTTTCATACAAATCTCTTTATAGAAGCTCTTTTTGTGATAGCTGAGAATTGGAAATGGAAGAGATGCTCAGCAATCAGGGAAGGGCTAAACGAGCTGTGGCATGTGATTGTGATGGGAAATTACTGTGCTATAAGCAGTGACAAGTGATTCCAAAAACACTGAAAAGACTTATCTGAACTGATGCACAGGAAAGCGAACAGAATCAGGGCAACATTGTACACAGTAAGAACGATACATTGAATGGCTGTGAATGGTATTTGGGACCTAGAAATTTCATAGAAATACAACGACATTAGACAACCCCAAAGGACTCATTATGAAAAATGCTGTCTACATCCAGAGAAAGAACTGATGGCATTTGAAAACAGACTGAAACATGTCCTTCCTCCCTCCCTCCCTCCCTCCCTTCCTTCCTTCCTTCCTTCTTTCCCTCCCTCCCTTCTTTCCTTCCTTCCTTCTTTCCCTCCCTCCCTCCTTCCCTTCTTCCCTCCTTCCCTTCTTCCTTCCTTCTCTTCCTTCTTCCCTCCCTTCTTCCTTCCTTCCTTCCTTTCCTGCCTCCCTCCCTTCCTTTCTCCCTACCTTCTTTCTTTCTTTTTCACTTATTTTAAAATACATTCCAATTATAATTTAATCTGGTTCAATATATTCCAGGGAATTTTAAGGATCACATACTGCTATGACACTTTTATTCCCAATCCTGAATGTGATACCAATACTCTACCACACAAAATACTACACTGTTGACAATGAGTATTTCAGCTAATATCTACCAACTGATTAATGTTTAGAGGTCAGAAAATTGGTAGACTAATAAATCTGGGTCTTATTATTTGGTTCTAAATCCTGAAATTCAATTAAGCAACCATTAATTAAACACTGACTATACACAGCCATTGTATTTAGGTCCTGGGGCCAGAACCACAGACAAAATAAAATATTTCTTATCTACATCTTATTATGGAATCAGAGTCAGGAGAATGACAAAGCTTTTTGAATCCTAGGCAAGCCCTTAATCTGAGTAATTCTCAGCTTTTCCATAAATCAAATGAAAAGAAAAATACTAATAGTATCAGCTTACAAGGCAATTGAGAAAAGTCACGTCTGTGCAAATCATGATGGAAATATGAGGGACTTCATCATTCTTGCCACTCATTTAGACAGTATCTTTCCTCTCCTTCTACTGAAATTGTTTTCATGAAGACTGCCGGCTATCCCCTTATTGATAAACCCAATGGATTTTATATATTTCTTATTTTTTTATAGATGACAGAAAGTGTGAGCTACCCTCAGCCCAACTCAGCCAGTTAACAGAGAAGTTAACAGAGATGAATGTGTTAATGTGAGCATTAATGTGTTAACACCCAGTGGTCTCTTGAGTATGAACACTTTTCTTGTTGGAGTCAAGGAGGAAAGTGTAATTGTGGGAGAGGGTTGCAAGCAATTAAGCCATACCCCAGGGGCTTCTGAATGACTCAATCCTGGGAAGTCTGAGGGAGTGTAAGTTGGAGGGTGCTATCCCCTGGAAAGGGTGGGAGAGATTTCTCTCTCTTCCCTCCTCTCTTTGGCCCTGGCACCAATTAGAGACTTGCAGAGGAGGAGACACCTGATAGGGCAATTCTGGGATTCTTCAATTAGAGACAGTTGGAAGCACAAGTGAAGGACAAGCTCTAGACAGACATGGATACAGAAAGGGAGGAAGCAGCTTCAAGGGAATACAAATAAGATCTTATTCATGAGTCTGTTTCTTTATCTGGAAAATGGAGATAATAATAGAACCTACTTCAAAGGATTGTTGTGAAGATCAAATGAGATAATCTATGTAAAGTGTTTTGCAAATGTTAAGGCGCTATATAAATGTTAGCTGGTATTTTTTATTATTGTCATAGATGCTGAGCAGGTGGAAAGTTCCCATAGTCCTTAAGGGGTGCAATGACAAAGCAAATAACAACAAATTCTCCTTAATGTCATCTTCATCGATAAAATCATAGCCTTTGCTGATGTTGAATCATTCGGTAATGCCAAAGAAAATGGTGGCAAAAACTTTCTTTTCTGGGTCTTCAGCACTGGGCTTGATGAGGAGGTGAGAGCTTTAGCAGTTTGGGGAAGCATTAATCCGATCACTTCTCCATGAGCGGTGAGTTCCTGGATGATGGCTGCCAAGTTTGGACAGACAGCAGGGCTGCTATTGTTCCTAGGGATCCTGGACTTATCTTGCCATCAATGGCATTATTCAATGGTGGGTGTGGGGGGAACTAGTGAGGATGACAGGTCCATTTCCCAAAGAGTATAGTCCATTATTTCTATCCTGTGTCTTTCCAATATGGCTGTTACTGACACGATGAGAAACAAACTCATCACTGCCCTCCTCTCCTCCTCACAGCATAAAGAAGAGAAAAGGGCAAGAAGGTCTGTCCTCGGACAGGGATGAATGCTCCTCTCATCCAGCCCGTTCTCTCTGAGGTGGCTAAGCCAGCCAATAGCCCCAGCCATGAGCCTGCACTTAATGTCTTCTCTAATGTAAAGTCCTTGAGAGTAAGGATGCTTTCATCCTCTGTATTTGTATCCCAGGAACTTGGCAGAGGGTGAGCACTTACACTACTTTGACAATCTTCATGTGCAGTAGAAATACAAGCTATAATTAATGGACCAATAAATCAAAGGACATTTGTTAAGCTCCTACTATGTGCCAGGCATTTTACTAGGTAATGAGAATACTAAAAGACAAGTGACAGTCCTGGTCGTCAAAGAGCCTATGATCTAATGGGAAAAACTACATTCAAACAACTATATATACCCCAAAAGCCATACACAAGATCAATAGGAAATGATCAATAGAGGGAAGGCACTAGAATTAAGAGAAATTAGGAGGTGATTCCTGGAAGGTCGGAAGTTTTAAATGGACTTAATAATAATACTAAAAATGTGTATTGTTATTAATGGTAATCTAACAGATGCTAATTTGACCTCAGACACTTACTTGACATATGAGTCCGGACAAGTCACAATTCTATTTGCCTCAGTTTTTTAATATGCACAATTACCAGGGTAAGGAAATGACAAACCACTCCAGTATCTTTGCCAAGAAAACCCCAAATGGGGTCACTAAGAGTTGGACATGTTTGAAAAGTGACTGAACAACAATAAAACTGACTGATTCTCAACATGGTAGCCGTGGTCATGTCAGACTTCCATACAGAGATGAAAATCTAAGTCCAAACAAAGGTTCATCACTCTATAAGTTCATTGAGATAGTCAGGGCTATTTCTTGATCCATGGGATCAGTTCCCTACATGAGAACGAGAGCTTTAATCACCACATGTTTTCATCAAACAACTAGATATTGCTGCTTAATCATCAGCCTTTCAATTCAACATGTCTAAAAATATGCTTCTCATCTTCCATAAAACAAGAGCCCCCCACTCATCCTTTGACTTCCCATTTCTATTAGTCACAGCATCATTTCCTGAGTTAAACAAACTTAAAAGATCCTTGTTCAGAGAAAGACCATATTAATGTCCTTCAAACTGGTCTAAATCTATTCAGTGTTCACAGCTAACCTTAATGCATGAGCTCTGATTACAATATTCCTTGTTACCCAAATTGTCACTGGTTTCCTATTGACCACAGATGAATACATAGATTTTTCCCCCTGAAGCAATTGGGGTTAAGTGACTTGCCCAGGGTCACACAGGGTTAAGAGATCAGATTTGAACTCAGGATCTCCTGACTTCAGGGCTGGTGCTCTATCCACTGCACCACCTAGCTGCCCCTGAATATATACATTTCTTAATCAGGTCTTCAAGGCTTCTGGTCCCAACAAACATCTTTCCAGATTTCTCTCCCATTATCCCGTTGAAATGCTTTAGAGTAAATGATGAAAGAGATTCAGCTTAAATCCTGTTCACTATCCCTGGAGTGTTCTTCCTCAGCCCCATTTTCAATTCAACCCACATTTATTCAGCAACTACTTTCTGTGTGAAGCAGGGAGCCAGGTGCTAATGCCAGAGAAGTTTTGGCAGGTAGACTAGAGCACTGTGCTGAACTTAATGGAATGAAACTTAATAGAAACAAGTGAAAAATCTTATTCTTGTAATAGAAAAATTCCATCACTCCAAATATTAAATGGGAGAGCCATTACTAGGTGGTAATATATCTAGAAAAGATGGGGGCATTGAACAGGACCATAGGCACCAATAGTGTGATGGAGAAAGCCATAGTATAAAGAGAGGTCTGGCACTTTGGAGATAATTGCTTTACTATCCAATGCCCCAGTTATAACATATCTGGCACGTTGTGTTTTTTTCTGTAGTTTATAACCTTAGGAATATCATTAAATATCTGGAGCATATACAGGGAAAAGCAACCAGAATGATAAGGGCTCTAGCTGGTGCCATCTGAAAACCATTTGAAGAGAACATGGCCATTTCTATAAGGCTAACATCTCCAGTTCCCATTCATTGGCAGGTGGGGTCCCAGAGATCAGCTGACTATAGCTCTCATTTCTGACAACCGTCGTTTTCTAATGTCCCCGTCTTTTGATGGCATGATATTTCTGTGGAGGTAAAGTTGGAATGAAATATTATAGTCCATTTGGGCCCACACCTCCTCTACTTCCTGCTCTTCCGTGAAGGCACAAGATACTCTCAAGCCTGGAGTCCTCCATCCTTGAACAGGTCTACCTTTGAAGTGAACAACTCTTATGATTTATCTTGCTAATTAAAACATTCCCAGAAGTATGGTTATCTTGTTTGAATAGCCAATCCAGCTTTTCCCCTCTTACCCAGTTAAAGGGAGATTGAGACAATAAAAAAAGGATCAGAAGAAATAAGTGATCTTATTTACAAAGCTTTTAAACCAACTTTATTGATTGTTGCTGGATTAATTGATGTGAGGTTGTCAAATCCCCTCTGTCACATGGATATTTGAAAGACACAGAAAATGGGTAAAAAATGAATAGAGGTACATTTAGGCTTGACATCGGAAATGGGGTGGGTGAGATTCCTGACAATGGGAGCTGTCCAAGCATGGAATAGGCTGAAGCGGGAGATAGTGTGTTATCACTTCATTGGAAGTGATTCAAACAAAAATTGCCTGGGCATTTGCCAGGAATATTGGTCAGTTATTAGTTGCAATTAATAGCCTCTGTAAGTCTCTTCTAATATTAAAAATCAAATTTTTTGATTATCATTCTTAATTATAGAATTATTGACCCATTCTTCAAAGTCCAACTCTGGTGGCTTCTCCTTTAGGAAGTCTTCAAGTTACCCTCAAACTTATTGTTCTATTTCTTTTTTGAAACCCATAATTCTTATGACAGTTTCCACAGTCTGTCATCTATTGAAGTTATTTTTTTCCCTACTTCAATTCCTTTAGGAGACTTTGAGGTCCTTGAGGATAAGACTTGGGTTTATCTCCATATTATCATTCAAGTAAGTCTATCAAAATAAAAAAAATAGCCATAACAATAAGAAGCAGTAGGCTTCTTTGATGCAGTAAAGTCAAACTGGTAAGGATGGCAACTGATAGCAATTTTAAGGAGACAAGAAAAAGGCTTCCCAACAAGGAAAACTGTCCCAGAATGGAGTGGACTGCTTCAGGAAGTACTGCAGTCCCTTTCCCAGGAAGCCTTCTAACAGAGGCTGCATGAGAACTTCGCAGAAATTTGTAGAAGGTAGCTTAGAGAGGTCTGAGTAGGATTGGGTGGGGCTAAAGTCTCTTCTAGCCATGAGCTACAATCCCATGATTCTGAGCTGCTTCTTAATCTGACTTGTGATTGGGGGATCGAGTTGCTTTTTGCTCTTGGTCAGCATTGACACGTTTCCTCAGGTTTCCTCCGATGACCATTAATTCAGCATCTGGGCACATAAATGTCCTCAGATTGGAAGATCAGAGAAATGCAAGGATTGCACAATCATATTATTTGTGCCTCTGTGACAGTGAAATTTACAGTGCTGCATTTAATGAGAAATAGAATGGAAGATGGGCTTGAAAAATTAATCCATTTGAATAATATATGCCGCTGATATTGGGCAGGGCAGGCAGTTGGTGTTTATACCTATAAATGAAGGAGTTCTGAATACCAATTACAGCCACAAATAATGAGATATGTGTAATTTCCCTAAGAAAATTACTGGGAATAAAATGTATTCTGATGTTCTGAAGATTAATTAGACAATTATACAGGCCCAAAATGTAATCAGTGAGATTCCCAGCAGCCACAGGAAGAATCCTGGGTTTCACTTCAATAACAGCTCAGGATGTTCCTGGGACTCGACTATCAAAACCATTGTTCTTCTGGTCACGCTGCTCTGCAAGACCTCTGATAGGAGTGTGCCGTGGCCGAGGGCTGGGAGTTGGTCATAGATCAGCTGTGGGCAGTTAAGACTCGTTCCAATATGGCAGGACTTTGTCCCCACTAATGAGCTTATCCAAGCTCCTCCCCGTGACTTCTTGTCCCCAAGAGGTGATTCTGGAATCTTGAGACACTGACATGGAAGAGCTTCAGGGATGGCTCCAATGAGAGACGGGAGATCTTTCTTCTACATTCAGATCTGTAGGAAACATTCATAACCCATCAATTAATCAGCAGAGGATGGATTTTTCCTTCCAGACACAGCAATGCACAGGAACCAATAGGCAGTCCTGGTGGTAGGGGAAGGGACAATGTCTTTTGTCAGAGGAGCATCAAACCTCATGAAATCAGTTATCTTTTGATCACAGAATCCTATAGCGGGAAGGCAGACGAGCAGCTACTAGGTCCAACCCACGCTTCGCTTCAAAGAAAGCTCCACCCTCACATAACATACCTGAAGTCTGTGAAAGATCTGGGTTCAAAGCCCTCGGATGACAAGAACCACAAGGGATGGCCAAATGGTATTGCGTCTATCAGTGGCAAGCTCCCAATTCCAGCAGCAGGGAGAAGAGATGGGAAGGAAGGCAAAACAGTTGCTGGTGACAAAGGGAGGTTTGGCGCAATCCAGATTGGCCACAATTAGCTTAACTCTGGCAGTGCCATTTATGCCGTCTGCCCTTAGCTCTGCAAGCTAGAAGGTCACGTGGGTCTTGAGACAATTGTGATCGATTGAGAGAGTCTACCAGCTGGTCCAATTCAAATCACCTTCAGCGAATGTTAATTGTTCTGGTGGCTGGTTCTGAAAAAGGGAGAGAGAGAAAGAGAAACACAGAGAGACAGACAGAGAGAGGGACATAGACACAGAAAGAGATAAGCAAAACAAAGACAGACAGATTGAGATAATGAGACAGACACACACACACACAGACAGAAACACAGAGACAGAGACAAAGAGACAGAGAGACTGAGACAGAAACAGAGCAAGAAGGACTCAGAAACAGAAAGAGCAGACAGAGGATGTGAGAGACAGATTCGAGAAACAGAGATGATACAAAGGGACAGAGAGAGAGAGAGAGAGAAGGAGAGACGGAGAGAGACATAGACACAGAGAGAGACTGAGCAAAACAAAAACAGACAGCCTGAGATAGTGAGACAGACAGTGACACACACACACAGACAGAAACACAAAGACAAACACAGACAGAGAGATTGAGATAGAAACAGAGCAAGAAGGACTCAGAAATAGGAGCAGAGACAGAGGGTGTGAGAGACAGAGTCAGAGAAACAGAGAGAGATGATACAAAGAGAGACAAAGACAGAGAAAGAGAGAGGACAGATGGAGATGGAGATTCCATTTGTTTACCTTTTCCTTCCATATGAATTTTTCAGCAAATTCTGCCTCCCACATTAGCTGACCAGTAGTCATCCAGACTCTGCCTTAAGGCACTCAAGAAAAGGAGCTCACTCTTTCCCAGGGCACCCATTACACTCTGGGGCAGCTTCCATTGTAAGGTACATGGAGTTTTTCTTTTTTACATGGAGTCTACCTGTGGCTTTTTGTGAGTCCTATCTGTTGATCCTAGTTCTTCCTTCTGTGAATTCCTCTCCCACATGACAACCCTTCAGATATCTGAAGTCAGCTCTCATCTACCTGGCGAGTTTTTCAACCCAACTCTGCTCAGCTTAACTTGATTCCATGTGCATTTATGGACCACCTGCTGTAATCTAGGCACTGTGTGGGCACTGGGGGCTCAAAAATAAAAGGCTCTGCCCTCCAGGAGCTCTTTTGGAAGGAAAGAATATATTCACCAAGAAGTAAAAGTAAACTACATAAAAAGTGATTGGTGGAGCGAAAGAACACTGGGGAGCGAGTGCGGACTGCCTGCATTTTTGTTTTTCTTCTTATCTTTCTAAATCCCATTTTTCTTGTGCTACAAGAGAACTGTACAGATATATACACATATATTACATTTAAGATATACTGTAACATGTTTAACATGTATGGCACTGCCTGCCATCTAGGGGAGGGGGTAAGAGAAGGAGGGGAAAAGCGGGAACAGAAGTTTGGCAAGGAGCAGTGTGGAAAAACCCCCCCATGCATGTGTTTTGTCAATAAAAAGCTATAATGATAAATAAAGGTGATTGGTGGGAGATAAGTTTATTATGAAGGAGTCTGTTGTCAATGTAACAGACTTTTGGAGGGCACCAGGAAAAGGTCCAGAATGGTGAAATAAGGCCCTTGGGACATAAGGTGGACAGGAGTGGGCTTGATTAAGCAGGGAGAAAGGAACCTTTGACCCGGGCAGCAGAAGTCTTGCCCTCCCAAAGCTTCATAGTAAACAATTTGCTTTTATTGATCCTGGATGACAGTCAGGAAGAAAGCTGTTGATGCCAGGAGAAAACAGCTGTCCTTACGAGAGCCGTGGCAAGTGAGTTTGGCAGCTTTGGGAGATGCTGTCCCCTTTGTGGAAGGTCTTCAAGCACAGACTGAATGGCCACATGTTTCTTGTAGAAGAGCTTCTTGGTCAGACAAACGATGGACCATAGGAGGTGCTGCTGAAGTTCCTTGCAGTACTGTATTGGCACTGAGCTAAGAACTAAGGATGCAAAGAGAAGTAAAAACTATTTCTGCCTTCAAGGAACATATTCTCTAATTCAAGGGAAACATGTAAAATCATCAGGTCCAGGCAAAATAAGTGCAGTAAGTGGAAGAGAAGGCATTCGGAGCTTGGGAGAGTGGGGAAAGCCTTGGGCAGAGGGTGGGATGTGTGCTGAGCTGAAAGAGACCTGGGAACAGCAAAGGGGAAGGCGGAAGGAGAGATGAGGTTCCGTCTGAGTCTACATCTCGGATGGGAGATGATCTTGAGAATAAGCCCAAAATGGGGCAGCTGGGTGGCTCAGTGGATAGAGCACCAGCCCTGAAGTTGGAGAACCTGAATTCAAATCTGGCCTCAGACACGTAACACTTCCTAGCTGTGTGACCCAGGGCAAGTTACTTAACTCCAATTGCCACAGCAAAAATAAATAAATACGGCCAAAATAAATGTCACAAATGTCAAAGGAAAGAATTTATATCCCCCAAAAGGAGAGGAAATGGAGATTCATTTTTTTAAAGCCAGACAAAGTGACAGAATGGAGTTCCTCTTCCTGGGAACAGATAATAACTAATATTTCTGTGGCACCAAGCATGCGCTGGGACCTTTACAAATATTATCTCTTTGACCCTCAAAACAGCCCTTGGAAGAAGATGTTTTTAATTATCTCCATTTTGTAGTTAAGGAATTGGAAGCAAATAGAAATTTACTCACTAGCCTCAGGGCCCAGAGCTAATATTTGTCTGAGGTTGGTTTTAAAATCAGGTCTTTCTGATTCCAGAGCCAATGCTCTATGCATGTGCTCAGCCTGTGGCCTCGACTTTCCTGTCTGTGTGTACAGCTTTTATTCTCCCTCCTCCTATCTGAACGTCCTCAGCTCCTGGCACATAGTAGGTGGCTCACAGTAGACACTCATTTCTATCCTGTTTGTTGTTGTTGTTGTTGTTGTTGTTGCTCTTTCATTTGCCTATTATTTTCCTGTCATGTTGTTCAAGGTCTCCGTGGCTGGAGAGGAGAGACAATCTTTGGGGAGTTGGCCAGGGGATGAAAAATGATCCCATGGCTCCCTGGCTCCGGGCAGTGACAGACAGGGAAGGACATCCCTCCCTTCCGGCCTCATCCTTCTCTTTCGTGTGGAGGTTTCCTTTGAAGACCAGGGATGTAATTGCATTGGGGTATTTATGTTTCCGTTTATGCCCCCTCGGGGCTTCCTGACAAAGGAGTGTTCAGCAAATCCAATAAGGTTAATGTTTAAAATACATAAATGGCACTCCATGTTACAATTACAGTATTGGAGCCGAGGATCCAGGGAAACAAATGCTGTGGGGAGACGTGTTCTTTCTAAAGAGCGTCCTCCTGGGGGAGTGTCTCAACTCGGGCTCACTGGGAAGGCAGAGCGTGTCACTGGGGAGCTTCAGTCAGCAAAGCTTATAAAATGATCATTGACCCTAATCTGAAAAGCAAGACTTCTGCTATGGCTCGTGGGTTGTTTTGATCGTTCCTGTCTCTGGGCCTTTGCATAGGATTTCCTCCATGCCTGGAACACCTTTCTTTCCCAGTTCAGGCTCTTGTAGTCTCTGGTTTCCTTTAAGATTCAAGCTCCTTTTATTCTCAGTATGATAATTCAACCTTAAGATGTTCCTGGGTTCTGAGCCCTGTGTTGGGAAATGAGGACACAAGGCCAGAATCTGCCCTAAAGGAGCTTTCATTCTATCTGGGAAGACAATGTTACCCACATAAGTCTATCCAAAATAAGGAAGGGTGATTGGGAGGGGACGCTATCATCTGGAAGGACCGGGAAAGACTTCATTTGGAAGGCTCCATTCTGGCCTGTGTCCTTATTGCCCAGTACAGGGCCTGGAACACGGGAAGGTCTTAATGTTGAATTATAATATAGAAATAAAAGGAGCTTAATATTGATGGAATAATTGACTCCATTGCTGAGACACCAGCCCTCCCAACAGTGTATCCCAGAATTTCTTGTGGGAAGGAGACCGATCTGGGGAGGGAGATAAGAGGAAAAAGCAGGATGGGGCCAGGCCAGGAAGGATCTGAATTTATTCTGGAGGCAGAAGGGAGGCCCTGTGCTGTCTCTGCCATGAATTTAGGCGGGAGAGAGAATGGGATAGAAATTCTCCTTCTTATCCATTACTGGAAGTTCACAGGATCACCAGGACTGAATATCCTAGAAAGGAGAGAGAGGGGGAAAGTGTTGCCTCTCAGGGGGCTGAGATTGCTTCTGTACAGTTACCAGGAACCTCTGACAGAGCCCCAAGCAGGGTCCTGTGAGGACCTGGGCTGTGCACTGGCTCCGTTTTATGGGCCCTCTTAGGCTGTGAGATAACTGAGGGCAGGGATAGTAGGGGAAGGTCTTCATCTCCCTCCCCTTTAAGAAGTAAGACTCAGTCCCCTAGAGACGCAATTGCAGCTACCAGAAAGCAGGGAGGGAGGTGCCTGGGAGACAGAGGGGCCTTCATTTCCATTTGATTCAATCCAGTCAAACAAGCATTTGGGAAAGTCCTGTGGCGTGGTGGGCCCCAAATTTCTCCTGAAATTATACCACAGGATCCCCATTTTACAGCGAGGGTAACTGAGGCAAAGGATAAGTGCCCAGGGTCACACGGCTAGTGAAACTCCCCCCCCCCCGAGCTTCCTGGGCAAAGTACAAGGAGGAACGTTGGGCAGCTGACCTCTGAAGGCCTGTTGGGCTCCAGGCGGGTGAGCCGGGATGTTGGGAACCCCTCTGCCCCTGGGTCCCGGGAGCACTGGCCAAATGTCCCAAGGCCCTGACAGACTCTCCTGTAGAACTTGCTCCCTCAGGCCCTTCCAAGGGGCCCGATTCCTTGTATAGCTAAGCCCTCTATCCCACCCCCCAGGCCACGGTACACAGACGGCACTAAATAAATGTGGCCTGAGCTGAATGATGGACAAGCCCCGCAGCGGCCCCTCAGGAGGGGGAGATCACCCACCTTTCCCTGGCTCCCGGGGGCCTCTGTGCAACTTGTAGCCAGATACCACCGATGCTGCCTGATTCTCTCTGGATGAGCAGCTCCACCTAGTGGAGAAGATATCCCGGTCACAGGAATCGCACATCCTTTGGCTTATGTAGAAAAGCATTTTATGGGCCAGCCTCAGTTTCCCCATCTGTACCATTGGGACTACAAGAGGCTGCCGGCCTCCTTCTGAGAACATGTGGACGCGAGAGATGCCTTTGTGTCACTGGTATCAGAGAGCATGGTCCAGGTCTGGGCTGAGGAACAGAAAGCTACCCATGGTTCATGTGCCAAATGTCTGGGGAGCCGGAGGACCAGAGACAGACGTACATGAGAGTCTCCCTGTGATGTGCCAGCTGGGAAAATCAACGGCTGCACTGAGAGGAAACCACAGAGCTCGGTCAGCCTGAGACCCCCGGTTAGCCCGAGACCCCCAGTCAGCCTGAGACCCCCGCTCAGCCTGAGACCCCTGGTCAGCCTGAGACCCCCAGTCAGCCCGAGACCCCCGCTCAGCCTGAGACCCTTGGTCAGCCCGAGACCCCCCAGTCAGCCTGAGACCCCCGGTCAGCCCGAGACCCCCGCTCAGCCTGAGACCCCTGATCAGCCCGAGACCCCCGGTCAGCCCGAGACCCCCGCTCAGCCTGAGACCCCTGGTCAGCCCGAGACCCCCAGTCAGCCCGAGACCCCCGCTCAGCCTGAGACCCCCAGCACAGATCGGCTTGGAGGCTGCTGGGACTTTAATCGCTGTATCCCTTCATGGACTGAGAGAAAGGTCAAGAAGCCGAGCTGTCTCGATCCCTTATTTTTACAGATGAATAAAAGGGCTCTCGGAGAGACCAAGTGAATCGTCCAAAGTCACCCAGGGAGTGAATACCAATATTCAAACCCGGATCCCCTGACTCTGATCAAGCGGCCTTTCCACTGGCCAGGGGTCATTGCACACAGTGGGTGCCAAATAAATGTCTGATAATTGTAATCAGTCAGAATTTTGAGGTTTCTTTGTGTTGACTTTCTTCTGATTTTAATGATCTGTGTTAGTACTTTACTCTCTTAAAAATGGATGTTCTGTATTTGGGAGGGAGGATACACATTACACAGTGTTTAAGTGTATCTGGTACCAAAATAAAAAGAACAAAATATTTTTTAGAGTCAAAACAAAAGCACAAGATGGGTGATGCTTAATTCACCAAACTCTGGGGCCGGAAGGTGGGGGAGACCCCCACGGATCACATGTTGCGATTGGCTTTGGCCACTGCTGGTTAACACGAGCGCTCTGTTCTCTTGCAAAAGGGCATGTGTGACCAGAAGCTGCTGCTTGGTCCCTTGGTCCCCATGACAAGCAAGGTGGATGGTGGGTTAAAGGTGCTCAGTCCAACAGGAGCGTCCCTCTCCTTAGGCTTTAAGAGCCATGACTGCTATTTCTTGCTCTCTTTCTTTCTCTTCCATGAGAGAAAGTCCTCCTATTTTATTTCACAAGTGACGAGGATGAATCGGTTCCGCTGGATTTCTTGTCAAGCTGGGTTTCTCTCAGTTTCTGCCTCTCTAAGATTTCCCTTTCAGGAGTTGATAGTGCTTGTCCTTCTCTCATCTTCTGTGAGCTAGGAATGGAGCTTTCATTCTAACTGGGGTTTCCTTGAGCCACCATCATCACCCAGCAATCCTGGATCGGGCCATTTGCTCTCCACACAGGAAAGACCGAGGAGGTGAAAGGACCAGCTCAACATTAGCAAGTACAGCGGCCTCATTCCCACCCCCATGCCCGTGATTTCTCCGCAGCATTTCCCTCTTCGTCTACCTCGGCCCTCTTTCCTCTCTGAGTGTGTGTGAGGCTCTGTTCTTTCTTGTTTCTCCTCTTTTCTATTGGCTTTTTTTGAGATCTTCCCTCATCTTCCTGAGCTTCATCCTCTAAGCTCAAGGTCCACCTCTCGTACTCACTCCTGTGTGAACCTGAGCAAGCCCAGGTAAGTTTCCAAGACTTGAAGTTGGAAAGGTGCCATTCTGCACTGGTAGATAGTTTCCTTTGCCAACGGCAATAGAGAGATCCTTGAGAGTAAGGATCCTCTTCTACATGATTACTTTGTATTTGTTTTGGATATTATTTCTCTCTGCACATATGGTATGTGTGATCTTCCCTTGGCAGAATGGAAGCCCTTTGAAGGCAGACAACTTCTCATTTTTGTCTTTGTATCCCCAGCACTTAATTCATTTCCTGGCATACAGTCAGCGCTTCATAAATGCTTGTTTAATGACTTGCATGCTGGTTGACTATCCGTTCAAGAACTTTGCAGGAACCAGGCAGTCAGTCAGCAAATATTTATCATGTACTTTCAGTTTGGCACAAAAATCAAGTGTTTGCTGACCAAGGCAATTTTTAGGCTCTTCCTGGTTATGGTATTGGAATTATATGGGCTTGATGTCTAAGAAATGTATTTTATTTATTACTGTCTGGATCTATGCCTTTCCTTCTTTCCAATTACCTACTTTTATTATTAATAACTTGCTCGAGTAGCTGAGGACGGGGTTATTTCCATGCAATGCCAGTTCTTTCTCATTTCTGTTCTGTCTTCTTGATTTACATTGCTTTAGATCTTTGTTCTAAAAAAGCCAGTGGAATGGCGGTACATAGTATATTTGGAATGGCTCCCACTTCAATTAGGCCCT
The DNA here is from genome assembly GCF_902635505.1 of Sarcophilus harrisii. Taxonomy (NCBI): domain Eukaryota; kingdom Metazoa; phylum Chordata; class Mammalia; order Dasyuromorphia; family Dasyuridae; genus Sarcophilus; species Sarcophilus harrisii. The sequence goes on along the minus strand of NC_045427.1, from coordinate 4,016,162 downwards.
AATTCTGGTTTTGAAACAAATCAGCTTCATCTTGGTGATATTATTCAGTATTTACCATGTCCCACATTTTATTTTTTTCAAATAATATAGTATTTATTTGGAAGCAGGGAATTGACATTTTGGTGATATTATTCAGTGTTTATCATGTCCCACATCTTCTGATTTTTTTTCAAATAATATAGTATTTATTTGGAAGCAGGGAATTGCCATAATCTTCTCTCTCTTCTTCCTTATTCTTTGATCCATGTTTCCCCCTGTGTTCCTCCTCAGCTTTTAATGGTCCCACCTTTGCTCTGACTCCACTCTGCATCAGTCACAGAATTGATTTCATTTAGAGAGTCTTTTTGAATTATTTTAAAAATTCTGCCCCTTGTCCATCCTCTGCTCCATATTTTGGTGCACAAGATGCATTTATTTTCATCTTGATCTTCTTGCAAATAATTGCATGAGCACTGAAACATATGATAAACAGACGTCCCAGAAACTGATATTTTCTGTTATCTTTGGATGTATGCTGAACACAATGCTTTCTATGTCTTATTTTGCCTCTCAAAGGAGAAACCAGGAAATGTTCTTTCACCTAAACTGTATTTCCATCCTATTTTCTGGTTTTGTTTACAATGATGAGGTTAGATTGCTATAATTCAGTTCCTCCAGCCTTGGTCATTAAAAAACAAAAGCAAAACAAAAAAACCCTGAAAATCTCAAGTAGCAACAGCTATTACAACTTATGAGCGGTCTGAAGACTGTGATTCTAAGATACCTTGCTTCCCTTTCTAGCTCATACAACCCCAAGGAGAAGAGAAGGACTGAGCAAAGGGCTGGAGCCATTTTGAATTCATTTTTGCTTCATGCATAACCAGGCTGAAGGATTTCATCACAAAGTAGTTGCCAAGCTTCTGGAGGTGGCCCTGTACTTAGCAAGGATGCTCCTATGAAAACGGCTCACTCCACCGCTGGGCCCATCCTCCCTGTCAAGCAATTGCTCAATCTTAAACTCCTCCCCAGCTCCTTACTTTCCCTCACTCTACCCATTTCAATCAAGGATTTCCTCTCCATGGTATCCCTCCCATTTATTCTTTTCTCTCCACTCACATAGACTCCCCCCCTTAAATACAGCTCTTATTGTAACACATGTGGACTCTTTCAATAGTCTCCTAATTGTTCTCCCACCTCACGCCTCTCCTCTTCTCTGATACACTATTGTCTAAATTATATTCTTAAAGCACAGGTCACATCCCTGCCCACCGAAACTCTAGGACATCCTGTTGTCTACAGGAACAGATGCAAACTCCTGTGTTTATCAGATAGCGTCCTTCCAAACCTGGCTCCAGCTCTGCTTTTCAGCCTGAGTTTATGTGATAATCCTTCAAAAAAAGGATTCTATAGTCACATATTCTATGTAGACCCTCTTGTTGTTCCCACAGAAACCCCCACTCCTCTCCATGCCTTTGCAAGGCTGTGCCTCGGGCCTGACATGTTTTCCCTCCTCACCTCCATCTTTGAGAATTTGTTTCCTTCAACATTTGGTTGAGATTTCCCCAGAGAGCCCGTTCCTCATCTCCAAGCTGTAGATCTTTCAAATGACCTTTACTGACTTGCACATATTTTGAATATACTTACATGTAAATATGTATAAGCTCCTTGAGGGAAAGGACTTGTTTCTGTTCATTCTGTGTCTCCCCCTTGCCCAAGACCGTCATTATTATCCACGTCTTCAGCATCGTCAGTCTGACTGAGCTACAGATTTGGGTTAAAGACCTTGGAGAGACGAAGAAGAAAGTTTCTCATGATTAGAGGTGTCCGAATATGGAATGAGCATGAGGGGAGCACAAAGGCTCTGTGCTCCCCTTTCTTGTAGATTTTAAGGAGAGAGAGATGACTTATAGAAAATATACATGATAGGGTATAGGCTGGAATAGACCACCCTGAGGGCCTTTCCTATCCAACTATGAGATCCGAAACATAGAATAGATCTAGGAGGGAACTTAGAAACCCAAACTGAAAAATGTCAGAATTGGGGGTAGAGTGGGGCTTAGGTTGGAGAATAGACAATATCAGAATCAGGAGTCAGTTATTGAGCTTTGACCAAGCACCCACCATCATGTGCTCACTGCACAATCCTTACCCGTAAGTGGAAAAGCTCACAGTCTAAGGGGCAGGGAGTCAATATAAATGTATATGATATACTCACAGATATAGAGAAGATAAAGGAGTGATAATAGACAGAGGCAAGACATTAATCTTAAAGGGGGAGAAGAGAGTCAGGAAAAGCTTCTTGCAAAAAATGGGCCTTTGGAGGAGACCTGCAAAGAGCATGCAGAAGCTAGGAGATAGAGGTGCACAGAGAGGACATTCCAGCCTTGAAGGACAGTTTGAACAAATGCTTAGAGATGGGAGAAAGGAGTGTCTGGGGAAGGAACAGCAATTATTATCAGGAGATAATAATAATAGTTACCCAGGGATGTAGGTGCTATTTTGATTTCCATTTTACAGGGGAGGAAACTGAGTAAAACAAGATTAAATGATTTGTCTGGGGACATATAGCTATTAAGTGTCTAAGGCAAGATTGAATTTTTGTTTTCTTAACTCTAGATCCAATTCTCTGGCACCCATCACCTAAATGTACAGAGTATAGAGAAGGTAATAAGTTGTTATAAGCCTTGAAATGTAGGAAGAGGTCAGGTTATGAAGAATTTTAAAATCATAGAATGGGAAGGTCTTAAAAAGTGAAAAAGTATGTGACAACTAGGAGCGACCTTGGAACCTAGAACATGGAACCTCAGAACTGGAGCGACTTTAGATCATGTTATGTCAGAACTGGAAAGGATGTCAGAGTATAGAACATAGGATATCTGAGCTGGGGAAAACCTGAGAAATAGAACAGGGGATATCGGAGCTGGGAAGGACCTTGGAACAGAAAACAAACAGAAAAATCTTGTATGGATTCTTGCAGAATGAAGTTAGCAGAACCAGGTGATCTGTTTATATAATGAACAACATCAAAGGGAAACCAACTCTAAAAGGCTTATGGATTCTGATCAATCAAATGACTAATCACAATTCCAGAGCCTGCGGTTGAAACCTACCCCCATCGTCTTAGCAAAGAGAGGGTGAATTGTAGCTGCAGAATGATATATATTTCCAGGCACAACCCTTGTAATGGTAATTTGTTTTACTTGAGTATATATTCTTAATTACAAGGGAGGGCTTTTAGAGGTGAGCAGAGGAAAGGAAATTGAAGAAATGTAACCATAACAGACATAGATATTACAATACCAGAGAAAGATGGAGAGAGATACAGAGAGAGAGAGAGACAGAGAAACAAGGAGAGATAAAGACAGAGACAGGCAGAGAGGAGGAGGAGGAAGAGAAAGTGGAGGAGGAGAAGGAGCAGGAGGGAAGAGAATGAGATATGTACAGAAAAACAAACAAAGGAGACCAGTTGGAGGAGTTCAGAGATGGGCAGAGACAAGCAGTGTCAGTACCAACATGTTAAATTTAATCATTATTAAAAGGATGAAATTGGTTGTAGTGGATTCAAAGTTTTGAGAACAATCCATCCGTCTAGCTTTCTTTGTCTATGGAAATGTTTACAATTGTTGATGATCTTTTAGATGAATATTATATACACACACGTGTGTGTATATATGCATGGGTACACATCTATCTGTCTATGTGTCTCTATTTATGATGTTTAATATCACTTCAGTTGAAAACCCCATAATAAAACTAGTGCTTTCTCTAAGACAAAAGCAAAGCAAAGAGAATATTGAAGCTTTAAAGGGATCATAAACCATGTGTCACGGTTGGGAAGAATCTTGGGGCACAGAATGCAGAGTCTTAGATTTGAGAGGAAACCACAGATTCCTAACCTTTCATTTGACTTTGGGGAGAAATGAGACCTAAAGAGGGGAAATGCTTTGCTAAAGACAAAAAGACAGATAAAGAGAGATAATGATGGTTGGGATCAGAAGCCAGGCCTTTGAAGTCCTTGTCCAATTGTTTTGGGTTCAAGCCCAGTGAGTTTTCATCCTTAGCAAAAGTTGGAAAGAGTGATTTATTTTTGCAGCACACAAGCATTTCTGCAGGCGAGGTAACTTTTAAAGCTAATGACTTGCTGGGGAACTCAATAAAAGGGCTCCTTCAATAATCGCACGATAGCTCAGGCTTGGAGGGGGAAGCCTTCCTTTTGTCTCCAGAGGTCTGATCTCCCATTGCGAAAAGTCGTCCCATTTTGCTCACTGAGCAGATAGCGTGTCTTTGAAAGGTCCTTGCGGTGCCTGGCTGGGTCCAGCCCGAGCTGGCCTTTGGCTCTGGGATGCCCTGGAGTTCTGTCTCATGGTGGTCATGGCCACAGGCTCCACACTCATATCTCTGGGTGGAAAGGATACCCGGATGCGCTGTGAAGCTCTCCATGGGACCCCCTCCTCGAGAGCCACTGCCCCTAACCATGGTCCAGGCTTTACAAACCCTCCCAGCTCTGGCTGAGCTTCCTCCTGGGAGGTCTGTGAGCAGAGGCTGGATAACGGTTCATCAGGAACAAGGATGGGGATGCTGCTGGGGGACAGCTGGCCTTTCTGGAGCACTCAGAGGCTTCCAAAGCACTTCAGAAGCACTAGCTCACACGATCCTCGCAACAACTCTGGATGAAGAACTTAACACAGATCATTATAATTCCCCCTTCTTAGAGGAGGAAACTGAAGCCCAGAAAGCTTAAGGGTCTGGCGAAGGATCAGCCAGCTAGGGCACAATTCAGGGGATTTTATATCCCCTTAATTCTAAGGTCTGTGCTCCGCCTAAGATGCCAAGTTGTGATGGTGGGAGGAAGTATAGCCTTGTAGTATTAGAGCTGGGAGTGACCTCAGAGGGCACTTTGGAGGCTGAGGAAATGGAGGCTAGGAGGGCAATGGCCCAGGGTCACACAGCTGGGTGGTTTTTGGCTCAGGATGGAAACTCTGGCACCAAATCCTGCCTCTGCTTTGCCTGGGCCTCAGCCATGGAACGTTCTCGTCTCATCTTCACCCCTGAGTTTCCTGGCTTTCTTTCAGCTCCCCGAAATCCCGTCTTCTACATCCAGCCTCCCCAAGCCCTCTTTATCCCAGTCAGTGCCTTGCCTTTGTTAATCGTTTGCTATTTATCATGTATGTGGTTGTTCAGTCCCATCTGACTCCACTGGGGTTTTCTCGGCAAAGACACTGGAGGGATTTTTCATTTCCTTCTCTAGCTCATTTTACAGATGAGGAAATGGAGGCAAATGAGGTGAAGGGACTTGGCCAGAATCACCCAGCTACTTAAGTCTCTGAGGTCAGAGCTGAGCTCTGCTTTTCCCTACTTCGCTGTAGTAGGTCACCTACCTGGCCTTCATCCTTCATATAATTTATTTATGTTTGCTTGCCTGTTGTTTCCCTCATGGGGGCAGGAACCGTCTTTTGCCTGTTTTTGTACCTCAGTGCTTGACACATAGTAGGTCCTTAATAATATTTGTTGAGTGGGTTACCACATTTTCTATGAAACATTACCCATCAGGGGCTCTTGGTCAGGCAAAGGTTATATTGCAGTCAGTCTCCTGAGAGCCCCATGGCTAAGATTCTGTGATTTCAGGCCCCTTTTGGTGGGTTCTGAAGGATGCGCTTCCCATGATATAATTTTGGACACAAAGTCGATGTCATTTAAGCAGAATGGTCAGTCTGGGCTCCATCCACTGCGGTTGGATCCCCAGGCCTTGTTCCAAGAGGCTGCAATTCTACAGCTGCAAGGAAGCCAGGAGGGGCAGGACAAGGCATGGAGTCTTTCTGGATCTTACTTTCTTCCTTAAAAGAAGGACTGATCCCTTTGAGGATGCTCCATACTCTGACTCCAGTCCCTGAAGGTCCCTGCTAACTTTGATGGTCTGAGTTCTGGGTTCTAGCCCATCTCAGACATTCTAAAGTATCTCCAAAGCTGACAGTGTGTGCTCTTATTCTACTTGTGAGCAATGTCCTTGCTTGTAGTCACGGCAGCCACAGACCAAAGGCCCTGGGCATAGACACAGAAGGTTATTACCTACAGAATATAATTTTAAAAATAAATCTCCCGCTCCAGCTGGCTGAAGCCTGAAATTCGACTACAGGAGCTACGTTACTTCAGCTTAAAGTTCCAAACCATGTTCCAAATAAAGATCTCCCTGGAAAATTAATATTTAAAGTCTTCTCTGAGTCATGATTTAATGTTCTGTTCTCAGCATTAGACAAGGTCGATATGGGATTTATCCACTTGAATACAGTCCCTGCAGTTTTTACAAAAGGAAAATTGAAGCATCATGGAGTCATTGAGCATCTGAGAAGATGCCCCAGCCAGGGGGTGATGGGGGAGGAGGCAGTTCCAAGACAGCAGATTTCACCAGGATCTGAGCTTAGTTCTCAGGAGATGTGAGTCTGAACTTGACAACATTGTTGTCGGGCTTCCCCTTCCAGCTGGCTGGGTTAATCCTGCCTTTCCACCCATTGCTCCTGACTCTCATCTGGGACCAGTGAAGGCAGGGTAATAAACCCTCTTCCACGGGGCAGCCTGTGAAGTGCTCCAACTCGGCTCTCAAGCCTCTTCTGAGAAGTTTCTTCTCCAGGCTAACACCCCGGAGTCCTCCATCAGATCCCATATTTCACAGCCCCAAAGACCTTCCTTTCCCAGCTTCCCTCCATGTCCTGTGTACACTGTCCAGCTCAGCAGCCTCCTTCCTAAATCGTGGCTGCCAATCCTGCCCCCAGTGTCTCAGACGTGGGCAGGGGAGAGCAGGACTCCCAGCCTCCTTCCTACACTGTGGCTGCCAGTCCTGCCCCGGTGTCTCAGATGTGGGCAGGGGAGAGCAGGACGCTTAGCTCTTGAGCTCTGGATGCTAATGCTTTCCACAGTCTCCAGATCCCACTGCATCCCAGCTGCCCTGTCTCCTAAAAAAGTGGAAGGCAAACAGCTCTGCTGGGGACGTCCGCCATGCTGGCAGCAGGTCATGTAGTGATTTAACCACTCAACAGCCTCCCACCTGGGTCCTTACCCTGCTCTGGAGCCCACAGTATTCTATCTTCTTCACAAGAATAGCATGAGATACGTGCAGTAAATAGAGCACCAGCCTCGAAGTCAGGAGGAGCTGAATTTGAATCCGGTCTCAGACACTTCCTAGCTTTGTGACCCTGGGCAAGTCACTTAGCCCCAATGGCCTCAGCAAAAGCAATAGATAGATGCTATCTGCAGCCTTTTCCAGAACTGTTGACTCTAATCTTACCCAAAGGATCTCTGTACCCAGAGATGGGAATATCTCAAGCTGTCCCAGCTCCACCATCCCTACCCTCTGGTAAATGCACCATAGGAAGTTTGTCCAATGGCCTGGAGACTTTCCATGCTCTCTCCTCATAGGGTGGAGACACCAGTGGGCGCACTGGCTGGCGTTTGCTCATCCCTTATTCTAAATGCACAAAGAGCCCTTTTCTTTCTCAGGAAAGTTTTCTATGATGACAACTTACATTCCACTCTTCCTTAATCCCTTGCTTGTGACAAGTCACGGCATGTTTGTCCCTTTAAGGCGTCCCTCTCCCCCACACCTCCCAGGTGATCCTTATTTAGAATTTTTTTTGAAAACATAATTTCCTAAGGTCTGCACAATGGGTGCCAAGAATGAGGTAAGACACTTTACAGAGAAAGAAATACTTCACGTCTTCTTTCTTCCTTTCCTCCTTTGACTTCTCTCTTTCATTTCTTCTTCCTTCCTTTCTCCTTTCCTTCTTTCTCTTTTTTTCCTCTTCCTCCTTCTTTCTTTTTTCCTTCCTTTTTTCTTTCTTTCTTTCCTACCTCTTTCTTAGAGTCTGCACAATTATAGACAAGGCATGTACTCATTGCCAAAGTGCGATGGGATGCTGACAGATATTGAACATGTACGAATGAATGATTCATTCTTTATTGAATCCCCATTTTCCTGTTAACCATTTTTAATACTTAACATGCATGCCTGCAAGCTTTAGAAACCAAACATGATTTGTGGATCCAATTTAAAAGCCTCTTATTGAAAGAAAATCTATTGTTTAAATTTTCATTTTAATCATATAAAATATTCACCAACCTTGTTTTTCTTGCTAGGATTTTTTAAAAATCATACTGGGTGTGTTATCTTGGGGAGAGGAAATGTTGATGGAGTGTGCAAATACAATATCCATTTCACACAGCAAGCTTGGACAAGAAAAGACTTCAGGGTACGGGATTTTCTTTTTTTCTTTCTTCTTTTGACATTGCTTTCCAAATTTGAGGATAAGCAGACACTGTCCTATCATCAAGTACCCGTACTGAGCCACGTTCTTTCTCAGAAATCCAATTCTTCAGATATTTTACCAAATCAGAGGATCTGAAGATGCTTTAGAAACCATTGAACCCAACTCATCACCAGAAAGAATTGCCAATACAACAGTTTCCAATCTCTTCTTGATGATTCCAATAGACTGGAAGACAGAAACTATCACTTCCAAAGACAACAGAGTCCCTACTGGCACAGGTCTAAATGGTTAGGACTTTTTTCCTGATGTCAAACTTAAATTTTCCTCTTTGCAACTACTATTGCTCCAGAAGAAACTCATGGCTACATACCATTTTTCTTTCTTTTTTAAAATTATTATAGCTTTTTTATTGACAAAACATATGCATGGGTAATTTTTCATCACTGACCCTTGCAAACATTTCTGTTCCAACTTTTCCCCTCCTTCCCTCCACTCCCTCCCCCAGATGGCAGGTTGTCCCATACGTGTTAAACATGTTAAAGTATATGTTAAATACAATATATCATCCCATTTTTTATTCTCGATAGAGCTGTCATATTTATCCAGTAATTTACCCTACCAAAGACCTTTGTTGCCATCATTCTTTCCAGATTGGTCTCTGTCTGCCACAATCCCCTTATAACTCTACCCTTCCTACTGACTATAATTCTTGATTAGCCTGACACAATGTCTTGAGTTATAAGATAGATAAGAGTAGGATGAATGGGGTAGCACTTTAGGAAGACATTTTATGTGAAGAAATCTAGGAACTCAAAGTGGGGACTATGGTGGATAACACTGGAGTGATGATTAGTGGAAGGAGAAAGAGAAATTTTTTTTTTACATTAGAATATGCTAGGAATCATATGGAGAAAAAAGAGGACACAGATGAGATATTCAGGAAATAGATCACAAAACTAATGCAAAATCAACAAACATTTATCAAATGTTCACTGTGTGCCAAGAATTATGCTAAGCTCTTGGTTGCAAAGAAAGGCAAAATAGCCCTAGTCCTCAAGGAACTCACAATCTAATAGGAGAGGGAATACCTGGAATGGGACTGTTCAGACAAATGGGAAATTAAAAGATGGTTACACAAGAGCCTTTCCATAAATGGAGGATCTGGGTTGAGCTTGCTGATATCTGTCCTCTACCTTTTCTAATCAGAGGGTGGGAGGTATCCTAGGGCCAAGACAGGTAATGAGAAATTTCAGAGTTTATCCAACCTTGCTGAAAGAAGAGTTACTGGAGACAATGGTGAAGACCAAGGGATCCAAAAGGCAGGATATGATGATATATTATAATGCTTATGGAAAACTTCCTTTAGCCATATATCTTCTGGGGTTTTCTTTTTTCTGCCAAAATCAGAGCAATAATAACTTTATGACTGCCTTAAAGATAATGTCTTCTTGAAAAAGATTGAAAAATCAATAAGGGAAAATTCTATTCTGGATCTGATTGTCATTAGCATGGCAGAATTGGTTGCTGGAATGTAAATGATGAAAATCCTGGGAGGAATGGAAATCTACTTCCAGAATTTGTGGTAGAGAAAAGGAAAATAGTCCATTTTGATAAATACCTTAGATTCAAATGAAGCAGAATTCAAAAGAGTAGAACCCCAAGGGCAAAAATTCTAAAGGGTAGGTGAGCCTAGGAGTCTGAGGTCATAAAGTCTAAGATCTTAAAAAAAGACATTTCCAATGAGGTGAGACAATGGAAGCTTTCCAGGTCTGCAAAGACTAATGTGAATACATATGAAACTGACCAATCAATTTAGATTTCAAAAAGAAATGAAGAGAAGATGGAAGCAGGGGAAGGTATCACAGCATGAGTAGGAAGCATTTTCTCCAGACCTGTGAAAATAATATCAGGAGTTCAAAGTGAAATGACAAGAAAAATAAAGAAGAATAAGTTTTTTATTTTTTTTCCTAACACTGGAGAGCATAGGGATAAATGGAGTTTTCCTTAAAATGATCAGTAGCATCTATTAAAAACCATCAGCAAATATAGGGATAAATTAAAGCATTCCCAGTAAGATCAGGGATGAAACAAGGTAGCTCACTATCACTATTCAATATTGTAATAGAAACTTTAGCTTTAGCAATAAGAGAATAAAAAGAAATTAAAGGAATTGGAGTAAGTAATGAGGAAACAAAATTATCACTCTTTGCAGATGATATGATGATATCTTTAGAGAATACTAGGGAATCCACCAAAAAACTACTAGAAACAACATAACATTGCCTAACATTGTCTCTAACATAAAAAAGAGAAAAGGATCCACCTGCACAAAAAATGTTTGTGGCAGCCCTTTTTGTAGTGGCAAGGAAATGGAAACTTAGTGGATGCCCATCAGTTGGAGAAAGGCTGAATAAATTATGGGATATGAATGTTATGGAATATTATTGTTCTATAAGAAATGACCAGCAGGACAATTTCAGAGAGGTCTGGGAAGATTTACATGAGCTGATGCTGAGGGAAGTGAGCAGAAGCAAGAGAACATTGTACACATCAACAACAAGATTATGTGATGATCAACCGTGATGGACGTGGCCCTCTTCAACAATGAGATGATTCAGGCCAATTCCAATAGACTTGTGATGGAGAGAGCCGTCTATACCCAGAGGGGGGACTGTGGAGATTCAATGTGGATCATAGCATAATATTTTCACCTTTTTGTTGCTATTTGCTTGCTTTTTGTTTTCTATTTTTTCCCTTTTTTATCTGATCTTTCTTGTGCAGCATTATAAATGTGGAAATATGTATAGAAGAATTACACATGTTCAATATAAATTAGATTATTTGCTATCTAGGGGAGGGATGATAGGAAGAGAGAGAGAAATATTTGGAACACAAGGTTTGCAAGGCTGAATGTTGAAAACTTTTTGCATATATTTTGAAAATAAAAAGCTATTAAAAAGGTTTTTGTAAATATGCCATTGGGGAAAAATGAGAATCAAAGAAGCATGGAATTACTGTTTGGCAGACTAATAACTAATGAAGCGAGAGCTGTTCATTTCTTAAATTTGCTTCGTTTCTTCCTCCAGTGAGAGGTCTTTGCACCAAAAAAAGCAGAACAAGAATGACCAGCAAAAAGTTGATAGGTTGTGATTGAATTTTAGCAAAAGGATAAACTGAATCAGAGAACATTTATTAGCAGAAGCATGCCACCTGACAATAAATGGGTCCATGATTTGCCTCCATTAATGCCAAATGGAGTAAAAATACAGCTCCTCTATTACAGGTTTTGGGGAGTACAGAACAAAGAACAGAACAGAATAGTTGACATCATGGGCAACATGACTAGTTACAGAGTTAAGGTTCAAGGAAGAACTTGATTGGTTGAAAGTTTGGTAACTGGGGCTAGCAAAAATAAAACAATTCTTTCATGAGATTAAGAGCTGCTCATTATCTGAGTGTAGGTGTGAGATCGTGGCTCAGACTTTTGGATGGTAAACCAGACATCCTTGACAGACAGGCTCGATTTCCTTTCTGTTCACACACATTTTCCAAGATTAGCAAAATTCCTTGAGCAAAACACCTGGATTTTTAAACTTAAGCATTATGGGACAGCTGAACCAAGTTCAGAGTTATGAGACAAAATCAATTGTTTATAAATAGAATCAATCCAAAAATGATAGGTGATCGATCTTAATCTTTTCATATATAAAACTGAGTAAGAAGAGAGGAAAAGAACCTCACTCCCTTGGATGAAGTCCTATTTCCTGCATCCTTGGGTACTAAAAAACCAGCAGATGTTATGGCTGAGTCACATCAGTGATAATCAAAAAGACTTTGAAGAACACAAAAGGCACCAAAAGTCTGGACAATGATAAATTGTGTAATTTTCAGAAAAAAGGGAAAAGATTAGAGCCTGCGAATAGGAGGCTAATGAATATCACAAAATCAAATCACAAAAGTCACTGAAGCCAGCTCATGCTTGAAAAGAATCCTCACTATGACACAGTTGATTCCTGGTCACTTCAGCTGCAAAAGGAGCTTTTTCCCCCTCAATGTGAAGAATAAATTTCCCTCTTTGTAAATTTGCTCCTCCCCCAATTGCTTCTAGTTCTCTGAGGTCAAACACAACAAGTATAATCTTGCCTCCTTTACGTACTTGGAAGTCATCAGTTATGTTGTCTCTGGACTTCTTTTCTCCAGCATAAATATTCCCACAACTGGTCCCTGTATAACATAATTCAAGCTCCTTCTGCACCATGACTGCTCCGATGACTCCAGATTATCAGTGTCCTTCTCAAACTGGGCTGCTCAGAACTTCGTACGGTACATGGATGATTTCTTGATGGCATAAGAGTCACTTCTTTCTTCTTGGAAGATCCCTCTTAATGCAACCCAGAGTCACGTGAGCTTTTCTGTCTTCCATGGCTCACTGGGACACATACATAGGAATATCATCCCCTAACATCTTTGGATCTCTTTCAGAACAATCACTGTCTAACTTTACTCGTTTCTTTTTGTACTCGTGAGGCTGGTTTTTTAATACTCTACTGCAAGATTTTACATTTATCTCTACTGAATTTCATCTCATGAGATTAAGCCTCGTTCTGTAGCCTTTTAAGATCAGCTTGTGAGGCTCAGTTAAAGGAGCTGGGAGTATTAAGGCTGGAGAATAAAAAATGCCAAGGGAGTCGGACTAGCGGTGCTCCAGTATTCGAATGAAAGAGAGAGCAGACTGACTCTACTTGTTCTCAGAGAGCAATGGTTCATTCAGTGAGGAGCAATGGATGCAAGTTACAAAGAAGAAGCTAATATTGGATGGCAGGTCTGGCTTCCTATTCCTTAGAGCTGGTCCCAGATGGAGGAGTTGGCTCAGAAATCAGGGAGCCTTTCAGGTCCCTGACAACCACCGGGAGGTGACCGTTCCTTTTCAGCATCTGGATGATACCACAGCTACTGAGTCTATTACTGCACTTCTGCCTGCAGGGCCAGTCTGAGGGCCATGGCCCCTTCTAGCTGGGGACTCTGTAAGAGCCTCTCTGCACACCAGGGCTGCTCCCTCCCACTCCCGGTGCTGTTCACTCCCTACAGCTTTAAAAATTTTCCTTTTTGCAGCGTCACTTTGTGGATTCCTACTGACCTTGGATTTCCTTTTGGTTTTGTTTCTGGTCAGACTGAGTCTCAGATAGAGAATACACATCTGGGATGTACATACACACATTACATGTAATATATCTCTGTGCATATGGATACAAACATGTGTATATTCATATATGTACATGTCTTATGCACACATATGTATGTGTTTTATGTGTATATAAGTATGTATGTGTTAGAAAGGACAGAGACCGTCTGGATGCCTCCTAGCACGAGGATGAAAAGCTCTTCAATCATGTTGCATGGAGACTGATCAACAGAACTCTGGACCCTTTGCTTGGAGAAGGGAAACTTAGGGAACCATAATATCTGTTTTCGTGTGGTGACACAGGCAAGGACCAAGGGCAAGGAAACAAAGGCTGCCGTATGAACAATGATTCCAACATTAGTTAGTAGCTGTGTAGTTTGGAGCAAGTCACTTAAAATTTCTTTGAGCCTCAATACCCTCATCTGTCAAATGGGAATAATATTAGTATTTCTCCCTCATGGTTTTTGTAATGATCCGATATGATAATAAATTCCAAGACCAGCATATACCTTAAAGCCTAAGGCTGTTCTCATTTTAAACCTTGTTTCACTTGCCCAGGGGAGTTAGAACCAGCAGTAAAGTGGGGAAGTTTGAGAGGCTCAGATTTCATGGGAATCGATAAAAGATAAAGTTTCCTAGCAATTAGAACTGTCCAAAGAGAGGAATGGCCCGGACCTGGCAGGCACAAGGGTGAACAGAGGCAGCATCCAGGGAGCAGCCTCCGCTTGCCTGCCTCCACCTCAACTATGGCTCCATAGGACTAAGGAGCAGGGACAAGTTTATGGAAGAAGAAGAGGGGCTGAATTTTCCCAGTTGTAATTGGAGCTGAACAAAGCACATTCTTGCATCTTCTGAGCTCCAAACACTTTGGAAAAAATTAGAGATGCACAGTGAGGGCTTGTCCCCCAGGGTGTGAGTATCCCCCCCCCCCCCCGTCCTGGGCTGCAGCCCTTTGGAAAGTGGCCTTGGGGACCAGTGTTTCTCCCACCACATGGATCTTACGGCCGACGGCCGAACCCATCACAGCCTTATTGACTGGGGTCAGCCTTCTCCTAGCAGGCAGAGACCTTGCTGAGAACGACAGCCAGGGGCTGAGGCCCCGGATGGGTTGGCTCTGAGGCTGCTCTTGTGTGGAGGCCTGAAGGGAGACATACGGCCAAACATAATGATCTATGAATATGATTTTGGGGAGTTATTAAACTAGGTGCCCTGAGGAGCGGATGTGGAGCCATGAGAATTTCTCTGTATTTGGAACACTAGAGTAACTGGGCTTAAGCCTTAGCTACCCTGCTTACCTTGGATAAGTCCATTTATTTTACCCAAGTTATTGGTACACAGTAAGCACTTAATACATGCTTATTGCTTAATTGAGTGATTGTCTCTGCATGTTATGCTCCTTACAAAATGAGGTAGTTGGACTAGGGGACCACAGCATGGTGTGGTGGAAGGTCTCGGATTTGGTCCAAGGACTCGGGCTTCCTTCTCAGCTCTTCCCCTTCCTATATGATTTTGGACGACCACTTATCTCTGTGGCCCTCAGTCTCCTCCTCTGGAATCAATGACCCCCAACCTCTCTCCACCTACAAACCTGGACCCTTTCAGTCCCCTTCCAACTTGGCCATCCCGGCTCAGAGCCAGTCCCCATCAGCTAGCATTGATTAAGCACCTGCTCTGCTCAGGGCACTGGAGCCAAGACAAGGTCCAACCAGACAGAAAGGACCGTGCACGGTGAGGAAACAGAGGCAGACCGGTGGTCCTGCCTCTCGGAGGCCGACTGGTGGCCCTGCCTCTCGGAGGCCATCCCAGTTTTGCAGGAGCCCGGGGCAATATAGACATTCCTCTGCAATGCTTACTTTGTTGTACTCTGAAGAAAACACCATTTTTTCCCTGACGTCTAATTGAATTATCTCCAAAAATCAATAAAGCTTTAGGGATTCCGGACAATTGATTCCAAAACCTCCCATAAGCTCATGTTTTCAGTCTTTCTAAAGAAAGCCTATTCCACGGCCGGAGGTTCATTAGATTCTAATAAAGACATGACTAAATCCTTCAGGATCCAATGATGGCTCCTCAATCTCTGTTCTCCCCCTGAGGCTTATGACCTGTTTGCGTCCAATAACTATTTATTGATTAGGACCTTTCCCTGATGCGAGTCCCTCCTCTTCCTCCGCTATCAGGACGCCATTCATCCTCATGATCCACCTTTGTGGGTCGAGCCGTGGGGATGAGATGAGATTAGTTGGGAAAGACCCTGCTCACTGGTCTCCCCTTATTTCCGCACCCCCTCTCTGGGGCCATATGGGCATGGAAAGAAACTCCAATTAAAATCTCCATAAAGTGGCAGAAAATGAGCCACGAATGGTTCGAACATCATTCTTATCATGCATTTGAAATATGCCACAGAACTGTAGGAAGTCCTGGGTTATGGCCACGAGTCTTGTAGTGGGCTTTGGTGCTACCTGGAGGAACTGGGCTCTTTTTCAGCAGCTCTTCTCATGCTTATGGTGCTTTACAGTTTTACAATCTCATTTATTTTCATGATCTCAGAGAGGCAGCTAAGTGCACAGTCCCCTAGAGCAATCGACTTAGAGGCAGGAAAACTAGCTTTGAATTCTGCTTCAGGTACTCACTAGCCTTGGGTCCCTGGGCAAATACATTGCTTCCTCTCAATTCCTTATCTGTAAAATGGGGTTCATTACAGCACCCTCTCCCGGGCTGTTACAAGGATCCAATGAGAGGATGTATTGAAACCACTTTGCAAACCTTAAAGTGTTGTGTAAAGGCTAGCTGTGGCTGCTGTTAACTGAAAACTGGCTAGGGAGGTAGGCAGTTCACCTTCACATCTGAAAAACAAAATTTAGCTGCTTGTGATCTTCTAGAGCCAAGAAAAAGAGGACCCTGAATCGGAGCCAGGGGTTGGGTACCAATCACAAGCCTGATAAAAACTCACTGTGTGATGTCGGCTAAGTCTCTGCCCTTGACCTGTCAATCAGAAAGAAGGACTAGAAAACAGATGAGGTCCTTGCCATTCCTAGGCTATTGCGAGGTTGGCAGGGGAAGAGATGGGGCTCTGGTCCTTGACAGCTGCTTCCAAGGCTTCAACTCAGACTGGCTGCCCTCAGCTCCCTCACTTCCCTTCACCTCTGACGTGATGATTTTCCCCAAACATAAAGTCTTATGTACTTGGGGCACCATCTGGCCTTCTCCTTGAAATGCCCTTGCCACCTGATCCCCATGCCTTTCTACCCAACACCACCAACGCTGGGAAGCCTTCCATGATTTCCCCGTCCTCTCCTTCCTTTAGCCCATTCCCTCCTCACAAACAGCCCTAGAAATGACTTGCCTTATTTTGTATCCCTGGTGAGCCTCCCACATCACCAACCCTGCATTATTTTGTCTTTATTTCCATTGTATTTAGTGTAGTAGAAAAAGCCCTGATTTTGAAGACAGAGGACCGGTTCTTTGACTTATGCTTGGATGATCTTAAACCGACCCATTTCCTTCTGTGACTAAAGTGTCTCCTCTGAAAGAGGCAGTTATGTGTTCACTTATAACAATCAAGCTTGGCTAGCTCCCTAAAAGGAGAAAATATACCTCCCTCCTTTCTTTGCAGAGCTACATATACATGTCAAGACTTGGTTGATACATTGATTTATTTTGTGAGTTATTTCTTTTTGTTTTCTTTCTCTTTTAAAATCATATTTATTTACAAAAGATAAGAAAAGGGAGGGTGGTTTATTCAGAAATTTTATTTTATTTAAAAACATATGTTTTCAAAATACTTTTTTTAAATGGACAGTTGCACTGGATGAGCTTTAGGACCTGCTAGTTATGATGTCCTGTGTTCTTCTTTTTTTAATAATAGTTTTTATTTTCAAAATATAACAAAAATAGTTTTCAACATTCACCCTTGCAAAATCTCATGTTCCAAATTTTTCCCTTCCTTTCCCCCACCTACTTCCCTAGATAGAAAATAATTCAATACGTGTTAAATATGTGCAGTTTGTCCATAACATATTCCCACACTTATCATGCTGTGCAAGAAAAATCAATTAAAAGAAAAAAACAGGAAAGAAAAACACAAATAAACAACAAAAAAGGTGAAAATATTATGTTGTGATCCACACTCAATCCCCATATCCCTCTCTCTGGATTCAGATGGCTCCATCACAAGTCTATTAGAATTGGCTTGACTGTTCTCATTGTTGAAAAGAACAACATCCATCAGAACTGATCATTGCATAATTTTGTTGTTGCTGTGTACAATGTTCTCTTGGTTCTACTCACTTCATTTAGCATCATTTCATATAAGTCTGATGTCCTCTCTTCTGTGATCCCTAATGCTCTATTCAATTCAGTTCAATTTTTAAAAAATATATAAATTTTTAAAATTCATTTAAAAATTTTAAATTATAAGTAAATGCCAACTGTATGCAACACATTGTGCTTCACACTTGGGGTTACAAAGACAAAAATAAAAGCATATCCTGCCTTCAAAGTGAGGTGGATACATCTTAATAGGGTGTGAAATATACAGCCATCTAAACAAATCCAGCTAGTTCCTAATTAGTGTGAATAATGTATATATTATACATAAAGTATACTACACAGTAATTTCAAGAAGGAGACTACTTTCATTGTAACAGATTGTGGGAGTGAGGGAAATGTAATCTGTTAACAATAGAAAAATAATGGGGAACCAGAATTTGGAGGAGTTTAAATTTTTCAAATGGAAAAAAAAATCTTTTTTTTAGTAGGAAACATGTCAGACCTGTGCTTTTAGGGGGAAAATCTTTTAGGATCTCTGTGAGGGTTGGGTTAGAGTGAGGAGCGATGAGAGCAGGATGCCCAAATAGGAGGGTATTGTGATTACTTGAACTAGAGGTTCTGGGGGTCTGCCCCAGATGGTGACTATGGGAATAAAAGAGAAAGGAGTGTGAAAGCTGTCAGCCTGAAGTAGCAGCTAATTGGCTGGGCTGTGATTCCATTAGCTTTCACTAGATTCTAAGTGGCTCAAAGACCTCCCAATTTGCAAGTTATTAATTAGCATCCCTCTTCATTTCAGCCTGAATAATTCACAAAGAGTGGACAGAGAGGAAATATTCAATTCAATTTAATACTTATTCATTAAGCCCTGATTGTGGTGAAGAATCTCTGATCAGAGCTGGAACAGCAGCAAAAGGGAGAGAGCGCTTTTGGAGACACAAAGGATTTGCTCATCCCTGGGTTTGGGGATATCTCTTCTCAGTGCTTATCTTGGAAGACCTTTGGGCCAATCAGCTGAATCCACCAGAATAAATATAGTCTCTCCTTTTTCCTGCAGTGGCCTCTAGGAGTGAAGGACTTAGTGCAGATGATGTAGGCAGTAAGAGGGTTGGGACAGGGAAGGATCTGAGGATCACCTCCCCCTCCCCTGGAGCCATGTGGCCAGTGGAAGCCAACTTGGGATTTTGGTGTGATCCACATGTCCTTTTTTTTTTTTAGGGGAAAGGGAAGGGAATCGCTAACGTGGAGCCCAAGCCATGAGGATCAGAGCCAGGGTTCCAGGTTGGATTTTGCATACAGCCTAGCTGAGAACCAGAAGAAGCCAGGGTCTAGGGGTACTATAGCCAGGCTAAGGGTTTGACTTTGGTAGGCCTGATGATATGGAGAAACTGAGCCAAGCTGCAAAGCTAACTCCTCCCCTCCTCAAAGACCACAGTGACATAATTGGGATGGGGAGGAGGATTATGTCTCAAAAGCATTATGGGGATTTTGATGCATTTGTTGGTACTCTAGGTTTGAAGTAAATATTCATTTGCAGAAGCGAACATCTTATAAGTAACTGCATGGAACCGGGGTCTCACTCAATAGACCCCTAAAATAAGGGGATGCTCTCAGTTGGGGCCCTAGACAATCTTAGAAAGAGTAACTGTCAACCTGCAGGTATTGGAGAACCCTGCTAGGGTAGGAGGATGTAAGACCTTTTGGTCTCACAAAACTCATGTTGCACTAGTTTTGCAAGTAGGCTAAATTACTTAGCCTCCATTATTCTCAGTGTCATTTGTACATCCTGGTAGCTTTATTACCCTAGGGCTGTTGGGAGATCCAAACGATGATTCCTATAAAAGACTTTGAAAATTTTACAGCATTATGAACCGAGTTTTTGCACTGAGAAAGAATTTCTTGGCTATTTTCAGACTATGAAACAAGGTGGGGGATCCCCCAATATTCCTCAGTCCCCCTTGGAACCCTTTGGCTTCTGCAATGATGGTAGCAGAATGAGATGTGAAAGGGAACAGAAGAAAGCCATCAGCACCATGTGGGCAAAGTGGCTGGTGGTTCTCTGTGTGAGATCCTTGTCTGAATTACACTGAATGAATGTAATCTCAATATTCTTTCTGGAAATAAAACTAGAAGAAAGAAGAAACATGCGTATAAATGGAACACGGCTGATTCTCACAGAATAGGGAGTTGTGGTTGACACTAGGCTTCAAATTAAAATTTTAGTCATTAATATTATCATTATTAATTAATAATAATATGAGATGAAGTCAATAAAGACAGCAGAGCAAAGATAGGAACTTGAGCTCTTCCCACAAACCCTTCAAGTACCTTTAAATAATGACTTTAAACAAATTCTAGAACAGCAGAATTCACAAAAGATGGTACTATCTCATACCTGTTAGATTAGCTGATAATACAGAAAAGAAAATGACAAAAATTGGAGGGGATGTGGGAAAGATGCGATATTAATGCACTGTTGGTGGAGTTGTGAATTGATTCAACGATTCGGTTGGCTGAATAAATCATGGTATGTGATAATGATGGTGTCCTATGAGGAAAAACTTAGCAGGATGCTCTTAGAAAAAACCTGGAAAGACTTCCATGAGCTGATGCAAAGGGAAATCTGTGATGTAAAAATTAACAGCAATATTGGAAGATGATCAGCTATGAATGACTCCCCCATTCTCGGCAATAAAATAATCCAAGACAACTCTGAAGGATTTATGATGAAAAATGCTGTCCATATTCAGAGAAAAAAACTGATGGTGTCTGAATACAGATTAAAGCATATTTTTTAAAACTTTCTTTACTTTTCTTGAGGGTTTGATTGTTGGGTTTTTATCTGTTTTCTTTCACAACATGATTATTATAGAAATGTTATGCATGGTTACACATGTATCACTATATAAAATGGCTTGTATTCTCAATGGGGAGGACTTAAGAGGGGAGGAAGGAGCAAAACCTGTAACTCAAAGTTTTAAGAATGAATGCTAAAATTGCTTTTCCTATAGCAAATCAATTTCTATCTTGGGGAAAGGTGAGAGGAGGGAGGGAGAAAAAAATGGAAATAAAAATCTTATAAAATAAATGTTGAAAACCAATAAATGTATTTTTAAAAGAAAAAAAAGGTTTCAAATATAACTGAAGAAATAAGAAAAACAAATCAGAAACAAATAATTATAAATAAAATAAAATAAAAATAAATAAGAAAAAAGAAGGTACTAACAATAATGATAGCCAACACTTTTATAGCACATCAAGGTTTGCAAAGCACTTGCCAAATACTATCTCATGTTATCTTCACAATAATCTTGGGAGTTAGTTTTTTTTTTTAATTATCTCCATTTTCCAGATGAGGAAACTGAGGGAAACAAAGGTTAAATGATTTGCCAGAGTCACATAGCTAGTAAGTATCTGAGGCTAGATTTGAACTCAGGCCTTGAAGGAGCTTGCATTATTTGCCAAGTACTACTCTGGCAGATATTCCTTATTCCAAACTTGCTTTCCAGAGACCATAACTAGGAGGAGCCGCCTAAGTCATTTAGCTCTAAACTTCCTGGGCCAGGCTTGTACATCCTGGCCATGGTCCACTAGGCGCATAGCTTCTTTTGCTCATAGAATTACAATAAAGAGAACATCATCATTGTATCTGGAAAGGGAGCATCATTTACCCCCTTCTTATTCCACTTACCATCTCTGTGACCGTTCAGACTAAATACTCTTTCCTGGACATCATTTTCAACATGTGTAGTCTCCTATTAGAACATGTTATTGCCTTGCCTTTGGATTTCTATTCCCATCACTTAGTACAATGTCTGGTACATAGTAGGCACTTAATAAATGCTCATCCTTTCAGACTTCTCTCTGCTATTAATTTTCTACATGTAGAAATTGAAAACCTAAGCTTAGATTTATTATCTAGCGTCACTTTTTGGATTTGAGAGAGCAATATAAATTAGGAAGGAAATGAACAAGCCCTGGGGCAGTTGCCCAGACTGGCTGTCATGGTGATGCAAGCTGCTCATTCATTCACAGACCCATCAGTCTTGAAAGACAATGGTGCCCTTTAATTCTTGGGAATATTAATGAGTAGGATGCTGGAATTGTACTCCAGAATTTTGAAAGCTGATTTATCAAGTATTTTGTTTTTCAGATTTGTCCAACAAATTTATGGATGTTTACCGTATTGACTCTATGACATTAAATGGGTTCCCTACCCTTTCTGACTCAGTTATTTGCTTTTTTTAAATTGTGAGGGTTGGACTAGATATAATCAACACTGACAACGGCAACCACAACAATCATAGCCATCACCATAGACCACCACAGTTACAATAACCAAAACAACTACAATAAAAGTAACAACTGACATATAGAGTCACTACACAAATACCACAATGGATATGTGAGTTTAGATGTACTCTCCAAGGATCCTGATCCATGTGTGACTCTTGAGGGCATCCTCCCATAACTTTACTGTCAAGGTTCACCCATCCTTCCAGAGACCTTTCTCAGCTTCCCTTCTCCTGACCTTGTGAGAGTACCAACAGAGAGCTCAGGTTGGGCTCCCCATCTTTCCATCTCACACCCTGACAAACCCATCTTCCTTCCCTCATTATCAAACATTATCTTGGTGCCCTCTTTTACTCTAGTCTTCAAAGTTCTTGAGAAATAGCTATATGATATTTGCTTGAGATTGTCCAATGAGGAGAGACCCAGCCCCAGAGTGCTAGCAGAATTTGGGAGGGTTAAGTTAAAGCCGACTTCCACCAGCATTGTTGTGAATCAAAAAAACATGTGCAGACCAGGAGAAATTTGAGTTAACTTGACTCCTAGGTCAATTTATCTAAATCTTGTTCCCTTTTCATCAAGGAAGACACAAAGTTAGCTCTAAGACTGGAAGAGAATGTTTGAGACCCTAGAGAACTATCTTCTTTATCCCTCTTTAATTTCTTTGATAGCTTTTATCTACCTGTGAAGTGTTTTGTTGTTGTTCTTTTTTACCAGGAGATATTAAAATATATTTTTATTAAATAGAGAATTTACTTGAACCATAGGCTCTGAGTTATCCATTTTAGCAAAGAATCTCAGCCAGAACAACTTCTCAAGGCCTCCCATTCCATTCCTGGGACGCCCTCATGATTGGGGCCGTTTTTCTGCCAAGTCCTGTTTTCTTTTGGGCAAATTGTACTGATTGCTCCCAGTTTTTCTGTTTTCTTGGGCAAGTCAGAATCAGTCTAATCCCTTTTCTATGTGACAATTCTTCAGTTATTTGAATGAAACTATTATTCCCATTCCTCCCACCCCCAATACACAGACACGCACACACACATACAGAATTTCAGTCTTTTCTTCTGAAAGATAAACATCTGTGGTTCCTCCTCCACTTATGGCATGAACTCAAGGTGGTTCATGGTACTGTTGGCCTTCTTTAAATATTATCCAACTTATCAATGTCTTTTCCTAAAATGGCATGGCTAGAACTGAACGCAGTGTTCCAGGCATGCTCTGACAAGGAAAGAATGCAAAAAGACTCCCACTTCCTTATTTTTGGAAACAGATTATATTTTCTTAACATAACCAAGATCACTTCACTATTTTTTTTGCTGCCATACCTAAGTTTTGATTTGTATTGATATTATGTTCTACCCAAATCCCCAAATTCATTTCAAATGAACTTTTATCTAACCATACCTCCTGCAACTTAAGTGTCACTTAACATGAGCCACCTTCCTGAGGTGGGTAGGACTCAGGTGCAGAAGAAGGGTTGGTGCCTAATTCTAAGACATCCTCTGTCTTGCTCAGCCTCAATGAACTATCATCAAAGCAAGAAGGACTTCAGCAGGGATCTAGTTCAATTCATACCTACTCAGAACCTCCTCTCCACCATGTCGGCAAGTGGTCATTCAAAATCAGCAGATGGTTTCCAATCCCCGAGGTAGCTTATTCCATTGTTGGAAAGCTCTTACTCATAAAACATCAAACTGAAACATTCCTCTGTACAAAGTACATTCACTAGTCTAAGTTCTCCAGGCTAAATATATCCAGTCCCTTACCTTGGCATTCATTTGGCATCAAGGCAGGCTCTCCATATCCTTTTTCGCTCCTCTGTCTGGTAGGAAGAGTGAAGGTGAGTGGATCTCTCTGTTCCTATAAAGTTCCCATGGAGAGATGTAGCATTCCTGCCCACACAACTTTTTTTTGACTGCCCACACATTTCTGCTATTTCCCTGCTTGCACTTGGCTAGAATCCAGGACTGCTTCCTTGCCTTGTTTTGCCAGGCCCTCAGTAGTCTTCTGCCCAAAATAACTTGTATATTCTGAATTGGCCAGTACTGTAGTATCCTGCCACTTGGGTTCTCACAGTCCTCCCACCTTAGGATTCTCTGCACCATAAAATGGCTTCTTAACCAATGAGTGGGGGAGAGTCTGGACCATGGAGGCCCCTAAGCAACTGCTTAGTGACCCCAGTGAATCATCCACATATGAGAAACTTAGGCAAGTGTGGAAAGATACAGGGATTTTTGTCAACTCCAGGTTCGATACATGTCATCCATATGTTATATAATCCAGGAAAACTAATGGCATCTTAGGTTACATGCAGAGAGACGTAGTGTTTGGGACAAGGGAGGGATAAGCTGTCTGTCCCCTACACAATCAGAGCACATCTGCAGTGTTGTGTGCAGTACTTGGCCCCACTGTTGGGGATGAATCATCAGAAATATTGGCAGGAACACAAGAGGGCTTCAAGCATTAACTCTGTGAGGAAGGTGGAAGGGAATGTAAATGATTCACTTGTACAAAATATTTTCATATAAATGTATATATATTAAAAGAAAATGTGATTTAGCAAAGAGTGTATGTCTGCATATGTGTGCATATATGTACTCCATTGACCACAGATAAACTATCTTTAAGCTCTTGTATTTTAGATAAAGTATTAAATTCATTGTTTGGCCCTGCAGGTCAGAATCAAGAGTGCATTGTGGGGCAGCTAAGTGGCGCAGTGAATAGAGCATCTGCTCTGAAGTCAGGAGGACCTGAGTTCAAATCTAGACTCAGACACTTACCACTTTTTAGCTGTGTGACCCTAGGCAAGTCACTTAACCCCAAATGCTTTAGCAAAAAGGAAAAAAAAGAGTGTATGTATATAAGGCTGTGGTTTTAGAGTCAATTTAGGCCTGAGGTCAGGGAAACCTTTCCTACCATCAGATATTTCCAGCAGTGGAATGGGTTATCTTGGGAGGTGCTAGAATATCTCCACTAATGGTCATTAGGAATCATTCATCAGAAATCAAGCAAATGAATACTGAGGCTTTGTGGAAGGCATCATGTCTACCTAGGGTTACACTGGATGGCTGAGATCCCTTCCAGCTTGGACATTCTGAGATTTTTTCATCTGGATTCTAGTTCTAGCTCAAGCCCTTACCATAGAGCTGTCTTCAGTCATGTTACTTGGGCACGGTGAGCTTCTGAATCTTCATTTGCAAATCATTCTCTCTACCTCATGGAATTGATGTAAGGAAAACACATGGAGAACCCAGAACACTCCAGTGAATATTTCTGTTCTGTACAAAACAACTAATTGGACAAATACAAAGAAGAATGGAAAAACTCACATGAGTAGATGCGGAATGAAGTCAGTGGAGCTGTGGAAACCACACCCACCATTACCGACAAGAATGGAATGGAAATGACCACAAAAAAAAAAAAAGAAAGAAAAATGGAATGCTGCAAAAATGGAAAGAACAAGTAAAACTTGGAAAAAAGAGCATCATATGGTATAAAGTGAAAAAAGCCTGGTCTGGAGTCTGAATTCAAATATGACCTTAGACACTTACTAGCTGTGTAACCCTGGATAAGTCATTTTACTTTATTTGACTTAGTTTCCTCATATGCAAAATGAGCTAGAGAAGGAAATGACAAACAGCTCTTATAGCCTTACCAAGGAAATCCCAAATGGGGTTAGAAAAAGTTTAACACAACTGAAATAATTGAGAAACAAGAAAAAATTAAAGGAAGGAAATAAGAGTATATTTCAACCGAACCTTTTTGTATAAGAAGAAAGTCCACTAGAGTTATACTTAGTACCTATTTTCTGATTTTCTAATGTATCAGTTATTCATGATGATTTGTTCTCTTTTTTGTCTTCAAATAGTACAATATATTAGATGACCTTATGGGATGAAAGAGATGCTGAGGGCAGGGAAAGAGAATATTGATGTTTAAAAAATCTTTATAAATGAGTAATTTTTATTTTGCTGCTAGTGACTTATTTGTATGGAAAAGCAAAGAAAAATTGTCACACAGTAACATGATGAATTTAGCTTTGTTTTCAGCTTGCTCTTTCTTGTGGTCAATGTAGGTTATGAGATGCCCACTGGAATCTTAGCTTGGGCTAGTTAGTGTCCCTGCTTATGGGTGATGAGACTATAACATAAGACACTTCTGAGCCTCTCCCCCAACTCTTCATAGAGATACACAATTTTCCCTCAAGGGAAATCCATTCTCTCCGATAACCTAACAGATGCTCAGCCATATGTGCTTTCCGCTTATGTCCATGAGGGTTCCAAGAATGAGAAAATTCAGAATTGGTCAGCATGTGGAGGACCATGCTTCTTGGAGTCTGTCCCAATTAAAATTGTAATCCTAGTACTAATGTGCAGATATAAAACTCTAAGATAAACTATTACAGTTTTTGAGAACATTGGCCGTTGTGTGGGTACATCGTGCTCCATCCAGTCTTACAAACACTGAATCAGTAGCCAATGGATCAAGTCTCTAATGTGAATTCATCTGCTGAGTCTCTGAATGACAATAGACTGCTCACATAATTTCTGCTTCCTTCTTTACATAATGAGATAGTTTCTTCCTAAATTTTATTCTAACTTTAACATTCAAAAAGATAACTAGTGACTCACTGCGTAAGCATATGGGTTCTTATAGACACGGTTACTCAGCTCTTTTGAAAAGGGACAAAGCTGTAACTATCCTTAGGGAACACAACAGCTCCCCAGAAATAGCTGTCTTTTCCTTCATAAACTCTGCTTCCTATACCCTCAAGATTTCAGGACCACAGACAGCACCCGCTGCTCTAGTTGGTTTTCCACAAGAGCAAAATTATTTTCCAGGACCTGAAATGGGAATTCTAATGCCAGCAACTTCGGATGGAATTCCACCTCCAAGCCCAACCCCATACAACATCACGGCATCACATCTTGCTGACAAATTGGCCTGGGGGGAGGCAAATATTGGCTTTCCTTGTTGATGCATACAGGCAATTAGGACTAATGGGAAAAGCAGCTGGCTTCAGAGTCAGGAGACCTGGGCGTGGGTCCTAAATGCCACTCATTATCTGTGTGACCTTGGGCATCTGACTCTCCCAACCTATCTTTCATCTATGTCAGAGGGGAAAAAATAGAGGATTGTACTGGGTAAACTCTGAAGTTTCTTTTAGCTCTGACATTCTATGTTCTATATTCTAAGGTTCCTCCCAGCTTTGATATTGAATGTTCTGTGTTTTAAATTTCTCCCCAGCTTTGAAATCCTATTCCCTATGTTATAAGGTCCCCTCCATCTCTAATGTTTTCTTTTCTTATGTTTTAATGCCTTTTCCATCTTTGACGTGGAACTCCTTTTTAGAACTGCCTACAATTTCTACATGGATGGATTCAGCATTTGTGGGTCTGTGCTGCCAAAATCTGAACACAAAATCTGAATCTATCTGTTTGATCTCCTGGAGTCTCTGTGGGGGAAAAGCAAACAAGAAAAATGCTTCCAACAGAATTCTTCCTCTGCAGCTTCCAAACCATAGGCCTAATTCTGTTCCCAAGCAGAACAATTCTGACCCCTCAAGACAATGGAGCACAAACTTGAAAACAAGATCTCATGTTGATGCAAATTAACCTCCAGGGCAGTTGAAGCTACCTTCCCATCCCTATTTCATGATGCAAAGTTCATGGCATCATCCATACAAAACTATTCCTCAGAAGAAGCATTAGCCACTTAGGAAAGGCTTCTTGTCAGAAGGGATACTTGAACTGAACTCTTCAGGAGGATAGGTAGGCAGGGAAAATAGAGACAATACTACTTTATGGCACCTAAGACACTGAGAAGTTGTGAGACTTATTGGAGTCACAAGTGAGAGATGGGTGACTGGTTGGACACCAAAAGCAAATGAAAAGAGTTCAGTAAGTCATCATACCTGAGGTGCTAGTCCTCCCTTAATACCCAATATCACAAGGGAATGAATGTCTGAAGGTAGAATTTCAGAAGTTGGTATATCTGACTGGGGGTGATATTCCAGGTGAAGAGAGGCCTTTCCAATCATACTACCTGAAGGACATTCACCTCTGCAGAAGGAGCCGTGCACTAGTCAATATACCATAGTAAGCTGAGAGGAAAATAAACTTATGGGCATCAATGATTGGATAGTCCTGTAACCTATATGGCTCCTCCATCATGTCAATGGTCTTTTCCCCTTTAAGAGACATAATATTGAGCCAAAGAATCTTGGAGAAGACCCTGAGAGGGATAAATAAAGGTCTTGGTTCAGAGACTGTGAGATTTTGTCAAGTCCAATCTAGATCTACAAATGAATCTCATCTCTAATGTCCCCAGCCAGACATGTTAGACTCCAGTAACAGGAAACTCACTACCTCCTGAGAAAATCCACCCCACTTTGCTAATTCAAATTGGGAAGATGTTTCTCACAAAATGCTAGCAATGGCTACTGTAGTGAGCAAATGTAAAGTATGGAGAGTTGGGTTCAAATTTTGCCTTGGATATTTGCTAGCTAAGTGATCATGGTAAAGTCAGTTCTCAGAACCTTCCCATCTGTGAAGTGTAACAATGACAACAGTGACTTCCTTCTTGGGAAAGTCTATAGAAATGAGATCTATCATCTTATGAAGTTCTGGCTGGACAACTTACTATCCATGAGATAGAGAATCAATCTGACCAACTCGATGGTCCCAGTTAGTTCCTATCAATGAAAAATTTGGATTAAGGGGTCTCTGAGGTCTTCCTCAGCTCTGACATCTGATGACTTGTGGACTTTACCCATGAGGCAATAATGAGGATACAACTAAATGAGCTATCCACCAACATTTATTACTTACATTTATTTTTATTATGAATACTTATTATTTAATGTTACATTTATTTATCATATGCCATTGTAAGGGGGGGTCTTTACAATTGAAAGATTGGGATCTTGCACCATTGAGATCATGCTCTCCATGGAGTTTTACAATCTGCATAAGATGCAGGGGAACACAGGGATGAATTATCCAAGGCTCAATGTCTATACTTAAACTTAAGAAGCAAAGCATGTGCACTTTGCATCTTGCATGCATGAATGCTGCCAGAAACACCTTGTTTTAGATTTCAGATGGGGTCATACAAAAATTTCTTAGGCAAAAAGGGATTGTGAGTAGAAAAATGTTTGAGATCCTGCTCTATACTGAACCAGAATCTGATTTCTTAGACCCAGAAGTGCCTTTAGAGAATATCTAGTTAAACTAAGATTTGGCAAAGGAAGGCTCAAATACCCAGAGAAGGAAAGGGAATTTCTCAAGATCCCAAAGAGCCAAGATTTAAATACAAGTCTTGTGATGGAAAATCCAAAACTCGTTTGTTCTGTAGCATCAGGTGCATTTCAGAGGAATGAGCTAAAGATTAACATTTTTCTAGAAAATAAAACCCTCCTGCTCTGGTTTCATGAGACAGAATGATGGGAACCCAAGGTGGCAGTGGTACATGCTCCCTCCTAGGATTTGTCAAAAAAAAGAGAAAATTTGGGCATAACTTAGATTTTGGAAACACAGATTTCAAAAAGTTTCAAGGAAAAATAGGATGTCATGACCTAAAAGTGCTTCAGAAGAAGCCAGTCTGAAAGTGATAACAGATGCTCAAGAATGAAATTCTAAAGATACAAAAGTATACCATACTAATAGAGTAGAGTCTCTCCAAAAGAGCCACTTTCTAGGAATAAGGAAGCAATGGTCCCCTCTGTTCTGTGCCTTCATCAGATCTCATGTAGAAAAGTATATTCAGTTTAAAAAGGTCATTAATAATCTAGATAGTGCATGGAGGAGAGCAGCCAGGACAATGAACGCCCTTCAGTCCATTTCATATGAGGATTAGACAAAAAAAATCCGAGGATATTTATCCTGGTGATGAGAAAACACAGGGGAACAATGTTAGAAACTTCTAAGTACTTGTAAGTCTGTCAAGTGGAAGAGGAATCTGTCTTTTTATTTTTACTTTTTTTTCTATTTACCTTCATCAGGATAGAGTAAAGAACAATGGTTCAAAGTTAGAAGAAGGTCAATTCAGACTAGAAATAAAGAAAAGCTTTTTAAATGAGAGCTATCCCCAAGGGAAATGAGATGCCTGCAGGACTATTGGATCCTTTCCTTGATTATTTTAAGCAGAAAATGGATGATACCTTGTCAGTATGTTCTAGATGAGATTCCTTTCTTGTACCAATCAAACCAGAAGGATATTGAAGCATCTTTCAACATTCAAAAGTTATGTTTTTTGCTCAAGATTTTAAACATTCTCTGAGGTTCTGAATCAAGACTTAATCAAGCATTTGCACCACTTTTAAGGAGTTTTGCTCCCAAATCCAGGGCATTATCTCTACTTGAGAGAAGGTTCCAAATCTTGGAAACTTTTGCAAAATGGTTCTGGGCCCAGAAATGGCCAAACCAGACATTATTGCTTTATAGATGAAATGTACAACCAATTGTAGTTCATATTTCAAAAATGTGGTTCTCCAGGAGATCATTGTACACGGTAAGAGCAAGATTATATGATGATCAACAATAATGGACCTGGCTTCTCAACAATGAGATGATTCAGGCCAGTTCCAGTGTTCTTGTAATGATGCGAACCATCTACACCCAGAGAAAGAACCGTGGGAACTGAGTGTGGATCACAAAATAATATTTTCATTCTTTTTGTGGTTATTTGCTTGCCTTTTGTTTTCTTTCTCATTCTTCCCCCTTTTTGATCTGATTTTTCTTGTGCAGCAAGATAAATGTGGAAATATGTATAAAAGAATTGCACATGTTTAATATATATTGGATCACCTGCCATCTAGGAGACAAGGCAAGGGGGAGGGTGAGAAAAATTGGAATACAAGGTTTTACAAAGGTGAATGTTGACATTTATCTATGCCTATGATTTGAAAATAAAATAAAATAAATATAAATATATATAATATAATAATATATAGTACAATATATAAATAAATAAACATGAATATATAAATACAAATAAATATATAATATAATATAAATATAAAAAATAAACAAAAATAAATGAATGAATGAATAAATAAATAAATAAAAAAGCTTTAATTAAAAAAAAAAACTACTGAAGCAGGTCACAGATTCCCTGTACTTCAGGAGAGAATATTATGGACTATGGTTTAAAAAATGGTCATTTCCTATGGCCTAGCCTCTGATGCTGAGCCTCTCTATGCAGAGCTAGTCCTAGAGTCGAGGCATCCAAAACCCTCCTTGAATCTCTATTAGAAATCCTTCTTACCAGGGTAGTTGAAGACCCCAAATTCCGCTGACAGAAAACCGAATAACTCCCATGCCATAAGGAGGGACATTAATGAAACAAAATAAATTAAATCTATTTTAAACTATCATCTTAAATTATTAAGCTATGTAAATTTTCATTACCACAGATTTGTTTATTTTTAGCTGCCTAATGAAAATGTATCTTATCACTATAACTGCACAGCAGCCTTCCCAAGAGCAAAGATGAATCTTTATCTTCCTCTTATATTTCAAACAACACAATTTAGCAGCGGCTTGGCCGTGCCCAGGGTCCCAACTAAGCCAATCGGAAAGGATCTGACGTGGAAAGGCCCTCAGGTCTCATTATGTCCAGTGCACATAGACATAGACTTTCCCTGTGAACAATCGTCACCCCGGTTCTGTTTGAAGGTCTTTATTGCAGAGACACCCAGTGCCTCCTAGGGCAGCTCCTTCCTCTGGAAGGGGTTCTTCTCCTTAGGAAGTTTCCCTGACCTTGAGGCCAGATTGTCCCTGCTCATCCTGTCCCCCTGAGACCAAACAAATCAAGGTTATTCCTTCACCTTCACCTTCACCTAGAGACCACTGTTATTATCTCTCCCCCACGATTGCCCTAGTGGAGCCTTCTTTTCTCTGGGCTAAACAGCTCCATCACCTTCAAGGCCTTTCTTCATCCTGGCTTCCTGCCCTCCCTGTTGCTCTCCTGAGGAGGCTCAGTCTACATTCTATGACATCCCCCCCCCCCATTATGGAGCTCTGCTTACAGCATTGGCTCCCAGGTCACAGGTGGATGTGGAGGACAGAGTGTTAGTGTATATGGACCTGGGGTGAAATCTTAATTTGTCTCTTGGCACCCAGGTCACCTTATTCCTTAACTTCTCTGGGAGTTGATTTACTCAAATAAATTAAATTTACCCAAATAAATTAAATAAAAGGTTGACAGTAGTTCTGGTAATCAAAGATTTAGAGCTGAAAGGGATCTTTGAAACTAAGTCCAACCATCTCATTTTGCAGTTGAACCTGCATCTGAGAAAAGTTTAGTGTCTTGTCCAGGTCCCAGACTGCAGGTCTGTCTGCCTCCAGGCCTAGGGCCCTCCTCACGTGTCACCCTTCCAAGGTTCCTTTAAGGTCTAACACTGTGCTCCTGCCTCCTTAAGCCTCTCTAAGCCTCAAGCCCATGGCCAAGATCTGGACAATTTCTTGTCCCCTTCCTAATCTGACACTGAAAAATTTGGTTGTTCTCTTGTTTTTAAGTTATGTCCAACTCTTTGGACCCATTTAGAGTTTAATTGGGGAAAACATCACAATGTTTACCTTTTCCATCATCAATTCATCCGACAGATGAGGAAACTGAGGCAAATGGGGTGAAGTGACTTGCCCAAGATCACACAGCTGGGAAGTATCTGAAACATCTCAAGTGAGAAAGCTTCATGTGACTTAGATGAGGCTCAGTCCCTGACCTCTCCTCAGGCTGGATTCCACCAGTTTTCTGGCATTAAAGAGAAGGCCGGAGGCCTGGAGCATCAGAAGGGGTGGCAGAAGGCTCCAGACACAGCTGTCGTTACAACAGAAACAGAGACAGTGACAGAGACACACAAAGAGACAGAGTGGAGACAGAGACAGAGAGATATATATATAGAGAGAGAAAGAGATAAACAGAGACAGAGATAGAAACAGAGACAGAGGAGTAGGGAGGAAGGAAGGAAGAGAAAGGAACTGACAGAGACAAGATAGAGAGAGAAACAAAAGCAGATAGGAGAGGCAAAGGTAGGAAAAGAGAGCGAGAAAGGCTATCTGGGCCCCCCAATCTCTTGAGTGGATCCCAGAGGAGGAGATGATTGGAGGATGTTGTTTTCCTGGTGACCTTTATTACTTGGAGTGTCAATAATTCATTAAAAATCAATCAATTAGCATTTCCTAAGGGCCCTCTAAGCCCCAGGCATTGTGCTAAGTGTTGATTGATTGACATTTCCTAAAATCGCCTGCTTTCC
The DNA here is from genome assembly GCF_902635505.1 of Sarcophilus harrisii. Lineage (NCBI taxonomy): Eukaryota > Metazoa > Chordata > Mammalia > Dasyuromorphia > Dasyuridae > Sarcophilus > Sarcophilus harrisii. Next base: position 3,982,930 of record NC_045427.1, on the reverse strand, counting down.
AAGCCTGCTTCTGTGCGGCCCCCCAGTGGCCCAGGGCCTGGAAGTACTGGATGATAGTACTGGAGTACTGGAAGGGCCTGGAACAGAAAGGTGCAGGAGGGTCTTGGGTCCGAGGCACAGGAGTTCACCCATGCAAACAATCAGAAGGGAGTCAGTGCCCCAAGGGCTTCTGGTTGGGCCTGGCCTGCTGTCTTAGCCCTCCTAGAATTTCCCCATGGTATGTTCACTTCCCTGAAATGCTTAGGCTGTATTCTTTTGTATACAAATGATCAGATTTAGGGTCTCACATTTTGGGCTTGAGCTCTTACTCTGTCAAAAAATACAGCAGCAGAGGAAGCTGTGTCTCTTTGGCTAAATGATCTTTTCACCTTTAAAAAAAGTCTAGGAATCAGTGAGGGAGGGAGAGGATGTTCACAGAAAGGGAAGGTCAATTCCTGACATAGAAGCCAAGGGAGCCCTGGGGGTGAGCCCAGCAGGAGAACAGATTTATAGAAGATCAGGGAGAGGTTCCGCAGGATCCAGTGGCCCACAGGTCTGCAGGGGAAGCAGTCACCAGGGCTGGGAGAATCTGAAGAAGAAAATACCCATTGAAAGGGATTGGGAAGATGATTAGTAACAATGCCATTAAATCCAGTGTGGAGAGACTGCTTCACACACTCCTCAGAGCCCTACCGGCTCCCTGGAAAACTGATGTACAGGGTATTTTTCCTCTGCGTTTCCTGGATTAGGCAGGGGAGGCTCAGGGAGGCTCAATTACTCTCCTATTCAGAGAGTCGTTGTCAGAGGCAGGCTTCCCCAAGGTCTCTCTGCTTTGAAGGCACAGACACCTACTCTGCCTAAAAAGGTGGCCTTGAACAAGGAGCTCACCCAGCCAGGCGGATTAAAGCAACGCCCGCCCCTGCCCGGGCTGGCCCACTTTCCCTGGGCCCTGAGAGTGGGAAGGGCTATGGAGGCAGCTCCTGGGAGAATCCCTGCTCCTGCCATCCAGCCATGCTCTGGGGTGGAGCTGTGCCAGGGCTGCCCCTCCTGCTTGGGCTCCCTCTGGGCTCTGCCCTTCCAGCCCGGCTCTCTTATCTATGTCTGCCCTGGCAGCAAGAGCCGGGACCAAGTCTGCGGGGCGAGATTCTGGCTGAGTCTCTGGGGGTCCCACTGAGGGTCTGCTCTCTGCCCCTTCCTGTCTCCTTTGCAGCTGAAAATGGAGAGATCCGCAGCGCTTATTTGGGTCATTTCCCTCTCGTTCCATTAAGCTTCTCACCTGCTGAGCTAACAGATGCACTTCCCAAAGCTGGGACCGCCCCGGAGAAGCTCCCCTCCCCACGTGGGTGACACAAGTTCCCTGTGCCCGCCAGAGCCACGAGGCATCAGCCAAGGAGCCAAGAGGGAAGGGTCCGCCAGGAAACTCGGAAGGGGCCGAATGAGACTGTCCAAATACCGGCTGAAAATCCCCATCTCCTCCCAGCCACAAGCCCTGCTTTTTAGACTCCAGTCACTGGAATCCTCAGCTTCAGTTTGCAAAAGAAATAAACCTTCTCCCAGCTCTGCCCGTTCTGAATGTAAGCGCCCTGGGGACCGACCCTGCTGGTTTGGATCTACATCTCCAGCACTTGCACAGTGCCAGGCACTCGGGAAACAAATGCTTTATCTGTCTGTCTGTCTGTCTATCATCTATCGTTCTGTCTGCCTACGTATCTATCCATCCATCTATCTATCAAGGCAGTTTTGGGTCTAACATTAGGAAAATTCATCTTCTTGAATCAAAATCTGACTTGTCTCTGTTTGCCTCAGTTTCCTTATCTGTAAAAATGAATCGGAGAAGAAAATGGCAAACCAGTATCTTTGCCAATAAAATCCCAAATGAAATGACTGAACAACAGCAAAATGTCGATGTCTGACTTTCTGTGTGTGTCTCTCTTCCTCTTTCTCTCTCTCTCTCTCTCTCTCTCTCTCTCTATCCCTCTTGATCTCTCTCTCTCTCTCCCTCCCTCCCTCCCTCCTCTCTTCCCTCCCTTTCTCCTCTGTGTCTCTGTTTTTGTCTCTTCCTTTCCCTCTCCTTCTCCTTTCCTTCCTCCTTCTTTCTCTGCCTCTTTCCCTCCTCTTTCTATCTCTGTTTCTCTCCCCCACTCCCTCCTCCCCTCCCTTCTTTCCCCTCTCCCTCCTTCTTTTCCTCCTTCACTACCCCCTTTCTTTCTCTATTTCTCTCTCTCCCTCTCCCTTTTCCTCCCTCCCTCACCCTACTTCCCTCACCCTCCCTTCTTCTCTAGTCTGTTCCTCTCGTTCCCTCCCTCTTCTTTCTCTCTCCTTCCCTCTCTCCTCTTTCTCTCTCTTTCCCTCTCTTCTCTTTCTCTCTCCTTCTCTCCTCTCTCCTTTCCTTCCCTCTCTCCTCTTCTCTCTCCTTCTCTCTCTCTCCTTCCCTCTCCGCCCTCTCCTTCCCATCCTTCTCTCCTTCCCCCTCCCTTTTTTCCCTCTATATAAAATATCTGTGTATGTATGTGTATTGTGCATATGTATGCACACATACTGTGTGTTTATATACATATGTTGGGGGAAAGAAAAAGTTTAGCAAAAGGGTGGGGCAAGAGTTTCTAGGTGAATGAAGTAATCAAGTGGACACTGGAGCTGTTCTACTTGTTGAGGAAGGGAGAGGGCAAAAATGGTTAATAAAGAGCGGAGATCCCAAACAAGCAAGGGAAGAGAAAGAAAACGCCTAAGAGAACATTGAGATGTCCTTTATGAGTTCAGGTAACCATGACCAGGAATATTATACTCCAGGGTCCTGAAAGAACTGGCAATTGTTCTTACTGAGCCATACTTAAAGGTCACAGTGAATGGAAGAGATGCTGAGAGACTGAAGGAGGACAAATGTCATCCCAATTGTTTTTAATGGAAGAAGGGGCAGTCTGCAAATGCAATCTTGACATCAAACACTGACAAAATTTGTCACAATGTAATTTTAATTGTATTTTTATGGTTAACAAATACTTGTTTTCTCTCCCTCTATATTCATACACCCCAGTGGAAAATTTTTCAAAAAGGAAAGGAAAACCCTCATAACATATGTATAGCAAAGCGACACCTATTTTCACATTGGCCATACCCAGAAATATCTACCTCATTCTGCAGGTCAAGTCTGTTCCCTCTCTATGGCCCAAGGTCATGCTGCATGTATAGTACTCTGGAATATGGGCTTGTCATTGCATTGATCAGAGTTCTAAATCTTTCAAATCCCCCCCCAGTTTACTTTTTTGCTGTCATGCTACAAATTGTTATCCTAGTTTCACCCACTTTACTCTGTACCTCAAAAATTATTCATTTCATCATTTTTATGTACATGACATATTATTAAAGGTCAGGACAGTGACCAATAAACACCAAAAGCCATCCACAAGAAGGTGTGCCAAATTCAATTTGCTTTTTTGATAGGACTGTTATATTAGTAGATTGGAAAATATTGGAAATAGAATTTACCTAAATTTCAGAAAAGCATTTCCTAAAGTTTTTCCTGCTATTTTATGGGAAAGATAGATAGATAGATGTGAGGTAGAACTTAGTAAACAGCCAAGAATGGCTTCATGTCTACTTCAAAGAATCTCTCAGGTAGAGAACCTCAGGAGGGAAGCTCTGTGGATTCCTGAGTAGTGGAGGGACCTCTCCTTTCCTGCTCAATGCCATCCCAGTAAAATCTAAGCCATTTGAGAGTGAGGGTTTTTTTTTCCATTTTGTCAAAGCTCTAGTACAGAGAATAATAAATATTTATTTAATTAGATAGAATTAAGTTTCAAGCTGGGTAAGACATGGGTAGTAATAATTTGTCAGGAGAAATGGGAATTTACTATAGTAAAAGCTTATTGGGGTCAATAGTGTGCTAATTGCAGCCAAAAAAGCAACTATAATTTCTGAGTGCTGTAAGGGAAATGCTGTGCCCTGGATGAGAGAGTTTGTGGATCTCTTGCCCTCAGCGCCGCTCAGTCCAGATTGCCTTCCATTATGTGTTGGAGGACATAAATAAAGGGGAAAGTAGCCAGAGGTGAAAAGGCAGGATGACAAAAATCTTGTTTGAGTCTGTGCCATTTAAGGACCGGCTAAAAGGACCGAAGGGATTCATCCTGGACAGGGAAGGTGAAAGGGGGACAAAGTCACTATGGTAATTTTTAAAGGACAGTCCGAACACCTTCCTTGGAGAAATACTGAATCTAGTCTCATTACAAATGAAGCAAGTTGTGATTATTCCTAATGACCTCCAAGCAGAAGCTGACCGCTATAATCTTAGAAAAGTACAACCCATGGAAAGGCCATTAGCTCCATCAGCAACCAATTTGCCAGCAGCAGGTTTATGTCTTAGCCAATAAACACCAAAGCTAAGACCATCGCCCAGGACAGGGACTGTAGCTGAAACACGTCTCTTTCCCACCCAGAGCTGGAAGAATCAAGGTCTCTCGTTTCCCAAGAATTTGATGGGACAAAGCACTTTCTTCACAACAGCTCCTGGAGATTCGGATTCCCATTTTCTTAGTGAAGACTGAAAGTTGAAATGACTCATAATCACTCAGCCAGCAATGTCATGGCCAGGCTTTTTGCCTCTAAGCCCAATATCTTTCTTGTCAAATGATGCTAGAAAAGTTGGTTTGCAATGTGGAGGAGACGTTACCTCTCCTTAACTTGAAAAACATTTTGTCAGGCAATCAATACCATCCAAACACACAGAACCCCAGAGTCTCAGAGTTGGCTGAAATCTTAATTGAGCCGAGCAATCCAACTTCTACCTGAAACAAGAGCCCCAAACGAGGAAATGACCACCTTCTACAGGAGCCCATCTCCCTTTTGAACAGTATAATTGTTATATTTTTTTCTCCTTACATGAAGCAAACATCTGCCTCTCTACCATTCATTGCTGCCATTTCTACCCTCTGAAGCCAAGTTGAACAATATAAATGTCAACGACTCCATATTCTGCCAACCCAGAATGAAAAGATCGAGGCAGTCCCATTTTTCAGGGGTCATACAGTGTGGGTGAGGGAAGGAACCATGGTCGTTCCCCATACACATCATTTCAATGGATTCTGAGTTGGGGGAGGGTCACCGCTTTCTTTAAATGCAAATGGGTCATAGAGAGGGGAAGAGCTGACTCAGGGCTGTTGAAGGTGACTCCAAATCCAAATACAGCCAATGGATAAAGACTCTTCCAAATGATGCGGCAGATCAAGTGGAACCAATGAAAAGCTATTCACACCATCCTTCCCTCACACATTATCACGGCTTTCCAGAAAACACCTTCCTAGCTTTCGACACTCGAACGAGCCAATTTAGAAAGCCAATGGGGTCTGACAACGTGCCAGATCCCCGTTACATCCAGATCCAGAAAATGAGTCTGAGAATAGTTAAGTGACTCGTGTGGCTCATAATGGTCTGAGATATTATTCAAACTGAAGCCTTCCTGGCTCTCGGGCTAGCCTCCCCTTTGCTACGCCACCCAACATTTTCCTATATTTACCTCTCAATGCTGGATATTAAATTAAGCTTAATGTAGCCTAATATTGCATTGGTGTTTTGAGGAAATGAAGCCATCTGCTAGATAATATTCTTCTCTCCGAATAGGAATGATAAATATAAGGTAATAAGCTGCTTAATTCCCAGAATCAGGGTACCACCTGCATAGAAGCAGAAATATTTGCTGCCCTCTCTAAATGTGTAAGACCTAAAGGTGGAACAGCTCAGGGATGGAGGGATTTGATTAGGATGAGAGTTGTTCTCCTATTTGAGAGAATGACAGATGCTCTAATTGGGCTCCTCGGAAGTCATGGTGTCCTTCTTCATTGTCTCATTACACTGTGGGTATGAGAAGCCCAGCCGAATGGAACCTGTGATGAATGGAAATGCAGTCACAGATGGAGAGAGTTCTGACCTGGGTCAAAGGGAGTTGAACTTGGAGATCGGGTAGAGCTGTCATGCAGGACTTAGTTGCATTGGGGAAGGAAGGAGCAGCACAGAGGGGGGAGATTTTGTTAGCACTGGTTGCTGATGGAGTCCAGCAAAATACAGGGAGATGATTGGTCAATGGAGAAGGCTATCACAAGGGAAGTGGCTCTTCCTTGCAGGCCCAACTTCACTCACCATAGATCATTATATCTGGATGGAAAGAACATCATTTATACTCATGTAGCACCTGAAGTTCAACAGGGTGATTTCTCTCCTCACATAGCATGTGAGGTAGGTAGTAAATAATATACTGTCCTATTTACAGAAGAGAAACAGAGGCTCAGAAAGGTGAGAGATCTTTTCTGTGGGTGTTGAGAGAAAGTAGGGAATCTGAGATTTAAATTCAGGCCCCATCAGATCCCTGTGAAGGTCCCCAAATCCAGAAAGCCTCCAATCACGTAAATCACTGACCTCGAATAGAGACAGAAAACATTCTTTCAGAAGCTCAGTCATGCAGAAGATGTGCGGGGGAAAGATGAAGATGAGAGCAGAGCAGTCCAGATCTGGCCTCCAGCGGACATCAGCAACGATGATCAAGCAGCACCATGATGTCCACTTTGTAGAACTGATGCTGACAACTCCTGCAAATCACCCATCCCCATCATGGACCAAGTTCATCTGTAGTGAAGGGCGTCAAAAAGCATAAGTTTCTTGCCTGCAAGCTGTTCTAGGTCCAAATTAATATAGAGAGCCCCCCCATAAGTCCACTTGCTCATGTTTCTTGGCCCACCAACCCAAATCTCCCTCTCCCAGGATCCTCATCAGAAATTCCCATCTCTATGGAAGCTGTCTGAGGTAAAATGGGTCCTGATTAGTTGTGGGAAGTGGTATATGAAGAAGAGCTTTTGTGCTGATACTGTAATGCCTCATCTGTAATGAATCATGTATAGTTATAGGGAATCAAGTTCTGCCCTAGGAGTCAAGAAGCCCTGCCTTCAAGTGCCTTGTCTGCTTGTGAAGTCCTAAATAAATTAGCCAATCTCTCCATGCTGTAGACAAATCATAAGTTGCAGAGAAAGTGTCTGCTTCCACTGGCCTCTGGGTTGGTCAGACCTCACCAAGCACCAAGAGGCTCCTTGAGATCAGGAGTCCTACTCCCTGGCGAGGTCCACTAGGCAAGCTGCCCAGGAATGAACTCTTGGACATTCAACCCGAGCTAAACTACAGCTTAGAAAGGACTGACCATCCAGAGGAGACCAATCCAACTTGGGAAGAGTCTGGGGTCCATTTCAGAGGAGGTTTGGGGCAGGCTCTGGGAGTTTTACCCCAGAGAAGAGAAGATTTAGGGCTGATGTATTTGCAAAAAAGTCAGCTTGATATATCAGAAAAATCTTCCTAGAATGGGGGTTGGCTCAGAATGGAAGGGTCCTCTCCCCTTTATGGAAATCTTCAGGCACAGATCGGACAGCTCCCGGTAGGGAGCAGAGGTATTCTAGACCAGATAAGGATGGGGCTCCATGATCTCTGGCTTCTCCTCCAACCTGAAGGTTCTGTGAACCTGAGACCAGGGCCTCAAGTCCCAGCTGAGTCTTCTTGCCATAACATCCTTCCAGTTAAGGGAAACTGAGATAAAAATGCTGGGCTCCATTACAGAAATGTGGGGATAGAGACCCCTATCCGGTGTTCCTAGATCACAAAAGGGATGGGTTACACTGTTCAGACAGCAAAGCCCACCAGGGAACCAGAGCTTTCACTATGAGGACTGGATCAAGAAAGAGGCAAAATAACCAGACAGTAAAAGGTTAGAATATGCTGTGATGTAGGAAATGATGAGTTGGTGGAGTTAGAAAAATATGGAGAGACTTGGACTTATGAAAGTATATGTGTATGTATATATGTGTGGATATCCAGGCTTACCTGTAGCCTTTTGGGGAGGAGGAGAGGAAGAGAGAAGGAAAGTAATAGAAAAAAAGTAAAAAAACAAAGAGCAAAAGGAAATCTACAAGGAAACAAAGAAGAGATGGACAGCTTTGAACACAAAGTATAGAATTCAGTATAAAGGCTTTCTTGAAATGGACATTTATTGCTTATCCTCTCGTGTTCTGCCGTGTTCATGGCAATATGTTTTCCTATTTTGTGCTTAAGCTTGAATAAAGAGATCAGAAACCAGAAGCGCTGGACTTGAATCTTACCAAAACTCCATCCCTACTCCTATGATCCTGGAGAGAGCACCTAAGCTCTCTCAGCTTCAGTTTGCCTTTTCTGTAGATTGAGAGGGTTGGATTCCATGGTATCTAAGGCTCCTCTTAACTCTCAGTCCTCAGATTTCTGGTTTTTCCAAGTTGCTCTTGGGTTAAACCTTGGAGCAGGTTAAATCTCATGGTCGTCTCAGAGCCTCCCCAGGGATGATTCTGTCGACGGCTGCTAGTGATGGGTGTGTATGTGTGTGTGTGTGTGGTAGCGTGGTTCACCATATTAGCTCTTTGGGGAAAACACACTCATAAGGATGACTCCCCAGTGGGCGAGGGAGAGCACCAGCCTCCCCTGGGCAGGAGGGGCAGCCCTCCTGCCGCAATGAGGTGAGCTCTGCTGCCACCTGCTGGAGCATCCCTGCTGCATCACAGAGCCTGGCAGGTGGGCTCCTGGTTGCATCTTTAGCTCTTAGAAAAGCCCTTTCCTGCTCTGGACCTCAATTTTGTTTCGCCAAAAGGAGGAGCTGGGAAGAGAAGTTCTCTAAGAAAGTGACTTGTAAATATTCACTCAGGGCTATCAAGCTAAATAAAAAGAGAAATGAGCACAAAGTCTCAATGACTTTGTTTGCTCCTTATTCTCCCTACCTGCCTATTGATTTATTTATGAACTTCATGCATACCTCATTGTGTTCACTTATTCTATTATAAAACATGAGAATAGAAATGAAAATGATGAGATAAAAATCTGATAAACAGTGTGTTAGGTGTTTAATTTTACAAATGGTCCTGAAACCTTATGTCCTCATCTTTACTTATTTATTTATTTTTATTAATGGCACTATAATAGGAGCAAAATAATTGAATAGACATCATTTTGGGGAAAACCTTAGTTTAATGCTTTGCAGTACATTGAGTCAGAGGTCTGATTCTAAGTTCAGTTAATTTCTATTTTTAGTTTTAATGGCTCTTGTAACTGAAATGGGCAGTATTTATGAACAATCATCTACAGAGCCCACAAAATAAAATTATTTTTTAAAGGCAATAGAGTGATCGGTAGGTGAAAGGGAATTGTTTTGTCTTCAGCTCAAAACACTCAGAAATTTCTCTCCCAACTCTGAAAAAAAAATCCACTACCCCAAATAACTTAGCTCCTTTAACAAGAGACATGGGAGGGATCCTTCAGTAATACAGGCAGAGGACATGTGAGCACGTACATTTCCAGACTGTCCTTGTGGAAAGAGTACAAAAAAGAGCTGCCAGGGGTATGGTGAGAGAAAGGGGATGGCTTTGGGAAGGGCAGAAAGCAGATGACCTGATAGATGGGCTTTGCTTAATAAAAGCTTGATGAATCCCCAAAAGGGAACATACATGCACTAGTGTATATCCCCTCCACACTTGCTGATCCTATCCACTTATCAGCATATAGTTTATCAACAAAGTAAATATAGATGATGGAGTTTTTGTCCAGAAGCCCATTTGGAGCAGGAGAAAGAGGAGAGGCTAGTAGCTAGAAAAGGCCAGTTATAAAAAATTGGGAAGAAAAGATAGGACTTTGATGACTGAAGAGAAGAAAGCAATGATCACATCTCTTTAGGGTTCTCCAAAATGCTAACTTCATGGCTCATATGGAAGTAAGAAGTTGGGTGTGGTTGTTAAGGTGAGAAGAGATGCTTTGGAGTTGCTAATTGTGATGTTAAATTATTAATGATGTGCTAACTAAGGAGGGGGAAAGGGGAGTGAAGCAGGCCCCAGCAATTACCAGATATTAATGTGGCCCAGCTGTTCTGCGGGATGAGCTGCTAGTAAAAACCCGAAGCTGGAGGATCTCACTTACAGTAAGTCCTGAGAACGCTTCATTGGTGGCTCCTAGCCAAGCTCCGGGGATCCTGCTTGTCTATGCAAATAGGAGAAGGGAACTAGAGCCTGCTCTTCTCCTCCCAGAGACCTCAGAGGTAGGTGCTCTTATCTCCATTTTTACAATTAAGGAAACCGAGGCTTCCTGAATTGGAATACAAGTGTTTCTGAGCCCCAGTGCTCTATTTTTGATGTTTTCTTTTGTATGGTGAAATATTGTTCATGGCTTCTTAGCTCATAATAATGGTAAAAATAATGAAATGTTCACATTTATTTTCCTGGAGGCTCACAAAACGAATCCACAGGACTTTAAAGTGAAACAGAAGAGGGAGGAGACACAATCATCAAACCTATGAGCTATGGTATTTAAATGGAGCCACTTTGGCTCCCTTTCCTTCTCTGGCTCATTTTACAGATGAGGAAACTGAGGCAAACAGGGGGCAGTGACTTGTCCAGTGTCACAGAGCTGGAGACTGTCTGAGGCTGGATTTGAATTCATACACTATGCTGTCTGCCCTGCCATTTAGCTGTCCAAGTGAGACATGAAGCAGATAAAGCTTAATTGAAGTGCTCAGAGCACAACTAGAGAGTGTCTGAGCCTGAATTTGAACTCAAGTTTTCTCCACTCCCAGCCCAAGGCTGTCATGTTCTGTTCCCTTCATTTTGTTTTTTTAAGCTGGTGTGAGGCTCCTCACTGGCTGACCCCTAGATTTGAGTCCTAATTATTTATAATTCTTATGCTTTGGGAAGAACAGAAACATCATCTATTTGCTTAACAAACATCAGTTGTTTCTGTCTCAAATGTAGTGGGGTTTAAAGCCAGCCGCCTCCAGCCCTCCCCCACCTCAGCCCAGGGTGAGTGACAGAGCAGGAAGATGCTGTGCCAGAGGCCGGAGGGCAGGATGGGGGCCAGATGGGTCCCTGGGCCAGGCAGCCCTTTGACTTGGGCTGCTCTGCCCAAAGAGAGGCTTAGAATCCCTATTCTTCCATGTCTGTGGGACTTGGACCAGGAAGGCTGGATGCCCCGGCTTACCATTCTTCCAACAGGTGTGGAGGAAGGGCTGGAGACTAGCAGGAGCATCCTGCGGGGGAGCAAAGCCACTTTGGAGCTGCTCCCCAGCTCACCCCAGCACTGCCCTGAGCAGGAGAAAAGGAGGGTGAGCTGGGGCTGACCCTCAGAGTCGGGGGGCGGGGAGAGGCTGGCCAGAGCAGAGGGTCCCAGATGGAAGGACACATGTGGACATCCCAGTGCCATGGAGCCAGTCTCTGGCTGGGCCCCCCACTCCTTTTCTCGGAGTATTTGCTGGACCAGTCTGGGAGACTTTTTAAATTCATGAACTTTAATTTTTCATGGATTTCCACACATCTCAGGTCATATGCTTAGACTGGTACATCATTTGGGGCTGTCCTGGCCCCTCACAAACTCCAGTGGAGTGGACTGGTGGGGGATGGGGGTGGGAGTTGGAGGGAGGGCTGAGCATGCTCCAGCAGCTGTCGGGGAAAAGTCTGAGCATGCTCACTTTGTCTGGTAAGATTTTATGAAAATGGGCCTTGACCGCATGTGGAAAGCGGGTCAGGCAGCTCTTACTCCATGCAAATTCCCTGTAAAATGTGACTTGGGAAAGAATCTGGAAGGAAATTCCCATTCCCAGAAAAGATGGATGTGAACTTTACTGTGCACACTTCCCTCCCTCCCCTTAGCTCAGCCCTCCGTGACCTCCTACGGCCACCACCCACCAAAAAAGCCTGTCTCTCCCCCCCCCAACCCCTTTCCCCCCCAGTGTACAGCAGAAGGGCAGCATGGCCCTGCCCTCCAGGTAGAACTTGGCTTGAGACCCCCAGGACAGGAAATCACTCTGCCCACCCTGCCTAGGTGACCGGCATGTGTCTGTCTCTCTCCCCCAAATATCCCTGTGCTCTCCTGTCTGTGTCTGTGTCCAGCTTCCCAAGTACTCTTTCTCTTGGTTCTGGCCAGGTCCCAACATGGCAGGGTCTCTTGTGTGTCCCTTCTTAAGGCCCCTGTTTCCTTAAATGATGTTGCTGGTCCCTTCCTCCTACCAAGGCTAGGGCCCCTTCCTAGCGCCCTCCCTCTCTTGCTGAGAATAATGGGTAAACTCAGGTTAGAAATGATCCACTTATGTAAAGCACATGTACATAACGCAGGTATACAATGTGTATGTGAACATACAAATGTTTATATCACATATACACATGTACTGTGACCATACATATATACATGTATTAAACATATATGTATATAAACACCTATACACACATGCATGCACACATATGTAGATGTATACACAGACATATGCATGCACACACATCTCTCACAATCCCTTTTGAATCCATTAGGGATTCATATTATTATTATAATTTATATTATTACATATTCTGTTATTATCATATTAATATTATAAGGGAACCTTGCTACAGGTTCCAGACAGTGGAAGGATGAATTGGTGGAGATAATTAGAGTTTTGGCCCAACCAAGCAACACACAAGACAGTTTGAAAAATGTCCACATTGATCACTAGTGGCAAAGCTCATTTTATTCGGTAATGAGCTGCCTGCACTAAAATCCCGGGAGACTGGGAATCTGCACAGAGAGGACAGAACCGATGATTGCAGGGCTCAGGATGACAATGTGGGAGCCCCGGGAGGTGCTGATTTTCTCCCCATGGGGCCATCGTCTGATCCTCCTGGAGAGATTCCAGCAGGACCCAACGACCTTGTTTATGATCCTAATTTATCTAGAAATCAGGCTGCACTCCTAACTTCTAACTGAAAAGAGGGAATCTCATGAGCTTCCAACATCTACAAAGTTATGGAATATAGGTAGAATAGTCAATTCTCAGCATTTGTACTTACAAGACTTCAAATATTCATGTGATTTGATCATTTTTAGTCTCACGTTGGCGACCTCCCGCATTCACGGCTTAGCGTAATAGAGATCAGAGACACGATTAGCCCAACTTTGTGGGGTAGCTGGTGTCCCCTAGGCCCTTCTCTGGCCTTTTTCACCCCACAGCTGTAAGGAGCTCTCCATGTATGGCATATTTTCATTGTTTGTCTTTAAAACTCAAGCTTTGTGTTTTAGTTGTGCCTCCAAAGTGTATGAGAGGTCTTTTGGGCTCAAAGGCCAAGTGTACAGAGCCAGTGGTGAGACTTAGTGAGAAAAGAAAGATGTTAAATAAACTTTCTGCCAGAATGTCTCGGCCTCTGTCAGCCAGAAGACCATTAAGAATCTCAAACGTCACAAAGCAGACATTGCTGATGGATTATTTCAAGCTGGTGCATCCTTCACAGTCTCTAGCACCATCCACCATGAAGGACAGAGAACTGAAGATGATGTGGAGACCTCATCAGTCCTGACATCTTCCAGCAGCAGTGACCAGCAATGTTTTCCATGATTTTCAGAGGCTAGCTGAGAGAAGTTTGTAGCAATAGAGTTTATAATATAATACTCTCCCATAACCATTTGACAAAGTAGAAGATAAAACTCAATTTAAAAATGTTTTAGCTCTACAAATATTTTTGTTGTACAGTATATGTGGTACTATAGATTTCATGTGTTCGGAAAAGTGAATATTGTTAGAACAAAAGCACTTGGTTTTATTAATTGAGATGTTAGCATCACAGAATTGTAGGAAATTATTAGCAAGGAAAAATGTTTTGCATGTTACCAATTTTATTTCGTATATTGAATCTTGTGGGTTATTCTATAGTCACTTTGTTGGAAAATGCATATTATCAGAATTAATGTATTGTTATAAAGAATTGTATGCAGAAAGTGTATTTTCAGTAATTTCTAATGAAAGATGACCATTTTTAGTGGTCACAGAAATCTAGTCCCCATTTCCTATTGACTCATATATAAATAAATATTTGTGATTTTGACTTTCATGCCATTTTCTAGGAACATTACTCCCATGGAAGTTGAAAATTTTATGTCCATAAAACTCTGTTTCTTAGATTTGCATTAATATTTATTTCTGGAAAACCTAAGTACCATCAGTGATGACACAAGGTGAGGTTTTGATCAAGAATTGTCCATAATGGCAAATAAACATACAAACCAGTAGTAAGGCAAATGGAGTCCAAGAATATAGGAAATTATCATGAAATCTATTTTAGGTTAACTAAGTTAGCACGACATTGTAAATTTTAAAAAATCATCAAGGTATTTCCCTGACCAGAGTTAGAATTTAGAAATAAAGATGTTTTTAATAATTAGTAAATTGTCAGGCTATTCTAGGATATATTCCCATATACATATAGAACCTGGGATCATCCTCACCACTCACAAGTCCAGAAGCATATGAGCCACTAAAAAGAATAAAAATGACTGGATTCCTGTAAAAATATAAGAAAAAAAAAAAAAAGAAGAATCTGACTCCTTACCATCTGCCTATCCACAATGGAGAATGAAAAAGAAAGAAAGGAAGGGAAGAGATAATGAAGAAGAAAGTGAAAACAAGGAAGAGAGACAGAAAGGGGAAGGATGTAGAAAAGAAGGAGAGAGGGAGGGAAGGAAAGGAAAAAACAAGGAAGGATATAGGGAGAAATCATTTATTAAACACCTGTTATGTGTCAGGCCTTGTGCTAAGTACTTTAACAGTAGGTTAACATTTACATAACACTTACTATAAATCAGGATCTGTGCTAAGCATATTACAAATAGTATCTTATTCAATTCTCATAACAAGTAAATGCTATTATTATCCTCATTTTACAGTTAGGGTAACTGAGGTAGACAGAAGTTAAGTGATTTGCCCAGGATCACATAGCTAGGAAGTGTTTGAGCTGGATTTGAACACAATTTTCTGCTGAGTCCAAGCCCAGAAGTCTATCCACTGAGCCATGTGGGTGAAGAAACCTCTACACTAAGATCTTGTTCTTTTGGATGGTGGCTTCCTGACCCAAGCCATCATTTCATGAGAGTTTCCAGCCAGGTTCATATCATTCCTGGCTCAATTCCCTTTCTGGACTTCTCCTCCATCCCTCCCCATTTCTAGATCTGCTTTATATTTTTTCTTCTCTTGTTAGAACGTAAGCAATCTTAAGGTTATCTTGTTTGCACATATTTGTGTTTCTAGTGCTTAGCCCAGTGCTGGTCATGTTTTAATACTTGGTAAATATTTTATCCACCCATCCATTCATGCATTCATTCATCCATCTAACCATCCATCCATTCATCCATCCATTTATCTATCGATTCATCCAAGTTTCAGACAAAATGTCGAGTCTAAATATTTCTCTTGGTAACTTTCATCCATTATTCCTTGTTTGGCCTGCCCTGGGGTCAAACAGAGCAAATATAATTCCTCTTATATGAAACAGTCCTTCACCACTTAAAGAGAGCTATCCAAGACTCTCCCCTGAGTCTTCTTTTTCAAGGCTGCACTTCCAAGTTTCTTCAAAACCTTTCATGACCTTTCAAGGCCCTTCACCATTGTAGCTTCCTTCATGTGGACCCTGGATTCTTCTCAAAAACAGAGCCCAGAACTGAACACAACTCTACACGTGAAGTCTGAGGACAGGAGATGGAGAAGTTCTGCCTTCTCAGTAGGAACAACGATCTTGTGAGCTTTCATGGCTATCACAACTCTTTGTGGAATCTTCTCAAGATTGGAGCCCATTAAATCTCCCACATCCTTTTTTTTCTCTAGGCTACTGCTATCTACTTGTAACTCCTCTATTTTGTACTTTTATGCAATGTTTAACCCAAGCACAAGTTTTATGTTTATCCCTATTGAATGGGAGCATTAGATTCAGCCCAATGTTATGTCTCTTTTCAAGAACTACTCTTAATTTTCATATTTGGCTATTAAAGGTCTTTCTTGCCAAAAAAAATAATTTGAATTTTATTTGGGAAGCAACAGGGAGCCATTGAAGCTTCATGAGTGCAGGAGTCACATGACTAGATAAATGTATTAGGAATATTGGTTCTATAGGAACTACATATATACATACCCATACTCTCTCCTCCCTCTCCCCACACCCCTCCCAACCAACCACTTAACCCCTTTTTATCTCATAGAGTCCCTCACTCCTTTTAAGATGCAATTTAGGAGCTGTCTTTCCTTGTCCTCCCAATAGTTATTGCCCTCCTTCCAAACCACTTTATATTTAAATACTTAGTTCACATTTATATTTATTAAATTTGTATCTATGCTGTATATTCGAATATTTTTTCCTCCCATTCAGCTGGAAAGTCTTTGTGGACTGGGATCATTTCATTCTTTATACTTGTGTCTTCAGTGCCCAGGAGAGTGGTTTGTCTGATGGGTACATGGGAGATTCTTGTTCAATGTTGGATGATCAACAGAGCAAGGAAGGAAGTTTTTGCGAGGTGCTGAAAGTACCCAGGTGTCTACAGGTGAAATAGGAGAAGAAAAGAGATAAAACAGATGCTGAAAAACAAAATCAGTTGGGTCTGGTGGTGACAGATTGGCTATAATAGATGAGGAAAGAGTTGTCAGGGATACACCCCAAATCATGAGTGGAAGAGACAAGTGGCCAGTGACACGATGGGCAGTAGAGATGTCAGGAAGATGAGGAGACAAATATGGAGACAGAATAAAGATTTGGGTGAGATGACCGCCGGGGTCCTGTCAGCTCTGAAAAGTTCATCTTAATTGACAGTCATTTTAAAATCAACTCCATGAGATTTTAAATAAGCAATTCCATTATTCTCTCACTAGAGGGGAGTGTTGGCTCATACACAAGCAGGTCTCCAGCTCAACTGGATTAGGAAAACATAGGGATTAAACACTTAGGGGGAAGGATCTTGTTTCTGAGATTCTGCCCCTGAGGCGGTTAGTGGGTGAATGGAGCATGGAGGAAGGGGGCTCTGACAGGGTCTCTGTAATCAGAGTGCCCTGCCCCGGCAACTCTTTCCCTCTGCATTTTGTTGCTGTCTTCTCTGAACTGTACCCCTTCCACCCCACAACTTTTCACTCCCTTCCAACACTACAGTGAGAATCCAACAAGATTTTAGATAGAGATAGGTAGATAGAAGTGGATATAAAGCTAGATATATAGCTATTTGAATAGCTAACTGCTTCTGATAGAATGATAGACAAGTAGACAGACAGACAGATAGATAGATAGATAGATGGATATCTACTGAGATTTATCTATCTATCTATCTGTCTATCTATATCCAAAAATATAAATCCCCATGGATGTGAGCTGCTAATTTCATATCCAAATAACCATGCAAGCCAGCTAGACAGAACACTGGCCTTGAAGTTGGGAAGTGCTGGATGTGAATCTGCCCCAGACACTTACTCACCACATTGTTGTTCCAGACAAACCTCTTTGCCTTGGTTTCCTCATCTGTTAAGTTGGGATAAAAGCAAAAAAAAAAAAAAAAAACTCATAGAGTTGCTGTGAGGACAATATGAAATCATGTTTATGAAATGCTTTGGAAACCTTTGAGTGCTTTAGAGATTCAAGCTGCTATTATTAAACATTGGATGAATGTAGCTGGTTGATTTTACAAAAGAACAAGAAGGAGCATAGATCTGAGATTTGAAAGATGGATTTTCTCAGTCATGAGGGCTTTGGGACTTTGGTAGCCCAGTGGACAAAGAAACTAACTTTGTTAATTATTGTCTTGCGGTGAGTCTGAATTGAGAAGGCTGTATGGTGCAGTGGAAAGAGGCTGACCCAGGAGGCAGAAATTAAGGGCTGTAGTCCGTGATCTTTAGTCTCTCTGAAGCTTCAGTTTCTTCTCAGTAAAATAATTAGTACAGATGATTTGAAGGATGAAGCAAGCTTCCCACCTCTTACTAGTGAACTAGAAGTACAGAATGACATGTGTGTTTATACCCTTTCCCAACCTGATCATGCTTGATCATAGTATTATAGGCTCACAGATAAGGGAGTGGGATGGGATTTATGGTCCTTCCACAATATTGTCAACAGAACGTGGTCATCCGCTAGGAGATTTTAATGTGTTAACACAAAATGATACCTTCTGAACCCTGTGTGGAATTCAAACTTCTATAAATCAAGAAAGAAACAATGAATTTGTTGAGAAAACAAACTAAAGTCTTGGTGGCTTTATACCCAGTACCTGAACCCTGGATAAATTTTTTTGTGTAGAGAGTAAAAAAGTTGGCAGACCAGGAGCTGCCATGGAGATGATCACCTGGAAAAAGGAGTTTCTCTCTCCTCTCCCTCCAATTTCAAGAGCAGCCATGTCACTTTGAAGAATCTTAAGACACTCACGCCACACAAATGTGGATATGATCACCCAAGGAATGAGGTAGGTAAGGATTATGCCCCATGGCAGCAGAGAAGAGAATCAGCCTTTTGAGAAGAGTAGACATTGAAAACCTACATGAACAGTCTTTCCATTAGAGATGCATCCCCCACAGGGAATTGTGTGAGAACGCTAAAAAGACTTACCCTTCTGCAGTACTAGGAATTGGGAGTTGCCTTTGCCTTAATGCACCCTCCAAGTGTGTTTCATTCCTATTGTAAAAGTTCAAGCCCACTCTTCCTATGGACACCATGTATTTGAGGGAGAGTGTCCCCAGATTTATGGAAGAAATGTTTTGCAACTATTGTTCTTACTCTGCTAGTTTTATAAATGCCTTTTTAAGAGTTAACTGAACCTACAGGAAAGCAGACTGGTGGGGAGCTTATGTTAGGGGTTCAGACATGAGATTACCTCTAGAACATGACAGCAAATTTCTATTCTGAAATCTAAAATTTTATCATAGCTAATCAGGAAGCTATGATAGAATTTTAGGTACCATTTTGGCTTTCATATTTCTTCCTTATCCAGCCTATTTTACTCTCAGCTGCCTCCAAAAAGCAGACACCCCCAACAACAACAACAACAAAAAACAAACCCAAACCCTTTCTGAATCTTAAGTCTGACTAGATCACTTAGCTAGTCAAACTCCTATAATAGCTTCCCATTCCTATGGAATAAAATGAATATTTCTTTGTCTGTCTTTTAATATCTCAACCCACTATGCTCTGATTTCTAATTATATTTACAGTAATTTCATAGAAGACCTTTTCATAAATCTTACTTCATATCTAAACTCAACTATTAGATATTTCTTGGACTTAATCTTTGATTTCCTAACTCTGTGTATTTTCGCAAAGTATTTCACAAGCCTAGAATTTATTTTCCTTCCTTATTTCTATCATTAGAATCCTTTTCTCCCTTTAAGACTGAGCTCAGTTATCACCTCCTCTGTACAGCCTTCTTTGATCCCCTTAATATTCATTCCTTCTTCGATGTGTCTTGTATGAAAGCTATTTCTTTCCCAACATGAGAATGTAAGCACCCAGAAGGCTCACATAGTATGATCTTGAGACATTTTACTATTTTGATCACTTTTCCCATAATTCTTCAGCTTATCTACATATTTCTTGAATGAAACACAATATTTTAGTTGTAGCCTGACCAAGGGAGAGAAAACCAGCATGGTCATCTCCCTAATCCTGGACAGAAGTTCATAAGTTCATAGGAGACAAATCCTAAGGAAGGAATCATTAGTAAAAACAACTGACCTCAAATGTTTATACCCAAATGTCCGCAACAAGCTAAAGAAACTCAAAGTCCCAATGGAAGGAGGTAAATTCGCCCACGTGGGTATCATAGAGGGTTTATCAGGGATAAACCATAATGAAAGTATGACTCTGGAGGGGTATATTTTAGTCAAAAGAACTAGAATAAATGAAAAATCGGAGATCCCTTTGTGTTTAAAAATGTGTACTTGTGTAAATATGGGAAGTATGGTGACAGTATTTCAATGAAGGGAGAAACAAGAGGGATTTTGTCATCTGATTATATGAAAGATCCCACTACAGAAAGAAGAAATAGATGCAAGTTTGAGAAACGGTTCATAAGCCTGGTACAGAAGCCTGACAGTAGTGAGAGAGGATTTTAATTATCCAGATAGCTACTGGGTAATGTTAACAGTAACAGTACTGGGATAATGAACAGTAACAGGGAACTTGGGAAGGGAGGAGGGTTTAGGGGAAAGATAAAAATTGAGTTTGAGATGGCTGTAGGCAATCTGATTTGAAATGTCCCCCATGCAGTTGGTGTTGTGGGACTGGTGCCCAGGAGAAATATTTAGACTGGATATGTAGAATTGCTTAGAGATAATAATCAATACCTTGGGAACTGATGAAATTGATACTGAACTTGTGGAAAAATGAGGATTCATGGCCCGGGGCTTAGTAACTAGCATCCATTGCTTGATAAATAGAGATAATGTGAATATCAGAGGAGGATAAGTTCCTGAGTGATTGGGGCAGAGTGTCTGAAAATGGCAAGGAGTGTTCCAACCCCTCCTTCCCCCCCAATGATTAGTGAGCTGGGAGATAGTATAAATAATCAGTCATGGAAAGAGTGTTCGTGGGTTCAGGATCATCATGGGAGTCAGTGCTCAATCAGTGCCAGAAGATGGAAGGAACAGGATGCTGAAAAGTCTAAAATGAAGTGAAGTTGATCATTTTAGAATGGGGTCCTAGAAAGCCTAATGGAAAGGGCTAGAATATAGGGGGTGATGGGAGGGAAGGTTTAAAGAAATGAAAGGAATGAGTTGATGCAGGAGATTGGGAAAAAGTCCTTGTTCTTCCAGCCAAGGTTCAGTAACCTCAGGTATTACTGGCGACTAAGGAGTGGGATTCAGAGAATACTACTAAAGAGATGACTCCAGGCAGAGCATGAGTGAAGTCTGAGGACAAAAGCAAGTAATTAGAAAGTGCAAGTTTTCAGCCAGCTCTGGCCCTCGAGGTCGGCAGGTGGGATTGTGTCCTGGGGTGACTGGAAGCCTGGTCTAGAATTCCCTTTGGAACCTTCCTGATGTGGTGAGATGGGTTTTACTTAAATACTTTCAGGGATGGAGAACCCATTACTTCCTGAGGGAGTCCTTTCTGTTTCTGGGTAGTTCTGATTATTAGCAAGCGTTCTGTACATTAAGCCTAAATGCACCCTCCTCTTTGTTTTGGGAGCATAGGGCTGTTTGAAGACCTGCCCTACTGCAAAGCCCGGAGCTGGAAGCTCCAACTGCTCAATAACCCTCCTCTTCCTAAATGATGTTATAGCCCATTCATGATGGTGCAGAAGGAAAACTCTGGCTGGACACTTTTTCTGGCGTATGCACTTGCATCAGGGCTTTTCACTTTCTCCAGAAAGAACAATGGGCAGCAATATTGCCTTTCCTGAGCAGCAGCAGATGAGTGACCAGAATCTTTTTAATCCCTTTCTCCCCTCAGGCTCCATTGTCTTTTCCTTAAATCTGTCTCTCTTTCTTTCCTTCTCTCCCTCTCTTTGTATCTCTGTTTCTATCTCTAGGTGTTAGTCTCTGTCTTCCCCTGTTCCTGTCTTTCTATCTCTATTTCTCAGCATCTGTCTCACTTCCTGTCTCCTCCTTTCTGTCTCTCTGTCTCTATCTTTCTGTCTTTATCTCTCTCTCTCTGGGTCTCTGTTTCTCTCTTCCTGTCTCCATCTCTGTCTCTCAGCACCTGCCTCGCTTCCTGGCTGTGTCTCTGTCTCTGTCTCTCTCCCTCTCTCTGTCTGTGTCTCTCTGTGTGTCTCTTTGTGTGTATATGTCTCTGTGTCTCTCTCTCTCCCTCTCTCTGTCTCTGTGTGTCTCTGTGTCTCTCTGTGTGTATATGTCTCTGCCTCTCTCTGTCTCTGTCTCTTGTCTGTCCATCTCTCCCCCCATACACACCCCAAGAGCTGGGAAGTCTGCGTGTCTCCTCTGCCGATTCCACATGCTTCAAAGTTCTCATTAAACAGCTGTTTTCATGGTATCTCTTAAGCGATTTTGCACGTTTATTCAATGGGATTTAGCAACCAACTGTGCACAAAAAAAAATTCTTACACCTCTGGTCCTTAACCAGCTTTGGCTTGTTCCAGGGTCTGGAAGGGCTTGGTTGTGGCAGAGGGAACGTGCTCCAAAGTGGTGACCAAAACATCACCGGGCAGAAAGAAGGGCCTGACCAAGGCTTAGACTTCAACCCTCTGGGTCTGGGGATTGCCCCTGGGCCTAAGGAGGAGCCTCCGGCTGCACTTGAGCAGCCGAGGGTGAGGGGCCGAGCCGTGTCTGAGGGAGCCTCCCACTGGGCCGTGTCTTGGGGGGGTTAATGGAGTCTGCTTGAAACAGTCGTGAGTCACTCATGCCGTGAAATAGGTCCATTTGTCAGAAGGAGAGGAGAAGGTGACAACAGCTGAGTGAGCTAGAGCAGTGGGAATCTCAGCAGGGGCCTGGCACCGAGCGTGGACACACATGTGTGCCGTTCAGTGTTGAAAAATCGCTTCCTGCAGCCGTCCATCATCGCCGCGCCGGCTCCTCCAAGCATCCAGTGCTCATGTTCCTTTGGAAAGAGGAAAAAGGGTCACAGAGCACCAAGAAGCCCAGTCCCCACAGGGAAGAGGAGCAGAAATAAATCAGGGCCTACTTGCTCACGATGCTCGAGTAGCCCCATGGATGCCGGCCAGGCGGATGGCTCTCAGGCCACGGAGCCAGATTTATGTACCCGGGCCCTGTGCTCCGGGGTCCCAGTGGTGACTGGCCCGGAGGCGGCTGCAACAGGGAGTGCTTCTTAATTCCAGAGGCTTGAGCTGAGGAGTTCTGGTAACTGAGGCAAAAACCATTCGAGTCAGTCTTGCTTTGTATGGCTGCTGCTAAGGAGGCTGGGAGGGTAATCGCTTAGCATGCTGGATTTGAAGGCCCGGGGCCTGGTTTCAAATGCTGACTATGTTATTATAATCACTGAGACCTGGGGTTATTTCATCCTTTACGCAATGTTAGCATTGGCCCTGGATGCCTGTGAGGTCCTGGGGAACTCTGAATCCTGTGGCAGAACAAGTGTTCCTGGCTAATGACAGCAGGGGAAGGAGACAGGGTTGGTTTTCCTGACTGGGCTGTGTGTTCCTGGAGAGTACAGGCCCCATTTCCTCATTATCTTACCCAGAACTCCTTGCACAGGACTATGCACATAATAGCAATTTAGCAGATATTTATTTGGTTGGTTGATTGTCTAATCTTTATCTTAAAAACAGAGAGAGAGAGAGAGAGAGAGAGAGAGAGAGAGAGAGATTCAGAGACAGACAGGGAGACAGAAAGAGAGATAGAGAGACAGAACGAGGACACTAGCCAGCTTGCAATCATTCACGGATAAAATGGCCCCATTTCAGAGGAACTGAAGCAATAGCCCCAGAAGAAAAATCTCATTTTTGACTCATTTGTTTGTATGATTGCTTGTGATGAGCATGGAACCAAAAGAACCATGAATTGGAAGGAGCCCGAAAGGTCCTCCTTGAGGCCAGGGCTCACCTAAATCCTGAATCCTGTAACATCGCTGACAATTTATCATCCAGTTTCCACTGGAAAGTCTCCAGTGACTGGGAAATCACTAGGCCCAAAGGTACTCCATCCCGCTCTTGGAGACTTCTGATTGTTAGGAAGTTTTTCCTTACATTCAGCCAAAATCTGCCTT
Source organism: Sarcophilus harrisii (assembly GCF_902635505.1). Classification (NCBI taxonomy): domain Eukaryota; kingdom Metazoa; phylum Chordata; class Mammalia; order Dasyuromorphia; family Dasyuridae; genus Sarcophilus; species Sarcophilus harrisii. Next base: position 3,959,483 of record NC_045427.1, on the reverse strand, counting down.
TCTCCAATTTCCTTATTTACTGAGAGTTATGGAATCAACCTCCACCCATTGCTCCCAATTTCTTCTTTTTTTCTGTCTGCCTTGAAAAGCTTAGTCCCTCACACATACAGGGTCTGTAGGTGTTCAAGTCTTGTTTGACGGTTGGGTGAATGATACGTGAGTGTCCGTTTAAATGCATTTTACAAAGTGCTCTTCAGCTCATCCTTGTTAAGAGCAAAACACATTTTTACAGAGCAATTTCCCGGGGCTCAATGATGGGTGACTCCTGAATATGTGTTTCAGACTTTTAAACAGAGAGTAGAAAGAAGATGGGATGAGATCATCAACAGATGAAGAGGGCGGAAAGTTACTGTCTTCCAACAGAGGAAACACAATCCCAAGATACCTGCCTCCCTTCAAACCTGGCAAGGGGGTCTGCTCATAACATGGGAATCATCTGGTGTTCTGGTGGGTGAATATTCATCAGGAGATAATCCCTTGGACGTCATGGAACCCAAGAAGGTTTTCTTGATTATCCTTTGGATAATAAAGAGGCAAAACTATTCCCTGGGCTATCATGTGATCAAGGAACGTTACAAGGATATCATGAATGAGCTCATGAATGTTGTAGCGACATTCGGTCAATAAGCATTTATTAAGCACCTACTATGTGCTATAAGGCGCTGTGCTAAGCACTGAAGATACAAAAAGGGGGAAAGCCCCTGCCTCAAGCTCACAATCTAATCAAAGAGATCACATGAAAACAATCAGGTACAAATTAGACATGTATGTGATAAATGGGAAATTCTCTCTGAGAGATTATTAGCATTAAGGGGGATCACGGAGGCTTATTGGGATTCCAGATGAAACTTGAAAGCAGCCAGAGAAGCCAGCTGGTGGACATGAAAAGGGAGAGAGTTCCAGGGAACGCTAAGACTTGAGGGAGTGTCTTTTTCAAGAAAGGCCAGTGTCACTAGGGAAAGGGAAAGGGTCTATCATGTGCCAGTCATTGTGAGAAGTGCTTTTTACAGACACTGTCTCATATGGGAGACAGGTGCGATGAGCCTCATTTTACAGTTCCAGAAACTGAGCCAAATAGCAGGTAGGTGACTTGCCCAGCATCACTCAGCTTGGAAGTATCTGAGGCTGGATTTGAACTCAAGCCTTTCTGGCTGAAGACCCAGTACTCTATCCACGCCACCCCTAGTTACCTCACTTAATTGAAGAGTATGTTTAGGGAATTAAAGAATAAGGAGACTGAAAGATGAGAAGGGGTCCAGATGTGGAAGAGCTTCCAACATTAGTGGATTTTATATCTGTTGTAAGACCTGTATTTCTATAGAAACATAGATATGTTTACTCTTATTAGTGCGATGGAGTGTTCCAATGGACTTCAGAGAACCATGGGATATGTCTATGGGCTTCATGTTCAGAGACCATGTCATTTGGCTGTAGACATCACAGAGCCAAGGAAGGCCCTCTTGGGCCAAAAATACCTCCTGGCAATGCCTTCATTTGATTACTCTGATCCCTTTGTGGGGTCTGCCCTCCCTTCTCCTCATTTTCTATGGCATCCTCAAAGGTCCAACTCAAATGGCCCTTCTTGGAGTGAAGTCTTCTGTTTGATGTTCAAGGCCCATGATAGGCTACCCGTCTCATCTTCTTCCATCCTACTCCCTGACAGACACTGGTCTCCTGGCAGTTCTACAAAGAAGACATCCAATCTCCCAACCTCCAGCATTTTCTCTGACTGTCCCCTATGCCTGGGATTCTCTCCTAATTGCTGCCTCCTGTCTTCTCTTTGTCTCAATTAAAATCCCACTTTCCACAGGAAGCTTTTCTCAATCCCTCCTAATTCCAGTCCCTTCCCTCAGTTAATTATTTCCTATTTATCTTTTTTTGTGTTGTTGATATCTGTTGGTTTGCTATATCCTCCATTAGACTGAAGGGACTGTCTTTTGCCGCTTTTTGTATCCCAAGTGCCTGACACACAGTAGGCACTTAACAGATGGTAACTGATTGAACAAAGATAGTGGGCCAAGCATTATTAGTCTCTTCACAGAGGAGAGTCACTTCACACATACTTAGTGACCATGTCATCTGTGGTTGTGCATCTCATAGGCAGCAGAGCTTAAAATGGCCCAAGGTCCTCGACTTCCAAATTCTTGGTTCTTTGTTTCATCCCACTGTCTTTCTCCCCTAAGACTAAAAGCTCCATGGGGCGAGGTCCAGGTTTTAGCTGAACCTTGCATCTCCCCATTGTCCAACATAGGCCTTTTCAGCATAAAGCACAACTGATTCATGTTTATTGAATGGTTAAATGTGAGTGTGAACCCTGCCTTTTCAGAAGGCCCGTGTTCGATGATTGACGCCATTCTGGTTCCATCATTCCTAAGCGGGCTCTCCCAGCTACCCCATGGGTTTGGTTTGGCTGACCTTAGTGCTCAGAAGGTTGCCAGGTCACTAAACCATTGTAACCCTAATTCCCTGATCAGTTCTTTAGTCCATATCTGGACCTGGATCCCAAACTACCCTGAGGACACCATTCTCACAAAGCTGATGACCCGAAGGTCATCTCAAGCCTATAGTTATGAAAGAGGTCAATTAATGGAAAGATCCATTGGCTCACGATCTCAGAGCAAGCTTAAGTCTCTTGAATTTGGCTAGAATATGAGTTATTAAACTCCTAGAATTCCAGTGTTTGTAGGAGTACTGAATCAGAGACTTTAAAAGCTGGGCAGGATCTCAAAAAATAAAGAGAGATGGAGATGGGTGGGACCCTAGAACACAGAATATAGAATATCAAAACTAGAAGGCACCTAAGAACATGACAGAATGTCAGAACTGGATAGTGCTTAGAACAGACAAATTTGGACCTGGAAAGGACCTTAGAAAACAAAACGTTTTAGCTTTGCAGGGACCTTAGACCACCATGGTCTTTCCTGACTTTCATCACCTGGGAGTTCCTCTCCTTCCCCTACAATTCACCTTCAAAGCACACCTCTACAGAACCTTTCCCTTTGTCTCTCCCTCTCCCTTTCCTTTCTTCCCTCCTTTTTCTTTTCTCTATTGCTCTTAAGATTGAGTCATCTTCCATCTTCCCTCCACTTTTAGGGGCGAGGCACTACCTCCCCGGGTCCATTAAATACCACTTAACATCAATTACCTTAAACTTTACAAAGGAATATTTTCTTGGAAAATAGAGTCAGAACAAAGTACAACTATTTCCTCCAGAACCCAGAACTCCCTCCCTTCCTCTACATCACACCGATTTCTGGGAAGAGTTGCTCACTTTTAACACTTCCAAGATAACTCTGCTCCCACCAGGGTCACACCCAGATTCAGCATGACTTCCAAATGAGTCCTTAGTCTAGGTACCCTGATCTGGGTGCAAATGGTCACTTTTTGTTCTTTGGAGCATTGATGAGCTGCTAGTTATGAAACTCTTCCAAGATTCCCATGACCAGGTTGCCTGACCTTTCAAAACTTGCGAGGTTTGAGATTCCAAAACAAATGTAGAGCCAAAAGACATTTCCCCCCCCCCTTTTTTTTAAACAAGGCAGCATGGTCTCTGGGGTAAGAAGATTTCAAGATCTCTTCACTTATAATATCTTTTCTCAGAGTTGATGACAGAAGTCACTGAGATCCCACCAAGACCAAGAGCATTGAGACAAAGACACAGTGGCCAAAGGCTGGATGCCTCCAAAGTCATTGTAGAACTAGAATGTCCATATGTGCTCCCTGGTCTCTCCAAAGCACTTCGATTGAATGTCCTCGTGACTCTAGAACAAGCTCCCCAACATGTCTACGTGAAGAGATGTGACCAGAGGCACTTTGTGTATCCAGAAGCCCCAGTTACACTTGAAACATAAAACTGACATATAAGAAGAGAGTATTATTCACAAATCAACATTTGCTTCTGACCTGACCAAAAACATGTTAGTCTATCAAAGACTTTGAGTATTTCCATCCCTTGACATTATTTGTTTAACAAATAGGGTTTTGGTGGTTAAAGTAAACCTTAGCTTCTATTTCCATCACCCTCTGTGGAGCAGTCTACTCCTACCCCATTTCATCACAGAAGGACCAGACACCTGGATCGAATCCTGAACTCAGTCAAAAATGTAATCTAAGTCTTAATTCATTTTTAATGTGTCTGAAAAGATTAAAGGATTTTGATCATTATGATTGGCTAAAAGAATAAGAAATTCCACTTGGCGTTGGAAAAAAAAGGAAGCCTCGTCTTAGCCATGAGCTGAGTCAAGTGGTGAACTGGTCTGGGAGTGGAAAAGTTTTCATCTTCTCTCTGTAGGTCTTTTTTTTTCCTTCTCCCTTCCCCCTTTCAGCTAACCTTACTGATTTTGTGATCAAAAAGAAGAGACCAATAGAAAACAATAGGGCAAAAAAGCAAGAGATAAATACTTCCGGATATAGGAAGATAGAACTTGGAAACAGGAAGCAGCTTCTAACAGCATAAATCTTGGACCACAGAAAAATCAGTCTGTATTCTCAGCACCCCAACCTGTTTTCTCAACCCACAAAAGTTCCACCAAAGGTGATTTCCATGGGGCATCTATGAAGAGAAAGAACTTTCAATAACCAGGAGCGGTAAGTAATTTCTTTCCCACACATTGTATTTAGTCATGTCCTCATTAATATTTTATTCCAACTTTTAGCCCACTTTTCTGATGGATTTTTTTTTGATTAGTGGAACAATATTTATGAGCCTTGAGAGGTTAAGATAATATTTTGAATCAATAGTTCATTTTAGTAAATAACCTTTGCTAAAAGCTAATCATCAGACTGATTATCCTTGGAGAACATACCAGTGGGGGCTTGGGAGTGAGCGGAGCAAAAATTCAGTCCTTTGGAGTCAGTCTTGTAGCCCTGAGGAGTCACAGTGTGCCGCCCTCAGAAAATATATAACCTGTTGATTGGGGAAGGAGTCACGGAGGGAACACTACAAAAATGTAATTCCCAGTTTTACATAAGATATAATCGGGGATCAGAGAGATGGATGATTTGCCTGTGGTTACATCAATAGTAAGGATCAGAATCAAGATTGGAACCAGATGGCCTGATTCGAGAATCGATACTCTTTCTACTCAAAGGCCCGTGCAATGGGAAAGTGACCTCTGTTCTCCAAAGCATCAGAAATCCTGAGTTAGTAAGTTTCTTATGTACTTGACCTATGACATCTTTGAAATCTTTCAGTGTCAGTCGGCCCAGGGAAAAGAATAATAGAGTCGGGAGGAGAGTCCTGGGCCTGGATTCTGAGCCTGGGGAATCCAAAGCAGCCTTCTCACCTTCTCTGACTCTCGGCTGGGTCACCTTGAAAAGGAGCAGCTTGGGTGAGGTCAGCTAAGGTACAAGGTTCCCTCTAATTCCAAACCCTGGAGTCTTTCTCCTTCAGGTCCAGGATCAGATCTGGGAGGGGTCCTTGGGGACCCTAGAGCTGGACGCCGTTGCTTTAAACAAGATACTGAGGTCCAGAGTGGGTAAGGGATCTGTCCAGGCGCGGGGGGGCTAGGAAATGACCAGCGGTCAGAATTAAGTGGTCGGGTCCCCGCATTGCGGGCAGACTTGGAAACACTGAGACGGCCGAGGGACGACGACACGGGCTGAATGGGGGGCCGGTTTCCCTGGGCAGACCCTGAAGCCCCTGAGCTCGGGTCGGGAGTGCGTGTGCTCCTGGCAGGGGCTCCTGCTCTCAGCGGACCCCGATGGAACTTTCTGACGTTCTGAGAGCAGCAGCCCCACCACCGGCCCCGCGGCAGCCCCACAGTCACCCCCGCGGCAGCCCCACAATCGCCCCGCTTGGGAAGGGCAGATATTTGACCCGGCCGGTGCTGCCACGGGCTTGCCAAGCGGGGCGTCTGCAGGCGAGCGCCCTGGCACCGGTCGCGCCTCGGAAGGCCCAATTCTCAGAAATGGCAGCGGTCTCGCCTTCCTTGGCCAGCGTCAGTCCGCGGCGGGACGTGGCGGGAAGGTCCCGACTGTCTTCCCTCTGATTTAGCCGCGTTAAGCTTCGGGGGGTTCCAACGGGCCCGGGCCTTGGAGGCGGGGGGTGGGGAGGTGGGGGGGAGCGGTCTCGTGGCCCTTCCTCGGCTCCGCCAGGGAGCGCATCCAGAGCGGCCCCGGCCTCCCGGACGGCCCCGAACCAGCTCCTTGGCAAAGTTCTCCGCCGCGCGATCCGACAAAGCCGTCGGGGCTGAGACAAAGCAGCCCGAGGCAGAGCACGTGGTGCGCGTGCGTGACGGCCGCTCCCCGAGGACAAAGCGGCCTTTTGGGGGTCGGGGGAGAGCCAGGGAAGCGGCTGGGGCAGCAGTGCCCGCCTGGGGGCCGGGGGCGGGCAGGCCGCGTGGCTCGGACAGACACAGGCTCAGGGGGATAAGACACTTCCCGCCAAGCACGGACTCCCTGGCTTGGGGAGGGGGCTGGCACAGAACAGGACCCCCTTTTATTTGCGGGGGAGCCCGGAGGACAGAATAGCTGCCGAGTCCCCTAAGGAAGGAAGCGACTACAGCTGGGATTTCGCTAAAGGCCGCCAGTGTGGGTGTGAGCACATGGGGGGAGGGGAGGAGGGGTCTAGGGACAAGAGAAGAAATGTGCATGGGGGGGGGGTCTCAGCATAAAAGAGTTCTGGGGGGGCTCCCTTCAAGGCTCAGTCATCTTGCCTTTTTATGTAGTGTGTGCTTGATAAGCCCCCCCAAATGGGCACTGAGCCCCAATATTGAAAACCTGAGATCACTTTCCACCAGGCCACCAGTGGGATTGTCTCTGGGCCAGTCCCTTTCACTCCTGAGCCTCAGTTCTGTCAGTGAAATGGGTCAGACGGGTAACTTGTGAACTCTCTCTGGGTCTAGGGCATGGATCCTACATGGTGGTTTCCTCTGGAAGCCCTCCCTGATTGCATCTGCAGCCTCTCCAAGCCCTCAACTCCCTGTGGTCCCCTCAGCCTTTTGTCACCTCCTTGTGAACCATCTACACACAAATGGCCTCCCTCTCAAGCTCTGGGAGGTCTGACTTATTATGAGTCCATCAATCCATCAACCAATCTCTCTGTGTGTGTCCCTCTTTGTCTCTGTCTCTGTCTCTCTTTTTCTGTCTCTCTCTTGTCTCTGTCTCTCTCTTGTCTCTATCTCTCTCTTGAATCTGTCTCTCTCTCTCCTCTACCAGAGCAGTGGCAAGAACCAGAAGGGCCAGGTTCTGACACTGGGCAACCTGTTAAATACCCGATTACAGCCGAATACTGTTTCACCTCCAGATGCTCTTGGGATAATCTGGCTTAATCAGGTCTTACTCCATGTTCTCTGCAGGCTCATCCTCCCCCGCAGTCCATGGTCTTTGCTGTTTATGAGATTATAGCCTTTGCCATGTTCCACTTTCCTCATCCATAATGTTTTACAAATAATGAGTTCGTATTCAAGATCTGTGTTGCTCTTGGCCCGCCATGACTCTCCGCATGGCAAGGAGATCAAATATTTGTTGGATGATGCAGTTTCTGGGCTGTCTTGACCTTTTCCTTATTTACATCAGCTAATCCTCTCTAAGATAAGATGGAGAGTCAACATAAAATAGTGAATAGAGAGCTGGCCTTAGAGTCTCAGAGAGCTGGGTTCAGGTCTTGACTCTGACCCTTACTGGCTTTGTGACCTTGGGCAAACCCTTTCACCTCCAAAAGTCCCAGGAAGCTCTGGAAGACTTTAAATTGGAGACTTGGTAGTGATCTGAATTGGTGGAGGGGATTTCCTTACCTGGGAAGGCCAGTATTTCCAAGCGTTCGCCACCTTGTGAATTAATTCATTGCTGCCAAGTCTTCCCATGCTTAGCTAGGTTGGTCTTCAGCCAATAGACCAAGTCTACCACTGGGACTAAACTTGGAGAAACCTTTCCTTCTTAAGGGTGAAGTTCTGTTATTATTCTTCATATTATTATTGTCATTGTTTTCACCACCACAGCCATTCTCACCTACTCCCATCTTTCTGAGGAGCTAATTTAGATAGAAACAGTCCTAACACAAGGCGCTGTGCTGCTGTTACTCTCTCATAATAACAACAGCTAGCATTTATATAGAAGCCTTTATGGTTACAAAACACTTGACAAATATTATCTCATTTGATTCTCACAACATCCTTGGGAGGAAGGATCTATTGTTATCCTCATTTTCCACATGAGGAAACTGAGCTCAGTGACTTGCTTAGGGTCACATAGCTTGGTAGTTTCAGAAATAGGCTTCAAAGTGAATTATTTCTGACTCCAGGTCTAGCACTCTGTGGGCTTCACTCTCTTGATGACTCATATTTAAAATGTTCCCCAGACCACTGCCCCAGAACTACTATTTTCTGCAGCTGAATGAAAGCCTTAGAATGTCAGTTCATTCCTTGGAGGTGCATGGAGAGCACCCTCAGCACCACTGAGGTCGATGGAGATTAGAATAAAGAGTGATGAGGAGGAGGAGGAGGATGAAAATGGTGAGAAGCAGGATGAAGAGGATGCCCATTGTGATCAACCTTTTCTGGCTTTCCCACTATTAGTGCCCAGCTTCTCAAACTAGTTTATGTTTAATTACTTCATATTTATTTGTATTTATCTATTTATATTCATTCTGTATGTACTTATTTCATATACCCATTGTTTCTCTAATTATAATGTGATCTTCATCGGGGAAGAGATTATTTCATCCATTGCTTTGTATCTTCAGTTTAGAGTACGGTGTTGGACACATAGTAGGTACTTTATAAAAACATGCTTGTTTAGGAGTTTTTGTTTCCTATATCTGTGTTTTCTTCCTTCCCTCTCCCCATTGCAGAATGTAAGCTGCTAACTGTCCACGTGCCCAGCTTTGAGGACCCTCTTTGAATACCCTGTGCCCTAGAGGTCCTTTATGACTGTTGGCTAAATTGAAGGGTCTCATGCTAGTTCAGAGACTAAGAGGAGAGTGAGAGATGAGACTAGCTCGGTAGAAAGGTTGAGATTGGGGACTTTAGAGAACCTTGAATGACAAGCCTCTAAGGTTGCTTTAGACCATCGAGTCTGAGAAGCCTGAAGCAAGGGGCAGTTTTCCTTTGTCTAGTACCACACCAAAGGGCTGGAATGAGGCTGGAGGATCTCTCTCGTTCCTTTCAGCTCTCCCTGTGTGCCTAGGATCCTGGGTTTCCCCAACAATACAATAACATAGAAAATTCTTACCGATGTGAGTACCAATTATGGCTCCCTTGGGCATCCCAGGAGAAGGAGGATTCCTGAGGTCTGATTACATGTACCTGCCTCCCCCCTCCCTTATCCTGCCCTTCCCACCACCCCTTTCCCCTTTGGAATATCACATCTTCTAAAGCATTTTTCCAACAAACCTATACTCAGGGACCAATTCATCGGCAATTTGCTCTAGTCTGTGGGACTCGAGGCCCCAAATGCCTCAGCTACCAGCCAAGACTTCCGCACACATTGGAGAAAGTCTTTTAATATAAACCAGCTGCTGAGAACATGTCTTTAAATAAATTGATACCAAATTTTCCCTGCGTGTTTCTGTGATTATACTCTTTAAACCAGCCCCACTGATTTTAAACTTGGCTGTCGAAAGCAGCTTAAAAGAGAAGCTAAAGACAAATCCCAGCTGGTCTTTCTCTGGCAGGTCTCGTTGGGAGAAGCCAAAGTGCCTTCCAAGAAACAATCGCCCCCCCACCACCTCACCTGTCCTTGGCCATCGTCTCCATCCATAGATGGGGAGGGGGAGGCATCCGGACTCCATAGCTTGGTCCCAGTTCAGGAGGCAGACCTGATATTATTGGGACAGACCCTCATCTTCTCCTACTATATGGGTGATGGGGGTCTTGAAGGTTGTCCCAGTGCACCATGAATGCTTGGGGACAAACGCTGCCTGTTGTCCAAGGATAGTGTAAACAAGGTCAGAGGAGCTCATCTCCGGGGCATGATTTGGACTTTTGTTTTGTTTTATTCTGGTTTGCTTTTTAGTTTCATTTCTTGGTGACCCTCGACTGAGCTATTCCCTCTATGAATGTAGCTGAAGCAAGAGCCAGCTCCACTTGGTGTTCACAGGACAGTAGCTCAGGGACTACAATCGGTTCTAGGTAGATGGATAGATAGATAGATAGATAGATGCTAGAGATGGGTGGATAGATAGATGAACAGGTCAATGATTATGATAGATGACAGAGAGACAACAAAGAGAAAGGGGGGAGAAGAAAAGAGAGAGAGAGAGAGAGAGAGAGAGAGAGAGAGAGAGAGATGGAGGGAGCGAGGGAGGACAAGGATGAGGAAGAGGAGGAGAAGCAAAAAAGAGAGGAGGGAAGGAAGGAGGGAAAGAGGGACAGAAAGCCAAAAGGGATTGGAGCAGGATGAGACTCTTTCCAAAGTCTTGACCCCAGAGAGGGAGTCACCATCCTTATTCTGAATCATCGAGTTCATCTTTCATATGTCCACTGCACAGATTAAAAAACCATCACATAGAACAAGTTGTACACAGTGACAGCAGTATTGATCAATGAAGAACTGTGAATGACTTGGCTATTTTCAGCAGCACAATGATGCAAGACAATTCCAAAGAACTAATGATGAAGCACACTTTCCACCTCCAGAGAAAGAACTGATATTGTTTTAATATAGACGGAAACATGCTGGGTTTTTTTTCATTTTCTTTCTTTTCTCTTTGTTGTTTTATTCACATCTTCTTGTACCAAATTACTAATAAGGAAATATTTTACATAATTGTATGTGTATAGCCTGTATCTGCTTACCATCTCAAGGATGGAGGGGGAGGAAGGAACTCAAAACATTAAATAAAAATATTAAAACAAGCAAACAAAATACCTTACATTTTATATCATAGGTTCTTTTCTCTGTGATTCCAGAGGCCAGAAGCAGGATTAGTGGGGGTTTATACAGTGGGAACAGAAGGGAACTTAATAATCTTTGAAGACAATAGATAACTTTGGAAGAAGAAAGCCCCTACAGTGGAAGTCATTAAGGCTAATGATTCCAACTGAACCCAACAAACAATTACTGAGCATTATAGCTTAGGTGCCATGTTAGATGCAAAGGACAAAACAGAGGCCCTCAGGGAAAGTGTATTCTAGGGCCACACTTACAAACAGACAAGTGCACAATGTCGTTGGATGGGAAGAGAAATCAGAAGTGTCCCTTCCCTTCCACGGGGCCCAAGATCCAGGGAGTCTAAGCAGCAGAGCTAGGATGGAGGGCATTGCAGGCAGGAGGGGGCAACCAGTGTGCAAATATGGTGGTGGGAGGTGGAAAACAGCAAGAAGCCAGTTTGTTTGGAACACAGACCACATGTGACCAGACTGGGAAGATTGACTAGAATGAGACTAAGAGGATACTTTAATGCCTTGAAGAGGAATTTCTATTTTTCTCCAGAGGGAATAGAGAACTCCCCTGAAAGCTTTCTTTAGGCAGCAATAGGGGCAAGAAGAATATTTCCCAGACCACAATGTTCTTGTCATAAGACCCACGCAGGGATCTCAGAATCTCTGGGGCTCAGAAGTGCCAGGTTGGGGTCCAAACCACGCCCACCCAAACCCTGTTGACTTTCCTGACAAGTACCCATTCATCCAGCCTCTGGGAGAAGAGTTGTAGGAGCAGTTAATAGGTTTAGAGCTGACAAAGACTGAGGGAAACTAGTCCAGCCGTCTCACTTAACAGATAAAGAAACTGAGTCCAGAGACCACACAGGTCATAGAACCAGTAAGTACTTAGAGGGAGAGTGGGATGGGGAAGGCTTCTGGATTTGGTATTAAGAGACCGACTTTAAATGTATATGGCATTGGATGAGTCACAATTGCACTGAGACTTGTGGATAAACTTTAGAGTTGGATGAAATGATCTTTACAACCTTCCAGCTCTAAGTTGAGGCTCCCAGATCTGAGACAAAGGCAGCGGGAAGCCTGGAACCTGGGTCTCCTGGTTACCAATCATATTCTCTTTCCACCAAAGCTTTGTGCTTTTATCTCATTTTTATAGACCTAAAGTGTTCAAGTGTTTAATTCAATCCTGAAAAATAGCCCTGACCTGGTTGATTTGAATGCCCCATCTCCCTTCCCAGATTCTACGCACTAGGGGTCTGTCCTCCATCTTTACTGGCTGCGGACCCAGCGCTCAGCTGCCTGGTGATGACTTCTCCCAGCTTGCCCAAGATAGTTCTCAGGAGAAACACACCCATCATCTCTTCTGGAGAGGACGCCTGTGTCAGAGGTTCTCCCTGGTCTGAGGGGTGGTTAATCATAGTTCGACTAGTGCCAGGACTTGAAGGGATGTCTGACACTGGGGCCATATTCTCCTCCCATCCATCCAAAGCCCAGCTTTTCCACCACCCTAAGAATCGGATGAAAAATCGAAGCCCTTAAGACTTCACCCAAACTCCCCTCATTCCTGGAACTCCAAAAGAACAGGGCTATAGAGAGCCCTGGATCGGAAACTCTCCTCCTGGGTTCTTGACCTTGAATGAGGCATTGTGGGCAGCTGCTGGCTCAGGGTTCGTACAGCCCGGTGCAGGGACCTGAGAGGGAAGGAGCCAGGACTCAGCAAAGGCTGACTCCAGCATCCCAAAAGCTGTTCCCAATTTCAGGACTAGCTGACGTCTGCTTCCCTGGTATGCAGTAAAACATGTTTTCCATCTAGGAAATAATAAAGACCACAAGCAGTTTACATTGCCCATTAGCATGTGTGCCTTACAGAAGACAGTGTTCCCTGTCCACCATTCACAGGAAATCTTGCTGGAAGAACCCTTCCTTCGTTCTTCATTCCTCCCTCCCTCCCTTCCTTCCTTTCTTCTTTATTCTCTCCCTTCCTTCATTTCTTTTTTCCTTCCTTCCTTTCTTTCTTCTTTCCTTCCTCCCTTCCTTCTTTCCCTTTTCCTTCCTTTTCTCCTTCTCTCCATTCCTTCTTCCCTCCCTCTCTTCCCTCTTTCCTTCCTTTCCTTCCTTCCTTCCTTCTTTCTTTCCTTCCTTCCTTGGTCAGACAGGTAGGAGGGGAATCAGGAAAGTCGGGATTCATGCAAACCCAGTGAGGAGAGAGAGATACCCAGAGCAGAGGGTGGTCAGTATTGTCAAAGGCTGCAGGGAGGCCAAGGAGGATGAGGATGAGAAAAGAACAACCTCATTGTATCCAGCAAGAGATGAAGTGAGAAGGCACCACAGTGGGGGCTTCAGATGGGAGGGAGATGAAGGCTCTCCCACTGTGGGAGCTCCTCAAGGATAGGGTTTGTCTCTTGCCTTTGTCTGTCCCCCCGTCCCCCACACAGTATCTGGCATATACTAGGTGCTCAATAAATGCTGATTGACCAAATGGAGGTGCATGAGGCAGATCCCTGCCGAGCACTGTCGCACAGAATTACTACTTAAGACCCTGCACAGAAATCCCAAAGGAGCGGATCTGGGAGATGCTTACAAGCCCGACACATGAAAAGAAAATCTCCATTTTTATCTCGGAAAAACCTCTGGGCTCCTCTGGGGTGGGTTTAAGCCTGTATCATTGCCATGCAAAAATCGGCTTCAAGGGCATTAGTGCTGACCCTAATCCAATTACACACTAACTTCAGCCACAGGGCAATTTAACTTGGCAGACACACATGTGGGTTTATCTGCTTGTTACGGCACACAGCCGAGAAATGGCCTGTTGTTGTTTTTCACATTGGATGTAGAGCCTCAGAGACCACCTGATTCAAGCCCCTTGTTTTACAAAGAAGCAAACAGAGGGGGATCCCTGGAGCTTTCTTTTGTATACGTCCTGTCTCTACTCACTTGTGAATGTGTTGTAGTTTCCAGTTGAATGGCAGCTCCCTAAGAATAGGGGATTGCAGGGCAGCTAGCCCCAGCCCTAAATTCAGGAGGACCTGAGTTCAAATCTGGCCTCAGACACTTAATACTGCCTGGCTGTGTGACCCTGGGCAAGTCACTGAACCCCAATTGCCTCAGCAAAAAACAAAAACAAAAAAACAAGAATAGGGGATTGACTCTGTTTTGTCCTTGTTTCATAATACAATATCTGGCATGAAGTAGGTGCTTTTCATTACATCACTGTTATGTATCTCCATCTTATCTTATATCTAATCTTGCCATACACAATTCTTCTTCAGGGAGTTTGTTCAGCAAACTACTTCAACCATGTCTTGCCCTCTTCTAGCTCCATGACTCTCACGCAGACCTATATGCCTTGGATTGATATCCCTACTCTTAAAAATGCTAAGTTTCATTGCTTCTAAATTGCTGAAAGAGTATAAGATATACCAGCACCCTCTCAATATCGGTGTCGTGGAACAAAGTCCTAGCTGCCTCACCCTAGTTATATTTTTCTTAAACAATCATTGGAAAACAGTGGTAAAGAAATGATGAAGTTAATAAGGGATCTGTCTCCTTTTTCTTATGACTATGGGGGAAAGAAGGAAGAGAGGTTGACATTGAAAACAATTTTCAGAAATCTAGTATCAGGAGGGACAGGATTCTGTTCATGTCAAGAAAATGGAAAAAATTAGTTGTCTATAAAATTTCTTGTCAAGGCTGTGCTTGCTTCCAGGCTTTTTAGCACGATGTTTTCAGCCACGTAGCCAAATGTTTTCAGGGAGGACAAACATGGCATCAGCCAGCGATGGGTCAGGAGGAGGGAGGGGGGAAATGGCCCTAAGATGATGCTAGAAAGACCAGTCCACCAGGGAGTATGTTGGATATCTACTGCTCATCTGCGGCTCCCGGCATTGTCCAAGCAGAACTTTGAACATGGATATTGGGAGGATTCTGGGAAGATGGCGGGGTAGGGGGTTCTCCCTAGTTCCTCCACAAATAGAACAAATTTGTGCCTCAGGGCGAACATAGATTGTTGGAAAACCGAGAAGACTTGGGGAGGTCCTCCAGTTTTAACTCCCAAGAAAGACCCCAGGCTGGGATTGTCTGCAATGCAAACATCTCCGGGTCAGCTCTGCAGAAGCCCCGAGTGGGGATCCCCTGGGCTAGCTGGGTGTGGCTCAAGCCTCTGCAGGAACCACAGATTTCACTTGTTTATCCACTGGGGGGGTTGAGTCCGGGAAGACGGAGTGAACCTTGGCTGATGGGAGCATCAGCCCCAGCTGGGCTGCTGAGACACAGCTCCTGGGGGAGAAGGAGCCAGCATCTGATGAATGCAGAAGCAGCAGGGCAGGGGCGCTGCTGGAGGTGGGCAATGCAGGAGGGCGGAGCTCTTGTTTGGGGTCCCTGGTCCGAGTGGAGAATGAAGGGAAGCTTGAGGTATCCTTCCTCCCCCACCCACCATAATTAGAGATGCCTAAATAAGAACCTCTTATTTTTATTTTATTTTATTAAAGCTTTTTCTTTACAAAGCAGGTGCGTGGGTAAGTTTTCAAAACTGATCCTTGCAAAACCTTTTGTTCCAGATTTTCCCCTCCTTTCCCCCACCCCTTCCCCTAGATGGCAGGTAGTCCAATACATGTTAAATATGTTAAAATATGTGTTAAATCCAATATATGTATACAAAGCTATACAATTATCTTGCTGCATGAGAAAAATCAGATCAAGAAGGAAGAAAAAGAAAAACTGAGAAAGAAAACAAAATGCAAACAAATAACAACAGAGAGAGTGAGGATGCTGTGTTGTGGTCCACACTCTGTGCCTATGGTTTTCTTTCTGGGTGTAGCTGATTCTCTTCATCACTGAACAAGTGGAACTGGTTTGAATCATCTCATTGTTGAAGAGGACCACGTCCATCAGAATGGATCATCATATAGTCTTACTGTTGCCATGTACAATGATCTCGTGGTCCTGCTCACTTCCCTCAGCATCAGTTCATGTCAGTCTCTCCAGGCCTTTCTGAAATCCTCCTGCTGGTCATTTTTTACAGAACAATAATATTCCATAACATTCACATACCACAATTTATTCAGCCATTCGCCAACTGATGGGCATCCACTCGGTTCCCAGTTTCTGGCAGTTACAAAAAAGGGCTGTCACAAACATTTTGGCACATGTGGGTCCCTCCTTTAAGATTTCTTTGAATACTTCTTTTTTTAATGAACTGGCAAAAGAGAAAGAACCCCTCAATGAAGCATAACAAGGGAACAGGGAAAACCAAGATTCATCTTCAGAGGAGGACACTTTATTTAAAAAAAAAGAGTTTCTACCATGAAAAGTAATTCTGATGTCAAATTGGAAAAAGGCCTCAGAAAGTGTGGAATAATCCTGCCTGCCCAAGAACGTCTCTGAAAATCAATCCTGAGACTGCTTGTGGCCCTCTGGAGAGGGATACTCCACTCCTCGAGGCAGTCACTCCACTTTGGGGACTTCATGCTTCCTGACTTAAAGCCTAATTCCGCCATCCTGCTTCTCTTTGCTCCTGCTGCTTCTCTCTGGGGCCCACCATAACAAGGCTAATCTTTTTGCCTATGAGAGTCCTTCAGACACTAAAAATTGCTATTGTGTCCCCTTCCCTGGCTCCAAGTCTTCTCTTCCTCAGCCTAAGCATCCCAACCCGGGTCCAAAGATTGTCACTAAACTGGATCAAAGGCCTGTGCAATAGATATTCCAACACAGTCAGAGTTTGCTTCTGATGCTCTCTGTCTTTGCTGATGATGCATAAGAAGTGAGCCCCTGCCCAATAATTCAGGTGGGCCGGATGAAAGGGGTCAAGGCTTCATTTACAGAATGGGTCAGAATCCCCTTTTTCCAGTTCCCTTTTGGATGAAAGGAAGGTGCAGGATAAGGTCCTAATAAGACTAAAAGGAATTAATGTTTTGCCTGGAAGTTCTAGTCCGGACTTAAGGACATAAAGTTTCTTCAGCCCTTCTGTCTGCTTCTATCTTTATGGCAAGGAATCAGAGGCAAGTTTCTCAAAGCTTTTTTTCTGTTTATTTTTTTCTTCTTTCCCAATGACTCAAGAGGTAGCCACAGTCTCAACCAACACTTTTTTTCCGCAATTCTTTCTCTGCCAAATGATAGAAAATTAAGTGACGCCAGGAGACCTCATGATTTCTCCGTGGACAGTGGTTGATAGAAGGCTACTCTCTTGATGAACTGAGGAGACTGTGAAACTTCTTTTTCCCCTTTGCCTCTTTCCTCTCTTGCCAACTCTTCTAGGAACTGGAAAGTCCAATGGGACCTGCCTGGACAGGCAGCAATTATAATCCTATACAAAGGAAAAATGTTGAGTCTTTCATGGCTACTGCTAAGGATTTTTTTTCTTTCTTTTTCCTTTTTTTCCCCTCTTTTTTTCCCCCCTGAAGCAACTGGGATTAAATGACTTGCCTAGCGTCACATAACTAGGAAGTATTAGTGTCTGAAGCTAGATTTGAACTCAGGTCCTCCTAATTTCAGGGCCAGTGCTCTATCCATTGTGCCATCTAGCAGCCCCTGCTAAGGATTTTATTTGCATCATATGGGACTCAATTGTTAATCTCTCTGTATGTTGGATGGAGGAATTGGGCTTATGGCTTCCATGACATAGGGAACTCAAGGTGAATAAACTTCCTCTCCTAAGGCAAGCCAACATTTCTCTGAAATAGATAGTCTTAGGACTGAGTTGCCAAGAACTCTGAGAGCTTAAATATCTCATCTAGGATGAGTGTGTGAGTGTGGCAGGATTATAACTCACATCCTCCAGAAGCTAAGACCAGTTGCCAATCTCTGTGCGACTCAGCTTCCTCAAGACCTACATTTTTACAAAATCCTCCTGGATTTCTAAACTCTGATTTCTGACCTCTGATGAGGTCAATCAGAAATGTTTACGATATTTAAAACATCAATTCCTTCACTGAATTATATTATGTAGCTACTTTGTGCCAAGGACTGTGCTAGGCGTAGGGATGCAAAATGGGGGCAAGAAAAAACAGACCCTGACCTCAAGGAGTTTCCATTCTCAGCTTCCCCTGAGCAAGGCATGTACCGAGCACCACGGATGCCAACACAAGCAAAAGAAAGTCAGTCCTTGACTTCAAAGTGGTCATATTTTAATGGGGAACCCAACATATAAAAGGAAGCTAAAAATCTGGGGGGCAGGGTAACCCAAGGGGCCACAGTGGCGAAGCCCTCAGAGTCACAAGCACAGATGAGAGGGAAATGAGATGTGGATGGCCTGGGTGGCTTCCCAACATGGAGGTCTGCAAAAGAACTCATCGGTGGAAGAGGAAGCCATTGGGGGGCTAGGGCAGGGAGAGAAGCCCCCAGGCCCAAAGAACATTCTGTTCCACTGGGGCAAAATACCACTTATTCACATGAGAAAAATACAAAACACAAACCGATTCCAAGATATGATTAAAGTCCAAAGGCTGAGCCCCACTTTTTCTGGGAATGGGTCCCTCTGGACACAGGAGGCTGTGGCCACCTGCTCTGCATTTGTACAGGATGGGTTCCCTTCCAGAGAGAGAAAGACTTCAAAGATCGGGAATCACGCTTCTCTCATCTCTCTGGCTCATCACCCCTCTGCCTCAGAGTTCCAGGGGAAATCTCTTAAATACGAAAAGCTTAGGGGGAGATTTTCTCCTACTGGGGTCCCAAATGGAAGAGGCCCCAGGGCCAAAGCAGATACCGGGGAGAGGACGGGTTATTTCCTCTAATGCCCAAATAATTGTTTAAAATCTGAACGCATTAGCAAGCTTGCATTGATAGCCTGCAGAACAACAACAGCAAAACTCCCAATGTGCTGTCATACCTATTATATTCTCCCGATGCTCAAGACAGTTTTGGAGAACTGTTTACCATCTAGTTCCCATTTATCTTGGATCTGGGCTGTCTAAACAATTCGCAAGGACAGCCTTCTGTCCTGCCAGGACATGGGTCTTTCGTAATCCTCAGCTACAGCATGATCCTGGCAGTGGTCATCTTCTCTTCTGAGAAGCTGGGGAGATTATCTCCTCTTGGGCAACCGGCTCCTGACTCAGGAATTCCTGACCTCTCGAACTCACCACATGACTGTGAAGGCCTGAAATGCCTCCTCTTCCGTGACCTGGACTCTCGGAAAGAAGCACAGAAAGAGGGGCATCCAGAGATGAAGGAAAAGCTTACCTAGGCAAGGCTCTGTTCTTGCTGACGTGTGTGGGCAGTAATCGTGCTCTCGCCAGGGGAGAAGGGGAGGAGAAATCCCAGCCCTTTCCCTGGAATCCTAAAGGAAAGCTGTGTTCCCAAATGGTCAGAACCCAGAGGCTCCAGCAGCGATCGCTTCCTTTTTTCCTACGTAAAGTGTTTAGGGGATGAAGGGAAAGAAAGTACCTGGATTGGTTTCCCCCATCTTAGATACAGCCCTTAGTCTCAGGGGCACACACGGTGTAGCTGGTTGCATTTGTCCTTTGTTAAGGGACCACATAGCCAGGTCCATGGTGACCTGGCAGATTGGGGTGGAGAGGTCTCCCCTGGTTATCCCAAGTGCACTTATGGGGGTCACTCTCTCAAGCTATTGTACTAGTAACTCACAAAGATGGTTACTTCCATGTCATCTCCTCCCTTCATAACTTTTGTAACATGGCTTTCAGCAATGGCCCTCAACTGACAACACTCCCTCCAAGGTTACCAGTGATATCATAACTGCCCATTCCTATGGAGTTTCTTTCTTTCTTTCTTTCTTTCTTTCTTTCTTTCTTTCTTTCTTTCTTTCTTTCTTTCCTCCCTTCTTCCTTTCCTTCCTTCCTTTCCTTCCTTCCTTCCTTCCTTCCTTCCTTCCTTCCTTCCTTCCTTCCTTCCTTCTTTCTTTCTTTCTTTTTCTTTCTTTCTTTCTTTCTTTCTTTCTTTCTTTCTCTCTTTCTTTCTTTCTTTCTTTCTTTCTCTCTTTCTTTCTTTCTCTTCTCTCTCTTTCTTTCTTTCTTTCACTCTCTCTGTCTTTCTTTCTCTCTCTCTTTCTTTCTCTTTCTTTCTTTCTTTCTTTCTTTCTTTCTTTCTTTCTTTCCTGAGACAATTGGGGTTAAGTGACTTGCCCAGGGTCACACAGCTCAGAAGTATTAAATTTCTGAGACCAAATTTCAGGGCTGGTGCTCTATCCACTGCGCCACCTAGCTGCCCCTCCTATGGATTTTTCTTAAACTGAATAGTTCTTGAGCCTTTGATATTCTGGTTAGAGTGTCTTCTGTTGGGTCCTCTTTCCTCTCTTGTTTTTCATTGCATCGCCCCTTTTTACTTCTTATCCGAGACTTCTTCTCAGTCTCCTTTCATTCATTGAGGATGAGTATGACCCAGGGTTTTATCCGATGCCTTCTTCTTTTCTTCCTATACATTTAGTCATTGATTTCCTGTTGTTTTTCTCAATTTGTGGCGGAGGATGCAAGAATTTCTATATTTTACACCACTCTGTCCCGAACTCCATCTAGTTCCACATCACTGACCATTGGGCATTTCAGACCAGATGTACCAAAGACAGCTCAAAAGATATGTCCAAGAGAGAGCTTGTAACCTTCACATCAAATACTTTCCTCTTCAAATTTTCCTAGAGATGAAGTCCATAGAACAAATATTTCAAAGAAAAAAGAAGAAAACATAAAAAATCAGGAAAACCAATCAATGCATAGAAACTGTCTAAAAATGCTTGCAGGTCCCCCCAAAACTTCCCATTCTTGTGAAAGAGGAGCTGTGTGTGGGGGGTCTTTCCTTGGAGGCAGGGCTGATAGTTTTTCATTTCTAAGTTCACTTTCTATTATTTTGTGTGGCAGTTTTTTACCTTTATGTTACCGTAGTCCTTGGGAATATTGGTCTCCTGGTCCTCCTGACTTTCCTCTGCATCAGTTCATGTAGATTTGCTGATGCTTCTCTCATTAATCACTTTCATCCTTCATTATAATACTGAAATATTCCCCTTAACATGTTTTAGCCATTCCCCAAATCATGGGCAACTAGTTGGTTTCCAATTCTTTGCTATCACAAAAAATAGCATTTATGGGGACTCTCTCTTATCCACAATCTCCTTGAGCACAGAGCCAGGGGTGATATATCTGGGTCCAAAGGTTTGGCCATTTTATTTCTTTTAACTTTTAAAATTCCAAGTTGGATTTCTAAAAAAGCTGTATGAGCTACAGCTCCACCAAGGCTAGATGTGTCCATATTCTCCCTGCTCTTCTAACTGACTATTCTCATGTGTAAGCTTCTTTAGTAACATAAGGGATAGAAGACTCAGTTCCCATCTCTCTGCAGGTGACTTCAGATCTCTTTGTTTGACCCTCCCTTCCTTCCTGACACTCAGCCTCACATCTCCCACAGACCACTGACCATCTCCAACTGGATGCCCCGTAGAGGTCTTAAACTCGCCATGTCCAGAAGTGACTTATCGTCTTTCCCCCCAGACAACTCCCGCCTCCTAATCTCACTTTTACTGTCAGGAGAGCCAGCTTGCTCACAGACTTTTTAATGTTTCTCTGTTTCCCCTCCTCCAGCCCCATACCCCATAGGAGGGAAGGTTCCTGGAGGGTAGGGACAGGTGCAATTTTGTCTGTGTCCTTCCCTAGCACTGAATGGTTTGGGTTTTCACACGAATGTGTGATTTTATTCACGTAGTTTCCAGGGAGAAATTTCTCCTTCCCAAACAAAGCCGCCCCTGCGCGTCACCAGAAAGTGTCTCCTAAATGTTGGTCCAAGAGAAGCTGCTCCTTTTGTTGGATGAATCCAAGTGGCATATAATTATTGTTTTCATCCAAGCCATGATTCTAGAAAGGGTAAAGTCTATGCAAACAAACCTTCAGGGGTTAAAGAGATGGGAGCTATTACAATTCCACAGACCTTTGTGAGGTCCCTACTGTGCGTGGGCAGCGTACCTACTGTGTGAGGGCATTATTCTCAGCTCCAGGTAATAGAGACCTGCTTCTCGGTCCTTACTGAGCTTTCTTTGTCTGATTGGGGGTTGAGGGGAAGGAGGCTGGGATCCAGAGGACTCAGATCTTCTGGAGACAGGCCTTCTTCAAAGGGCTCTTTGGTTGGGGAGGGAGAGAAGGGACTGAAAGAGAGGCAGACTTCCCAGACCGGGGCCTTGAAGGGATGGCTGTCCAAGGTGTTAAGCCAAGACTGTCGGGCTTCCTCTCGCCAGTCCTGAAATTCCCCTTAGTGAAGAGTTCAGGTCAAGCTGAGGCTGACTTCTCAGTGCATCTGGACAGAACCGGCTGCTTGAAAAAACTGCTGGTTCTGGGTGAACCTTTCCAGACCCTCCCCGAGCTCAAACTGCCGACTCTCCAGAGGCCAGGGGGATTCTGGGGAAGCTACTACCTTTGCCGAAAAGAGCCTGGCAGCCGGGACCACGGCCCACCAAAAGAACGGGGCTCCCTGCCTCCCCAAAAGGCTGGGATGGAATTCTCTTCATGCAGGTTTGAATCAGCAAATTGCTCCCAGAACAAGCACATAAATTACCCTCAACGGCCGGACCCTTGGCGTTGTTGGTGTTTCCCTGGTAATAACAGACCTCGTATCACTTTCCCCATCTCCTCCAGCACTTAAGGAAGTCTCGTCCCAACTGATTCACTGGGAAACAGGAAAAACAAAAACAACAAACCGGCTGTTTCAGAGTTTGCTGGGGGTCAGGGTCGGATGACATCTCGAGCCTAGAAAATGACTTTCCAGCGCGGTCATGCAGCGTCTTTCAGAATTTATCTGCATTGGATATGCATGTCTAAGAACAATAGGCCCAATTCCCATTCGTGTCATCCGTCCAATGGGAACCTTCGTGGAAAATGATGAAGCTTCTCAGAAGAATCCCACCGGGTCCAAGGGAATGAGGGCTTGGCCCATTGTCTCCAAACAGGCATATCGGCATTAAAGGGCTCGGGAGACTTGGGCCATTGTTCCAGGAATGCCGGCTCTAACCGAATTAGAGTAATTGAAGCTCCCTATGATCTTCTTGGCCCTTTGAACAAACCTCGTCAGCGCCGGGATGCGTTCCATCTCTGCTGCCATTTTAAGGTCTGCTCTCGAAAGAAGAAGGAAGGAAGGTGATCTTTTATTTATTTATTTGTTCTTAATCAGCCAGTTGGCCGGACTAATTCTTTGGTAGGGAGCCGGTGGGGTGTGGAAAGAATCTGGGAAGGGCAGACGTGCGAGGGTTTAGGACAGCAAGCCCCTCTAGGGGTCATCCAGGACAGTGCTGGAGACAAGGGGGGACCTAGAAGCTACAGGAAGGGGCTGCCTAGCAGGGAAATCATGAAGATCCAAGATGGGCAAGAAGCACTTATATCGTCTGATAGGACATGTAGGGAAGGTAGAGTCATGCAGTAGCCGGGGATGAGCTAAGGAGGCAGGAGGAGACCGTGGGGTGAGGTGGGGTATCCAGGGGCCAATAAAAGGGGGGAAACAGAAAGGACAACAGGGAAAGAGTGCCCTTGGGATGCAATGGATTCAACAGAGGAAGAAACAGCCATTTTGGCGCTTCTTCATATTCTTTTTCCTCCTCTTCCTCTTCAGTATTATTGTTGTTATTGTTATAATGATAACAAACATTTATATTGTGTTTTAAGATCTGCAGAATACTTTACCATGCTATCTCATATGATGAATTTTACCAACTGAACCTACTGGCTTGCTGTTAGTCTTGGTTTCTACACAGTGGATGATGAGCAATTGCTATAAGCACCCTTTAAATCGTCTGCCTTGGGACGAAACTCCAGTGGCCCTACCCTAGTTGCACCTAATTTTTTTTCTAGAAGGTTGGTAGTGAAGAGATAAAGAGAAAGAAGTAAGTCATTCCTTCAGGCCCCTACAAATAGAGCTTGATCATTTTGTTCCAACCAATGTCATAAATACATTTTAACCAAACATTCGATTTAATCAGGCAAATATTTGTTAAGCACCTACTTCAGCCTAAATACTATGTTGAATGGGCATTGGAAAAGCAAAGATTAAAAACCAGCAGAGTCCTTGACTAGGATCTTACAATCTATACGGCTGACAAAATGTACAGAAACAAAACCTATATACAAATCTATGCTAATTATATTAAAAATAAACACAAACTAGTTTGGGAGGGAAGAGACCCAAATCTAGGGTTCCCAAGAAAGGAGGGGGTGTTACAGCTGAACTCTGAAGAAAATGAGGGGTTCTCAGAAGAAGAGGCAAAGAAGGAATGCATACGATGCAGAGAGAACAACCTCACTCAGCTGCAGAGAAGGTTTTGTGTATGAGGAACGATGAAAAAGTCACCTTGTCTGGTCTGTAGAGAGCATGAAGGGGGATAATTTGAAATAGAACAGTTAGATATGGCTTGTAAAGAGAAGTTTCTATTTGCTCTTAGAAGTAACGGGAGGAGCAGCTAGGTGGTGCAGTGAATGGAGCATCAGTCCTTGAATCAAGGGGATTTGAGTTCAGATCTGTTCTCAAACTCTTGGGGCTCACTAGCTGTGTGACCCTGGCTAATTGCCTAGCCAAAAAACAAAACAAAACAAAACAAACAGCAAAGCCCCTGAAGTTTATGAAGGGGAGCAGTGACAGAATTGAGATCTGTTTTAGGAATATCACTTGGGCAGCTGTACTGAAGATGCATTGTAGGTTGTGTTTTGGGGGGAGCAGCTCTCAGGTATAAACAACTGGAGGTATTGCAATCACTGTGGCATAGGGTGGTTGGATTAGGGCTTTATACATTCACAGAACTCATGATTTCAGAGCTCAAATGGGCCTCGGAATCCATCTAGTTAAACCCACACTCCCCAAACAATCCCATGTCCGGGATACTCAGCACGTGGCCATCACCCTTTGAAGGCTGACCTTGACGCCAGCCCAACCACATTTCCCCATTTCCAGGCAGCCTATTCCAATTTGGCCTATTTATTAGAATGTGGTTTCCCCCCATTTTTTTCTGAAATGAACTTACATCTAATTTTTACCTTTCGCTCCTATGTTCGTGGCCAGGAGTAATAAGTCTGATCCTTCTTCCAATTGAAAGTCCTTCAAATACTTTGAGCCAACTGACTTGTTCCTGCCCGGTCTTTGCTTCTCCAGTTAGCTCGATTGTTGCTCATCTGGCATGGACACGTGACCCCCACTGTCCTCCTAATGCCCCGACTTAAGCCTCCATGTGGAAGCTTCCCATTTTGTTACTTCTGGGATCTCTTTTATGAACAAGGGTATTCTGGGTCGCTAGTTCCACTAATTCAGTAGAGGAGGTCAACGTTGACATGGCATGACTCGGAATGGTCGATGCCTCAGACACGTAAGAGGTTCCTACCTTTGCGAGGTGTGGTGGATGCTAGAAGGACAAAGATGTTCAACAGGGGCACGACATGTAAGTGGTGAGCAAATGCCAAGTGAGATGAAGTGATTGAAGTACAAGAGAGCCTAACAACTGGAGGAGGATGGGTAAAGGTCCCCAGGGTGAAGGAGCATGAGGTTGTATCCTTGCAAGGACCCAGGATTCTCCAGGCAAGGTGAGGAGGATTGAAGGGGACCAGGTGACTAAAATGGGGATTGGTGGTCACTCCAATCTGATGCCATTGCCTCTTCTTGGTCCTAATTAGTTGTATCAACACTGTGGCTCAATGCGCTAAGTCCTGGGTATATAGAAAGGCAAAAAAGAGTCTTTGACCTAAAGGTTCCCCTATTCTAATGGAGGAGCCAATGAATAATAACTATGTACAAATCCATGCCCCAGTAATGGCAACTAAATGGGGTCAGAGCTCTAGACTTAGCCCAGGAGACCTGGAACTGACTTGTGCCTCGGATACTGGCTAGCAAATGACCCAGCTCTGTCTGCTTGTTTCCTTGTCTATAAAACGGATAACTAGCAGTATGACCATTGAATCATGGCTTGTGGAACTTTTGAAACCTTAAGACACCATAGATAGGCTCTCGTGCACCAGTGCAGAGCCACCCCCATCACATAATGAGGATGCAGAGCAGGACTGGGGAGTGACGGTGATAAGGGTGATGGCCAGGATTACTTCTTTCCTTTCTAACTAGTTGTTCATAGAACTGAAGGTCTTTCATGGATTCACAGTCTTAGACAGGGAAACAGTAGAGATGTAAATCTTCAAAACCTGATAAGAAGTTAAGGAAGTTACCGATCCAATTCCTTGAAAAAACAAGTCTCATTGGTTCAAATACATGACTTTCTTCCCAGTGGTCTTTGTGTATTATTACAAAGCATCATGCTTGATATTTATCAAGTAATTCAATGAAAAAAAAACCCAAGGTGAAGTCAACCAATCATAGTTTTTAAATGTGGGTCAGTGGGGAAAAAAATCAACACGGGATTTTAGGGGTCAGAGGATTAGTTCAAATCACAAAATAAGCTGGGCAACTCAGTTTGCCTCTCCAGTCTTCTGTTAATTGTCTGTAAAATGGAAATGTTGTTTCAGGTAGTTTCTGAAGTCCATTATCTCTAGGTCTGTGGTCTTGGGGTAAGGTGGGACTCCACTGGCACCATACCTGCTTAAAAGTGGTTACCTCCATTTTGTAAGAACATGTCTAGATACTGAGCGTGACCTGGGCTAATCAATAAAGGCCATTGGGTGAGAGACTTGTTTACAGTCTAAGAAATCTATACAAAAGGAAGGAAATCTCAAAACCAGATGGAGATTCTGCTTCTCCAGGATCACGTTCATTGAAGTAGATAGAATATTCCATCATGTTTCTAGGGCACAACATTAAGACTGAGTTAAGGCAGAAGAAGAAAGTATGGAGGAGGGCCATTGACTGTACCCTTGTCTTATAGCAGAAGATCAGTTCTCAGAGGTGTCCTAGGAAAAAGTCTGTTCCTTTCCCAACTAACCAACATGGCCTGTCTATCCACAGACGCTATAATGCTATTTGCTGTTTTATCTCCCAAATATTTTCAATAAACTTTTTTTCTTCAATCATAAAGAGTCCAAGGGTTATCTAGTAGGAAGTCAGAAATGTAAAGTTAGAAAGATAATCCAATTTCTTAATGTTAGGGATTTTCCTAACTGGGAGAGTAAAATGAGTGCAGTTAAATGAATAACATAAAC
The DNA here is from genome assembly GCF_902635505.1 of Sarcophilus harrisii. Lineage (NCBI taxonomy): Eukaryota > Metazoa > Chordata > Mammalia > Dasyuromorphia > Dasyuridae > Sarcophilus > Sarcophilus harrisii. The sequence continues at coordinate 3,932,614 of NC_045427.1, read as the reverse complement.
TCCCTGAAATTAAAGAAAAGGGAATGACTTCGGGCCATTACATTATTGTAATGAAATGAAATATTATGTAATGTAAAGATAGCAAAGTGCTACACCAGAAGCTCGGGCTATTTCTTTGTTACGTCTGGTGCTTTTGGTGGTTGATCATAGAATGTTAGACCTCAAAGGGAGATTCAGTATCTTGTCTAGTCTTCCCATTTTATAGAGAGGAAAATTGAGATCTACTGAGGGAAAAAGACTTGCCCAAGGTTACAAAATTATTTAAAGCCCTCCCAGGACTCTAATCCTTGCATCTGGACAAACAACCCATTACTCTTCACCATTCTACCACGTTGTCTCCTGGCCTTCCTGGAATCTTTAGGATTATAGGATTTCTGAATTGGAGACTGCCATAGAGATTCTCGCCTCCAAAACAACTCAGGTGACACTTGTTACTGGAGGCCTTTCCTGGTCGCCCCAGTGCTCTCTCTGTCTCTGTCTCTCTGTGTTTCTGTCTCTTGGTGTCTGACTCTCACTCTCCTCTGTCTCTGTTTCTCTGTCTCTGTCTCTTTATGCTTCTCCATCTCTGTTTTTCTCTGTCCTTCCCTGTTTCTTTGTGTCACTGTCTCTTTCTGCCTCTTTGTCTTTCACTGAATCTCTCTCTCTCTCTCTCTCTCTCTCTCTCTCTCTCTCTCTCTCTCTCTGTTTCTCTCACTCTCACTCTGTCTCTCAATCCCCTGCATGTAGTGTCTATGTTCATGCGTCTATGCTTCTCACCAGGAGAATGGAAGCTGCAGCGGGAAGATGCTCTGCTGGGGAGTATGTTGGAGCTTGGCGAGGCTGCTCCTCCATGGCAGCCACACAGTCTGTTGCCTGGGTACATTCTTAAAGTCTTTCCAACCAGACTTGACCTAATACATTTTGGGCTCCGCTACCCCAGCCCTAGGCTATCTCCATGCTTTTGTGAGACCTTGGAAGACAACATTCTTGGAAATCCAGTCAGCTGAGGGAACAATTTAACAAGGGATTTTTAGTTGAGAAAGCTGAACTGCTCCTCCTCCTTTAATAACAATGAAAGTTTTCATTTTAGCTTTAGAAAGTCCCTTTCATTTCCAGATGGGTGACATCCCTGTGGTAATGGAGATCTAGAAAACCACATAGTAGGAGGACATGCAAGACCAATGAAAGGGATTGATTTAAGAAGCCAGAATTTGGAACAGATAGATTCAGGAACTGCAGCTTTCGCTTATCAACAAGAAGAGGAAAAGTCCAGTTACCTGCCAGAGAAATCAGTGCAAATCTAATGTCTCCTAATTCTATATCCCGGGGTCACAAGAGCTGAGTTCAACTTCTGATTCACCATTAATTCGCTGTGTGATACTGTTCTTGGGACATCATTAACTGTGTATCTTCTCAAACGGAACATGTCCTTCCCCTAGTCCAAAATTCCCAATTTCAGTCAAGAGCATCACCATCCCCCTCATTATACAGATGGTCATGCTCAACACCTCAGTCTTTCTTGGCCCAAGATAAAGAATCTTGTCGATTATTGTTTCTATCTCCACAACATTTCTTCTTTATATCCTCGACACTCTTCATACAGGCACCCCCTGGCCCAGACCCTGTCACCTCACTTCTGGACTTTGTAATAGCTTTGTCTCCAATGTTCCCTCCTCAATCTCATCTCACACAGACTCATCTTCCACTCTGCTGCCAAAGTGATTTCTATAACGTTCATATCTAATCTTGATATCACCGGCATTCGGTGATTTGGTGGCTCCTTCCCTCTTCCATTTGGCATCTAGAACCCTTCACCATCTGGTCCCTCCTTGTTTTTTCCAATCTCCTCATACTTTGCTACCAATCTTACTAATCTATCTGCTTCTCCCAATACCAGCCCCCCCACCCTCCCCTAGCTGTCTCTTGTCTGCCCTCCCTCCATCTCTGGGACGCTTTCCTTGTTTCCTTTTGCTTCTTGTCTTCTCTGGTTTCCTTAAGGAGACTTTAAATTCCTCAAGTCCTGCTAGTACCTTCCTCCAGTGATTATTTCCAATCTATTCTATGTTCTTGGCTACATCCCTTATTAGACTGGGAGCTCCTTGAGTGCAAGGATTGGTCTGGTTTTTGCTCTTGATGTTTATGGCCAGCCTGGTGTCTGACACATTGCTCAAACTTCACAAATGCCTGATGAATAAACTGATATCTGTCAGAAACTTGGTTTCTTTATCTGTAAAAAGGTAAAAAGAAGAGTTTCTATGTCCACATCATAAATTATCATGAGGAACAGACCTTTTACATTGCAAAGAGCTTATCAAAGTGAGTCCTCCTCCTGCTCCTGCTCCTCCTCATTACCATTGTACAAGTAAAAGTGAAAAAAAATCCCAGTCTTCAAAGCAATCTCCCTCTCTTCCTTTTTTTTTCCTGACTTTCTCCTCATCCACTACTGCTGCCTCCTCATCCTTGAAGCTGCTGCTGCTGCTGCTGCTGCCATGTTCTGAAGGATTCCAAGCTGTTAAGCCCTTGTTCAATTTTTGTAAACATATGCTTTTTAAAATATGACTTTCCACGTTAACAGGCTTCTGATGGATGGAACACAGCCTTGTGTTCTATACTGCTCTTTTCCTAGGATCTATAAAACATGAGAAGAGACATCTTTCAGGATGATATACCAAAGACAATCCTGACTTTCTCCTGGCACTTCAGGCTCCTGCCAAAGGCACTCATGCCTCAGAGTTCCCATATTTAGGTGCTGAAGTCTCCCCAGAGAATGAGTTGTCTGAACTGAGTCACTTCTACTTTTTACTTTGGCTTCCCTTTCAGCCAAATGGAAAAGTTGTGCTGGAAATCAGTCTGCTTTTTTGGTCCTTGTTCACTGGCAAGGTTGACAGTAGACAGAGGTCAGGCTATATTTTATCCTTCCAACTTGGAATTCCTTTGAAAAAAGAAAATGGATGACAAGACGTAACGTGGCTGAGGCTCCGAAAGTGTCTATGTCAAGGAGTGTGTTCCAGCTGACTCATCTCCTTGACTTTGCTCCAAACCACTATAAGGTTTGGAGGGATTGGGAAGGATGGGGGAACGCTGTTGTTTTTCAAGTTTCTTTGGCCCTATCCAATTTATGAACTAATAACCTTCTGAGAAATGCCACCCAAGAGCCGAAGTTGGAAGGAACAGTCCAAACAGCTCAAAGCTCTGGAGCAAGGAGGGGCTGGCCTCTTCCTGCTCAGCTTGGGAAGATGGAGTCAGGGTTCTGGGGTTGGAGGAGCAGGAGGGAGATCTTGATTCCAGTTATGCAGAACGAGGTGTGGAAGAGTCCCTGTTTACTAGAAAAATCCAGGGTTTTGATCAGCAGATTGATTTCAGAGGAGCCTGGAGAGACTTATAGGAACTGATGCTGAGGGAAGTGAGTAGCACCAAGACGACATTGTACATGACAACAAGATTATGGGATGATCCACTGATGGATTTGGCTCTTTTCAACAATGAGGTGATTTGGGTCAATTCCAAATTGTGATGGAGACGTGATAAACTTGTGTTAGAAAGAGCTTCTAGAGAGAGGACTGAGTATGGATCACAACATGTATTTTCATTTTTTGTTGTTTTTTGCTTGTTTTCTTTTCTTTCTCATTTTTTCCTTTTTGATCTGATTTTTCTTGTGCAACATGATAAATGTGGAAAGATTTATAGAAGAAATGCACATGTTTAACATAGATTGGATAACTCACTCTCTAGAAGAGGGAGTGTGAGAAAAATTCAGGACACAAGGTTTTGCAAGAGTGAATGTGGAAAACTATTTGCATATAATTGAAAACAATAAGCTATTATATAAAAAATGTATTTAAAAAAATAAGCTAGTATTTAGAAACCCCAGGGTTTCTAAAATGTGTGTGAAATTTCTCAATGTGCAGAACAAAAACCTTTTTAAACTTTAGTAGATGATCTTTATGAGATTTTGTGGTCAATAAACTTCAAGTCCTGTTAACCAATTCATGGTGATGAGCCTGCCTGGGGATCTGTTTCTGGCCTTGATTTTTTCATGTTTTGTCAATGATTTTGTCAAAGGCTGACATTACATGTCTATCAGATCTGTAAATGGTCCCAAGTTGAGGTAAATAACACTAATTCAATTGGGCAACAGAGTCAGAGTCCAAAAAGATCTTGATTGGATGAAGTACCGGAATGTGTCTCAGAAGATGGAAAAAATATCATCTTACATTGGGGTACAAAAAATTCAATTTCAAAGTATAATAGCTAGCTTAAGTACATACATACATTTATATGTACATACATACATACATATATATAATTACAAGTTTAAGGAAAGAAAAACATAATTATCAGTTATTGGTTCATAATTTAATAATATGTTTTTCCCCCTGAGGCAATTGGGATTGTGACTTGCCCAGGGTCACACAGCTAGGAACTATTAAGTGTCTGAGGCCAGATTTGAACTCAGGGCCTCCTGACTTCAGAAGAGGCCGGTATGTCTGGAGCAGAGATCTGCTCCAGACATACCGGCCTCTTCTGCATCCCCCCTCCCTTCCATATCTGTTCGTGCTTCCCCCACTGCCATCACCAACGGTTTGCCTTCATCTCTGAATTCTTCCCACCTGTCACTCGCTCAGCCTCTCAGAAGGGGGTGACTTAGAAAGCTGAGGGGGGAAATGGATGGAAAATGCCCAGGGTCCAGACCCGCCTCTCGACGTGTCGGTCCCTCAATGTATATTCTCGGGACAGACGTTGCACAAGCTCAGCTGGGTTCAGAAGTACATAGGAGACGAGGGGGCCATATTGCATAGCACGTCTGACACCACTAAGTCATCCTCTGACCCTAAACACATCTTTCTTCCAACCGCATCCCTCAGGAGCCGCTCTGTGGCTGCAAATCATGGAGTCCCTCAGTCCCCGAGGAATCTGAAATGCAGGTGCCCCGGAGGCAGGGGAGGGAAAACTGGTGGAGCAAAGCCAGCCCAGGCCGTTGTCAGTGAGGCTCACTGTTCGAGAAAGGCCATTCAGGATGTCATAAAGAATACATATGGAACCCAAGTTGTTTGGGCATCGTGCCCAGATTTGCCTGATGTGAAAGCCTCCGCCTCCCCCGCCACATGGGTGGATGGGACCTCCCTTGATTGGCTGCATAAGCAGAAAAGGTGATGTCTTTAGAACTGGAGGGACTCAGATGTGTCTCTGTCAACTGCTTGCCTATGTGATCCTTGTTGCACACAGCAGATGAAGATGTCAGTTCATCCTCAGCAGAACCTATGAAAGGGGCAGGACTTCCATTTTCTGTTCCCTTAAATATCCCAATGAGAAATGGGTTTGGGGATGTTTGCATTTCTTTACTGTTTTTATTTTTTTGTATTATTTGTCTTTCTCAGCTTTAGGGGGAGCTGGTGATCCTCATTTAGCCTCGGACCCTGAGTCGTGGCAGTTTGGGAGCCAGGTTGGCAAGCAGGATAGTATAGATAACATGTCCCACAGGGAAGCTAAGGTGCTGGGATTGGAGCTGGAGAAGAGTTTGGGAATTGGAAATTGTCCCTCTAAGAATCAAGTTAAATTATGATCCTCATTGCCTTTTATCCCTCGGAGATTGAGGCAGCACAGGGAAGGGATGAGGGCGAAGGATTAATCCTCCAAAGTACTGGAGAACTAGGTTTGCCTATCTGGGATTATATATTTTGGAGTAAATAGTTCTTTGTTAAAGTTATATGACCATTAGTGGTTAGATTGAAGTGGGATTTGGGGGATCTCACTACACTTAAGAGAACACTATCAGTAGGAGCCTTTGGTGGCCTAGACACCTCAACACTATTTAAAGGTTCAGGAGAACTCTAAGAAGGGGGTGAAATCTAAGACAGCCTACAGTTCTCAGGGACCAGGTGATCACTGTAAAATAGAAGTGAGATTCTAGATAAAAGCTAGAAAAAGCAGTTGGAATAAGCATCTGAGGGCTGCCCTGGTGCCCATGAACTATGACGAGGCCAGCGGACTTTTCAGATTGAGATACACCTTTACATGGTGATTTTATTACCCACATTTGGATTTAGTGAATCAATGACGTGAATCTAGGATGAAAGCAAAAGGAGTTGGTAAATAGCCTCATGGAACCATCCCCACCAAGATCTGGGATCTGTTGTCCCACCAAGAGCCACTGGCTCATGGGAAAATCAACTCTCCAGTTCTAGAATGGGAAGAGAGTAAAGTTTGGAGTCACCGTTCCTGGCTTTTAAAAGGATTTTTGTGAATGTCAAGCTAGTGATCCAGCCTGCTGTAAAGGGTGAAGCTGCTCCCTCCCTCCAGTGCCATTTTGATGGGTCTGAGTCTGGGTTTGCAGTTGCAGATCGAGTCTCTTTCATTTGGAGACATTCTTTCCTACTGCTTCATTGAGGATCATGATATGATCAGTGGGAGTGGAGAGTAGGAAAGAGAGGAACACTCCTTCAGGATTGCCCTTCCTTCCTCTTGCTGTCCTCTGGCACCCGAGCAAGGGTCTACCTCCTCAAGACTCTCCCAAGCCTGGAGTCCCGAACTGCTGCCCTAAGTCAACTGCTGAAATTCTACCTGTCTTTGAAGCCCCCTGGGGTGTGGTTAGCCAATTAAAGAGGGGCTCACACTCCATAAAGAGTTCCCTGGTAGTAAAACGTCATTGTGTGAAGCCCTTAACACTTACTGCCTTGTAATTACCTCAGTGAGGATGGCAGTGGAATCCCACACTGGTACTGTGGAAGAAGGTGACGAGTGTCCAGCAAAAGGCGACCAGGGTGGTAGGGACTCAAGTCTATGCTAGATAAGGATGGCTTGAAGGGATAGTTGAGGGTGAAAAAGAGAAGTCAGAGGGGGAGAAGGCACTTAACGTTTCTGAGTATCATCTTTCTCATCTGGAAAATGAGAATAATAAGATCTCTAACTCTGACCTCACAGGGCAGTTGGGAGCTCAGGTATCATTGGGTAGGAAGTGTTTTGTAAACCTCCAAGTGCTATAGATGTGCCAGCAATTGTTCACCTGTCTTGAGGTCTCTCCTTTACCTTTTCCCATCTGGCCTCCAATAAATGAGCCGAAAGTCGCCATGGTCATGGGCAAGGACTCTGCCAAGGCTTACTCAGCACATTTCAGACCAAATAAAACTCATCATTCTATCGAAGGAGCAGGAAGAAGCCAAAGTCTCCTGAATGCTGGGAGCTAGCCAGGTCATTTGCTCAAAGTTTAGACTTGCAGCTGGGGATGCCTTTGTTAGCACAGGATGTTCACCTTTCAGGTTTGCGGTGAGAAATAAGCTATTTATTCTAGGGAGAAGCTCTGGAGGAGAAAGGCAGCGAGGAGGCTCTCAGCTGTCCTCATAATCATGGGATGTAAATAGGGACCATATGTTCAGCTTGAGAAAGTTGTGAAGTCATAGCATGAGAGAGTGAGGAAGGATCAGAGGATGAAAAGCGAATCCTAGGAGGATTTTGAGGGCAGACAATGGCAGAGCCCAGAAGGGAGAACACAGAAGGTCCAAATCGAGAACATTAGAATATCAAAGCTGGCAGGGAACTTTTGAATGGAGAATGTTGGACCTGGGAGGAAACCTCTGGACAGAGAGACAGTCAGAGACCTTCAGAATCTGGGAGTGTTGGACCTTGTGACTCTAATGCTCTAAATCTGCAATGTGGACGCTTCCTCCACTAAATGGCACGACTCTCAAACTTCCCTTCCTGCTCATCCTGTAGGTTCCGTCTCTCAGAACACAAAGTTGAGGCTCAGAAAGGAGCGACTCTTTGAGAGTCACATAAATCCTAATGGGAGATGCAGAAATTCTCTTGATTTTCAGTTGGTCTTCTCCCGCCTCTCTCAGGCTTCCCTTTGTGGAAGTGAGAACAGTAGCTGTTAGAAAAGAGGATGCCATAGAAGAACTTTTGATGTTGGATTAACAGACATGGGTAAATAGAAAGCTGATAAATCTGGCAGTATGTGAAAAATGGACTCTCTCTAGGTGTGTGTATTTATGTGTGTGTGTGTGTGTGTGTGTGTGTGTGTGAGAGAGAGAGAGAGAAAGAGAGAGAGAGAGAGAGAGAGAGAGAAAGAAAGAGAGAGAGAGAAAGAGAGAGAGACAGAGACAGAGAGAGAATGTATGTGATTGTGTATATGGTATGTATATGTTTCTATTGGGATTCTGTATGAGATTGTGTCTGTATGTGTGAATGTGTATTATTGTGTGGCTGTGGGTATGATTTGCACGTATGAGTTTTGGAGTGTGTAATATGTAATATTGTGCACATGTGTGTGTAAATTTGTACATGTGAGCATTTGTGTGAGATTGTGTGTGTGAGTGTATGATTTGTGTTGTGAGTTTTTTTGTGTGATACATCATATTATATGAATATGCGGTGTGTGTCTCTCTGTGTGTGAATGTTTGTGTGAGATTGTGGGTGGGTATGAATGATGTGTTTACATGTGATTGTGTGTGTGTTTATGTCTGTGTATGTGTGATAGGGGAAGGGGTGAGAAGAGCTTTAGGCGTTTCTTGCTGTTTGATGCATCAGTAGGAGCTTTATTGCAAGTCCGAGCACCTGGGCCCTGCCCAGGCTCCCTAAATCCCAGCTTGGGCGAGGCCTTTAGAGACCTAACTTTTCAGATGTGCAAACTGAGGCAAAGGGCCCTTCCCCCCCCCACCCCCCCCACTGGGCCTGTTAGCCTGTGGTAGGCAGGGCCTGCTTTAGTGATCAGAGTGGCTCCTTTCCCTGCCTCCCTGCCTCCCTCCTCTTAGGGCACTTGGAATGACAGAGGGTGGAGGAAGGGGGGACCTGCATGTGAGACCCAGAAAGGAGGCGTTTTCAGGCTTGGAGCCATTAAGCATTTGGTTCTTTTCCAACTTGAGGGGCCCCTTCCCTGCAGGTGACCTTGGGGAAGACCAAGCTGGGTTCTCCTCCTGAAATGCAACTCGGGAATGGGACAAATTAAATAAGAGAAACAAAGCAAGCTTATGGCTGTTTTGGAAACGAGAGAGAGACAAAGAGAAGTTTCCATTCGGGCAGAGGAGGCTCCGTTCTTGTGATTACATTATTCAAAACAAAATGCGGTTAACAGTGAGTTCATGTGGGGATGGAGGCCATGGGAAAGTGGGGGGGGGGCTCCTGTCGAGGCAGGTAGAGCAAGGCCCAAGGGCAGCCACCTTGTCAGCCGATGGGCCGGGCCAAGCTTCCCAGGCTTCCCCTCGGCCCCCCCGGCCCTCGGCAATGAGGACACCATTCCTTTCTGCGTTTCTCTTTCTCACACTCAGAAATTCCTCCTCTCCCAAGCCTTCCTGCCCCTTAGCAGTGACCCTCACACCCACGACAGCTGTGGGGGGGGGGGGAGAATCACTGGAATCTTGAGTTGGATGCTCTGCTGAATATCTTTCTTTCTTTTTTTCCCCCCAAATGAGGTGTGAGAATGTTCAGGAAATGAATCCAAGGGCCTGTTCCCGTGAGCGGCCATCATCTGCCGCAGTTCTGTGGGAAACTACTGAGGTTTTATTGAGGAATCCCAGGCCCCGCCGTGGGTGCCAATAGGAGCTCGCCCGGCGCGGGAGTCGGGGTCCTCGCACGCCCCTTTTGCAGATGGCTCCCGCAGCTGTCAGGGCTGGGACGGGCCTGGGTGCACTGTCCCCAGCCGAGAAGAGCACGCTGGCAGAATGGAGGGTTCGGAAATGCCTTCTCATCAATGGAACCATGGCTCTGGCTTAGGGGATGCTCATCTTAATGGCCCGGAGTCCGGGTTCCTTTGGTTTGTGCCACGGGGCACTCTCCCAAGAGTGGGAGTGGGAAAGGCTCAAGCTCCAGGTGAGAAGAAGATTATGGAGAGGGAAAGACTGACTCCTATCCTATGGGGGTGATTATCCTGGGCAGACGATCACCATTAGGCCTCCTAGCCGGCCCTCTGCCTCCTGCCCTCCTGCGGCTCGTGCCAATCCTTGCCCCAGATTTACTGCCTCCACCGCTCTGGTCAACTGTTCCACCCGGGAGAATGTCAGGATGGATGTTCAAGAAACTTACTGGAAGCATAAAGTCAAAAACATGGAAAGAACATGTTTAAAGCAGTTAGCAAGTCAAGAAGCATTTATTAACTTATGTGTCAGGCACTGTGCTAAGCATAAATGATACCAATAAAGAGGGGGGAAAGTAAACATATAACAGCAAGTTTACTAAATATAAATGGTTTTGGTTTACCACTGAAAAGAGCCTCTGAAACAGCTCAGCTATAAGAATAAAATCAAAAGTCCCTCATTGATGACATTGTTGGTGGAGTTGTGAACTGATCCAACCATTCTGGAGAGCAATCTGGAATTCTGCCCCAAAAGTTATCAAACTGTGCAGACCCTTTGACCCAGCAGTGTTACTACTGGGCTTATATCCCAAAGAGATACTAAAGAAGGGAAAGGGACCCGTATGGGTCAAAATGTTTGTGGCAGCCCTGTGTGTAGTGGCTAGAAGCTGGAAACTGAGTGGATGCCCATAAATTGGAGAATGGTTGGGTAAATTGTGGTATATAAATGTTATGGAATATTATTGTTCTGTAAGAAATGACCAGCAGGAGGATTTCAGAAAGGCCTGGAGAGAATGACAGGAACTGAGGTTGAGTGAAATGAGCAGGACCGGGAGATCATTATACACTTCAACAATAATACTACATGATGATCAATTCTGGTGGGCGTGGATTTCTTCGACAAAGAGAAGATCTAACTCAGTTCCAATTGATCAAGGATGGACAGAAGCAGCTACACCCAGAGAAGGAACACTGGGAAATGAGGTGAACTGTTTGCATTTTTTGTTTTTCTTCTCGGGTTATTTTTACCTTTTGAATCCCATTCTTCTTTTGCAACAAGAGGACTGTTTGGTTCTGTACACATATATTGTATCTAGGATATACTATAACATATTTAACATGTATAAGACTGCTTGCCATCTGGGGAAGGGGGTGGAGGGAGGGAGGGGAAAAATCAGAACAGAAGAGAGTGCAAGGGATAATGTTGTAACAAAAAAAAATTACCCATGCACAGATACTGTCAATAAAAAGTTATAATTATTAATAAAAAATAAAAAAAATTAGCAAAACTAAAAAAAAATCAAAAGTCCCTACAGGATTGAAGCCGCATGAAGACCCCCAACAATATGGCAGCATGGATGTTCTAACAAATGGCAGTATCCAGTGGGTTTGTTTACATAAAGAGAGCAACATCACACTAGATCATTGACCTCAGAAACCAGATGAAGCTCATTCTTAAGAAGCTTGGACTTTTTGGTTCATGAAGACCTTGCCAAGAAAATAGAAACCATGTAACACATGATGAAGAGTAGTCCCACAAAGCTATTGTGACTGGGATTATTCACCAGAGGCTCATTTTTCCTCCTAAGCGATAAGATAATAAATCTCCAGCCAACAACTAGAAACCAAGCAATAGATGTGAATTCAGCAAAGTCATTAAACTGGAACCAGTAAGCTAATGCAGATAGCCTTCTCACCCCCGCTGGCTAGGAGGTAACATGGACCCCTCTCCCAGACCACACTTGATTTAAGAATGTTGGTGGAGTCTTGGAGTGTTCTTGGAGTGCTAGTGGACATGATAAAGATGGGATTGATGCCTAATGCTTTGATTCCATGAAAAAACTCATTATTTTTCTCAAGATCTGTAATAATTTATTGGCCACTAAACATAAAGGAATAATACAAAATTGCAATTTGCTCAAGGATCATTTTTATCTGATGTAAAGAGGGAAATGTTGAGGATGACAATGGGTGATGATAACCGTCTCTACAATGTTAAATTATGCTGCACACTTTGCACCCATTGCCTCCATCTGAGCCACCCAAACTGTGTGACTTGGGGACGCCGGTGTCATCATAACTATTTTTATAGGTGAAGTGGAGTTAGATGGCATAGATGGCTAGAGACAGAAAGAATTAGAGGAAAGATCTGAACCCAGGCTTTTGAGTGCAGTCTCTCTATTAAGCTATCTTTGCCTCTTGTCTCCATGACAACAGAAGTAGTCAGTGATACAGAGGATGTGACCAAAAGCAATGAGAGAGAATTACACAGAAGCACCTGGTTCCATGTAAGAAAAACCTGCCTCATGGGGAGAGCCATTGGGATTGAGATAAAAAATTGCCATGTGGAGTGAGTGACTTCTCCATCAGTGGAGGTCTCTAAGTAAGAGGTGCTTACTTGGTAAGGGTGGTGGAGAAAAGGCTTCTTGCTTAAGTGAGACTTGGTCTCGATGCCTTTTGAGATTCTGTCCAGCTGTGAGACTACAAGAAGAAGAAGAAGATGAGAGCAATGTGCTTTAATGGACAAAGCACCAGCCTCAAAGGCAGAAAACCAGGTTCAAATCTAATTCACTGAGGCTCGATGACTTTGGGGAAGTCACTTGACCTATTCATGAAACTCTGAGATGCTAAGCTACAGAAAGGAGTTTCTCCAGCCAAGAGTCCCTACACTCATGGAACCATAGGGCCACTCTTTCTTCCTAAGTTTTAATAATAGTAGTGAGAGGCTGATAAATATTAACTATAAAAGAAATTCCTAGAACAGCAACTAATCCTAGTACCATTTCTAACCAGCCACATCAAATATAAAATGAGAAGGCAATACAATAAATAAATTAAGAAGCATTAATAATACAATCGCCACAGACATTCATACAATCTTGAATCATGAGCTTCTCTGAAAGAGGGGATGGCTTGGACCCCTGAAGTTTTTCTCTTCTCACTATTCACCCCCTTTCTTTATCATGCCGTGGTCCATCCTCTGGGGCCTCTGGGTGGCGGGCCGCCAAATGACAGCGTTCTGTGGATTGTCCCGCTCTTAGTGCTCAGCTATGGGATTTGGGGATTGTCCAGACTAGCTCAGGGCTGCCGAGATCCTCCCAAATTGGTCATCCCAGTGAAGTCACCCCGTTCTGCTGGTGCTCGCCTGTGAAGCTGCCTCTCATTAATCATCGCCTTCTGCTCCCTTGGCTATTCCAAGCCTGACTGATCCCTTTTCCTCACCAAGCAACCATCTACTTCCATTCTCCAAAATGTTATTTATTTCCCCAAATTCCTTGATTTGGCGGGACTGTCTCCCCCAACTTAGAATATATAAATGAGAGCAATGAATTACCCGGGCAACATCAAAGCACGGCCTCCTTCTACATCAAATCGTTAACTTTAAATGCTCCCCAAATTCGTGTTCCAAGACGCTGGAGAGAGGTAAGGAGTTCAAAGACCCTGAAACATAAAACAGAGCCCTCCAGTCAGTCATTTGAAAGTCTTGCTCTGAATGTGTTTGAGTTCCCAAGGTCACAGCTCACAACTGGATCAGCGTTTGGCTGGAGCGCCAAAGAATGCTCTGGGCTGTGAGGGCCCTGAGAGCGGGGCAAGCAGCGGGCAGGCGCTCTCAGCCCACCCTGTCCGGGCCTTGTACCACCAGCCACTGGCCACTCTGACTCGTTCTAGGACCACTTTTTCCTCCTGGGGTCCGTGTGGGCAAGTCCGCCCTCTTTTCACAGTCTGTGTCTTAGGACTGGAGTTGTTTTTTGTATGTGGCCAGAGGACATCACTTGGACAAAGAGGATCTGGTTCTGATCCTGACTGTCATGATATCTTGGGTGAACGTGGCAAGTGACTTTCTCTCTCTGCAAAGAGAGGCCCTGAACCAGGTGACCTCAAAGTCTCTCATTTTATGCCTCGGTGATCCTGGGACCTCAGAGATCTCTGTGGAATCTCATCTCTGGCACCCTTGACAGATCATTATCCAGCCAATTAAAAATTTCCTGAGAGGAGCTCTCTCCCTTACAAGGCAATCCAGATTGTTGGAATGAGAAGAAGGGTTTTTCTTCCCTTCCATTAACATTTTATTTTTTGGCTACGTCACCCATTGGTTCTAGGCCCGCTCTATGGTACCAAACAGAGTCAATCTACTCTGACTTCCCTATGACTTTCCTTCAAATCCTGGAAGACAGCTATTGCATCATCCTTCTCACCCTCTCATCTTCTCTTGAACTCCACAGTTTATCCCCCTATGACAAGATTCTGACTCATATCCACTCTCTTGGCTGCCTGACTTGGAGCAATGAATGAAGGGGAAAAAAGGACAAACATTTATTAAGCACTTACTGTATGCTGGCCAGTGTGCTAAGTTCTGAGGATCACAATACAAAAGCAGCAATATTCATTCTCTGTTCTTAGAGGAGTTTGTTCTAATGAGGGAAACAAGACACCTAGAGAACGGTGGCCAGGGAGAGATTCTTGTGCTCTGTGAAATCTCAGTGTTGCAGAATGGGGCCAGAGGCAAGTAGCTCAGAGAGCAGTGGCAGAGTGGATTCAATCTGCTTTCACGCCTGGTTCCTGGATACATTGTATCAGAAGTGAAAGGAAGACACTTTGTAGCAACTGTTTTCCCCCTAGGAAACTTTGTAGCAACTGCTTTCTCCCCCAGGAAACTTTGTAGCAACTATTTTCTCCTCAGGAAACTTTGTAGCAACTACTTTCTTCCCCACAAAACTTTGTAGCAACTGCTTTCTTCCTCAGGAACTAAGGAACTATAAAGAAAAAGTATGTCCCCAGATGCTTGGATGAATGGGTCTGTTCTCTTCTTTTCATCTCAGGAAATTTCCTGGAACTTGCCTAGATGGCAGCTAGGAGGTGCCACAGGCATAGAATGATGAATCTAAACTCAGGGAAGACTTGAGTTCAAATTCAACCTTAGACACTTTTTAGTTGTGTGAAAACTAAACACAGTTTCGTGTGGGCCAGTCACTTCACTTCTGCCTCAGTTTCTTTATCTGTAAAATGAGAATAATAAAAGCTCCTCTTTCCTGGTACTGTTATGAGGATGGAATAGAATCATGATTGTAAAGTCCTTAACAGAGTATCTGGAATGCAGATAGTGCTATATAAAATTAGCTATTATTTTTTTTCTACAAAAACGAATTTCTTTAATTGGTTAGATTCTATTGAGAAGATACAAACTATTAGCTGGTGATTAATATAGGAAAGAATACAGTGGATTGGGGCCTTGAGTCAACGATATTGGATTGGCATCCTAGCCCCTCAATAAGATCAGAGAAGCATGAGCAGTAACTCAGCCTTCACTGGGAATCTAACTTCTCAGTCAACTTGGGAGTGAGGAAAAGGCTCCTCTGAGCTTATCAGTACTCACTGCGGGCCTTCATCCCCAATCCATTTGGGGGCCCCAGGAGAGATTCCTACCTGGGCCATTTATTATTGGATTCCCCAAGAACCATCAAAAATAATGAACATTTTTTTCCTTTTGTCTTTCTCCTTTTTGCTATGGTGCCATTGTGTCCGACAATTTCCCTTTGAAAGAACTTTTGCCTGGTTGAATCTTTAAGTACTTGTATCTGTTGTAATACTGTACTTGTACAAATACTAGCATTGAGATGGATAGGAGAAGCCTGGGTTTTTAGCCTGAAGACTCTGGTACTTCACTGATAAATGCTTGTATTTTCCTTTTTAGTGAGCAACTGACTACTTATCTTCATGGGAGATGCTCAAGCTCCTCAGGCCTATGGTGCTGGCCTGTGACTCTAGAAATCCAAAGTAACTGACCCTCCAGTCTTAGCTCTTTTCCAGGGATTTCTGAGTCAAGACTTAGCTGTTCCTTCTTTCTTTGGTCTCTCCCTAAGGAGTGACTTTGGAATTCGAGCAGGATTTCTCTTAAAGTGGCAAGATCCATTGGGAGAATTTTTTTTTTTTGCAAATTGCAAATTGACCTAATATCCAAGAGGATCACTTATGGGGACCCCTAGAGAAATATAGGTGTGTTCATTATAGGAAGGGATACCTGAAATTTTGATTCAGATTGCAGAAACTCATAAGCATTAACTTGTCTGTTTGGTTTCTAACTTGAGGGCAAAGAGGAAGAAGTTCAAGTCAACTTCAGGTCTGTAATCTTTAAGAGGAGGTCACTGTAGGGTCTACTATCCTGCTGAGAGAAAGTTTGATTTCCTCTCCCTTTTAAGTTAGTTGGGAATTAAACTAGGTCTGTGAGTAGGAGTCCAGAGCAAATGGAAGGAGTGTTTAGCAAAAAATGGAAAACGTATAGGACCAACCTCCTCTTCTCCAGACTCAGAACCAGTGTGAAAGTATCAAGCCACATTGGATTGGTTTCTCACCTGAGGATGAAGGGTCCAGTGCTAGGTGTGTGCCCAGGCCAGAACAAAGGAAGCCTCATGGGAGACTTAAAACTTTTGTTCTTCCCCAGTTGATAAATGGCCAAAGCATATGAACAGACAATTTTCAGATGATAAGATTAGTCATCTGTAGTCATATGATTAGAAAAATGAAAATCAAAATAACTTTGAGATACCACCTCATACTCTCTGATTGGCTACGATGACAGGAAAAGATAATGATAAATGTTGAAAGGGATGTGGGAAAACTGGGACATTAATGCATTATTGGTGGAGTTGTGAACTGATCCAACAATTCTGGAGAGCAATTTGAAACTATACCCAATGGGCCATGAAACTGTTCATACCCTTTGACCCAGCAGTGCCAATAGTGGGTCTGTATCCCAAGGAAAGCATAGAGGGAAAAGGACCTAGACGTGCAAAATGTTTGTAGCAGCTATTTTTGTGGTGACAAAGAATTGGAAAATGAGTAGCTGCCCCTCAGTCGGGGAATGGCTAAATAAGTTATGGTGTATGAATGGTATGGAATATATGGTTCTATGAGAAATGATGAACAAGCTGATTTTAGTAAGGCCTGGAGAGATTTATATGAACAGATAAGAAGCAAAACAAGCAGGACCAGGAATACGTTGTACACAATAAGATTGTGCAATGATCAACTAGGAAAGACCGGCAGTTCAGTGATCCAAAGCAATCCCAATGAACTTTGGATAGAAAATATCAACTGTATCCAGAAGGAGAATTATGGAGATTGAATGTAAATCAACACATGTTATTCGCACTTTATTTTTCTGAGTTTTTTTTTTCTTGTGGTTTTTCCTTTTTGTTCTGATTTTTCTCTCCCAATATGATTCCTGAAAAAAGATGCATTTTAAAAGTTAATATATAACCAGAATTTAGAAGCAACTGAGCCCAATGAGGAGTGATTTTTGGGATCCAGCCCATGGGGGATTCACTCGGCATCCATAACACTGTTTTTTGAAATGATGCCACATTTAAAAGTAAAATTGGTGGGTCCAATGTACACTTTACTTTTGAGCCCAGTTTCTTTATCTGACATGATGGAGGAGATGGCATATCCTTGGTTGTGGTGAGATATTTGTAGTTCTCTTCTTGCTCTCCCTTCTCATCTATTGAATCAGTCTTTTCCTCCCTCCCTCTCTCTCTTTTTCTCTCCCTCCCTCCCTTCTTCTCTCTCTGTCTGTGTCTGTGTCTGTCTGTCTGTCTGTCTGTCTCTCTCTTTCTGTCTCAGTCTCTGTGTCTGTATCTGTGTCTCTGTGTCTGTCTCTGTCTCTCTGTCTCTGTCTCTCTCTCTTGGTATCTTAGTCTCCCTCTCCTTTCCTTCCTTTCCCCTCCCTCCCTCTCTCTCTCCCTTTTTGCTCTATCCCCCTTCTCTCTTAGCTCATAATCCCTCTGTACCATCTAACCAGCACACATGAATCTATGAATACAAATGAATCTTTTAACCTCACTGTGAGACTTGAACTTTATCCTTATCAAATTTTCTCTTATACTTGTGGCCCCAATGTCCAAACTTGTCAGGAATTGAATAAATCTTGGCTCCTGTCACTTCCAACTTTGTACCACTGACAACTCTGCTAAGTGTTGTATCAATGCCTCTAACCAAGTCACTGATAAAAATGCTACCAACCCGAGGCCAATCACTGATCCCTGGGGCACTCCACTACGTGTCTCCTTCCAACTTGGCATTGCACCAGAAATGATTAAGTTCTATATATTTAATAACCCAAAGTGTTCTGAGCACCTCTGATTGTACTGGTTTCTAACCCACTTACTTCTTTTTATGCCCCAGAAAAGTAACAAGAGCTACTTTATCAAAGGCTTTACTAATATCTAGGTTTATTATCTATAGAAATCCTTTGAAAGTTTTTTCACTGTGATAAGAGAAGAAATGAGATTAGTCAGGTGAAAAGGCAGGCAGGAAATAAGCATTTATTAAACACTTATTGTGTACCAAGGATGAGACTAAGTAGTGGGAGCCATAAGAGAACCCTATTTTTGCTGCAGTCACGTGGTCTTTCTGTGATTGTGACTTCCTCTAGATGTTCATGATCCTTCTCTTTAGCAATTTGTTCTGGAATCTTTCTAAGAATCACAGTAGATCAAGTTCATTGGCATTTGTGGTTCTGTATCCGAAATTAATAGAGCTGGTGGTAAATGTGACCCTAGACACTTCCTAGCTGTGTGACCCTGTGCAAGTCACTTACCCTGCTTGCCTCAGTTTCCTCATCTGTAAAATGAGATGGAGAAGGGAATGGCAAAGCTCTCCAGTGTTTTTGTCAAGAAGATCCTAAATGAGATCACAAAGAGTCAGACGTGACAGAAAACGATTCAGCAGCAACAACAAAAAAGCAGAAACTATGGATTTTATCTATGCAAACAGCACTAAAGAAGCGGCCTAACCATGTAACTCTGCACCTTTATGATAGTGACTAGAGGACTTTTCTAGCTGAAACTTTCCTTACGTGTTGTCTCCACCATTAGAATGTGAAATCCCTAAGACAAGGGACTGTATGACTTTTCTATTTCTATCATTAATGCTAAGCAGAGAACTTTACACGTTTGTTAAGGGCCTTCTATGTTCCAGGCACTGTGCTTAGCACTGGAGATAGAAAAACAGGCAAAAGATAAGCCCTGTCCTCGAGGAGCTTACAATTTAATGGAGAGGGGTGGCTAGGTGGTGCAGTGGATGGAGCACTAGCTCTGAAGTCAGGAGAACCTGAGTTCAAATCTGACCTCAGACACTTCCTAGCTGTGTGACCTTGGGCAAGTCATTTAACCCTATGGCCTCAGCAAAATAATAATAATGATAATAATCTAATGGAGAAATTTAAAATCTACTATACCCAGTAAATACTTAACAAATGTCTTACCTTTTCATTCATTCATGTCACAGATTTCCTTCTCTTCTCTTTTCAATAATTAGAATATTATGTGCTCACCTTCAGTCTCTTCTCTGGCCGTTTCTGTGCAGTATTTATCACAAGCTCTGCTGCCCCATGGCCTATTATAAGTCAAAATCCTTCTACGTGGATTCTATGGAACATGATTATTTCTTCCAGATACCCTGAAATCAGAAAGCCCGGGAATTCTGGGTTTTTCCCAAGGCAGACAAGTTGTTACCATCTTCATACTGTGAGGAGCATCACTTCAGACACTCGGGTGGCTTCTCCTAACAGTGTTCACGTGAGAATGAAGTTGAGGCAACTATCGCCCTCACCATCTCGCCACCATCAGTTTCCTTACCGTTGCCTCCTTCATCGTCACCATTTTTCACGCCTTGCTTTATTTAGAGCTTTCCGTTGGACAGAGATATGACAGGACCCTGTGAGGTACAGGACACAGGGAATATTGCTCCCATTTTAGAGATGAGAAGATGGAGTCACGGAGAGCAGGGATTGCTCGACCACCAGCAGAGGATTCACACCCGGATCCCCCTGTCCACAAGGACACCAGGCTGGGATGCAGAGGCTGATCATGTGTATTTGTGAAGCTTGTTTATGGTTTAGCTAAATGGAGGCCAGCAGAGGGGAAAACGGGACATCGATGTATAAAGATTGACTAAGCCCAGAGCATCCAGGGCGGGGGATGACCCAGACCAGCGGACAAAGGCTCGGGGAGTTACGGGAGCCCCTCCAGCTTCCTCTGGAAGCGCCGTTGAGGATGCAGCCAGCAGGCGGTGCTGTTGCACCATAACGCGCCACCGTCACCCCCAATTCACCTCCTCCGAGGTGTTTTACAAACGCCCTCCTGGTTTCGGGTTTTATTGATTCCCTGTCTTATCAAAGGACAATGGCTAGGCTTAGGCAAGCTCCAGGAGCCGTTTCCAGGTGTGGCATTTAACAAGGTATCAAATTACCCAGGCTGTCAATCAAGCAGGCATTTATCAAGCACCTACTGCGTTTCCGACACTCTGGGATGCCCTGGGGACGGAAAGACCAAGGCGAAGACAAGCGCTCTCCCAGAAAGGCTTAAAATCTAGCTGGAGGAAACCCCGACTTGGGAAGGTCTTTCTAGAGGGAAGGCATTAGCAGCTGAGCCAGGGGGCAAGGCCGTAAGGAGATATTGGCTCCGGAACAAAGCCTTGAAGAAAGCGGAGGATTCTGGGAGGCAGGAGTGGAAAAGCATTCTGGACTTGGGGGACAGCTTGTGCAAGTCCCGGGGAGGAAGGAGGGCGATGGGGGAGGAACAGAGGAAGAGCCAATTTGACCGGACTCTCGATCTGGGAAAGGGAGTGATGAATCACAGGGGTGGGAAGATTAGTTGGGGATCAGAGTGTGAAGGATTTGAAATGCCAAGAAGAGCTGTTTGTAATTTATCCTTGAGGTAAAAGGGAGTCACAAAATTTATTGAATGGGAGAACGAGGTAGTCAAAGCTCCGCTTCAGAAAAATCAGTTTGGCGACTTTGTGGAGGATGCAGGGGAGAGGGGGAACTGGGAGAAATGGCTGAGATTCGCCACAGCTCAGGCCAGAGATGGGGGGAATTTGAATTAGGGCAGTGGGCCTGTGAATGGAAAGAAGAGAGTCCCATGGAAAGATGTGGTGTATGTAGAATCCCTAAGATTTGATAATAAATTAGCCATGGTGGACTGGGTAGAGAAAGGCTAAAAACAACAGAGGCTATCGCCCGGATGAAAGGGAGAATGGTGGTGGCCACCCCATAGCAGGACGTCATATCAGCCTTGAGTTTGGGGGCAAAGACAACGAGTTCTGTTTTGGTCGTGTTGCGTGTGAGATGTCCAACAGACAGCTGAGACATGGCGGGGCTTAGAAATCACTTTGCCCACCTCCCTCCTTTTCTAGGTGAGGAAGCCCACAGCTCCAGAGGAACAGGGGCCAAGCTGGGGCTGGTCTCTCAGTAACAAGAGCTGCCGGTGGTAGAGCCTTTTTGATGAAGTCCTGAATGGTTGGGTGTGGTGGCAGAGAGGAGGGAATTGTTCCCCGGGGCAGGCTGGGAGAAGGCTCTGCTAGAGATCAGTTTAGTGCTCCCACCCTCTGTGGAGGTCATCCAGTCAGAAATGCAATTTATATCAAGCCCCTGGGGCCCGCTCTCTGTGGGGGTCTTGGGCAGCCTCTCCTTGCTATGTTCTGTCAGAAATCCCAGTCATGTCCTGGAAGTTCACTTTTCCTATAAATCTGCTTACGGCCCATGCCTTCGATGCTGCCCACCTTTGGGTCCTCCACTGAAACTCTGTCACGTGGTGTTTTTCCCTTACCCCTTTCCCATGCCATGTAATATCTTTCCCAAGATGTCTGGATGTCTGTCTTCTCAAATCCCACTTTTCCTCCTTATACTCTTTGAGGATGCTAACTCCCACTTTGGATTTAGCCTGCCAGCTAAGGGCATGCCCCAACCTCACGGGGGTTCCTTTTCCCTGCCTAATTGGGGTTCCACTAAGGAACTTGCCCTTTCCATCATTCATTGTTAAAATCCCTTTCTTGCAAACTATATGCTCTCCCACTTGATTTCATATTTACCGTTCCTGGTTTTATCTCATCCTTTGATTTTGCCTGTAACCTTTTCTCCTGAACACACTTATCTTTTCCCCAAAGAGAATGGTTTTGTTCGGGAGTAACACTTCACGTGACCGAACCCCAACATTTGGTGCTCTCCTAAAGCACATCATCTCATGTCACATCGTTTGCCGCCGTACTTTGAGGTTGGCCAAATGTTTCTACGCGTTCTCACATTCAAACCTTAACTTACTAGGAGGTGGGTATATGTAAACATGTCTATATTTCATGAATAAAAAGATCCATTTTACAGATGAGAAAATTGAGGCTGTGGAAGGTTAGGAAGCTTTCCCAGAGACCCAAAGGTGATCTCAGCATTCTCTTCTAGCTGATCCCAATGATCATTACATTGTATGGTGCACCAAGTACTTTCTAAGGGTCTGCTGAATTCTTGCATTCTGTGCTTTCTCTTAGAATAAATTGTTTTCACCTCTTAACCCCAGTTCCCTCCTTCACAAAATACGAGGCTTGGACTAGTTGATTTCCAAGATCTTTCTTGGCTCCAGTGCTTATTGAATATTGTGATCCAGTCAAACCACTGGACCTTGGCCAAAGGCAGCATTTGGGGGCCTGACATTTGGAGAGAGAATTTCAGAAATTATGGGACTGGGAAATGAGGTAAAGAGCAGCCAATCCCAAATGTGGCCTGTGCTCCTGTCCAAACAAAGGCCCTTGAACACTACACCAAGGTTCCATGAATGTTTTGGCTCAACATCTACTGAGAGAAACAATTCAGAAGCCCCTGGTCAGGTTTACCAGACTCAACTAGAGGAAATATTAATTCAAAAAAATAACAAAAAGGACGGCAAGTAACTAACAATATATCTAGATAAAAAAGGGGGGGGGGAACACTGAGAAGGGAGAGAAGGACTCTAGATTCCCAGAGGATTAATGGAAACATGGGTGGAGAACATGCATTACAAAATAACTGGAGGGGGAAAGAGAGGGATATAAAGAATAGGCATAACTAGGGAAGGCACAGGGAGGGGAGAGAGAGACAGCCAGAAAAGAGGAAGGGGGGGAGGCAGAAAGGCAGACAGACACAAAGAGAGAGGAGAGATTGAGAGAAAGTAAGGAGAGAAAAAAAGAGGAGGAGAGACAGAGACAGAGAGAGACAGAGGGAAAAACAGAGTAAAGAGAGTGAAGGAAAGAGACAGAGACAGAGCGTGCACAGAAACTTCATCGAGCCAGGACACATAACGAGAGGGGTAAGACTACATCGCAGTTGCAATATTCATCTAAATATTTCCCACCGAGCTATTAATATGTTTTTTATCTGGGATGTTGACCTCTAGGCTGCCGGTGCTCTCTGCAATATCTTCTCTACTTCTATATCTGTGGATTCTTTGCCAAATTACATCTGCAGGTGAATGGACCCATTAGGTTGTCTTCCTCTACTGCAGCGTAAACATACACATGGAGTTGTAGCATCTTTATATGACCTTTTCTCCTCAGGTGAATTATATAAGCTCTTCAATAGACTACCCACAAGATGGGATAATTTTAGTTCTTTTGTGAGTCAGGCCCATTGTCATGCCAGGCCAGTCAACAAAAGCGCTAGGGCCAAGTCTGCATTTTTGGATTTAGGATCTGCTTTTCTATGCTTGGGCAGCCACACCCTGTCTGCTTATCTGCACACTGCGTTGGGGCCAGAAAGTTCCTTTCCATTTCCAACTGGCCCTGACACCCAGTTTTGGGACATGCAGATTATCTGGCTTGGCTTTTTCCAGACTGGATGGGTGAGTTGAAATTGGAAATCCTTGTCCTAGATTCCTGCAGATAGTTTTAAACTACTTTTCTTCCTACATAAGACATTCATTGAATCAAATGAGCAGCATTAAGTGCCTTCTAAGTGCCAGGTACTAGGCTTAGTCATGGGGATATTAAGGGGGGGGGGGCAGTCCCTGTCCTTGAGGAACTCAGTTTAATGAGGGAGATATATATTCTAATAATAAAATACACTTGGGGAAGGGGTAAAGGAAGGGAACAATATTTCTTAAGCATTCACTATGTGCCAGCCACCGTGATAATTACTTTACAAAGATTATTTTATTTAAGCCCCCTACAAGTAAGATTGAGATGTGATAAATCTCTGAGGGAAAGCACCAAGATCAAAGAGGATTTGGAAGAGATTTCTTAAAGAAGCTAGGACTTCATCTGGAACTTAAAGAAAGCCAGGAGATGGAGATGGGGAGGGAGAGAATTCAAGGCTCGGGGACTAGCCTGGAAAATGCCTCAGAGTAGGAAATAGAGTGACTCTTGTATGGGAAAACAAGAAGGACAATACCACTGCTCCAGAGAGGATATGAGATGAAGGGAAGGTGTAAGAAGACTGGAAGGGATCAGATCAGGACAGGCTTTATAGGTGTTTGATTCTGAAGTGATAGGAAGTCACTGGACTTTACTGAATAAAGAACCTGATTCATAGGAAATTCAATTTGGCATTTGAGTGACTGGAGAGAAGAGAAACTTATGGCAAGAAGACTGGCTTGTGATATTTGTAATATGGTAATAGAGCAGCTAATTGTGATAGTCCAGGTGTGAGGTGATGGAAGCCTGTGCCAGGACTGTAGCACTGTCAGAGAAGGGTGTGTGTGTGTGTGTGTGTGTGTGTGTGTGTGTGTGTGTTAGGGAGAGTGTGTGTGGGGGGGGAGGATACATGCTCAGACCATCTAAGATGGAAGTGCTGATATGGAACACACCATAGACCTGCTTCTGGGAGAAAATATCCTGCATTAGCCTGCTGATTGGGTGAGCATCCTCTGCCCAGGCTGGATATGACTCATATAACACGAAAGTCCCAAGGAGCCAGAGTTCTGAGATCAAGCCCAGAGAGGGTTTTGGATTCAAAAGATGCTGGGTCTAATGCTGTATAGAAACTGAACTAAGCTTCCACTTAGTTTCCTCCTTCTGCTGGTTAGGGCAGAGGAGGTGATATTTGGCTGGAGTTCAAGAGAGAGCTTAGGGCTGGAAAAGGAGATCCGAAAAACATTAGATGATTAAATACATTGAATCTGACAAAATCACCAGATGAGGAAATTGAAGCAGGAGCACAGTACTTTACATCCTAGAACTGTAAGTTTAGAACAGGAAGGGCCTCAAAGAGCATCTCATCCAGCATCTTTTCATAATCCACTAGGCCAAGTGAGTGACATAGAAGGATGTTACAACTGGAGTTCAGTAGATCTGAGTTGCAGTCTTGAGTCTACTGTTTATCATTTGATCTTAGCTAAGTCATTGTGCTTTTACTTCCATTCCTCATCTAAAAGATGAGAGCTGTGAAGGGCTCTTCCAATTCTCTTTGTCTAATCTTATGAACCTGGATAGTGAGGAGCAGACCTGGGAGTAAAGTCAGAACAGCCCAGGGCAGAATAAGGATCAAAGTCTGCTGGGTGCAGAGAGCTCAATATGCAATGGAGCCTTGATTTCTGAAAACAAAACAAAACTTCCTAACATTGCCCACATGGAATGGGCTGTCTTGGGAGGTGGGGGCCTCCCCTTCCTTGCAGGTTTCCAGCACAGGTTGGATATTCCCAACAAGGAGGCGATGAGAAGTCTTTTGATGTGGTCCCTTGAAACTCAGTATCTGTGCTTCTGGCAATTTCAGAGTGGGAGGAGGCCTTCATATCTTTTTGCTCAACCTTAGTCCTCTGACTGCACAGCCAATGCTCTGTCCACTACGTGATACTTCCCTCTATACCATGATCTATTTATCTTTGAAAAAACAGAGGTGATCAGATATATGCTTCTACTGGTGTGAACATTCAACACTTTCAAAGAGGGAGTTTGGCTACTGATTTTTGTCCTAGCTGTGGACTCTAAAGAAGGGAAGCATTTCAAGCCCATTCTTAAGTTCCTCTCTTGATTTTCTTTTGTATTTATTGTTTTATTCTTTTTTTATTTAAAAAAAAATTCCATTTGAAAACATCCTTCTAAAATCAGGCTTAAATGTACAAGTACAAATGTTCTCTCTTTGCAAAATCTGCAGAAGATCATCATAGATGGACAGCGGGGAGTATGTTTATCATTGAGGGTTTGGCAATGAGGAGTTGGAGTGCCTTGGATGGTCAAGATGCTCTGCTTATAATTCCTAGGAGGATGGATTCTTCTGCTTCGGCCACTGATACAGGAATAAAATAAATAAGTAATGAAATCCACTTCCTGTTTGGAGAGTTCACATTTTGTATTGGCCAAATCCACTGATTCAATTCAATTTCATGCTTCCATAAATAAACCTGGCACCTTTTTAAACACTTCTCCATCTGTTTTACAAGGAGAAGTGTATTGTTGAGTACACCTCCGGGAGTCACACCAGTGGGAAAGACTACTTGTAAGGAACACAGCACTGCAGCTGGAAGCAGCCCAGGAAAATAATCTTGAGATAGCCTGAGTTCTCAAACAATTGTAACAAAACACTGACATCATCTTTCTTTCCCAGAAGAAAGGGAAAGGGGGGGAGGAGAGAGGCAAAGAGAGAGAGAGAGAAAGAGAGAGAGAGAGAGAGAGAGAGAGAGAGAGAGAGAGAGAGAGAGAGAAGAGAGAGACAGAAACAGAGAAAGACAGACACACAGACAAGAAGAGAGAGAGAGAGACAGAGAGACAGAGACAGAGATAGAGACAGAGAGATAGAGAGACAGAGACAGAGACAGAGACAGAGAGGCAGAGAGAGCAAGAGACAGAGGGACAAAGAAAAGAGAAAGAGACACAGAAAGACAGATACACACAGAGGGAGAGAGACGGACAGAGACAGAAGGAAACACACAGAGAGAAAGAGAGAGAGAGGAAGGAAGGGAGAAAAAAGGAAGGAAGGAAGGAAGGAAGAGAGAGAGGGATTGAAATAGATGATCTCTATAGTCCCTCCCAACCCAAGCATTCCATCACCTAAGAAACTTTACAATTCTGACATCCTATGTTCCAAAGATCCTCCTGTTCTATATTCTGGAACAGGTTCAGATTCCTTCCAATTATTGTGTCCTGAGACCTCTCTTCTGAGGACCCTTTTGGCTCTCATATTCTAAGTGTTTGGATTTCTATCAACTGTGGTAATCTATATTCTAAGGCATCTCCTCACACTGACAGTTTAAGTAGTAAGGCCCTCCTCTTTCTGACATTCATGCCCACTTTTCTGAGATCTTTCCCGTTTATGACAGTCTATGTTTTCTATTCTAAGATTTCTCCCACGTCTGCCATTTTTAGTTTTATGTTCAAACCTCTCTCCCAGCTCCAGCGTTCTCTGTTCCGCATTTCTAAGTTCTGTCCCAGCATTCTAGATCCCAAGATCGGCTCCGCATTTGCTCTAGTCCCTCCTAGCTCTGACACACTGAATTTGCTTGAGAGGGACACTGCAACTGCACTTGACCAATTGGCCAGAGATCCTCTGACCATGTCCATCTTCCTCCTGTTCCTGTTCAGATACCAGGAATCTTCAGTGGCCCGGGAAGGATGATGCTCTGACTGGGGATGTGGAGGGAGAGCTATGGAGGAACACCAAGGGCCTGACCAACTTTCTCAGGGTCCCTCTGCTTTGAAAACGCCTCGATGGAAATGAATAACTGATGAGAGATGCTGCCTTGGCCAGGCAGGACCAGGGCTCCCTGGGGTCTGTCACATCTCTTCTTTCCCCCTCCCTCCTTCTCTCTGACTGACTGTGACCCCAACAGCGTTAGCTTCCCTGAAGGCTCTGCCCCGTGACAGACAGACTGCACCTGGCTTACAGCCCCTCCTTCCTAAATCCTTAGCAGTGATGAATGGCCTCCTGGCTGACTTGCTGCAGTGTTGAGAGGATGCTGCTGGCTCCCTGGAGGAAGACTTGGAAGCCTTTCTAATGAAGCACCCAGAAAGCACTGGCTCTTAGATCTTGGACTATGTCACTGCCAGCCATGTGTCACCCTCTGAGATGCTCTGACCAGCTACATTTCATGAAGATTTGTTGAACAAACCCATATGGTCGGGAGTTTCTCTTCAGTGGGCTGAAAGGCACTCCCCTGCTCTCAGAAAAGTCTTGTTCAAGTGGGGAAGATGGGACATGTGGGCAACGGTGACAGTGGGAGGCTGGAAGGGCCTCCTTGCAGAGAGGAAGTGCCGAATCCCCCGCAGAAGGGGCTCCTCCAAAGCCACACAGGTAGCAAACGGCCAAACCAGATTCCGAAGAAGGCCAGGTCCCCTGTTCTTTGAACTGTCCCGCTCTGGCGCGCGCTGGGGCTTCGGGCTGGAAACGATTATCCCACAACTGACATCAGCCCAGAATGTTTGTTTCTGTTTCCTGAGGGGAGTGGTCACTTGTCCAAGGAGCAAAAGGTTCCTGGGTCTGGAGGGAAGGACAGTGAAGGGCCCCGAGCCTTCCCTCTGGGAGGGTTGGTGGGAGAGCCGGAGGCTTTGTTGCTTGGAGAAGGGAGGCCTCAAGGTGTATCGTAGACCATGAGAACCATGTTCATGTGTTGCCAGACTGACCCAGGGAAGAAGAATCAGGCTATTGGTTCCCAAGAGCAGAGTCTGGAGCACTGGAGGGCCCGAGGAAGGGAGTGATTACAAAATGGATGACTGAGGCTCCATAGGAGGAAGAATTCCCCAACAACTGGACTATCAGGGGAGAATCAGGCTTTTGAAGGGTTCGGATGTTATACTGACAAAGGGACTCCGCCTTCATGAGCTGGGCAAGATGGAGTCTCCTCTCATTGCCTCCACAAGAGGCAAGAAGAAGGAATTAACTTCAGACCATGGGGCAGGTCTTGAGAGATTAGGGCCAGCAAGAGCAAATCCCTCCGCCTTGCTGGAGTCCCTGAGGGCCGCGCAACAGTGACTGAAACGTGACTAGGATGTGACCACAGATCTTGGGACAAAACGGGTTCAATCCAGTCATAACAACCAGGGACAACGTGGCATTTGTAGTGTGATAAAGGATGCCCACAGCACCTTGCCTTCCCTGACTGGCCTGAATCCTCTTGTTTCATTCTGTCTCTTTGCTGATGTGAGTTAGGAACCATTGGGGAGAACTGGAGAAGGGGGCATTTAAGCTTGGCTATGGGATATGGCAATTAAGCACATCATTTATAAATGAGCCAGGTGGTAAAAGCGGCAGACATGGAGTCAGGAAAACCTGCCTTGAAATATAACCTTAGACACTTACTACCTCCGTGACCCTGTGCCTCGGTTTCCTCATCTGGAGAAGGAGCTAGAGAAGGAAATGGCAAACTTCTCAGTGTCTTTGCTGCCCAGAAAACTTCAAATGGGTCCCAGAGAATCAAACATGACTGAAAAATAACTGGACAATAACATCCACCTCCTCATTATTATGTAAAACACTTTGGGAATCTTGAAATGTCTAATATGTATATTAGCTATTAATTTTTAAATAATTAAAATCAACAAGTTCAATTATGAGTAATTAATATAATTAATAGATCAATATCATATAGTTATGTTAATATTATATAAATGAGCAACAACAATGATGATGATGATATTACAAATAATTGCTAACATTCATATGGTACCTACTATGCCAGGCACTGTTTTAAGTGGTTTATTAATATCATCTCCATCTTTCCTTGCAACAACCCAGGGAAATGACACCGTTGTTATCTCCATTTTATAAGTGAACAAAACTAAGGCAAATAGAAGTTAAGGAACTTGCCTAAGTAAGTGACTGAGGCCCGATTGAACTCAGATCTTTCTGACTCCAGGCCCAGAGTTCCACACATACAGAGCTCATTGTTTTCTTGTTGTTGTTGATGTTCTTCTTCCTCTTCCTCTTCTCCTTCCTCTTCTCCTCCTTCTCCTTTTTCTTTTCCTCCTTCCTCTCTGCTCTTCCTTCTCCTTCTTCTTTTCTTCATCTTCTTTCTTTTTCTTCTTCCTCCTCCTCTTCCTTCTTGTTCTCCCTCTTCTCCTTCTTCCTCTTGCTCTTCTCCCTCTTCTTCTTGTTCTTCTACATATGGAAGGAATCAGTGGGATCAAATCCAAGAGTCATTGACTTGAAACTAGACCGGCCATGTAATTATAGCAAAGTCGACAGGCAGCTCCAGCCTTCAACAGTCCTCACAAATAGACCCGAATGCCATCCATAGCTCTAGAGGAAAGTCCCCACGTGCTGCGTGAACCTGCTCTGAAGAGGTCCCAGGAACATCTGATGTTACACTGAGCTACTTGAGTTGGGTTGGATGACCCCCGGCTTTTTGAGCGTTGGGGGCGATGCTGTAGATCTGCTGGGGCTGGAGTCGGTGGCTTCCTTCTAAGCATGATTCACCACAGTCAGGCGTGCACATGGTCCTTTACAAGCATCCACAGCAGGACCCGGGTTCGTTTTGCAGGGGCTATTCTCCCCACTTCACAAATGAGGAAACCGAGGCTCCGAGAGGTATACTTTATCTGCCTGTCATCACAAGATTTTATTAGCCCTGATCTTTGCTTGTTCCCAAGTCCAAGTTGAGTGCTTGGCTGCATTGCCAAGTTTTCACATCTGAAAGCAATGTTTCCTTCTTCAAATTTTCTTACGGCTATCTTTTTCGATCTCTCCTTTTCCACATTAAATTTCTCCTTATGAGCATGGCCCCGACCCCTAATAGGCTGTAAGCTCTGTGAAGACAGGGACCATGTAATTTTTCATCATCATATCCCTGGTACCAAGTACAAAGACTTGCATGTTTTGCAATCAATGTTTTCTGGGGTGGAGAGTCACCCATAGAAACGCCTACTCTGACTTCATGGGGATTTTCCCAGTGTGCACTAGGGTGTCGATGTGGCCTTTCTCTGTGATGACTGACAAGCTCTTTATCAGCAGGGGATTTTTGCTTTTATTTTAATGAATGCCGGACTTTGACATCAGTGAGGCTGGGATTATATGATTCCTCTCTCCTTACTGACTGAGGGTTCAGGGCCCCTCGGTGTTTATGTTGTCTGTTAGGCTTGGCTCTCGCTGATGGAGCTCTGACACCGGGCTCATTGGAAGCCACTCTCTGGCTCTGTGAAAACTTGCAAGTACGTTTGTTTCTTTGATGCTTTGGATTGCACGGCCGTGAGCCCAGATGTCCCGCTCGATGGACGTGCCAGGGGTCTTAACATCTTTATCTTCCTGTCATTATTAGCTCTTTGGGGCCTGGGTTACTTCCTTTTATTTTCGAGATGGGGAGAAAATGTTCTTCCTTTATCATCATCCCTGCAGAAGGCTCGTCTTCATTGAGTCGTGAAAGTTAAGACTCTGGCCTCTTGGCAGCTGCACCATCCTCCAGCCTCATTTAAAATTCCCTGGGATTTATTAGGAGAACTGTTTTATGATGGCCTTTCCCTCCCTCTCATCCCCCTCCTAGAGAGTAATAAAAGCACTTCTGAAATCCTTTTCCCCCAAGCCTCAAATTATTCCAGTTTAAAACACAGAAGGCCCAAGCAGGGAAGGACTTTAGGATATAGAATGGAGAGTATCAGAGCAACACAGACTAGAGAGCGCCGGATGTGGAGGTGACTCTAGAATATAGAAGAGGACGTGACAGACCCACGTTCTCTCTCAGGACACAGGCCATGTTCCATGTTTTGGCCACATCAGATGATCAAAACCTACATTCTTCCACTCTTAGATTTCTGCTTTTTCTGTCCCCGAGGTTTAAGATGCCCCGTCCCTCTTCTGCTCCTGGTAGACATTTTGCAGGGTCCCCCAGTGCCAGCTGGAAGGGATTCTCTCTCACCTGAGCTCACAGCACTTTTTCCTTTATCTGACCCCCCCACCTGGAGGGAAGAATTGCCAATTCAGCAAACCGTGAACGTTGCTAAGCACCCATTCCTCGCTGGGTGCAACAGCCCCGTGCTCAAGCCCTGCTCGTCCCACTAGTGGCAGATGATTTAAGGATGAAACTGGCGCTGACCAGGAGGTTCCGGGGAGCTTTGCCATAGGGATCCACTCCCTTTGATCTGAGCCTTCATTCAAGAGCTGGAGGAGATGAGAGAGAACGTTCCAAGTCTTTGAGAATAGGATATTCTCTTATTTCATCTTAATAGTAAGAGGGAGCCATGGGAGATTCTGAGAAAGGGAGTGAGTGACCTGATTGATGGATAGATGCATAGATGGATCCCAACCCGCAGAACAGTTAAGGAGATGTTCTATTGTCTAGAGGAGAGGGGGATGAAGATCTAGAGTGGGGAACAGAGTGAGGGGGTGAAAAAAGAGAGCTATAATGGAGGCAGAATGGACAGAACTTGGAGACTGATGGGTGTGGGAGAGGGAGGGAGGGAGGAGGAAGAGCTGAGCATCAGAACACCCTGATTCTACAAATATTGGCCACAAGCCTCCTCGGGGTGGGGTGCTAGAACCAGAGGCAACCAGGAAAACAGGTCATACCATGAAGGAGGTTCTGTTCATCCCAAAGGAGCAAATTACACAAGGATGTCAACATAGAGTAGTTCAAAGTACTTCCAAGAGGGAGAGAGGGGTAATGAGGAGGGGGAGGGGGAACCAGAAAAGTCCCTGATCTGTGCCTGAGACTCCCAGGTCAGGGGGAGGGGAGAATGCATCCAAACCCTGGAAGCGGCATTCAAGGTTACAGAGGCTGCAGACAGGATGCGGTGTGGGAGGCCGGTGTGATTGAAATGGAGAGCACGTGAAGGGAAAGAACATGAAATAAGATTGGAGAAAGGAATTAGAAAGCAGACTGGGGAAACTTCATAAATATCAGGCAGAGGCTCTCCTTTGGGTCGATTACAGCTGGACTGGGGAGTTTTTGAAGACGATGATGCGATCAGAACTGTGTTTCTGGATAGCTGAGGTTAGGAACCTGGGGGAACAGGATAATCGCCATCCCAGCAGAAGTAAATGGAGAAGTTAGGAGGAGTGGGTCAGGGAGGAAGGGGACACAATTTTGTAGCTGTTGTTCAGTCATTTCAGTCACATCCAACTCTTTATGGCCCCATTTGAAATTTCCTTAGCAAAGATGTTGGAGAATTTTCTATTTCCTTTTTCAGCTCATTTTACAGATGAGGAAACTGAGGCAAACAAGGTAAAGTGACCTGCCTAGGGGCACACAGCTAGTAAAATTGAACTCAAGAAGAAACCTTCCTTACTCGGATCCAGCACTCATTCACTGCTCCACCTAGCTGCCCTCTGCAAAGGAAGAGAGGTGGAAAAAGATGCCTCCTTCCCATCTCCTTCCTCTATACCCACCCACACTCATCCCCCCAACCCCTGCACACCCACACATGCACACACTCCATCCCAGGAAATAAACTCCACATCTAACCCATGAGATAACCAAGGTTTGTTGATTGGAAATATGTTAAACAAATCCAATGTCTTCTTTTTGCAGAAGGGGAAGTAGAGGACAGAGTCCGGTCACCAAGGAAATGAGGGCCCGAGCAGACAAGAATCTGGGTCTCTTTAAGCTGCTGGGCTAACCGGCTTCTTTGTTTGCTCGTTTCTCTCCTGGTTCCCCAGATAAAGCAATCGCTTTCATAATCTGATACCCACAGAGGCCAAGTTTCATGTGATTGGTGTGCCTTTCCTCTGAACTCCCAGCTGCCAGATGTGGGCTCAGGGAGGCGTGGAGATCAGCAGCCCCCTGGGAACATTCTGTTTCTCCGGAGAGGCGGAAAAGGGTTGGATGGAAATGGAGTTCAAGGAGCGTGGGGTGAGTCACGGGTCCTTGAAACCAGTCAAGAACCCAGATTTGCCACCTTTAGACTTCCCTTGAACCCTTCCCTTCTTGGTTGGAAGATGGGGATTAATTCATCCTGACCTTTGTGAAGAGATATGTAACCTGGGCCAATGGCTCCAGATGCCTTTTTTATTACCACATCATAAAGCAATATTAAATGATTTCTCCAACTGCGGCCAGAACATCTGTTATTGAACATTAGAAATGCGGTTTATCCCCAAATAAGCAAGCTGGCACTCGGCCCTGGCTAAAAACATTCTTTACCTATGGGTGGGAGAAGTCAGGGACATTTCTGCTTTTTAATCTGGCACACAAGCCGTTTCCCCCTCAAATGGGCCAGAAGGAGATACAGATATTGAGACATGTGGGATCCTGGGCAAAGGCTCCATTTTCTCTTTCTTCTTGAGAGCCGGGGTCCAAGTTGAGGGTGTAGCTGGTAACCAAGATCTAGGAATCCAGGCCACTGAAACCTCTTTTCCTACACACTACCCTGGATATGCTGGAAGGGAGCTGAGAAGCTGAGGGAGGAAACTCAGTTGACATGATTACCCATTGGTCAGCTGACCTTAACCAAGACCTTAACCTCCCTTGGATTCCATTTCTGGGTAGGTTTGAGTAGATTCTCCAAGGTCCCTCCCAGGTCTAACATTTCATGAGTCTGTACTTCTGGCTTTTGCCAAAACCTTGTCATGATACTGGTTATAAGTTTGGTTCATTAGTCACTTTGCCCCAATAAGTGTAAGTGATAAGATGCTATGTCACGATAGCTTATCCAAGGTCACATCCCCCGTCAGTTGATCAAAGACTTTAAGGACAAAAATGTCCTTGAGGAATTTAAATATCTTAGAAAGTCATTGTATGTCCTGGAGTGACACTGAATGGCAAGAGGTGTTTGGCTCACTCAAGGGTCATCCATAAAAAAGTGACTCTTCAGAACAGGAGGAAATAAGCATCTGGCTGCTGAGGGGCAGAAGACTCCAAGCAAACCCCCAAGAAATCATTCAGGGGGTGATGGTAAAGAGGG
Organism: Sarcophilus harrisii; assembly: GCF_902635505.1. Classification (NCBI taxonomy): domain Eukaryota; kingdom Metazoa; phylum Chordata; class Mammalia; order Dasyuromorphia; family Dasyuridae; genus Sarcophilus; species Sarcophilus harrisii. The sequence continues at coordinate 3,898,290 of NC_045427.1, read as the reverse complement.
AGCAGCTCAGTCTTCTCCCCAGCCACCTCCGGGCTTTGTGAGCATTGAGAGACCAAAGGACTTGGACTTTTTATTAGCATCCTTGAAGTGCCTCTGGGGCAATGGAGTCCTACGGTTATATCTGCAGAGGAGTTGGGGACAGGATGGGCAAGAGAAAGAACAGATTGCAGAAATTCTCTCTACTGGGTCAGGATCGCTACACTAAGCCAGTGGGAAACATCTTGGGCTCTCCAACAAAGGACCAGCCATGACTTATGAGTAGCTCCTCTAAGTCAAGTAGCAGCAAAGCAGACACTCTATAAGTGGGTAAACTTTGGACAATTGGCTCTGAAAAAAATATGCAAAACACACTTTACACTTAATCTGTATTAGTACTTTCTTAAACAATGAACAGCAGCAAAAATAAATTAAGCTTCGACTTTGAGCTCCTTGTTCTTCCTGATACATGGTACTCTATCCTCCTTGAGTAGAGGATGACATGATCAGAGCAGTATTTTAGGGAAATTACTTTAGTGGTTGAATGGATAGGGGTTGGATGGGTAGAAACTTGGGACAGGTTGACCCACCAGTGGGTTATTACAATAGTCTAGGAGTGAGCTGATGAGGGTCTGCACCAGATGGAAGCAATGCCAGAACAGAGAAGGGGGAATATTCAAGAGACATTCCAGCAAAATTGAAAGGCTTTGGCAATAGATTGGAAATGAGGGGAGAGCAGGATGATTCCCACGCCTGAAGCCCAGGTGAATTGGAAGTTGGTGGTTGGCTATGTGGTTGGTTTTTGTCCATTGTGCTCCAAGAGGACCAAAATGGCAGCCCTACATTGGAGTTGAATCACAGTATGTTTCACTGTGGCCGGTTAGACCCCTCAGAGCTCGGGAGCCTCTACCACAGGTTGAGCACAAATAGTCCCTGCAAAGGTTGGGAGTGGAAAGGGTTCTCCATTGCTCATCTCACATTTCTTTGGAGCTGCAGTTCTGTTTCACTCATAGGGCACAACTTCTCTGATGAGGGCCCTCCGTGCTGGGCAGTTCTGTCCCAGTGTCTCCCACGTCACCTAATCGACTCCACAGCTCTTCAGGGAGACCTTGAGAATATCCTTGAATCCCTTCTGGCCACCATGGGAGCACTTGCCCTGCGTGAGTCCTCTATGAAACAGTCTTTTAGGCAAGTGTGCATTTGGCATTGGGACAATGTGGCCAGCCCCATGGGGTTGGGCTCTCTGCACGAGAGTTGGTATTGTAGTCCAAGAAAGGCCCTCAGTGTCTGAAGAGATCTTCAGAATCTTCCTAAAACAATTCAAGTGGAAGTAATTCCACTTCCTGGCACAATGGGGTTAGCACAAGGGCTCTGTATTCCTTCAGTCTTGTAGTCAGTCTAATGCCTCCACTGTCTCACACTTTCCTTCTCAGCCTCCCAAACACTGAGCTAGCTCCAGCAAGGCGCGGGTCAAGCCCATTCCCTACGTGGACATCCCTGGAAAGGGTTCTTCTCCCAAGCTAAGCAGACTTAGTCGAGTCTCTCCATTTGCTCTAATCGACGGTTCCAGGAATGGCTGGCTGACTGAAGACTGTGTTTGGGGGTGCTCATCGTTAAGCCAAATGGCACAAGCAGCACAGGTGAGCAGGACAGTAAGTTAAGGAGATTAATTTGTGGCTTGAGAAATCTATTCTTTTTTTTTCCTTAAAAGAGAAATTTGAATCAATCAACAACACATCAATCATTTCTCTAAAAATGTTAGAGTTGGAGATTAGAGTCAGAAACGACTCAAAAAGAAGCTGAAAAGTAGGGGGCAAAGGGAGCTTCCTTCTCTGCTCCCTCTGCTGCAGAGCCTCCCTCCCCTTACTGCTGATGCTTGCACTTCCACCAGGGGTCCCTGGGCCAGAGCTGCTGGGGCCCCCTGCCCGCCTCCCCCACTTTTCAAAGTTAGATCAGTCAGCTGGGAATTATGGGAAATCTAATTTGAACCAGCTCTTGCTTACTCCAAATCTGGCAACCCAGCGACATCTAGGGCACTGTCTGCCTGACTGTTGTAAGATCTCAATTGAATTGAGGATTAGAGGGAAGAAACAACTCACTGATACAGAAAAGTTCATTAATCTAGGTGGGGGTGAACCACATTCAAATTCTCTGTCTCTCACTTATGCAGCCCTGGGAGAGTCTTTGCCTTTTCCTGAGCCTCAGTTGTCCCATCTGTAAAATAGGTGAGGACTGAAGAGAATCTAGAAATCCCTCTAAATCCCCTCCAGCTCCAGAGTTGGAGTTCTTCTCCTAATCCAGAGCCTTTCCATCCCACTTGCTGAGGGCTCCTTCCGGAAATTTAGGGTCTTCTGGCCAAGACAATTCATAAAACAGATAAAAACGCCAGGTCTGGAGGCAGGTGACAGAGGATACCCCCTACTACACGAGGGCTAAAAAGGGGGAGAGAGCTCATAAACTAAGGTAGCCGCTGTGTCTTTAGATACATCTGATGGGTCACAACTGGGCCAAGTCCTGCTGGCTGGAAGCTGACAGATCACAGTTTATTATCTCTTTTTTTTTTTCTTTTTTTTATTTAATAGCCTTTTATTTACAGGATATATACATGGGTAACTTTACAGCATTAACAATTGCCAAACCTCTTGTTCCAATTTTTCACCTCTTACCCCCACCCTCCCTAGATGGCAGGATGACCAGTAGATGTTAAATATATTAAAATATAACTTAGATAACAATAAGTATACATGACTCAAAACTATTATTTTGCTGTACAAAAGAATCAGACTTGAATTATTGTACAATTAGCTTGTGAAGGAAATCAAAAATGCAGGTGTGCAAAATAAAGGGGATGGGAATTCAATGTAATGGTTTTTAGTCATCTCCCAGAGTTCTTTTTCTGGGCATAGCTAGTTCAGTTCATTACTGCTCCATTAGAAATGATTTGGTTGATCTCGTTGCTGAGGATGGCCTGATCCATCAGAACTGGTCATCATCTAGTATTGTTGTTGAAGTATAGAATGATCTCCTGGTCCTGCTCATTTCACTCAGCATCAGTTCGTGTAAGTCTCTCCAGGCCTTTCTGAAATCATCCTGTTGGTCATTTCTTACAGAACAGTAATATTCCATAATTTTCATATACCACAATTTATTCAGCCATTCTCCAACTGATGGACATCCATTCAGTTTCCAGTTTCTAGCCACTACAAAAGGGCTGCTACAAACATTCGTGCACATACAGGTCCCTTTCCCTTCTTTATAATCTCTTTGGGATATAATCCCAGTAGTAACACTGCTGGATCAAAGGGTATGCACAGTTTGATAACTTTTTGAGCATAGTTCCAAACTACTCTCCAAAATTATATTATAGAGCAGCAGTTACCAAAACTATTTGGTATTGGCTAAGGAATAGATTAGTTGATCAGTGGAATAGATTAGGTTCAAGGGATAAAACAGTCAACAAATATAGCAACCTAGTCTTTGACAAACCCAAAGATCCCAGCTTTTGGGATAAGAACTTACTGTTTGATAAAAATTGCTGGGAAAATTGGAAACTAATATGGCAGAAACTAGGCATTGATCCATACTTAACGCCGTACACCAAGATAAGGTCAAAATGGGTTCATGACCTAGGCATAAAGAATGAAATTATTAATAAATTAGAGGAACATAGGATAGTTTACCTCTCAGACCTGTGGAAGGGGAAGGTCTTTATGACCAAAGCAGAACTAGAGACATTACTGATCACAAAATAGAAAATTTCGATTATACCAAACTGAAAAGTTTTTGTACAAACAAAACTAATGCAGACAAGATTAGAAGGGAAGCAATAAACTGGGAAAATATTTTTACAGTCAAAGGTTCTGATAAAGGCCTCATTTCCAAAATATATAGAGAATTAACTCTAATTTATAAAAAATCAAGCCATTCTCCAATTGAAAAATGGTCAAAGGATATGAACAGACAATTCTCAGATGAAGAAATTGAAACTATTTCTAGTCATATGAAAAGATGCTCCAAGTCATTATTAATCAGAGAAATGCAAATTAAGACAACTCTAAGATACCCACTACACACCTGTCAGATTGGCTAAGATGACAGGAAAAATAATGATGATTGTTGGAGGGGATGTGGGAAAACTGGGACATTGATTCATTGTTGGTGGAGTTGTGAACGAATCACAGTTTATTATCTCAAGAAGGACTCTGAGAAACCATTTATTGACCGATGGGTTTGTGGACGTCCCACATGCCACAAACAAAGTCATGGGGGATGCAGAGATGTGGTTCTCTGTGTGTTTGTGATGGCATCTCTCAGCTCCTCGGCTTCTCTGTGGGTCCCCAAGGGCAGGGATTGTGTTTGAGGCAGCTCTGTCTCCCACAGTGCCTTTGCCCACTGGGGATACATCCTAGCTCAGAGGATCCCTTGGTCATCAGCCAGTGACAGCACAGGAGGTCTCCCGTCTCCTGGTTTGGAGAGTGGCCAGTGGCCAAATCAGTCCCTTTCTCGGATACCTTTGGCAAGAACAAGTTGCTAAAACCATAACCACTGAATTCGTGAATTACTGAATGGATCCCAACAAATCTGGGACTGAGTTGAAGGACGTTATTTTGGGGAAATGGGCTTGATCCCTATGGGATCTGCAGATCCAAGAATAAGACAAGGGGCTTCCATCACTCCTCCTCCCTCAGAAAAGACTGGGTGCGCCAATCAGATAGGGACGCGCGCGCTTCCTATCTTCTCCCTTCTTTTCCTCCCCCCCTCTCTGGGGAATCTGACTTCTCACTTCCCAGAAACGATTCCTTTCAAACGCCTCATTTTCCGTATTGATGAGGTCAAAATCAGCCTCTTCCTCATTAACAGGAATGAGATGACGTGGGTTCCTCAGAGATCTGGGCCCTTCCAGGAAGAGGGGACGGAGGTAGGGGAAGGGAAGGCTGGAATCCTGGTGAACGACCAGCTAGGAGCACGTTCATCTTTAAGAATACTCGGCTCCAGAGTTGAAAAGACAGGGAACGATCTGGGAACAAACTTCAATTCGATATTCTCCAAGCAGACACCTCTCCCAAGGAGGTCAATGAGAGAAAGGTCTCGTTGACGTTAAACCACTCAGTGGGTGCCCTTGACTTGGGGGGGTGGGTTGACTGAACAGATCTGGTACATGAACAGAGAGAATATCGAATGACAGATTTGAGGGATTCAGGGAAACATGGGAAAAGTTGTATGAACTGATATCAAGCCAAATAAACAGAATATACCCAATGACCACAATAAGGCAAATGAAAACAGCCCTAAAAAGTAATGAGGCTCATACTAGTCGTAGTATCTCATCAAATGAAATCATTTTTGTAAAGGTGTCCAGCACACTTTGTTCCCTCCCCGTTTCTCTCCTCCTGTTATAGACATGGGGGACTATGGGTGCAGAATATTGCATATTGTCAGGCACGGTTATGGAGCCAGTGGTTCCCTTTGCTACCAGGATGGGATTTAGTGGGGTTCATAAACTGTGATGCAAAAACAAAAGGCATAAAAAGAATACTTAAAAAAAAGTAAACAAAGGTATGAAGCTCCTGTGCTTTATTGAGCAGATCAGAAACAATGTCCATTAGATGCTTTCCTAGGCTGAAAGACAGAAGAATCCTTTCAGGCTCATTTTACGTATGAGGAAACTGAGGCATGATAAGTGAGTGACTTACCCAGAGTCATGCAGCTGGTGTACTTTGTGTCTTGAAATATCCCCAACTGCCCTGCGAAGGAGAGCAAATGAACACTTCTAGAATATGTCAAAGTTTATCAAACACTTTTCTTACCACATCTTTGGCTAGAGGCTGGTATTTAACGATTACTGTTCCCATTTAATAGATGAGGAAACTGAGACTCAGTGTAACATCCTGCAGCAAGTTCTGCTGAGTACTAGTGGAGATAGGAGATTTGGAGAGGACAGGCTTCTACTCTCTCGGAAGAGCTTCCAGTCTAGGATGGTCTGAGACTAGACCTCTCTAATGTCCAGTATTGTGTGCATCACAGAGGGGACAGACAGCAAAGGAAAGTTGGACAAGTCCGAGGAACAAACTTGAGATGGAGCACTCTAGTCCAGGGCTCTGCCCACTGCCCCCCATTGCCCCCAAGCATGTCCTCTATCACCCGATCAGTGATAAAGCTGACTGAGCAGCCCTAAGATCCCGTGCCAGAGGTTCTCGATTCCAAGAGTTCATTATCCTCATCATTTTTTTCCTTGGCCCAAACATGAAAGTCCTTGCACTCTTCACCTTGGCAAATTGAAATAATTCCTGAATACAAACAGTTCCTGGGAATGCCGAGATGCTTGAAAATGAATGTGCATCATTTATCAATCCCTACAGCAGCTACAAATGTTTGGAACGTGGTCCAACATTGACACGGGGGCCTGGTTATTTATTCTGTCCTCAGAAGGACTGCTTGCTAAGTCCTTCTGTGGAGTTGGGCCAGATGTTTCCCTGGTAGTAAATAACCAGGAAATCGGGCCAGGCCGGTGCCTCTGGGGGCTCACCCATGCCGCGTATCTGCCACGCATTGGGAAACCGCCATTCTGGGCACAGCAGGCAAGCCCCAAGTGGAGACTCCAAAGGCCGACCAAAGGATGGGGCTTCCCTCTTTATCTCTTAATTTGGGGTGTATAGGAGTGTTGTAAGATGCCAGTGGCATTAACCACATGAGATTTAAAAGGAAGAGAGAGTGAAGGACAGTTCTGCTGAGAGGGTTTGCCAGGTAGGGCATCCTCCATCATGTCAGCAAAGCCATCTGGATTCAGGAGCCCAGACAAGTGCCCACGTCTCTGTTGTTCCGGGAAAGGACCCTGAGAAACCCAAGACAGACAGACATCAGACCCCACAGCCGAACAGCTGCCGAGGGAGGCTAAAATTCCAGGCCCGAGATACCCCGATCTTCACCGAGTCTGTGAGATCTGCTAAAAGTGAAGACTCAAATAAAAATTGTGATAGATGGCTGAGGCAGAGGAAATTAAGCCTTACATGTCTGTTTGTGATCATCTCCACCTGGATATCTTGTAATCACTTTGAAATCCATGTGTCTAAATTTATTATCTTCCTACAAAAGCAGCCCTACCAGGCGCTCCCTCACCAGTGGACTTTGGACTGATTCCCAATTCACCAAGCGTCTATTGTAGCTGACTGTGTGTCACATGCCATGCTTGGTGCTAGGAGCACAAAGTACTTGCCCTCTGTGGAGCACGTATCCTAATCGGAGAAAATAGGAAGTTCAATGTATAAAGCAAAGCCACAATTTCATGAGAAGAGCAGGGGAAGGAGCTTGGAAGGCTTGGAAAGGCCTCTGCTGGGCACTGGGGCTGAGGACCCTGGGTAATGGATTAACTGGGCACTCCAGGAATGGGGCGCAGCCTGGGCAATGGGAGAGCAAGGGAAGGAGGAATGGCAAGTAGAAGGAGATGAGAGAGAGAGAGAGAGAGAGAGAGAGAGAGAGAGAGAGAGAGAGAGAAGAAAATAGGTAAGAAGGGAAAAAGAGGGTCAGAGAGCAGGAGGTGCTGATGGGGGATATCTGATGGGCACCTGGGCATTCAAGGTGGCAGCTAAGGAGGGAAATATGTTCATATACATTATCTCTATCCAATTTACTAACCCTAACCCTAAATTTGGAAATGGAGGAGGTTCAATGTAAAGTGTAGTGTGTAATGTTAAATAGGCAGTTAGGGTTGGTGATATATTGAAAAAGAAGGGAAGGGATGGGGCTGCTGATAGAGATGGATGGATAGATAGCTAGAGACGGATTGATAAATAAAGATGGAGATAAAAAAAGATAGAGATAGAGACAGAAACAGGTACATAGAGAGCTAGATAGATATAGAGACAGATAAAGACTCTTTCTAGTGTGGCTAGCCCCATTTTACAGATGAGACTGAAATCATGAGAACTTGATGACTCATCTACAGTCCCACAGTGACCACTAGCTCAGGCAGCTCTCGAACCCAGAGAGTCTCCATGGACTTTGCCGCAGGGCCTCATCCTGCCTTTGGCCTTGGAGCCAGAAAGCTTGGATAGGAGTTCTAGTTTTATCACTCTTTACCTGGATCATCTGGGCCAAATCCCTATTTCCCTTTAGGCTTCCATTTCCTCATCCGCGCAAAGGAGGACTGGATGTTCTCCAAGCCCCAGGGCATGGATCTCTGACAGGAGGGATGGAAATCCAGAGGCTTCTTGGGTTTCCCCTTGGATGCCAAAGAGGCAAAACCCTGGAAAAACCCAGACGCTTGTTCTGCCTTTCCAAAAGAGGCCACTGTTCTGGAATAGGAACTTTCCAGTGGTGGAAGATAAGCATCAGCCCTGAGGGCTAGGGAGGAAAACACGAGCTCTGGGCAAGGAATAGTCTCTTATTCAGAGAACTTCAGAGGCTCCCTGTGCCAGAGAAGGACCCAGAGCCATCTGTCCTTAACCAAGGAGAGCTACACTCCCCTTTCCAGGAATGATAGCTCCCTTTGTATGTGGAACACTTTACAACACGAAAAGTACCTTGCAATTTACAAGGTGCGTTACCTGGGAGATGGTGCTTTACAGTTTGTAGAGCCCGTACCTTATCCACCTGGATCCTCCCAAAATCCCTATGAGGGATTCACAAGGCAAGAATCGTGAGTTCCATTTTACAGATATGGAGACCAAGGCCCAGGGACACATTAAGTCCTTGAGGACTAGAATTTCTTTTCCTTTTCTCTTTTTCTCCTCAGCACTGAGCACAGCACCAAACATCTTCCACTGGTCATCTCAAGCCCTCCACAGTCTGCCTCCAGCCAACCTTAGGAGTCCCTCTCTCTCATCTTCTCTTGACTATAAGAGACAGGAAGTTATTCTTTCTTTGCTAGGAATTGAGATGTTCATATGGCATTCAGGCAAAGCAAATTAAGGCTAAAATAGGTAATCCACAGCTATCTGCCTTCAGGAATAACTGAAATTATGAAATTATCGATAAGGAAGCTCTTGTCATTGTATGCAAGTCTTTTGGGAGAGATTTGGTCACCCAAATCTCCTAATTTTCCTTATAGTTTATTTGCATTGTAGTAGATTAGCTGTTGATATAGCGATGAGATGATTGCCATTCTATTTATTTTATTAAATATTTTCTCTTTCAAACAAATTTGAGTCATGAGTCTGTGAGGCTACTCTTTTTTTGGACCTAATTTTCTTTATTTTAAAATAAGGTGGATGAGGAGAAGAAGGAGTGTAGACTAGTTGCCTTTTGTATTCCTTTATAGTTACAGATCTAGGATTCTCTTAAGGTGGTATCTATCATAATGCTTTCAATATAATATGTGCTTAGTGAGTAATTCTTTTTAGTTTCTTTGTTTTTTTATTAAAGCTTTTTATTTACAAAGCATATGTGTGGGTAATTTTTCAACACTGACCCTTGCAAAATCTTGTGTCCCAAATTTTCCCCTCCTTCCCCTCACTCCTTCCCCTAGATGGCAGGTAGTCCCATACATGTTAAATATGTTAAAGTATATGTTAAATCCAATATATGTATACATATTTATACAATTATCTTGCTGCACAAGAAAAATCAGATCAAAAAGGGAAAAAACTGATAAAGAAAACAAAACTCAAGCAAACAACAACAGAAAGAGTGGAAATGCTATGTTGTGGTCCATACTCAGTTCCTATAGTCCTCTCTGGGTGCAGATCTCTTCATCACAAGATTATTGGAATTGGCTTGGGTCATCTCATTGTTGAAAAGAGCCCCATCCACCAGAACTGATCATCATATAATCTTCTTGTTGCCGTGTATGATGATCTCCTGGTTCTGTTTACCTCACTTAGCATCAGTTCATGGAAGTCTGTGGGGCAAGTTTTGTAGGCATCTATCTCAGAAGGAGCAATAGATAGATGACCCAGGCTACATTCTGTCCATGTTTCTCCTCTTACTGGAGAAAACCCCTGACTTTAGATTCTGGGACCTGCAGTAAGTGACAAGGTGGTGGTGGCAGAGGAGAGGAAGAAAAGAGAAGGGAAGGAAACAGAAAAAGATAGAAGCACATTTCTGAAAAGAGTCAGGATATGAATAGTCCTACCTTTGGGAATAACCATCTGCCATCAGATGCTCATTGAACAAAGAGAAAAACTATAATGAGTGGGATACATAAAGATAGAAACACGTTTCTGAAGGGGTCAGAACCCTTGGGGTGAATAATTTTCAAGCTCTGTAGAAATAAGAAGGCTATTTATAATCCAAGAGAAAGGCACCCTCCTATTCTGAAGTCTTGCTGTCTCAACCCTTGGATGACATTCAGGATCTTAGTTCTCTTCTAGTTCTTCATAGTAGGAATCCCACACTACCTTAGAGGACCATTAGTTATATATGAATGAGTGGGATCTTAATGAGGTGAATCTTGATCGACTTCCCACTATGCAAGGAGGCAGTGAGGTGGCACAGTGGAAAGAACATTGCAACTGGAGCCAGAAAGTTCAAATCCAGCCTCAGACACTTACTAGCTGTTTGATCTTGGAAAGTCATTTAACTTCTATTTGCCTCAGTTTTCTCGATTATAAATGGGAACAAAAATATCACCCACTCTGGGGTAGTGAGGATCATGTGAAACGATGTTTTTAAAGTGTTTAGCACAGTGTCTGGCCCATATCAGTCACTTAATAATCCTTCCTGATCCTTTCCACTTCTCATGTCACAGACAAGGCAAGAAACCCCAGGTGTCCATCAACATGGTTGCCTGAGAGGTGGAAATTTTCAGAAGGAAAATTCCAGACACAGGAGGTTGTAGGGTAGGGACAGAGGAGGATCCTAATGCAACAGGTCTCTGGTACCCACACAGAGAGAGCCTTCCATGGAGATGCTGCAGAGCATGCTTCAAGACACTGTCAATGACATGGAAAGGAAACGGAGACTCTATGAAGTGTGTGTAGAAATCCGTTAACTGGTTCCCATTTGCTAGAGACAAGTCTTATTTTCATGGCTATGTCGCCGAAACTTAAGTTACCACCGGCCTTTACTTGGACATTTTCTTTGTTGATGTTCGTTGAGGACCTTTTGGACCACTTTGCTGGGGGAAAAGATGATGCTGTAGTCAGAGAGGCATGGGACCCTCCCCACCAAGGCCACTGGGTGGTCCCTGATACCCAGCTGGTTCTTTGTCAGCTTCATCACTTTTTCTTTTCCATTTTAGACTAAGGGAGACCTTCAGAGCCCAGCATCCAGCATCCCAGCTTCTGGATACAGCGGGAACTTCAGGTGAGTTGTCTTCTCAGCTACCGGGAGGCTGGCTCCTGGAGGTCGCTCCTTCCTCCTTGAGATGTTGATGCTGCTCAAATTACAAACCCCAGACGATGGGACGCTGCTCTCCCTTTCTCTAAAATGAAAACCTCAAGATCGAGGCTGGCCAAGAATCAGGGCCGTAGCCTTGAAGGGGAAGGCCCAAGGGCCTCTCCTTCCAGCATGATCTTTACCAGGTCCTGCAGTGAAGGAGTCCCAAAGGCCCACCAAGAGTGGGAGCTCAGTCTTTTTTGAAGATGCCCCCAGTTTTGGCTGAGCAGATGCCAGTAGAAAAAGGCTTTCCTGACCCCGTATTTGGCCAACTGGAATCACTTACTGAATGTCTACACATGCTCACAGTTTCTCCAAGGCTTTTGAGCTACTGTGTGACAACTTCTCATCTCCAATCTACTGCCCTTCAGATGTTCATCGCACAAAGAAGGAAGAGAGTCTCTTGAAAAGAAGTAGCTTAGAACACAAGAGGTACCAGCCATAGCCCTACACCAGAGGCCTTCAGATTTCTGCAGCTCATTATGGCCAAGGCCTGCAAGAACCTGGAAATATTGGACGCCAAGGACGCCGAATTAAGTAATTGATAAGGATCTTTTATGGGACATAGAACAAAAGAAAAAACGAGACCCCTGACCCTTACTAGACTCAGATTCTCTTGGCTGGAAGAAGCTGGGCTTTCTCCTCTGGCAGCAGGATGCTTAAGACAGAGACGGCCGAGGAGGTGGTACACCACCAGTGGGCCCTTTGACCTGAGCTAAGGGAGATGCTAAGGCTGGAGAGAGCCTTGAAGAGCTGTAATGATGAAGGTGAATTCGCTGCATGAGAAAGAAACAAAAAAGGTCCTGCTGCTTCCAGGAGATGTTTCATCACATCTTCTCTTGGTTTTTTGTGCGCTTTCTCACTTCCCAGCCCTGCCACAGAAGCAGGCCATTTTCTCCCAGTCTCGGTGCCTTGCATTGGAACGTGGGATTAACAGCTCGCGCGGCATGATTCACAGGGCTGTGAGAAAAGGCACATTCTACACCTTAAAATGTGAGTTATTATTGTTCCTCAGGGGCCGCGGGAGGTCAGCCAAGCCTGTGAGGAAAGCCAGGCGGTTGCCAAGAGATCCCACATGCCTGATGGCTCCGCAGCAGATCGCACGCATTGAGCCCTGCCTGGGATCACACTGCATCAGCCCCAGGGAGCGCCTTTGGGTGGCTACCTCTCTAGGGAGGAGAGCAGCCTCCTGGGAGGAGCCTGGGCTCCTACCGAGGAGTTGGCTCCGGCTCAGCCGGATCTTTTTCAGGGCACATCTTGACTGTGAGCCTCAGTTTCCTCACTCATAAATGAAGATAATCTGCTGCTTTCGTCCTGGGCCACCTCAAACAAATCATAGGACATTTATTGAGAACCAGAAGGTCCCTGCTGGTCCTGGGACACCCCCATTTTATAGAGCAGGAAACTGAGGCTTGGAGGGATGAAGTGGCCGAGCACAGCCCCATGTGATTAAGTGTCTGAGGCAGGTTTCAGAGCCAGCTTTCCCCCATCCCCGACATAAACATGGCTTCCTAAGCCACTTAATCACAGCACCTCGGACCCGGGACCGCAGGGGCGCCTTGGCCAGCAGCAGGGGAATGATCGTCCCCTTTGAGGGGTCATCCAGCCGCCCTTTTCTCCTGTTCTGCCTCTGGTGCATCTTCCACGTGGCCGCTGCTCAAAGGCTTGAACCTGGTTCCTCTGTCCACTCCTCCGGCCAGGCCTCTCTCCCTCCCCTGCTTCTCCCCCAAGGTCCCGGGGAAAATCCTCTCAGCTGGATGAGTGTGCGGCCCCCCGAGAGAGCTCCCTTTAATCATTGTGGCGGGTGCTCGCCTTCCCTCATCTGTCTCCCAGCCTGGAGGGCAAAGAGAGGCCACGGCTCTGGCTCCGGCTCCCTCCAGAAGCTTCTCTTTCCCTCACACCTCCTCCCCGCTGACCTCCCTCCTCTGCTTTGCCAACCGGCTTCCCGCCAGCCCGTCCTTCTCCAGGCCCTTTGTCCGGCTCTTTCCCCTCCTTACTCCCCCCCCCCCCCCCCCCCCCCCCGCCACTCTGCTCCCCTCCTTCACAGCCCAGGCCGGGAAACCCCCTTCTCCGGCCCCTCTTTCTGGGACAGGGGAGATCAGGGGAGGCAACTGGGTGGGGGAATAGAGTGAGAAGCAGAATCCCCCACATCAGCACTGGCAGGGGCGGGGCTGCCGGCCCGTCATTTCTCAATGGTGTCTGCCCACCCCCCAGCCCACTTGGGATTTTCTCAGCAGAGATACCAAGGGGCAGCCATTTCCTTCTCCAGATCATTTTAGATAGATTTAGAGGCAGTGTGTGTGTGTGAAAGGACTTGCCCAAGGTCACACAGCTAGCAAGTGTCTGAGGCAGAATTAGAATTCAGACTCAAATTCACCTGAATGTCATGACATCAGCCCCCACAAGATCGATGATTTCCCTGGGGGTGTGAGCAGAAGCCCCTCCCTGGTGTGGCGGCTTGCGTGTGCAGACCACCCTTCAGGGGGTGCCCCCCAATGTCTACTCTCAAGGACTCCTCTCCGTCTCCAGGTGCCCTTTCTCCCCACTTTTTTTGGCTCCACTTTGTTATTTTTCTCCATTAGAATAGAAACTTCTTGAGGCAGAGATGGTCCTGTTGGCTTGTGCTAGCCTGGCTTGTATTTACCCCATCACTTAACATAGAACCTGGTGCCAGAGTGCTTAATGAGTGTCTGTCTGTCTGTCTGTCTATCCCTCTATCCATCTCTCTCTCTCTCTCTCTCTCTCTCTCTCTCTCAATCTGTGATGACCACATAGTTTAAAATCAACCAGAGTCAGGAATTCAGGTTAAGGGAAAATCTTCAATCTTTATTCTCAGTAGAGGTGAAGGGGGATCGGAGGTGAAGGGGGCTTAGCAATGTCCGCAGCTTCGCCAAGAAGCCACCAGCCTTCTCTCCCCCCCTCTCTTCCTTCCCCTCAGCCTCCACCCACCAAAATCGTCATTTCCTATACAACACATCAGGACTTGCACAGAGAGTGGGTGGGGGCCATTCTTTTTCTAAGCATGTATATTAATAGAGTATAGTCCAATTACTAGTTAGCCTCATGTGCTTGGGACCTCAGGACATCAACTCAAGCCTCAGCCCATTACAGCTATCTATCTATCTATCTTCTATCTGTCTACTATTCTATCATCCATCTATCTACCTATCTATGCATCTATCATTTATCTACCTATCCACCCGTTCATCTATCATTTATCCACTTCTCCATCCATCTATTTATCTTCTAGCTATCTATCCCTTTCTGTCTGTCTTTTTGTCTGTCCCTCTTTCTCTCTATGAAGTTGCATTAGAAATCGAACCCAAATCTGGCACGAAGAAAGTGCTAAATAAAAGCTCTTTGTCTTGACTTGGCTCCATCTCCATTATACTGTGTCATGTCTCACATTGCACATTATGTAGATACTCAATATGTGCTTGTGGAATCAATCACCTCCCAGGCCTCCAGCTCATCCTCTTTTTCCTTCCCATTCAATGGGTAGAACAAATCCCTGTCCCCCTCCCTCCCACTCAGCTTCAGTGACTCAGAAGGTCTCCTGGGTACGTCTTAGCTCTTCTGGGCTCCGGTGGGAGACTCTGCAGGGAATTGGCTTCCTGGATACAGAAGCACATTCTTCCCAAGAAGTTCCGAGTCAAAGACAATGAATCTGTGGGTCTCTCCCCAAACCCCAGTCTGGCTTTCATTTCTCTGAGATGAAAGGGCTTTTGAGATCTTCCAAGCTCTCCCCACGCTGATGGGAACTCCCGGAGCAGTGAGCCAAGGAAAGAAGGGGGAAAAGTCTGTCATCTTAGAGATTAGCTCTTGGACTTCTGGGACCTAGAGCCTCAGAATAGAGCCAGGACCCCAGCGACATTCTACTGGTCTCCTGGGCCCCAGGAACAGGCAGAATTGATCCCACTGAAAGTACTTTATCACAGAGTGTGTGGACACTTAACATCTAGAAGGAGGAGACAAGAAGAGGTGATGGGAGAGAGGAAATCACTTAAGATTAGAGAATAAAAACAGAGCCAATTTGTTTTGGGGGAATTGTGTATATGTGTAGTGTATGAGTGCGTATTTGTGGTGTGGGTGTATGTGTGTGGGTATATTTGTGTATTTATGTGTGTGAGTGCATGTTGTGTACATTTGTGTATATGTGTTTGTGGGTGGGAGTGTATGTATGGGTGTATTTGTGAATATGTCTTTGTGTATGTAGTATAGATGTATATGATATGTATATATGTGTGAGTGTATATTTGTGTGTATATGTATGTGGTGCATATTTGTGTGCAGTGTGAGTATATGTGTGTGGTATATATTTGTGTATCTGTGTTTGTGTGGGATGTGTGTCAGTGTCTCTGTATTTATATTGTGAGTTGTGTGTATATTTGTGTGTGGTGGATGTGTGTTTGTGTATGTAATGTGCATGTGTGTATATATGTGGTGTGTATCTACATGAGTATGAGTATGTATTTGTGTGTGTGATGTGGATGTGTATGAGTGTGTATGTGTGTAGTATGTATGTATGTGTTAATGAGTGTGTATTTGTGTGTGATGTGCATGTGCATGAGTGTGGTTTTGTGTGTGATGTGCATGTGTATGAGTGTGTATGTATGTAACATGTGTGTGTATTTGTGTGTGACGTGGATGTGTATGAGTGTGGTTTTGTGTGTGATGTGCATGTGTTTGAGTGTGTATGTGTGTAACATGTGTGTATGTGTGTGTGATGTGTATGTGTATGAGTGTGTATGTGTGTGTGCATTTGCATGGTTGGTCATTCTGCTGATGAGTTTCTAGGTCTTTCCAAGTCATTTGTCATCCCCAAATGGCTGTCACTCTACAAACTGTTCTCCTAGCTCTATTCACTTAACTCTTCATCAATTCATGTAAGTCTCAGATTTCTCTGGGCAAAGAAAGGCCCCGAGCTTCCGCCCGGCCCCTAGTATCCCATCAGTGCTACAAACCATAGCTTGTTTCCGGCTGGTGGGCAGCCTTCAGATTCCAGCTCCTTACCACGATAAGAAGAACTGCTCCAAATATTTGTATACAGCCTCAGTGATTGGGGTTGGCTTCAGACAACTCCTTCCTGTCATCTGTCTTCCTTCTGATTTGCCCATTTCTCTCCTGTTTCCTATTCAGTGAGACGGATCCCTACACCATTTATGTATTTTTTACTTCTTTAACCAATAAATGTCATCCACTCCCCCTACTCTTTCCTTCTTGTTTGTCTAGACTTGCACGTGGGTTCCCCTAGTATGAGAAATAACCTTTCTTTGGGGTAGCGACGTGACACAGTGCATAGAGCTCTAAATTTTGAATTTGAATTTCAATCTGGACTCAGACACTTATTAGCTGTGTGACCCTGGGTAAGACACTTCATTCAGGTTGCCTCCGTTTCCTTATCTGTAAAATGAGCTGAAGAAGGCAGTTGCAAACCACCCTAATGTCTCTGCCAAGAAAACCCTCAAAGGGATGTGAAGAGTCAGACGTACCTAATCTTAACTAACAAAAATAGATGAATGACCTTTCGGTTTCCATTTGTTTTTGTCATCACAAAAAGAGAGATGCTAAAAATACTTTTGCATATAATCTTTTTTAAATTTTATTTGATTACTTCGGGGAACAGATTGAACAGGGGAATCACTGGCCAAAGGGCCAGCACTGGTGAATAATTGTTGAGGATAATTGCAAATTGCTTTCCAGTATGGTTGTACCCATCCGCGGACCACAAACACAGCACCCGTGGGACTTTCCCCGCATATCCTCCAGCATTCATAATTTTCATCCTTTGTCATCTTTGCCAATCTGAGGAGTCTGAAGAACTATGTCAGGACTACTTTACTTTACATTTCTTTAATTTAGTAGAAGTAACATGGAACATTTTTTAGTATGGGTTTGGACAGCCTGACTTTCTTCCCTTGGGAACTGCCTGTTCATGTCTTCAGACCATTTATCAATTGGGAAATGGCTCTGAGTCATAAATTTGAATCATTTTTTTTTCCTATTTCTGTATGAGACTTCTATTGAAGGAACTTGTTGCTAAAATTCATTTTTTATGTGTTTTCTTTTATTGTTTGGCAAAACCTTTTTAATTTTATGTAATCAAAATAATCAATTTTATCTTCTACCATCCTTCACATTCCTTGTTTCATCATGAACTTTTTTCCTATCTATAAACACGACAGGTAATTTCTCATCTCTCTTTGTCTCTCTCCTTTCCCCTCTCCTTCTCCCTCTCTCCCTGTCCTTCTCCTTCTCTTATGATGTGACCTTTTATATCAAGGATGTTTATCATTTAAATATCATATGTGTATCATTTAATTTATAAGTATAAAGTATGAGATGTTAATCTAAATTCATTTTTTCCCATATCCCTGTCCAATTTTTCCCAGAAGTCTTTGTCAAAGAGAGGGTCTTTTTATTTGTTGAATATTGGGGTATTCAATACCTTTATTCCTACATATTATATAGCAAATCCCTTCTATTGTTGAATCTCCATTTTTAAATAACACCAAATTGTTTTTTGGAAACATTGCATTATATTTATTGAGATCTGGAATGGCTAAGAAAATTGAAAATTAAAATGGACAGAAAGTTTGTTGTTTGGTTAAGGTTTTGTACCTCTTGTGCCAAGTTGTTAATTTTCTTTTCTTTTCTTTCTTTTATAGCTTTCATTTCTTTTCCAATTATTTTCCAGTGTGTTTATTTATTTTTTTTCAAAAAACATTTTAAATCATTACTTCTATTCTTTCAGGAATTCTTATTAAACTTAAATCCAAATGCATTTTTCTTTAGGCTTTGCTCATTGATGTTTTAGAGTCATATTCTCCTGGATTTATGCCTTTCCCCTCCAATTTTTAAACATTTTTTATTTAAAGTTTTGAATTTCAAATTTGATTCCTCTTTCCTCCTTTCCCTTCCTGAGAGAGTAAGCAATGAGACCTAGATTATACATGTGCAATTATATCAAATCTTTCCATATTACTCATTTTGTACAAAAGCTCAAATATAAGAAAAAAAAGGAAGTGAAAAATAGAATTTTTTGGTCTGTATTCAATACATATCAGTACTTTCTCTGGAGGCAGATAATATGCTTCATCATGAGTCTTTTGGGATTGTCTTGGATTATTGCTTTTCTGAGAAAAGCTTGGCCATTCACAGTTCTTCATTGAACAGTTTTGCTGTTACTGTGTTCAACATTCTTTTTCTTAGATTAGGTTCTTTGAGTATTTGATTTATTCTGTTAATCTGGACAATTTATATTTTTGTAGATTTTTAACCCATTTCATTTAGTTTGTCAATTTTATTGGCATATAATTGGGAAATATGGCTCCTAACAATTGTCTTAATTTCTTCTTCATTGGTGGTAAATTCTCTTTTCTTTTTTGATACTAGTAAATTAATTTTCTACTTTCCTTTTTTCAATCAAATGAATCAGCGGTTTACCTATGTTATTGCTGGTTGTAGTTGTTCTTCCTAAAACCTGCTTCTAGCTTTATTTATTAGTTTAATGGTTTTCTTACTTTCACTTTTATTAACCTCTGATTTTTAGGATTTCAATATAGCATTTAATTGGGGATTTTAAATTTATTCTTTTTCTAGTTTATTTTTTAGTTGCATACCCAACTCATTGATCTGTTTTATTTTCTAGATGATGGATATAACCAATTTTATAAATAAAATTTTACCCTAAGTACTGCTTTGGCTGTATCCCATAAATTTTGGTATGTTATCTCATTGTCAATTAATGAAATTATTTGTTTCTATGATTTGTTCTAACTTGATTTTTTAGGGGTTATTTAATTTCCAATTAATTTTTAATCTCTATTTCCATTATTGGATGTAATTTTCATTGCATTATGAACTGAAAAGAATGTTTGCTATTTCTGTTTTTCTCATTTGTGAGATTTTTATGTCCTAATATATGGTGAATTTTTGTGTAAGCACCATATACCGCTGAGAAAAAAGACATATTCCTCTATATTCCCATTTAGTTTGTTTTTTTCCCAGAGATCTATTATATATAACTTTTCCAGAATTTTATTTACTTCCTTAATGTATTTTTGGGGGGGTACATTTTTGGTTAGGTTTATCTCTAGCTCTGAGAGGGGGAAAATTGAGGTTCTCTACTAGTAAAGTTTTATTATCTATTTCCCCTTGTAACTCATTCAACTCCTTCAAAAATGTAGATGCTATATAATTTGGTGCACATATATTTAATATACATATGACTGCACTTCCTATGGTACTTTTCATCAAGATAGAGTTTCCTTCTTTATCTCTTTTAATTAGAGCTATTTTTGTTTTGGCTTTGTCTGAAATTCTGATTTTTGCTTCAGCTGAAGCATAATCCATTCTGCTCCAGTCCCTTTCCTTTACCCTGTGTGTATCTCTATGCTTCAAATGTATATCATGAAAACGATGTATTGTGGGATGCTGTTTTTTTAATCTATTCTGCCATCTACTTTCATTTCATGGATGAGTTTCATCCTGTTCTTATTTATAGTTAGGAAAACTACATATTTCTTCCATGCTATTTTCCCCTTATTCTCCTCTCTCACTCTTACTCCCTTTCCCTCCTCACAAGTATTTTGCTTCTGATCAATGCCTTTCCCAATATGCCCTTCCATTTATGAGTCCTTCTTCCCCTTCCATTTTCCTTGTCTCTTTTTTACTTCCTTATAGGTTAAAATATATTTCCACATCCAATTGAATGTGAATGTTATTCCCTCTTAAAATCAATTTTAATGAAACCAAGATTTAAGCTTTGTCTGTCATACCTCCTCCCATTTTTTTCTCCACTATAATAGCCCTTTAATCATTCTTTCATGTGGGATAATTTATCTCATTCAATCTTCCCTCAAAAATAATAATTCCCCCAAAAAAATAATAAGAGAAAAATTGCATTTATAGAATTTTTCTCTTATTATTTTTTGGGGGGAGGGAGGGTATTCATCCCATAAAAGTCAACCCATATCCAAGCCTTTTGTGTACATATACTTTTTCTAATTGCTCTTATAGTAATAAACTTGCTAAGATTTCCAAATGTTACCTTGTTACAAACAGTTTAACTTTATTGAATTTTTTATGTTTTCTCTTTTTTCAAGACATATATGGAGGTTACAGTTTGTTTGTTTGTTTTACTTCACTCGTCTCTTAATTAGAAATGCCTGAAAGTCCCCTATTTTGTTAAATATTCATTTTTTTCTTTTGACACAGTATATTCAGTTTTGCTGGGTAGATGATTCTTGGTTGTAGTCTTAATTCCTTTGCCTTCCAGTATATCATATTCCAAACCCCACTTTAATCTGGAAGCTGACAAATCATGTAGCTACATGATATTTGAATTATTTTTTGACTGCTTATAATACTTTTTGCTTCGTCTGTGAGCTCTACAATTTAACTATGATATTCCTGGGAGTTTTCATTTTCAGAACTTTTTCAGGTGGTGATTGGTGGATTTTTTCTTTCTGTTTTGCCCTTTGCTTCTAATATATCAAAGCAGTTTTTAAAAAATAATTTCTTGAAAGAAATTATCTTTTTTTAATCATGATTTTTATCATCTTCCTTGAATCTATTATCTAGGTCAATTGTTTTTCTGATGAAAATTTTGACATTTTCTTTCTTTCTTTTTTTTTTTAACTTTTTTTGAATTTGTTTTATTGTATCCTGATGTCTCATAAGGTCATTACTTCCCATTTATTCAATCCTAATTTCTAAGGCATTATTTTCTTCAGTGAGCGGCCACTTCTATGTTATAGGGGATTATTTAGGGAGTAAATTTTCATCTTTTTTTGGGATTCTCTTACATTATTCTCATTTCTCTTTCAAATGTTTTTCTACTTTTCTAATTTGCTTTTAAAAATCATTTTTAAAGGTGCTCCACATCACTATTGATCAGAGAAATGCAAATTAAGACAGCTCTGAGATACCACTACACATCTCTCAGATTGGCTAAGATAACAGGAAAAGATAATGACGAATATTGGAAGGGATGGGGGAAAACTGGGGCACTGATGCATTGTTGGTGGAGTTGTGAACGGATACAACCAGTCTGGAGAGCAATCTGGAATTATGCCCCAAAAGTTATCAAACTATGCATACCCTTTGATCCTTTTGATCACAAAATCAAATTTGGAACAGAAAATTTGCAAGGATCAATACTGAAAAATTACCCATGCATATGTTTTGTCAATAAAAAGCTTTAATAAAAAAAATCCTTTTTAAGCTCTTCCTGGAATTTTTTTGAGGCCTGACACCAAGTTATGCTTTTTTTTTTGAGACTTTACATGTAGCCATTTTGAAACTATTGTCCTCTTCTAAGTTTATGCCTTGATCCTTCCTATTACCATAATAACTTTCTATAATCAAGTTTTATTTTTTTATTTTTGCTCGTTTTCTGCTTTTTAATTTTTTGTGACGATGTTTTTTTTAAATAGCTTTTTACTGACAAAACATATGCATGGGTAATTTTTCAGCATTGACAATTACAAAAAGTTTGATCCCAACTTTTCCCCTCCTTCTCTCCACTCCCTCCCCTACATGGCAGGTTGGCCAATACATGTTAAATATATTAAAGTATATGTTAAATACAACATATGCATACATATTTATACAATTGTGTGATGATGTTTTAATGCCTTGCTTCAGGTATGGGGTCTTGGTGCTGGATTAATATGGAAACAGGGTCTCTACTGGTAGGCTCCAGAGCAGAGGTTTTGCTATTGACCAGCTTCAGGGAGGGACTTCACCACTGGTCGGCAGAGTGGGACCTTTGCTCACTTGCTTAGAGGACTACTGGTGTGAAGGAGGGTGGGACCTTGCTGGTAGATTGCCCTGGGCTTGGAGTCTTGCTGCAGGCCCCCTGTTTTGTGTCTGACTGAAACTACTGCTGCTCTTGGACTTCGCTCCCCTCCCATCCTGTGAGACAGACATTTCCAGCCAGGCTGGTAAGCTGCTTCCCTGCTCCTAGATCAATTCTGAGATCATTTTCTAATTGTCTGAAGTGGAATTTGGGATATTTTCAGACGGCTCCTTCCTTACTCCATCATTTTGGCACTGAAAGACTGGTTTATCTATGAGTGTCCTTGTCATCATTATCAATTTGTCACCATAATAGCTTCTTTTTTTTGTTCATTCTTCCAACTTGCTTCTGTCTTTCATCTTTATAGAGGGAATATCTGAGTGAGTTCTGCAGTTATTTTTGTTGTTGTTGCTATTTCAGGCTTTACAATTTCAAACCACTTTATGATTCACAAGATGATTTCTCTTTATAAAATAACTTCTCTATTCTCTTATTTAATTTGCATCCCAGTTCTGTAAGGAGGCAAGAAAGGATCTAGGAAAGCTTCATGCTTATGGGAGTCTGAGAGAATCCTTGACAAAGTTCCCAAAGATGGAAGAACATACTTTCTGTAAGATCGTCCAAAAGACCCAGCCTCTCTCCTTTTGTGGAAAGAGCATCTTTCTGGGATGCTTTTGTCAACAACATCTCTCTGATCTCATCCCATGGACAGGATCTTGGTGCCCTTGCTGCAGGGATAATTGATTTCTTTCAGTTCCTGACTCCAAAGGGATAGAGAAGCCTCCTGGTAATAGATGAGGTACTTTGAGATACTCACAAATGTCACTGAAGTTTTCTGTAGGAGAAATTCCAATTGCATAAACCTTTCCATATAGGAACACAGCTTCTTTCCATTCCTCTCCCCTCCCTTCTTCTTTTCTTTTCTCTCTTCTCCCCTCCACTCCCCTCTCCTCTTCTCCTCTCTCTCTCTCTCCTCTTCCCTCCATCCCTCCCTCTCTCTTTCCTTCCTTCCTTCCTTCCTTCCTTCCTTCCTTCCTTCCTTCATTTCTTTCTACCTCTCTTCTTTTCTTCTTTCCTCCATTCCCTCCTCTCTCTTTCCTTCTTTCTCATCTCAAACAAATGAGCCAAGATGAGTCAAATCCTACTTTTGCTAGATTCATAATTTCCTTTTCAGACAAAAGATTGGGTGTTTAGAATATTACCAACAGTACATTATATATTCTTGAACACTTACTATGTCTACACCTGTCTCCAATAGTACTCTTATCCCAGGCTTCATTAATCTGCCAAGTCTCTCAAAGGACAGAAATAGGGGAAACAGCACAAGATTCTGAGTCACCCCCATCTAGTTGGCAGTTTCTCAATGCCACATGTGTTTGGCAGTGTAGACACATGGTGGAAAATCTGAATGCTCTGGGAGGAATCACAGCCAGCTGAGAGTCCTGAAGGATGAGACGGGGCTAACCCTGTGGCGAAGAGCTATGATTGATGGGTATGGAACCCTAAAAAAGCACATGCCTTGGCCCAGCAGAGTCAGCGAACAGCTATGCATTGAGCATTCTTATACCCTGTGCTCTTGTCCCTCAATCCCAGGGCTGTGGAAGCTCTTGGCAAAGGAGGGCTGTGCTCTTAATTGCCTGTGGTTTGCAATCATCCCGAAGAAAAGACAGAGCGATTCTTTGTCCAGTTTCATTATGATCCGGTCCCAAGCATAGATGCTATGATCCCTTTGGCTGCAATGGCTTGTCAGCACTGGAGGAAGCTTAGGTAGAGCAGGGACAGGGCTCCCTGGACCACCATGGGTGGGCCCTCCTTGCTGAGGGAGCCTAATGGCAGCCAGATAAACAATTAGAGCAGGACAGGAAGTCACAGACTCCTGGCATGGGAGCTTGCAAAGGACCTCCTAGAACTCCTCGTCCCTGAGTCCGACCTATGACGACAGCCTCGTTCCCTTACTGGTAGGAGCTATGTGCTGTGATTGATGGTTATCTGTTGCAAACTTGTGCTATTTCCCTTCCCAGAGGAGTACCGGGGAAAACCACTGGAGAACGTAGGTGAAGTTTTGTCCCATGCAAAATACAGTGGCTCGGCTGGACCAGTTCCGCCGTTTTTTCTGCCGTGTCGAGGAGTTTGCCAACTTATTCGCCGTCTTCCTCTCCTTCCCAGCCCCTGCCCCTTATCCTATGGGATTATAAAATCCACAGAGATGCTTTCCCCCAATCTCTCAATTCCTCCCTTTCCTTAGATCCCAGGATCTGCTGCTTCGTTCCGTGTCAGCCCACGACTGAAGGGTCACACTCTGGACTTCCCTGCTGGGTCCATCTGACTTGCTTAATCAGTTACTTGGGTGTCGCTTCCCTGATCATAAGCATGATTTCACTTGGGTTTCCCTGGACTGTTCCAGGACTCAAAGAGGAAGAAGATGCTCCATCTCTCATGTCTTTGACAGGTGACCCCTTAGTCTTCACTTTGAAACCCTTCAATGATGAGAACTCACCTATTTGGGGACAGTTTTTGTTATTAGGAAGCTTTTTCTGAATGTGATTTTCCCAACTGAAATCTGCTCCCCTGAAATTTCTCATGCTAGTTCCCAGTTCTGTTCCCCCAGACAAAGCCAGCCAAACTACCGCCCTCTGCACATGGGAGCTCATTTCCCCCTTCACTCCTGACCCCGCCAGCTAATATCTCCCCCCCTTCACCCCTGTCCCAGCTTCTCTTGTCCACGTTTCCTGTTCCTGCTTAATCTACTTACTGCAGTAGTTTAAAAGTTACTTAAGAAGTTAAAGGGACAGTTTTCCAAAGAACTCAAACCCCACTAAGATTTTTGCCTGAAATGATGTAAATCACCACAACTACAGTGAATACTTGAAAGTGCAGTTAAGACTAAAACTTTCTTTGGGTTTCAATGAGCCAAATGGTTTCCTAAGCTACAGGATTTAGGTTCTCTATGTTTATATTCTTTTAAAATGTTTTCTCCTTTATAGAAAATAAGAAAGCAGGTAGGTTGTGTGGTCAGATACTTGCAATGCCACCCCTCTTTCTGACTCAGTTTCCCTACCTGGAAATTGGAGGTAAAGATGGCCCTAACTTCCAGGCTGTTCCGAGGATCAGATGGGACGATATTTGTGAAGCACTTTGCGAACTGTCATTATTAACTATAAGAAGAAGGGGGTTTAGTGTTGGGTCTGGCACATGGAAGAAACTTGATGGTTGAGAGGTTTATGACTAGCATGACCGTGGTCCTAATGGAAGCCGTGAGACCCAGGAGAAAGACTGTGGAGATGTAATTGGGGGAACTGGGTTCAAAGTCTGGCTCTGCCACTTAATTCTTGCGTCCCCATGCCCAGTCTTGTCTCTCCTCCATAAGAACTAGAGGGGCTCCAAGGCCCCTTCTACCCAAAATTCCTGGCAGTCGAGTAGGGCCCTTGGCCACAGCTCCCAGAGGGCGTGAAGGTTGAGGGCGGGGCATTCTGAGAGCCCCGCTTGCATCTCCCTGGTTGAGAACAATGTGTGTCCAGCATCAGCCCTTCCTTCACCCTTGGGGTTTCTTCCTCCCACTCTCGGAGCCCCTCGATTGCCCCCCCAACCACAGGAGCAGGGACTACCAGGGACATGGAGGAGGGCCCCGACTCCAGGGAAGAGGCAGGGAGGCCGAGAGTCCGTGGTCCTGGATCAGCTCCTCGAAGGAAGGGACCACATGGCCATTATCTCTGTGTCCTCCTTGTCTGGCACGGAGCTTGGCACATATTCGGCACCGAATAACCTCTTGTTGCGGGGAATTAAAGTCAATTGAATTATATCAAATTGAATTGAGCCCTTACACTGTGACCATGAAGCCCAACATTTTGAAAGGAAGGTCAGCAAGAAGCCAAGTGAGAGTCTGGAGCAAGGAGCGTGGCAGGGGGTGGCGGGACATGCCAGGCCTTCGTGGGCCTCTGGGAAACATCTTTGGGGGGGGGTCTTGGCTGGTCACTACGGCCTCGCTCCCCCAGCCCTTCCTTTCTCAGACTTGCTTAAGACTAGAGAGCCCGGGAGCCATGGGAGACTTTGCCCCAAACTTGGCTGGGAGGGATTCCTTCCCCTTGTGCTTGGGAAAGTCCAGATGTTAAAGCCAGAGAACATTGTGGTCATCGGGAATTAGGAGGAATATTCATTTTAAAAAGTGATAGCTGACATTTTCCAGGCCCTTTAAGCTGCCAAGCACTTCAAGCACATTATATAACTGGATTCCCAGCACAGCCCTGTGAAATGCCTCATGCCCATTTGACTGATACTAAGGGAGGTTTAGGAAGGAGGAATGATTTTCTATTGATCACGTAGCGAGTGGAGACCAGAGAACTCAGTCCCTTCTTGAGTCCGGTTCACGTGCCATTCCCAAGTCAGCCCCCTCCTCAGAGACCCAAAGGATTTTGGGACAAATCCAATCCAACTCCATCTGTGACAGAGGGGGAAACTGAGGCCAGGAATGACCGCACCTCCGGCTGCAGAGCCTAATTCGGTGGCTTGTGTCCATCGTCTTCCTTCTCCGTGCTCCCCACAAGGACTTATCTAGGAGGGCCGTGTCCATGTAAAAGAGGTCACGAGGGATTTGCAAGACAAAGAAGACCCTGCCCCCCCCAACCACACCGAAGGACAGAGACTGGAGCTGCTGGATTGATGGGGTGCCTCCGTTCCTACGGACCCATCCCCCAATGTGGAGCCCATTACGTGGAGGCTGGACGCTTGATTCAATTAAATCCCAGATTCATCCTGTTTAGCAGCTGAAGACCACAGCGAACAGTTGCTCTAATGGGGAAATGCCCCCTTGGAGCTGCTGGGTTTTGATTTATTGGGAGAAAGCAGCAGGGCCGAACTCACGGTGGGGCTGATTCATGTCAGCTTCTGTCATCAGTTTTCACTTAGCTTCTTGGCCAGCTCTGACATGGCCTCCCTTAAGGATCCCGAGGAATCGCAGCCCGATCCAAGAGCCAGCTGGCCGGCCGGGGAGGCCTCCGGAGCAGGGAAGATGAATGGAAGGGGAGGCAGCCCCGTGTTCCGAGCGGGCTCCCTCTTCCTCCGCGGGAGGAGCCCGATGCCAGGACCACACCAGCAAGGGAAACCAACCCGGGATGCGTTTGCTGCTCGCCACACACATGGCTCCCATTTCCTGCCCTGTGCGGAGGCTGTGAGAAGGAGGCCGAATACCCAGGCCACCTCTTCTTCCCATCCCTCGGCCTCCCGGCCCCGGCGGCTGCCCCCAGTCTGCCCACGGGCCCTCCCGGTGTGTCTGCGGGCAGTACCAGGACTGCATGTGAGCAGAGGGGCGCCGTCCCCGGGCTCTGGGACTCCCCTCCCCCTGGGCTTTGGTCCCCCCCTCCCCTGGGCTCTGGGGGGTCTTCTGCCACCGACGGCCCTCCTGGCGACCTCTGACACAGCGAAAGCTTCCGTGTCTCAGAGAGGTGAGAACGTCAGCCGAGACGTGGATCCTGCGTGTGTGCTCTGCGCAGCGAGGGCTTCTCTGTCCTGATGGAGAAAACAACGACTGCTCCATGGCTTCGGAGAAGGCCCCTAAGGACACGGAATGGAGGGGTCGACAGGAAACATTTTCCTGGGCCCGGAGAGAACTAGAAGTAGTGCGGAATCTCAGGGCTGGGGGAGACCCAGAACGTGGGATGTTAGATTTGGGGGACCTTAGGACCCCTGCTCCTGCGGCCTTCCGGCCTCCCCCACGCCAGGGTTTTCCAGAGGCCCGTCTGCTCATTGTGTGGCCTGAGTACTGAAGCGCCAGCCCCGTAGCTGACCTGCCAGTGAGTGGTCAGACTTAGCTCCTCAAATATTCCAAAGTTACAACATGTTTTCTTCACAAATCCATGAAGTTGTTGATGCAAGGATCGCTAGTCCCATGTCACAGCTGAAGAAACTGAGGTGGAAAGAAATAAAATGACTTGCCCATGACCACTCAGCTAGTGTGAGCCAGGAGTCTGGGTCCCCAGTGCAGCCGTCTAGGGACTGCCCCCAAACAAACTGAAAAACACACACGGACACACTCACACACACACACACTCACACATACACAAAACTGACTTATCTATCCAAAATGCACACGAAAAACAATCTGTTCCAACTCTTGATTTCGAGAGGAAGAAATCAGGAACTTGCCCCGGGTCCCACAGCAAACGTAGTGTCTGGGCCCAGATTTGAATTCATGTCTTGAGCCTCCCACGGCTGTTCCCATAAATCACGGAGGCCTCTCCAGCTGCCAGATGGAGGAATTTCTAATAAAGGGAAGGAATCCTTTCCACATCCTCCGCGGAGACCCCAGAGAATAACCCCGGCAGAGCCCCCCCCTCCCCGGCACAAGGGGGGACGGGATTGGGAAAGAGCAGTATCTGATGGAACTTAATGATCTCCATGTGCTGACACGGGCCACGTCACCAGGCTTCTCACAGCTTTGTGACGGGCAGCTCGCAGCCGGGAGGTTGGGGGCTAGAAGGGCCGAGGAAAGAAAGCTGCTCCCACACATCAGGAGTGGGGGTCACGGTGTGGGACAGCCCGGGAAGCCCCCCACTTCCTGGGCAAAGAGTGGCAAGAAGCTTTTACTAGGAACCTGCACGATGCTGAGGATGTGCTGAGCTCGGGACTCCCAAGGAAGTCCCCCCCCGCAAGCTCACATTATAATGATAGAAATAATACATGGGGTGGGGAGAGTGTGTTTGTGTGGGGGGGATGACCCGTGAGATAAACACAGTGCAAGTGGAGGGATCTCAGAGAGAAGGGAGGAGCGGCTGAGGGTCCGCCGGAGGCCTCCTGTACACAGCCCGGTCTGAACCGAGCCCGAGGGAAACCAGGGCATGTTGGGCATTGAGACCAGGGGGTTAACATTCTAGAAAAGGGCAGCCAGTGAGAGAGGACAGTCAGAGGGTGAAGGGTCGGGCAAAGAACACCCAGGAGCGCAGGGTCCTGCATCATAGAGTACATGAAGGGGAATATGGGACAAGGAGAAGAGAAAGGGAGAGAGGGGCCGTTAGCAGGCTGCAGAAACCTGGGTGATTCATACACATTCATTCAAACAAATAAGCATTTATTAAGCTCCTACAGTGTGCCAGATACTGTGCTTAAGCATCAGAGAAATACAGAAAGGTAAAAGATAGTCTCTGTCCCCAAGGAGCTCCCAGTCTAATGAGGGAAGTGGGGAATACAAGGTGCTGGGATGAGGAGGACAGGCAAGATGAAGTCCTACAGCCAGAGTCCTTGGTCCTTTCCTTATATAGTGAGAACCTGGGGGAGGAGGGGGGACTTTCTATTGTCTACCCCTCATCTCTCTAATCAGAGGGGCAGCGGGTGCTGAGGGATTGCAGAGGAGACGTCGTCTTGCACAGTGACACAGGGATGAGTTTCTGGAAATCATGAAGGTCAAGAGAATGATCCAGTGAGAAAGAAGGATAGTGAATATGAGAGTGACCTGGGCAATGATGGACTACAGAGACAGAGATTCAGAAAGACAGAGAGACAGAGACAAAGAGACAGACAGAGATAAAGAGCCAGAGGCAGAGACAGGGAGAGAGAGAGAGAGAGAGAAAGAGACAAAGAGACAGAGACAGAGACAGAATTCCTGCCCTCAAGGAGCTCATGTTCTAATGCAATAGGTAAGAGAAATATTTAAAAAATGGTAAATATCAGTAAACAATCTCATAGAGGAAAGTGTTTCTGTTCTAATGTTGGGAGATAATACATGTGTATTCTTTGAACTCTATCAGGCATCAAAGAAGTGTTATTAAACAGGGCGTTTGAGGCTGGTTCTGTGATTTCTGAATAACTGGTGGTGCAGTGCATAGAACACTGGGTCTGAAGTCAGGGAGATGTGAGTTCAAATGTAGCCTCAGACTAGCTATGTGGCCCCGGGCAAGTCACTTAACCTCAGTTTCCTCAAATGTAAAATAGGGATAATAAGAGCATTTATGTCTCAGAATTAGTATGTAGATCAAATGAGGTAATATTTGTAAAGCTTTTAGCCCAGTGTTTATTCCCTTTCTCCTTCCTTTCTTAATCTTAAAAGAATGGAAAGAGAAGGAAAGAAGAGAAATATACTAAAGGAGGAGAGGGAGGAAAGATGAGGGAAATTATTTCACATAATTGGGATTCAAAGAAGGAAGAAGAGATACAAAAGATAAAGGGAATGAGTGATACTTAAACCTCCTCTCATCTGTGTCAAACACAAACAGACACACAAACACAGTGAATTGATTACAGAAAAGGATTTTGTTCAACAGGAAGAAAAAATAGAGGAAGAAAAGAACAGTAAGAAGGAGGAAAGGTCAAAGGAAGGATTAGTTTTAAAGAAAACAAATTCTATTTTAAAAAGGTGGATGTCAAAGAGAGATTTAAAAAGAAAAGATAAAAAGGATAAAAGCCTCCATGAGAGAAAGAGTAGAGTGGTAAATACAAAATTAATACAATTAATACAAAAATACAAAATTAATAATCATATCTGTAAATGTGAATGGGATAAACTCACTCATAAAGTAAAAAAAAAAGATAGAATAGATCAGAAAACAATTTTCAACACATCGTTTATAGTCAGTATACTTAAAAGAGAAATATGTAGAGTTAAAATAAGAGGGAAAAGAAAAATCCTTTATTTCATTTGAAATAAATAAAGGGGGGGGTAGCAATTATGACTTCAGACAAGACAACAGCATAAACAGACTTAATTAAAATAGACAGGGAAACTAATCGTTTCTGAAAGGTAGACCAGAGGTGTCAAAAATGTTTTGGGCCAAAAGATTCCTGAGTGCTGTTCAAACTGCATTGAAATGTCATTGATAAATAATAAACAAAATAAATAAAAATACAATAGAGAATAGATAAATAGATAAATGGCTTTCTAAGTCAATGTGTGGCCCCCAGGTATCATAATATTCATTTTAGTGGCCTCAGGTTTTGTTTTTGTTTTTTTTTTTTTTTTTTTTGCGGGGGTTGATGCCACTGCTATTAGTTGTTATTCAGTTGTTTAAATCATGTCCAACTCATTGTGACTCCATTTGGGATTTTCTTGGCAAATATATTATTCTGATTTGCCATTTCCTTTTCTAGCTCATTTTACAGATAAGAAACTGAGGCTAATAGGATTACTATTAATAATAATTAACAGGGTCATTATTAGTAATAAATGTAAGACCAGTGGCAGAGCATCTAAATACTTAAAAGAAAAGTTAAATTATACAGAGAAATAAACATTAAAACTTATAATGATGTGGGATTTCAATTTGTCCCTCTTAGATGTAAATATATTTAGCCAAAATACAAGCAAAGGCAGAGATAGAATTTTTAAAAAGATAAGAATGATAGACATCTGCATATTATTGAATGGGAATAGGAATTTTTTTTAGTGATGGGTGCCATATTTACAGTAATTAATGATGTGTTAGGGCATACAAATCAGACAAATGCAGAAAAATGGAAATATTAAGTCTATCTTTTATGAGCCACAATTTTATTGCATTGTGCATATTTAACATAGTACTACTAAAGAAGAAATTAAACATTAATTAGATAACAAATCACTTGATTCTAAAGAATAAGTGGTTCAAAGAATAAAATGTAAAAACAATAAGTTATTTCATAACAGATAATTAAAACAATGAGACAAAATACCAAAATTTTAAGGATGCAACTAAACCAGCTCACAGAGGAAAAATTATAACTCTAAATCATTTCTTCATTAAAAGAGAGAAAGATTGATGAATTGGGCATGCAATAAAAAAATAAAAATGGATAAATTAGGCCTCTCCTAATTAAATGCCAAAATAGAAATCCTGAATAACAGAGATTAAAAACAATTAAAAGCAAATAAAAAAATAACACATTGAATTAATAAATTAAATTAGGATCTTTGTTATTGTTCATCCTTCATTTTTGAAGTGGACCAATGACATCATGGGTACTGTCTTTTCTTACAAATGAATTAGATTTAAGTGAAGTAGAGTCATGCTAAGTAGTCCAGATTCATTGAAATCCAGTGGCAAGAAAAAGGCCAAGATCACTGGAGGTCCTAGGATGCAGTGGATGTTCCTCGTGCCTTTGACCCACACTGTAAGTGCTTCATGATGATTGCATCAGCTGCCTTCATGACCAGTGGAACAAATCATCCTCATCTGCTCATTCTGCTGAGGGAAATCCTCATGTGTTTGTGCTAGAGAGTCCCCTGACTCATTGATGGGTTCAAGGCCTGTTAAGGACCATGCCTAAGTGAAGGGGCAGGTCAATTCTCTGAGAGCCTCCACAGCTGGGGATTGTTACACTTAAGGGAGTTTCAGGGGCAGCCTTTACTGGCACAGGTGTTCCTTGTGGATTGGGAATGAAATAAATCGGAGGCAGAGGGAAGAGGAGAGACGTCAGACAACATAAGGGCCTCTCAGTAGAGAGGTGAGAATAGCAACTGCCTCTCAGTGTCCTTGTGTCATCATTGTGCTCTCACGTGAAGAGCTCCATTCTACAGGTCTGAATTAGACCTCCAGCAGCCACTGGCAGGTGGCTCCCTTGGCACAGCAAAGGCCCATCAGCTGCCCTCAGTCTGCTTCAGTCTGTCTGCCAAGACTGTTTTACCAGGATGTGACCGCTCTGAAAACTTCAGCTTCCTGGAACTACGGTGGCATTTGGCACAGGTGGGTACCAAAGATGCTTTGAAAAGGGCATGGCAGACTCCCACTAGAGATGCTAGACCTCCTAGAACATTCCATACACCCCCTCTAACCCAGTAGATGTTTAATATGTGGTTATTGAATGAATGAAAGGTAGAAATCAGCAGTATTTGGCCACAGATTAGATGGGAGTTAGTGAGAGAGGGATTAGGGAGTTTAGAAGATTGAGGATGGTTGTGTCCTCGACAGTAACAGGAAAGTTCAGAAGTGGGAAATCTTTGGTGGGGGAGGGGAGTAGAGATAATGAGTTCTATCTTGAACATAAATTTGAGATCAATTTGAAATGTTCAGAAGTTGTTGTTGATGTGGGACTAGAAGTCAAAAGAAAGTCTAGAACTGTATCTTCATAGAGGTGATAATTCAACCATGGAAACTTGGAATCATCAAACAATAAAGAATATAAAAGAAAAAGGCAAAGAGGCCCCGGACAGAGCCTTGAAGGTCACCTCGAGTTAGTGAGTATTACTAAATGAAAAGCCTCCAAAGGAGATTAAGGAGGGTCAGATGGGGAGGAGAAAGCAAGAGAAGAGTCATAGAAACCTAAAGAGAAGACTGTATCTGACAGAAGAGGGTCAACAGCCACAGAGGTCAAGGAAGGTGTGGACTGAGAAAAGGTCATTAGAGTTGGCAATTAAGACATTACTGGTGCCTTTAGACAGAGTGGTTTTTCTCCAATGGTACAGTCCATGGCACCATGAAGAGGTGTTAGGAGACACAGGGAAGAGGGGAAATAGAGGCACTGATACAGAGAGCATTCCTGGGGAGCTTAGCTAGATATGAAAGGAAAGGCAAGTTAATGGCTGGCAAGGATGGTAGAATCTTTTTTTTTTTTCTTTTAGTTTTTTTTTTGGGGGGGGGAATCAACAAATGTAAATATTATTGAATTTTATTGTATGAGAGAGAGGATTCATCTTTGGGGGAGGGCTTAGATCTCTATGAACTTGGACACAGATAAATGACTACAATTTATTATATTTGGGAGGGAGTTGGGGAACCTGCATTCTCATCTTAGTTTGGCTTCTTATAACCTCAGATTTGAGGTTTTCATTTC
Source organism: Sarcophilus harrisii (assembly GCF_902635505.1). Taxonomy (NCBI): domain Eukaryota; kingdom Metazoa; phylum Chordata; class Mammalia; order Dasyuromorphia; family Dasyuridae; genus Sarcophilus; species Sarcophilus harrisii. The sequence goes on along the minus strand of NC_045427.1, from coordinate 3,864,467 downwards.
CTTTCCCTGGGATTCATTTTTCCCATTTATAAAATGAGTGTCTTTGGTATTTCTTCTTCTGATCCTCTACATTTTTCTTAGCTCTGACATTTTGTCCTAAACGATCTTCCTAACACTAACTTCTTCCTTCCAAGGATCCACCCAATTTACATGTACTATTTATTTAAGTATCTCTAGATTCAGATTTCATACATGTCAGGATCCCTACCTCTAATACTCTGTTTTAACATTCCTCCTCCCTCTCCTTTAACATCCTTCTCAGCTTTGAGATTCTATGTTAACATCCTTCCCACTTTTAAAATTCCATTTTAACAACCTTCCCTCCTCTCATTTAACATCCCTTTCAGCTCAGAAATCCTGTGTCTTTTTTTTTTTTTTTTGAGGTTCTGCCTGGATTAAAGGAAGGCAAAATAGACATCCCTACCCTCTTCTCCTTAACCTTCTCCAAGGAAGAATTTAATTCTTTTTATTAAAAAACCTTTTTATTTTCAAAACATATAATTTTCAACATTCACCCTTGCAAAAACAGTGTTCCAAATTATTTTTCTCTCCCTTTTCTTCACCCCCTCCCCGAAACAGCAAGCAATCTAATGTATCCTTCTATACATATTTCCACAAATATTGTGCTGCACAAGAAAAATCAGATCAAAATGGAGAAATGAGAAGCAAAGCAAAAAATAAGCTTAAAAAAACCCAACAACAAAAAGAGTGAAAATGCTATGTTGTGTGATCCACACTCAGTTCCCATAGTCCTCTCTCTGGGTGAAGATGGCTCTTTCCATCACAAGACCATTGGAATTGGCCTGAGTCACCTCACTATTGAAAAGAGCCACGTCCATCAGAATTGATTATTGTATAATCTTGTTGTTACTGTGTACAATGATCTTCTGTTTCTATTCACTTCATTCAGCAGCAGTTCCTGTAAGTCTCTCCAGACTGCTCTGAAATCATCCTGCTGTTTGTTTCTTATAGAACAATAATATTCTATTACATTCATATACTGTAACTTATTCAACCATTCCCCAACTGATGGGCATCCACTCAGTTTTCTGGGGTGGCCCTAGGAGGCAGTGGATGACCCTTAGTGCCTTTTATGTCTAAGCTCTAAGTGCTATACAATGCCAACTTCAGCTGCAAATCATTCACATTTTGGGGTAGATATCCCCTGACTCGCTGATGGGTTCAAGGCCTATCAAAAAGGGCTGATACAGACATTTTGCACATGTGAGTCCTTTTACCTTTTTTATGATCTCTTTGGGATACAGGCCCAGTAAAGACACTCCTGGATCAAAAGGTGTGCACTTAGGGCATAGTTCCAAATTGCTGTCCAGAAGGGTTGGATTAGTTCACAACTCCAACATAATGTATCAGTGTCCCAGTTTTCCCACATCCCCCCAAAATACATCATTATCTTTTTCTGCCATCTTAGCCAATCTGAGAAGTATGTAATGGTAACTCAGGATTCTCTTAATTTGCATTTCTCTAATCAATAATTTAGATCACTTTTTCCTATGACTAGAAATGGTTTTAATTTATTCATGTAAAAATTGTTGCTTCATATCTTTTGACTGTTTATCAACTGGAGAATGGTTCGCATTCTTATAAATTTGAGCCAATTCTCTATATATTTTACAAATGAGACCCTTTCTCAAGGGTTTTTTAAGCCCTTGAATATAATTTTTCCCAGTTTACTGCTTCCTTTCTAATCTTGTCTGCATTGGTTTTGTTTATACAAAAACTTTTTAACTTAATATAATCAAAATTATCCATGTTGCGTTCCATAATGTACTCTGTCTTCTTTGGCCATAAATTCCTTCCTTTTCCACAGATCTGAGAGGTAGATGATGCTTTGTTCTTCTAATTTTTATAGAATGACTCTATATGAGACTTTAATTCTTGCCAATAGGGGAGGCAGAAGATTAGAGGCAGACAACTCGAATGATATTTTGTGTTCTCGGGTCCTTCCCAGCTCAGATATTTTGTGTTCTCGGGTCCTTCCCAGCTCGGATATTTTGTGTTCTTGGGTCCCTCTGAGTCCTGGCACTCTTGTCTCATCCAGCTCTACCATTTGAGAATCTCCCTGACTCTTCTCCCTGGCTGAGGGAGGTGGAGGAGATGGATCAGGAGTGGCTGTGTCTTCATTTTGGGAGTCGCCCAAAGGGAGGCTGCCTCACTTGGCCGAGTCCCGAATTCTGTCAGTGTTGGATTGCCACATGAGTCTGACTGCCATCTTGCCCGAAGGCAGGGCCTGGACTTGATGGTCTTTTACTGACACTGTCTCGGGCCTTATGTAATGACTAAAATAATTTTGAACCTTTATTTTCCTTCCATGTTTATTTCCAGATGGGATAGGAAAGAACATGGCCTGTCACCCGATCTTGTCCTTCTCAATGAGTAACGGGACTGTTTTTGAATTCTACTGTCGTTCCCGGGAATGAGAAAACACTTCAAACTTCATTCCTGCGGAGTGACTGTTCCCTTTTAATAGGATAATGTTTAAGAATCTGCATAACGATGTTCACGGAGCTCTGAAATCAATCCCAATGCTCAATTGAATTGGACATGGCTATAAAGAAAGATATTTTAACTGATTTCTGTGTACAGCACGTTCCTCATGTTTAATTGTTCACTTTCTACTGGCTCCTTCCCAGGTTGCTCCCAGAGAGGTCCTGAAGAGACAAGACAGTACGTGAATTCCTCTCAAACACCCCATGGCCCCCGGTCTCCCCAACAGCCTCGGAGGAAATCTCTCTGCAAGAAGCTTGGTGAGCTTTCTCATTCTCATACGGCGACAGTGACATATTTAAAGACTGCCAGCTGCTGGCCGTGAATGACGGGAGGGGGTGACAAGCCGTGCTCTGTCCTTTTTTATTGGGAAATAAACTTGGAAGGAAAACATCCAGCATTGCTACGGTCATGAGGGTTTTAGCACTAACCCCCCCAGAGGCCCCCGGTTTCCATGGAATGATCAGATGAGATAATCTGTGAAGCTTGTAGCACACAGCGAGTGTCCTGTGCAGGCAAGAACAATAGCCCTGTGCTGGGCATCAGATCCATACATAATAAAGCTTGGTCAGGCTGGTGGGTCTTCAACTGAAGCTGTGGTTTGATTGGTCTGGGGAATTCTTCATGAGAAAGCTTTCTCTCCCGATGCAGGGGAGCCCTTGCCTAAAGGTGGTCCGTTCTCTCTCCCTGCCAGTGAGCTGGGAGCCAGGGAAGGGTCCAGGGCATGGCCAGTGTTGAATGCCTCCTTGAAAGAAGGAGAGAAGAGAGAAAGATAAGGTCGTAGGAGACTTCTCCACAAAAGGGTGGGGCTCTGCTCCAGCTGGGAAGCTCCTTGTGAGCACTGTTCCCCTGGAGAGGATTCATGGGACCAGGATCCCTTGGAGCGCCGCCATCACTCTTGCAGAGACCAGCTCCTTGGGAGCCCTTTCCCTCTGATCCATAGGATTCAGCAGGGTTCAGCTGATATCAATAAAACCCACCTTTACATGGTTCCTACTGTGTTGGGACAATGTACTGAGAACCACCTCATTCCTTCCTTCCTTCATGGAGCTCTCGGTCTGGTGGGGCAGCGTGGACAGAACCAGGAAGCATGGAGGCTGGTGGGATTTGCCAGGCTGCATCTGCTGCTTGCCTCTTTCCTCTCTGGGCATCCCGGAGCAATGTGGGTAGTAGCTGAATGGCCCCTGATCCCGTATATCACAGCACTATAGCCTTCCTGAGAAGGCTGGCCACCGAAGTCACGAGGCCCCCAAATTCTGCTGTTCTGAGCCTCAGTCCTCCCTTGGAAAAGGACCTGGTGTCTGAGAACGCTGATGCAAACTGCACACGGTTTGGAGCCTCGGTTCCAGATCTACAATTCTGGAATCCCCCTGTCCCAGGACTGTTGGGAGAAAGGGGTTGTGGGAGCCAGGAAGCATTATGCAGAGATGTGAGATCTGGGGGCAGGTAGAAAGCACCCAGAGGGTGAATGAGAATGGAAATGAGTCCTGTGATGGAGGCTCAAAGAAAGGGCTGTAAGAACCACAGGAAGAAGCCCTTTCAAAGGGCAAGAGCAGGGAAGAGAGCCCCTGAACCCAAAGATTCAGGGGACAGAGACAAGTAGAAAGAAAAGGCCTAAACCTGGGACTTGTTGGGCCAAAGAACTCTCAGAAAAGGATAGTCAATGGAGAGAAGGGCAGGACCTACCTGGGTCCTTGAGTCTTGGTGGGCAGAGACTGATTTATTTTCGTCTTTGGAGAACCCAGAAGCCATGAGGTGCTTTTTCATGCTTGTTTCTGTCTTCTTTCACCTCCATTTTCCAGCAGCAGCCAGAATGAGAAACCCCTCCCACCTCCGCTCTGACCAGCGTGACTACATGTCCAGTAGCCATCTCCCTGGACTCCATATACCTCCAACACACATGTGTGCATATGCATACATAGCTGCCTGTTCCACACTTGACTGCAAGTCGCCTTCCTAATGTTTAACAGCTCAGAAAGCCCATCAGTCATTCAGCAAATGCTCTGTAAGGCCCTGCTTTGGGACATGGGCTGCAGAGCCCTGCCCTCCCTTCCCTCCACTTGAGGAGGCCAGTGGTAATTTGGCAGGGCAAACCATGTAATGCTTAAATAATAATAACAATAATTACAGCATTTAGAAAAAAATATTTTAAACTTGCAGAAGGCTTCCCATATAAAACTTCACTGCATTCTCAAAATAATTCTAGGAAATAGGACCTATTAGTATCTTTTTTTTTTTTAACAAATGAAGAAACTGAGTCAGATCAAGTGACTTGTGTAGGGTCATAAAGCTAGGAAGTATCTGAAGGATTTAAACTCATCTTCCTCCTTCCCAGTCCAACACTCTGTCCCCTGTGATTCTTAACTGCAATCTTTCTCTGAACTCTTAAATCCATTCTTCCAAGAGCCAGAATGTATATCAAACTGTGCCCGGATTGGCTCCTCTTGTCTGCCCTAATTCTAAGATTGTTCATGGTCATTTTCTCCCAAGAGCTCCATCATTTTTATTTTGACGATCAGTTCCTCCTTGTTGGTCGGGTAGACATTTCCTTCCTCACTTGCTCTACTTCCGAATAACGAAATTTCCATCGCTATGTCACTGGTGTATTCGTTTGTCTCTTTTTGCTGAGCGAGAACTGGCAGATGTCTGCCTAGCTGATGTTCCCAACACTCAGACATCCTGCGCCTCCAGCAGCCCCGTAATCTGTTGTTCCTATTCCCAGCATGTTTTCTTTGTCTGGCTGGGTGGTCTATACGACCCACCATCATAATCTCATGTTGCTTTTCCTACTGTTGCTCCTTGCCCAACCACTACCCACCACACAGTTCCAGTCCAAACTTCTCCAAAGCTCTCCCCGACCTCAAATCCCTTCTTTACCTTGTCACTGGAAGATCTTCCTCTGTGCCTCCATTCCTTAAACATACTCTTCCTTCAAAACAGTTTGAGTCTCTTCCACAGGAAATCCTGATTTCCCAGGGATTAGCACTACCTTCTGTGAATTGGGTGTTTTATCTTTTATAATCTCCATTATTTAATTGGTAGTTTTTTTTTTTTTTAAGAGCTACAACCTTAGTACCAAAATACTTGACAGTGATTATTTAAAAAGATTCTATGAGAATTCAACAAGATTCCCCAAATCCAGTCAACCTACAGCTTCATTCTTGGTGACTTCCATGCAAAGGTAGGAAAATTTCATAATATGAAATAAGATATGGAAAAGTATGGCTGAGGAAATTAAAAAGATCCAAGACATGAAGACTATAGGGAGTCTAGTCTTGTGCCTCTTCAGAAAGAGCATTGGCAGGTCCTGGGTGTGCTGAACAAAAAATACCACCCGAAAGGATGAAACCGACTGTTTTAACAAACGGGAAACAAATAAACATAGATCTTAGATCTATCGGACTGGATATCAGGGCATGTCAGGCCATTTTTCATTAGTAAGAAGAAAAAAACAGTAAAAAGAAAATAGAGGATATGGTTAAGAAGATTTACTTATGAATTATTTAAGCAAGCTACTGAAAATAAAAAAAAATGAGAAATGGCCAATAGAAATGACATCAACATGGACTAGAATAATTTTATCAAAAAGTTAAACCAACATAAGTTAATTGCTACAATAAGCAGATCAAAAGTGCCTTATGAAGTAAACATTTGCCTCACTCGACAAATAGAGAAAGGTATCTGCCAAAGGCAACAACGGATTAAAATATAAGTTTATTTATAAAATTTTAAGAGGAAAGATTTTAAGCAATTATGAGAAGTATCATTTACTAAAGAAGAGAGAAGTAAGTGGTAAAACTAATCTAAATGAAGCTTGAAAAAATGCCAGCTAAGTAAATGGTAAAACCAATCTAAATAAAGCTTGAAAAAAATACCCACTAAGGTCATCCCTAGGGCGTTCAAGAATGAAAAATGGAAAAACAAACAAGAAAAAGGAAAATATTTGAAAAAGCCATTTTGACAAACTAGATATAATATACACACATACATATATGTAGGTATATGCACACATACATATATATACACATACACACATAAATTTCAATAGTAATTCATGGGAGCCAGGATGATATTAGGATGTGATTGGGGGAAAGTTAGGAGGATGTTCTGGCTTGAACATAGAATATTTGAAAGGGAGTAAAGTGAAATAAGTCTAGGAAGGGCAGCTGGAGACAAATTGTGGAAAGTTTTAAATGAGACTAAGGGTTATTCTGGAGGCCACGGGAGGCCACAGACACCTCTTGAACGGGAGAGTCAGGATGAGGGTTAGCCTTCCCGTGGGTAAAGTTGTTTTGGCATCTGTGTGGAGGATGACAGGCAGGGGGACAGAGGTGAAGGCTGTTACAATTGGCCAGGAGAGTGGTCATGAGGAGCCTTTCCTCTGAGATCACCTCCGGTGCAGTAGGTACTTGCCTGATATGTACAGAGTAGTTGGCATGTTGTTTCCCCACCTCCCCCAAACACACACTAAATGAGATGTTTTTGCCTCCTTTTGTATCTCCAGCACTTAACTTGCTGCTTGGTACCCAGTAGGTGCTTAATAAATGCTTGTTGACTGACTAAGCTTTGATCTAGAATGGCATCTGTGAGAAGGGAAGGAAAGGGATGGGGATGTCACAGGGACGATTGACAAGGCGACTGCCTTGGGGACGGTCCTGGCAGCGGTAGCCCTCGGTGACCAGGAAGACTCGCTGGGGCTCCGGGCTTGGCCTTGGATGGTGTCGTGTTCCACTTGTCAGCGCGGTCCTGGAGGCCAGTCTGGACTTTCTCACTTCCATCTGTCAGGGGAACCTGAATTCCCAGCTTATTCTCACATTTACCCCCAAGGCCGCTGAAATTTCAAAACAGCTCATTGTTTATCGGGGTCTGTCAAACAAGGCCTGGTATTTCTTTCAATTGTTTGTTTGAGCAAAACTTTATCCCCCTCCCTTTTTCTTGTCACTCCCCCCCAAGTCACCAACTAAAAGGGTAAGTGTTTAAACAAATAAACTCCCAGCAATATTGCATGAAAGACTGCTTCTTTCCAAGCTTGCTGAGCTCTCAGAGCCCATAACATAAACCATTTTTCATCTACAGCATCCAGGCATTTCCACAAATGCACAGATTCCCTTTATCTGGCCCTTCAGTACCCCCGTGATGGTATGAGTTGGCAGAAGTCAAAGCTTTAAGGGTGGATTCTAAGATGGAGCTGAATACGAATGACCCCTGGACAAGAGCTCCCCACGTGGAGCTGATGTGGAAACTTGCAGAAGAAATTCAAGATGAAGATGTGGATTCCAATCCTGCCTTCACTCCAAGATCACTGTATGACCTGTTGCTTCCCCTTTCTAAATCCCCAAACCATAAATGGAGGGAACTTTGGGGAAACTGAGTCAGGACACACCGTCCACCCCCACCCGGACAAGCGGAAGGGGGCTCGGCATTCAGCATCGGCCCTAAGTCCCCAAATGGAACTCATTAGCTTCCAAGGTGCCTCATGTTCCCCCTTCGGACAGCTTGCGTGATGAGAAGGGACAGTCCCCATCCCTGCCACTTCTGGTCTAAATCTGATGCATGATGTCTTCTAGTTCTGTTCTCTGGAGCCTAACAAGGCAAAGCCTCAGTTTCCCTATCTACATAATCAGAATAATAACCCTACTCACCTCTCTCACAATTATTTCTGGGGATCTAATGAGAAAATGGTTGGGAGGAAAAACACTTTGCAAAGAGACATAAAAGGAAACAATAGCTTCTCTTCTACCCTGCGAGACCATGACCCCACAGTCATAACCAAGAGAGCCCTTGTTCCATGACCCCAGATTCCTTGTAATTCTGACATTGCTCTGAATGCTTTTCTTTCTGGCCCTTAGGCCTTTCTTAAGATTAGCTAGGGATCTGTGTAGCATCAAGGTGTGATCTTTCCAGGGGGATTTTCTTTTCTTTTTTTTTTTTTTTTATTCATAATTTTTTCAAAGTCGTATTTTTTTCCAATTACATGTAAAACTAATTTTTAACATTCATTAAAAAAGTTCCAAATTTTCTCCCTTCTTCTTTCCTCCCTCTTCTCTAAAATGGTAAGAATTTAAAATAAGTTATGTAATTATATTTTCCATGATTGTAATTATATATTAGTCTAGTTGTAAAATTTTTAAAAAAGGAAAACAATAAAAAACATAAAAATAAAGTGAAGATGGTATGTTTTGATGTGCATTCAGACTCTTATCGGATCTTTTTTCTGCATGTGGAGAATATTTTCCATCATGAGTCCTTTGGAATTGTCTTGGGTCATCATATTGCCAAGAAGAGCCAAGTCATTCATTGTACAATGTCACTACTACCACGTGTAGTGTCTTCCTGGTTCTATTCACTTCACTTTGCATCAATCAGTTCATACAAATCTTTCCAGACTTTACTGAAATCTGCCTCCTCATTGGAAAAGAAACTTTTGATCTATCACTCCCTTCCCAAAAAAGCATCTCCATTGCCAAGACCCTTTGCACTACTCTGCTCCTAAGACTTCACACTAATTGGAGCACATGGGAGACTTCCCTCCATGTGGATTTTCTGGGGACCCTCCAGGCAAGCTCAGCATCATCTTGTCTAATCCCTGTTTATATACGTAAAGAAGATGAGGCTTTATAGGAAAACCAGGAGATGAGGAGACTCATCCAGCATCTTCCACCATGGCAGAACGTAACTGCTGGGATTCAAACTGCCAATCCAGCTTGTTTGTGCCCAATTCTTACCCTGATGTTTTCCCACTCTATTTAAAGAGGGGAAATTTGTCTAAATGCTAGCAAAACCCTCGCCTAAGCTTCTTGTTCCATTATTGTAGAATAGATGGGAAGAAGTGGGCCAGAGAGCTGGATAGGTAGATAGTTTTGAACTGACTAAATGAGTGGAACAAGGGGAACCCATTAATGATGGGTAGAAACTTGGGGCAGTTTGATTAGCCTAATGGTTAGAGACTCATTAGCTCTGTGAGCCTGGGCAAGTCACTTAATTCTGTTTGCCTCAGTTTCCTCATCTGTAAAATGATCCAAAGAAGGAAATGACAACCCCTCCAGGGTCTCAGCCAAGAGAACCCCAAATGAGGTCATGAAGAGTTGGACACAACTGAAAAACAACTGACCAGCAACAGACATTTGGAAAGAAGTCTCCAGTACGGTGCTACAGGGATCTGGCTTGGCTACGGCTGACGTTTTTATCAGTGATTTGCATAAAGGAATAGATGGCATACTTACCAAATTAGCAGATGGCACAAGGCTGAGAGAGACGGCCAACACACTGGAGGGCAGAGGCACGGGCGCCAAAAAACTCGACTGGCAAAAATTTTGGGTCCAATCTCGCCAACGCAAATTGAATTTGGATAAATTGCATGTCAAGTCAGGAGATCATATCTATTAGAGAGATTATAGATTTGAGACTAGAAGGCAACTTCAGGGTTATTTTCCACACTTTGCAGATGAGGAAATTAAGAGCAAGAAATATTAAGTAACATTCCCAAAGTCACATTGGTAGTAAATAGCCGAGTGGAGAGGGTTTTTTTTTTTTAAATAAATCTTCAAAGTTTAAACATTGGAGTGGGAATGTTTAGATAGAAACTTTTCTGGGGGGAAAAAAAGATCTGGGAGTCTTCATGGACCACAAGATATTCTAAGTGTGCTTGACAGCCAAAAAAATCAGTGGAGACTTAGCCACCATTAGAGCCAGCCCTCAGCAGTCCAGGTGCAGGGAGTTGATAGTTCCCCTGCGTGTTATCCTGGCCAAAAAACATCTGGAGGGTTATAGACAGTCCTAGCAAGAATGCTCTGAAGAGTGCCTAGAGGATGACCTTGAATTCATGCTATATGATGAACAATCAAGGGAATGGGGAAGAAATGACTTGGGGGGGGGGTGAGGGTTATGCTGATTGCCTTCAAGGACTTGAAGGACTATCCATTTTAATATGCATTTATTACATTTCTAATGTGTCCTAAGAACTGTGGGTGCAAAGACAAAATTGAAAGTCATCCCTATGTTCTAAGAGCCTTCGTTCTAGGACTGTTCTTGGCTCAAGAAGGGAAAATCGGGAGTAATGAATGAAAATTTGGAAAAGGGACTTTGGGGGTTCCTGTCAGGGGAGGTTCCTTAAGAAGAAGCTACCATATCTGGAAAAAAAAAGAAAGAAAGAAAAAAAAAGAAGCCATGAGGTTTCCTTCCAAGTGGATTGATATTTTATTATTAATTTTATCACATAATACTATTATATATCACTATATATCATGATGATAGTTTCATGACAAACTTTTACCCTTAAGTTTAAAAATTCAAATTTAAAAATCCCTAATCAATTCGATAGGATTATTGAGATTTGGGCTATTGAATGAAAAGTAGATGATGTCATACAGTAACCATCCTGTGACTGCCTGGAAGAATCCAACACGCCTCTTTGGGGGCCGTGTCTCAAAATAGAAGTGAATCCACAGGGAGCTCAGACAAAGGTGAAACTGTTTTATGGTGGAACAAGTCCAGTTGGTTCCCCTTTCCCACTGACTATCATTAGAGAGACTAGACTTGTAACAGAATATAGCGGGAATGAGAGACAGTGGACCAATATAAGACAACTAATTCATCAAGTTATGGCCTCTCCAGAGGAAATGATCTTCCCGGCCCAGAAGAGAATTTCATTTGTGGGGAACTTGCTGAGGGTTCTGCAATGGAAAGATTGGGGAAAAAGAAGGGCCTCAATAGTTCTGTACATCTCAATTAAAACTCCGTCTTTCCCAGCAAACTTTTTTCCAATTTTTCCCCTGCTCATTACTTATTATTTATCTTGTATAGAGCTTATCTCTCTATCACCTATATCTATCTCTCCATCTATTTATCTAGCATCTATCACCTATTTACCTATCCATTCATTTATCTATTTATCTAACCACCTATCATCTATCTATCCATCCATTCATCTATCCATCATCTATATATTTATGGATCTATATCTATCCATCTATCTGTCATCTGTCTTTATCCATCTATCTATATCTATATTTATATCTCTATTTGTCTATCTACTATCTAATTTGTTTGCATTTGATTATGAATTCCTTGAGGGCAGGGATCAGTTTTGCTTCCTTTTGACCACCCAGAACTTATTAGCAAAGTGCCTGGCACGTAGTAAGTACTTAATGATTGCTTTCTATACCTACTAAGTGCCAGGTCCCTTGCTAAATACCAGTATTCTCTTATTTGATCCTTATAACCAGGCAAGGTGGGTACTATTACACCCACTGAGGAGACTGAGCCACAGAAGTACAATGACTTTTCCAGGGTCACACAGATGGTCCTATTTGAACTCAGATCTTCTTGACCTGAGGGTCCAGAGCTCTGTGCCTGCAGGTACTCTTTCCTGGTCTCTTTTATTCAATAGATAAGAACATGTGGTAACACTGAGAGTGTCCGCATGCGTCTCCCCGTAGCTCCTTTGTGTTTTTATGGGAGAGAACACCCTACGTGATTGGAGAAGAATATTGTTTGCAACCATTGTCTGGCTACAGGTTTGATAATTTTTTTTATCAATCAGTTTGAAGATCTCTTCTGTGCTTGTGTGGCTAAAACTCATGAAACCCTGCCAGTTTCTTAAGCATTTGCCATGAGCAGCCTTTGGAGCACATGTGGCGAGTGTGAGTGGGTCGCCACCTGTTACAGGTAAACAGAAAGGCAAAGCAAACCAAAGAAGTCCCTAAAGAAATATCTGATCAAAAAGGAGAAGGGCTTGGCAGGAGGAGAAGCGCTAACTATTGGACTTCTCCGTCATGCACTCCCGGGGCATTCTCGGGATGTCTGGGAAACTCGAAAAGAATGTTGAGCGGACTGGTGGGAGACTGTGGGCAGGCAGGGTTGGGGGCTGCAGAGGTGGGGGACCACTGGCACCAGTGAGACCCCAGCACCATTTCAACGTTGAACCTCTGCCCACATTCCTGGTCTCAAGTATAAAAGCCTTTCTCCACCACGGTCTCGGCCCCCATCTCGCATTGAGGCAGGGAACGTAATTATTATCATACCCATTTTTCAGCTGAAGAAACCAAAGATGTCAAGGACTCCGCTGGAGATTCATGGGAGATTTCATAGAAGGTTGGCCCAGGAATGCCCCAGATCTGGGATGCTGGGATGCCAAGATCCTAATCAGGAGGGGGAAGCACTCGGCGCTGCCGAACAGCCAGCCGGTCAGCGCCGCTTCGTGGGAGCACGTTATTCTCTGGGAAATCTGGTCCGGGCCGACACAGACATTCATGTTAGTTCCCCACTGCTGTTTCCACTTGCCGCTAATTTTTCCGAGTTCTCTTTCCCTGATGAGATGGTCCAGAATTTTTCACACCACTTAGGGGACATGGAGATGGAAATTTTGAGTAAATTTTATTTGCCCAACTCTGTGTTATCCAAGAGTGAAAAAAGAAAGGGGGTCAATCCCAACTTAGGGTGTGGTGACCGCAGGGTGCAGAGAGAGCGGGCGTGTGGACAGCAGGGCTGGTTCTTGGGACACGGATACTGACAAAACAGCTAAAGTAGAAAAAAAAGCCTGACTCTTTCCATGTGTTTCATGCTTGCCATGGAAAACTCTCTTGAGGAATTTAGGAAAAAGTAATGAAATTATTTGTGAAGTATACAATTCTCACTCTGATTAGTCTTCTGTTACATTTTCATGACTCAGATTTGTAAACACAGCAGGGTTCCTCGGTGCACAATCCCACTCAGACTGAATTTCTCTACTAATGGTTCCCGAACTTAGGGAACTCAAAACTGTGGGACACGGGGACACGAGGATACCTTGAAGGGACTGGGGGTGTTTAGTCTGGGGGAGAGAAGACGGAGGGAAGCCATGGTACTATCTACAAATGCTCCATCCCCGGTGTAATGGTGTGACAAAATAAAGTTTTAAAATGATTTTTTATTTTAAAAATGAGTGAATTTCCTTGAGGATTCTGCTATAAAGGAAAAAAATGGAATTGTTTTATTCAGGTGGGAGCCCCAGAATCCATGAGTGGAGGTGACAGGGAAGGAAGTCATTCTTCTCCAGCCTTAGCTCTCACACTGACTAGCAGTTCAAGGAAGACTTCCAGGGTTCCTCCCGTGACGTGGATGTGTCAGTGATGCTCACAGAACTCCCCTGTTGGCATGTTTCAACTGATCCCCAGGAAGGGTGACAAGATGAGCCACTGGGGATGGGCAGGAGCAGCCAACCACAAAGATCAGAGTGTTGAAGGGGACCCCAGGAGGACGATGGCCCGTTGGGCACAAGTGCCGACCCTGCCAGTACATAGAAAACTCAGTATGTATAGACTGCACCAGGATCTCATCATTCCACATGGTTCAGCGGGTCCCTCCTCTTTCCCATCTCTAAGACGGCCCCTCAGCGTGGGTGAGAATCATGGATTTTGTGGGGGAGGTGGTCTTGGTTCAGTGAATCTGCTTCCATAGGCAGACACGGACGGCCCAGCGACTGATCAGCAGCCTTCTTACTCCACAAAGAACCGAGTCTTAATTTTAAATTAAAATGGTCTAATTATGGCAAAATTTCTCCTGAGAAATGATCTGGTAGAGCCTCCTAACTTTGCCTGAGATGCTGTGTGTGTGTGTGTGTGTGTGTGTGTGTGTATGTATGTATGTGTGAGAGTGTGTGTGAGTGTGAATGTGTGACTGTGAGTATGTGTGTGAGTGTGAATGTGTGTGTGTATGAGTGTATATGTGTGAGTGTGTGTGTGTGTAAGACAAAGAACAGGGACAATATCTCTGAGATTTATGAACTGTGTGACCAGGGCCAAGTCATTTAACTTGAAGGAACTTGCCTTTCCTCCTCTATAAAATGGGTATGGTCCCACTAGTTCCTCCCTCACACTAGAAGAGAGTGCTTTGCAAACCTCAGAACGCCATCAAAGTGACAGCTCTGACAACTAGTGTTATGGGCTCTCCAGACTTTATTCCATTTGAGTTTGTTCTAATTGTTGGGAATATCCAGTCTTAATTCATGGCTTTGCACTTGACACTCATGACATTCTGCCTCTCGGGGGCAAACAGAACATTCATCATCCTTGCTCCACAATCGTCCAATGCCCACAGGGAGTTTCCTTGGCCCCCACCCCAGTTTTCTCTCCTCTGGGCCCCATGGTGTCAGTTCTTTCAATGGATCCTCCTCTTACAAAGTCTCCAGGGACTTCCTCTTCCTGTTTGGTTTTTCTCCAATGGCTAGCCAGATTATCAATAGCATTTCAAAAATATAGCACCCTGCAATTAAAATACCCAAGGACTCACTTCTGCTCTCATGGCCTCTGTTACAAAAATAAATCACGAAATGCCTCCAACTCCCCTTCCACAAATACACCATCCGGGAACAAAATTGGAGCCCGCTTCCTTGTGCTGGAGAAAGGAGGTGAAGACATGGGATGACAGATCGCACCGTCTTCTTCCTCCCACTTCAAGACCCAGTTGGGTCCATCCATCATTCTGCAGAAGTTAATAAAGATTCAATATTGTAAAAAAATATGCCATGGTAGAATGTGTTACCAATTAGCCATCCCACCACAGGGATGGAAATCGCCCAATGGTTGGTACTGGACATGCTGGGCTGCGGTCAGAGGAGAGAAATTAGGTTTCCTCTTTGCTCCAGGGCAAAACATTGGAAGCTACAAGGGAAAGGGAAGTTTGGGTTTGGAGACTGGGGTGCCAACCTCGGCTTGAGCTCCGAGTTGGGCTGATCCACACCAGGTGCTGGAGGCAAAGCTGTCCTACTTTTTATGCTCTCGGGCCATAGCACCAAAGCTGTCAGCCCTCCCTGCAAACAGCTCCCGTGGCAAGAACTTGAGGCAGAAGGAGAGGCTGACTCGCAGAGCCAGTCCCTCGAGCAATTTCCATCTTCCCAAGAGCCATGATCTGGGAAGGGAGCAGGAATGCAGCTTCTGAAATGGCTGTTCGTCATTCTGGAGGCCAGGAAATCTTGCTCATTTGCACGGTTCTTCACTTCCCGCTTGGTGCCCCATCCCGGTGCCATTTCCTGGCACGGGCTTTGCTAGTAATGGGATGGGAGGAGGAGGTGGTTGTTTTCCAGGGGTCCTTTCTCTTTGAGCCCCTTGGATTATGTGACTGGCAGTGTGGTCCCTGGTCCAAGGGCAGGGGTACATTGGGCGCTCTAGAAATCCCAAATTGCTTTCCAGCATGCTTGGACCAGGTCCACCAACACTGTATGAGTGCGCCTGCCTTTCTTTAACTCCTCTAACGTTGAATCTGTCTGTCTTTTTGTACACATCTTTTTAAACTCTAAGATGGTTGATGAGTTCATTAACATAAGAATTTCAGAGGGTTCCTGGTTTTCCTCCTCATTTGGAACTGTTTCCCTTTCTGTCTTCTGAAGCTCGTTCTTGAGTTTCTTCCCTTGCGGCCGGGTTGATTTCCATTGGAGAGTCTTAGTCTATGGTATCTTTCTAATGTTTCCTAATACCGAGTGCTTCAGAAAGCCAGAGTCAGACCCTGTCTGGCTTTCTTCTCTTCAACTATAAACTCTAACAGGAAGCAGTTACTTCCTCCCAAAGTAGCCATCCTTTCCACTCTGGCAGTGAGAGTCAGATCCAACATTTATTGGGTTCTTTTTGAAGACTGAAAACATCACAAAGATGAACCAACAAGTCATCGGTTGCTCTGCTTTTGGCAAAGAGAGACCTCCGGCATCTGGCCGGATAACCAAAGTCCCCCTTTACTGCTCTGTCTGTCCCAACTCCAATGGGGAAAGACTTGCAACCTCCCAAAGGTGTCCATTCCATCTCCTAACAGCTCTCCTTTTGGCTTGACCAGAATAGGGTATGGGTATTTTGTCAATTGATATTTTAAGCAGTTATTCAATGCTGAGTTTATGTGTAATGTATCCCAGAGAAATTTAACTTTAGTCAATTCAGCGAGGATTTATTAAATGCCTGTTGTGTGACAGGTACTGCGCTAGGTCCTAGGGAATATAAGAGAAAGAGGCAAAATGGTTCCGCTAGCTAGGAGCTAACACATCCCCTTCTTCTTCCTGAACTTTCTCGCTCTATCATCAAGCCAAAGATCTCATTAGCTTTCTTGGCTGAAGCATTACACCATTGGCTCCTATCAGTATTTCAGTCCACTCTGACTCCCAGACTTTTTCTCTGATGGTCTGGCTTTGTCTCTCCAGTCATGTACTTGGAAATTGTTTTTTTAAACTCAAGGTTGAGAGTTTAATTTGACTCTGGGACATTTAATCTTACTCAATAGAACCAGGAGAACATCGTACACAGCAACAAGATAATATCATGATCAGTTCTGACAGAGATGACTCTTCAACAGTGAGGTGATTCAGGGCAATTCCAATGGTCTTGTGATGGAGAGAGCCATCTGCACCCAGAGAGAGGACAGTGGGAATTGCGTGTGAATCACAGCACAGTATTTTCACTCTTTTTGTTGTTGTTTGCTTATATTTTGTTTTCTTTCTCATTTTTTTCGATCTTTTTCTTGTGCAACATGATAAATGTGGAAACCTGTATAGAAGAATTGCACATGTTTAACATATATTAGATTACTTGCCATCTAGGGGAGAGGGTGA
Source organism: Sarcophilus harrisii (assembly GCF_902635505.1). Classification (NCBI taxonomy): domain Eukaryota; kingdom Metazoa; phylum Chordata; class Mammalia; order Dasyuromorphia; family Dasyuridae; genus Sarcophilus; species Sarcophilus harrisii. Next base: position 3,847,396 of record NC_045427.1, on the reverse strand, counting down.
GAGAAAGGGAAGAAGAAAAAAACTGGGAACATAAGGTTTTGCAAGGGTGAAGGTTGAAAACTATCTTTGCATGTGTTTTGAAAATAAAAAGCTTCATATAAAAACATTTATATTCTAAAAAATAATTTCAACTTAAGAACTGCTTTGGCTCCATCCCATAAATTTTGGTTTGTTGTCTCATTGCTGTCATTCTCTTTAATGAAATTATTGGTTGTTCCTAAAAAAAATTAAAAGAAAAGAAAAGGAAGTAAAAGAAAAAGCTATTTAAATTTTTTTAAATCTTACTTAAGCCAGTCCCATATTCTAGCCTATGAGTTCATTTTGATTCAGTAGCTCATTAAAGATCTGCTACCAAACAGGTCAGGGAAGATAAAAAGACAAAAATGAAAATTGTTCCAGCCTTCATGGAACTTACATTTTGTAAGAACTTTTTGAATCCCCATATACTGTTGAGTAGTGTGTCCAGTTTTGTGTCTGTTTCAAAATTATTATTTTTTTTGTGTTATATCTTTTTTTTGGACAGAAAATCTCCATGTGAATCAGTGTCTTGGTGGACCACATTACACAATTTTTTGTGGACTTTCACATAGTCCAGGTCCAAGTACAGATACAAGGGGAGCTTGAAATGTTTCTTCTTTGAGTTCTTGGCCATTTACAAACCACCCCCTTCCCACAAGTGCAGTCTCCCTATTTTATGGCTACCTTATTGTATTATCTTCCCCCCTGAGACTAGACCATAAGCTCCTTGAGAGCAGAGACTGTCTCATTTGCTTGTAAATGTGTCCCTAGCCTTTAGAATAATACTTAGAATATGTTGAGCACTTTATTTTCTTTCATTTAGTTCATTCATTTCCTAATTCACATGCTCATACTATGATATACTTCTGCCTATTTCTCATAAGAATAGAAAAAGAGACTTTTCCAAATGGTTGCTAAAATCTAGGATTTTGCTGGGAATTGAGGTCTATTTCACTGGATTAAAAATTATAGATTGTTTCTCCTTCTTTTCATTTTTTCCTTCTGTTAAAAAAAAAAAAAACAGGAACTTTGCCCTCATTCAGTCCTGTAATTCTTGTCCCAGTCTTCAGAATCCTTCCAGGATCATTGATATTGCCTCCATGGACACATCTGCAAGTTCTTTTCACACTTGGGCCTGGGGCTTGAATCTCCCAAGAATAAGTGGAAGTCTCTTATTCTCCTTTCTTATTAGAGGTAGTTTAGTAACGGTAATTTAATAATAAACAACATGTGTCTTATTAGCAACTTTTTCTACTCTAAGAATGAGTTTTCTTGCCAGAAAAAAATTAAAAGGAAAAGGAAAAAAATAATCAAGTAGCTTGACCATCTCGCTTATCAGGTTATCATTATCCCCTCTACCTTGAGCAGTGGTCGCATCCCTCTTCTTTTTCCCTGGAGACAGTGCCAAAGATTCCTAACTAAACCCAACCTTTTTCATCATTCTTCCTTTTCTCTAGCAGCCTCAGTTTATTCTGAGCTTTATCAGAATTGTTAGGAAGATTGGTCCCTTTTAGTCCCTGCCTCTGTGACCATGGTTCTGCTTTAGAACAAAGGAAATCTCTCTCCCATGGAACAGACCTTCAACTACGTGAACAAGTGCATCCCTATTCCCCCCCCAATTTCTTTTTCATGTAATTGAAGGACTGACTAATAAAAGGAATAATGGACCGTCCCTTAAAGCAGATGCACGTATCCCTACCTACTTTCAATCCAATGATATTTGGGAGTTTTGCAGAGCTGACTTTTGTCCTTGATCTTCTAAGTGGCTGCAGAGCCAAAAGAACAGAAGATTCTGGAGGGGCTGAACTGGAACCGAGTGTGCAGAAACCATTATAAGAAATACAGATTCAAACAGATGATCTGCTTCTAGAACACCCTGAATAACATAAAGGCAGGAGGGGTGGATGAAAGCAGCTGGAGAGGACAGCAGCAGCAACAGAATGATGGCTAAGAGACCAGCCAGAGGCTTCTTTGTAAATGTCCCCAAGGAGACAAGAATAAAGGAGATCACAGATGGACAGAGGCATTTTGGTCTTGGTGGACCACATTACAGCATGTGAGAATGCAAGAAACAGGGAAGGAAGACAGAAAGGAGTGAATGACGCACAGGGGTAAATCAAGCACTAGCAATGAGGAAAACATGAGTGCCTGCAGGGGAATGGGTTAGCAAGTGGGAGAAGGGTAGGAATGAAGGAGAAAGAAAGGATGTGACATTGCTGAATGCACCTAGAAGTGATGAGATGTCTTGTGAAGGGCAAGGGGAAGCTTATGCAAGGGTAGCTTAGGGAATTTGATATTTGAAAATCATTTTTTTCCTCCCTTGGGTTGGAGTTGGGGACTGGAACTCCTGTAGCTAACTGGGAAATGGGAGAATGGGAAATATGGACCCAGGGAGGAAAGGTTAAGACAAATTGGGAGGGGGGGCACTGAGAGCAGCAAAATCAGGGATGTAGAAAGGGGACACTACCATGGGGCAGTGCTCTCCAACAACTGCAAAAATTAGCTTTATTCTGGGATAAGACACAATAGAAAGGGGAAAAATCTGTGGGGCAAACTCCACCAGGAAATGATAGAAACTTCTGAGAGGATATAGCCTAGGATATTTTGGAAGTTTTGATTATGTAAAGAACACAGAGAAAAGAGAGAGACTAGCTAAGTATAGGGGTTATGTACTACACAATGAATATATATATATAGAGAGAGGAAATTTCTTATGGTAAAGAGCACAAAAATGAAATTTTAAAAATATAATAAACAGGATTAGTTGAAAGGGAGGAGAGGAAAGGGAATTTATTTGACTAACAGAAAAAAAAATAGTGGAAGGGGAAAGAATTCTATAACCGAATAAAAGTCAAAGAAAAAGGAACTAATAAACAAAAGTCCAAAGAGAAAAGGATAACAAAAGAGAAGGAGATCAGAGGAAAGAGAAAGCAAACCAGTAGGAATAGGGCCGTGTTAAAAAAAAAAATTAAAGCAAAATAGCTGAAGAAACATTATTTACTCAGAAGAAAAAAAAAAGTAACTTGAAAAAGTAGATGAATGACAGAGGAAACTATATTTTTAATTCTCATAGTTTTAAGTGTGAATGGATTAAACACCCCCCCCAAAAAAAAGTGGAAAAGGGTAGCAATGAATAAGAAAACAAAATCCTACAATCTCTTCTTTACAAGAAACACATTAAAAACGGGGAAAAAAGACAAGCATAATATAAAATGGAGGATGTGGAAAATTACTATGTATCAAGTCAATCTAAAAGAAAATTGTCATCATTCTATCTGACAAAGAAAAATTTTAAAAGTTAAATGGACAAGCAAGGAAACTGCATTATGCTAAAAGGAAGCAAAGATAATAAACCAAACCGGTATTATATACTGCAAATGGCTTAGCAACCAAATTCATAAAAGAAACGTCACAAGAAGAAGCAGTAACACAACAGTAACAGCAGACTTCAATATCCCTTTTCCATTTTGAATAAGTCTAAAAGAAAGATAAACAAAAGGGGAAATATGGAACTGAAAAAATTGATGGAGAATGTAAAATTAAATAACTGATGTCATCTAAATGGAACTGATATTTGTATACATACACACATTTCTAAACATGACATAGAACTTTTCAAAAAACCAACAAGGTACTAGGATATGGAGATATTGCAAATAAATGTAAAAAAGCATAAATAGTTAATAGATCATTTACAGACTATGGTAAAATAAAAATAGTATGTTTTTTTCTATAGGCTAAAGGACAACAAAGATAAAGACCCAAATTAAAATTTTAAAATGAAATCTCAAGGAATGAATGAATCATAGAAACAATAACTATGAAAATAATGAAACAATATTCCAGAATTTCTAGGATGAAGCTAAAGTAGTCCTTGGTAAAAACTATATGCTAACAAACATACATTAAAAGGGGAGATTAATGAACTAAATACTAAATATGTATTTTAATTGGAATGCTAATATATAAGCAAAATGAAAATAAGCACAAAAGAGGAGACATTAAAAATTAGAGGGGAAATAGATAACCTGGAACAAAAATAACCCATAGAAATGATAAATAAAATTAAAAGCTGTTTTTTTAAAAGACTAATCAAATGAATAAACTTCATTAATCTGGTTAAATAGCAAAAAAATGTTCAAATTAAAAGAGCAAATGAGCAGATGAAATCACAAGAAAATCAGAAGATATAAGAAAAGGATAATCAGAACATATTGCTATTTATACACTAGCAAAAATCAGAACACAAAAGAAATAAATGAATACCTTCAAACTGTGATATAATGAAATTATCAGAAAACCAGGTAGATATCTTAAATAACTCAATTTCAGAAAAGGAAATAAATCTAATTGTAAGGAACTACCAAAGCAAAAACAAACAAGTTTCTGGTCCTGGTGGATTCACAGGAGAATTCTCTAAAACTTTTAAAGAAAAAGTAGTAGCCATACTTTTCAAATTATTCTTTAAAAAAATGAGAAAACACCCTACCAAAATCCTTAATTATAGCTTTTTATTTACAAGATATATGCATGGATAATTTTTCAGCATTGACAATTGCAAAACCTTTTGTTCAAATTTTTCCCCTCCTTCCCTCACTCCCTCCCCCAGATGGCAGGTAGACCAATACATGTTAAATATGTTAAAGTATGTGTTAAATATAATATATTTATACATATCCATAGTTATTTTGCCGTACAAGAAGAATCGGACTTTGAAATGATGTACAACTAACCTGTAAAGGAATACAGGTGGACAAAATAGAGGGATTGGGAATGCTATGTAGTGGTTCACACTCATTTCCCATAGTTCTTTCGCTGGGTGTAGCTGGTTCTATTCATTATTGAACAAATGGAACCGATTTGGTTCATATCTCATTGTTGAAGAGAGCCATGTCCATCAGAATTGATCATCATATAGTATTGTTGTTGAAGTATATAGTGATCTCCTGGTTCTGCTCATTTCACTCAGCGTTAGTTCATGTAAGTATCTCCAGACCTTTCTGAAATCATCCTGCTGGTCATTTCTTACAGAACAATAATATTCCATAATATTCATATACCACAATTTATTCAGCCATTCTCCAACTGATGGGCATCCACTCTGTTTCCAGTTTCTGGCCACTACAAAAAGAGCTGCCACAAATATTTGTGCACATACAGGTCCCTTTCCCTTCTTTATGATCTCTTTGGGATATAAGCCTAGTAGTAACACTGCTGGATCAAAGGGTACACACAGTTTGATAACTGTTTGAACATAGTTCCAAATCGCTCTCCAGAATGGCTGGATGTATTCACAATTCCACCAACAATGTAGTAGTGTCCCTGTTTTCCCACATCCCCTCCAACATTCAGCATTATCTTTTCCTGTCATCCTAGCCAATCTGACAGGTGTATAGTGGTATCTCAGAGTTGTCTTAATTTGCATTTCTCTGATTAATAATGACTTGGACCATCTTTTCATCAAAAATAGTTTCTAGAACTAGTTTCAATTTTAGAAATAGTTTCTAGAACTAGTTTCAATTCTAGAACTAGTTTCAATTTCTTCGTCTGAAAATTGTCTATTCATATCCTTTGACCATTTATCAATTAGAGAATAGCTTGATTTCTTATAAATTAGAGTCAATTCTCTATATATTTTGGAAACAAGGCCTTTATCAGAACCTTTGACTGTAAAAATGTTTTCCTAGTTTATTGCTTCCCTTCTATTCTTGTCTGCATTAGTTTTGATTGTATAAAAGCTTTTCAATTTGATATAATCAACATTTTCTATTTTGTGATCAATAATGACCTCTAGTTCTTCTTTGGTCACAAATTCCTTTCTCCCTCACAGGTCTGAGAGGTAAACTATCCTATGTTCTTCTAATTTATTTATAATCTCATTCTTTATGCCTAGATCATGAACTCATTTTGACCTTATCTTGATGTACAGTATTAAGTGAGGGTCAATGCCTAGTTTCTGCCATATTACTTTCCAATTTTCCAAGCAGTTTTTGTCAAATGGTAAATTCTCGTCCCAAAAGCTAGGATCTTTACCAAAATCCTTTTACAAGGCAAATATAATCTTAACACTTCAAATGGGAAAGATGGAACATGAAAAGTATGTTAATGTCATTAATTAACGTTGATTCAAAAAATTTAATCAAAAATCTTATCAAACACTAGAGTGATTTATACAAATAATCATTCAATATGACCAGGTGAGATTCATACCAGAGATGTAAGTGTGGTTCAACATTGGGAAACAATAAACATAATTAATTATATTTAAAGCTCAAATATACAAAATCATAAGATGATCTCAATAGATGCAGAAAAGTTTTTCACAAAATACAACATTGTTATTATGTTAAAAAAAAAACCCTGCAAAATACAGGTAGAGACAGACTTCTCTCCCCCCACGACCTTTTTTTAAAAATACCACATAAAACATTTATTTAAAACCAAAAGCAAGCATCATGTGCAATGAGGATATACTAGAACCTTTCCCAATAAATATAGAAGTAAAGCAAAGATGTTCAATCTCCTCACTATTATTTGATCTAGTTCTGAAAATGTTAACAATAGTAATAAGAAAAGAAGAAACCAAAGTCATAAAGATAGGTTAAAAAAAGATAACCATTTCTATTTGCTGATGAGATGAAAGCTTACTTGGAAAACCCTAGGGAATCAGCAAATGTTTTGAGATAATTAATAGCATAAGCAAAGCTGCAGGCTACAAAATAAACCCTCAAAATCATGTTTATACAATAATTTTATATCACAATAACAAAACATAGGAAGCAATAATAAGGAAATCCCATTCCCCCAAAAAACTACAAAATGCATGGAATATCTGGAGATTAACTTATTAAAGCACACAAAAGACTTTTCAATTAAAAAGTGCTCCTTAAAGAAATAAAGAACAAATAGAATAGCTAGAAGACTGTTCAATGCTCATGCTTAAGCTGTGCCAATATAATAAAAATAACAATGCTACCAAAATTAATTTATTCTTTTAACCCTCAAATTACTAAGAGCATATATTATCAAACTTGATGAATTAATAACAAATTCATTTGGGAAAAAATCTAAAATATCAAGGGAACTGATGAATAGAAGCAGGAAAAAAGACTTCAAGCTATATTGCTTGAAAAGCAGAAGTCATCAGAACCATAGAATATTTACTTAAAAAAAAAACAGATAGATGAATGGAGCAGACCAGATAAGGGAGATTCACAAACAGCAAGGCTCAATAACCTAGAGTTTGATAAAATGGAAAACATTAATAACCTAAGAAAAATTCTCTATTTGATTAAAAACTGCTCAGAGAATTGGAAATCAGTTCAGTAAAAAATAGGTTTAGGCCAGCTTCTTACACCTTATTACACAACACATTCTAAATAGACATAGCTGTGGGTAAAAGATACATGTTTAACTACACAACAAATAGAGATAAATATAAATGAAAAAACAGATAATTTTGATTGTCCAAAATTGAAAAAATTCTGCACAATCAAAATGAAGACACTTGTGATAAAAAAGGGAAGGACTTGAATGGGAAAAATCTTTATATCTCTGAGCCTCAGTTTCCTCATCTGCATGATGAACATAAGCATGTCTATTCTACCTATCTCCCAGGGATATTTGGAGTTCACATGATCTAACAGATATAAAGTGCTTTACAAACATCCAAGTGATTACTCAGTGACATTGAATCAGCTTGTGCTCCATGTCTGCACATGGTGCTACCTGTGAATACAGATCAGTCAGGTAGGCTGGTTATTGTTTTTTGTTCTTGAAGAAAACAACAATGACATCACTATGTTAGAACTCAAGTTACAGCGTGTCCAACTGTGACCGATCAAATCAATGCGAGCTCAGAATGCTGTGACACAGGTTGGACACAAAGAGTCCCTGTGAACTTGGGGGAGCTTCTCTAATTTTACACATCTCCTGTTTCTTTGGGGCTAATTCTGCTTTGCTCCTAGAACTCCAACCCCTTCTCTGATGAGAGCCCGCCAGGCTGGGCAGTCCTGGGCCAGGGGCTCCCATGTCATATAATTGATTCTCAAATTCTTAAGAGAGACCTTGAGAGTGTCCTTGTATCCTTTTCCTGACTCCCTTGGGGGAAGCTCTCGCTCTTTGTGAATTCTCCATAAAATAAATTTTTTTTTTTGGCAAGTATACATTTGGCTTTCAAACAATGTGGCCAGCCCAGTGGATTTGCTGTCTCTTCGGTGGAGTTGGGATGCTGGTTATTAGGACAAAATTAGCACAAGCAGCAGAGAAGCGATCCCTACTTTGTTGTATCTCAGCTTCGGAGGCTGCATTGAGTGTCCAATCATCGGCAAACAAAGTACATACTCATTCTTATTTGGCTCCCTGCCTATCTGCCATCCCCCCACTCCCAGCTGCCTTGTCTCTTCAGACCAGAGCGACCCAGCCCTCAAACACTTACCCCTTCCACCTCCAGAAGTCTCATCCCTCCCCCTTAGGAAGTGCCTCACATGGACTGCCATGTCTAGGCCCGTTCCCATCATTTTTCATGTTACTCCCAGGCTGTATTCTCACCAGCCCCCTTGGCCATGTATGTGTCCTTTATCGACTTCCCACCCCCTGCTGCCCTTCCCAATTCTGGAATCAATAGTGTCTTTCTTTGGAGCTCTCAGCTCCTGTGTCAGTTTTGGGGGAGGAAAAAAGGAGGTTCCTTCCCCCTCTATATCCTGCCCTTAGGGTGTTCCCAGTTTTATAAAGCCTGTGTCAATCTAATTCCTCATGATTTCACTCACTTTCCTGACAACTTTAAAAACTAAAATCCTCCTTGAGTCCCATCGCCCTAAATATGAGACTGTCTGAGTTTTTGCATTTGCTTCTCCAGTACTTAGTACAGTCCTTGGCACGCAATAAGAATTTAATAGATGCATCTTTCTTCCTTAACTCATGTTGACGGCCAATTGTGCAAAACAAAGCTATTTTCCAACAAAGCAAAAGCTTCCCGATATTTTCTCTGATTTTTCTTTCCAAAGAAACATACATTATAATTATTATAGTGGTCCCCAAACCCTCCAGTGGTGGGATCCCAATGAGTCACAGATATGAGTCACAGATATGAGAGCCACACGGTCAGCATCTGTGCTGTTCTGGGGTCACAAAAGATGCAGCTGGAGGTGGAGGATGGTGAGAGCAGAAGTCCCAGATACCTCCCGCCCCCAGCTGCTTTCATGGTGGCAGGAAGAGACTGGCTCTCAGAGAAGCAGCAGGAGCTTGTGCCCAAGCCACAGAGCTGGCAGGCGCTGGTGCCCTGCCCTGAGCCGGGTCTCTGACTCCAGCCTATGCCCTGGCTCCTTCCCTTCCCCAAGGCTGCCTCAGGGCTCCTGGAGTTCGGCTTGGGAGTGATGGAGGCAGGTGGTCAGGGAAGAGTGGTTCTTCCTGGGGTATACACAGTAACCCATCCTCTCCACTCCTTCAGGATTCAGCCCCAGAGCTCTTAGCCTGCTCTGAGACTTCCCAGAGAATCCACGGCACAATGAATCTTGGGATTCTTCTGGTAAACACATACTCCAAAATCAGGATATATTGTTCATCTGCTGGGGCTCTCAGGGTAGCTCAGAGAAAACATGGGATTAGTTCGAAGCACTTAAAGAGCAAGCACGGGCCAAGTTCCCAAAGAAGCAGATCAAGGCGTGGTATAAAAAAAGATGGAGACCAAAGCTGCCTCCTTTCGGGAAGCTTATGGCCAATCAGCTGTTCCTAGCCAGGAACTAACTTACCAAGAAAAAAAAAAAAAGAGGTTAACTTAAAATTCCCAGGAAGACACAGCTCCGGGGGCAGTGATCCTCTGGGAAGCTGGGGGACAGGGGCTCCCTGAAGCCAGGGCTCAAGGCACGGCTGCCTTCCCGGGGCTGAGACTCCTCCAGTAGCCCGAGCACAGCTGTCCTGGGCGAGAATGGCTGATACAGCTAGACCCAGAATGGGAAAAGGGGGGCGGGGAAGCTACATAGAGCACCCCCCAGGATAGGTTGTCCCAGGGTCCTCATCTCTGAGAGTACGGATGACCAGAGTCTCAGAGCTAGAAGGAACCTTGTAGAGAGAGTACAGAGAAAGAGCTCTCTCGGTCTCTCTCCTTCTGTCCCCCTCTCTCTGTCTCTTATTTTCTCCCTTCTCTCTCTCCTCTTTCTTTTTTCATTGTCTCTCTCTTCTCTTTTCTGTCTCTCTCTCTGTGTCTCCTTCCTCCTCCTTCTCTCCCTCCTCCTCCTCCTTGTTCTTTCTCTTTCCTTTCTGTCTCCTTTCTCTCTCCCCCTCTCTCCTCCTTATGTCCCTGTCTCTCTCTCTTCTTTTTCTTTCTGCATTTTTCTTCCCTTTTCTCCCTCCTTTCTCTTCTCTTCTGTTTCCTCCTCCTTGTTCTTCTCTTTCCTTTCTGCCCTTTCTCTCCTCTCTCCTCCTTATGTCCTGTCTCTCTCTCTCTTTTCTTCTTTCTCATTTTCTTCCTTTCTCCTCCTTCTCTTCTCTTGTTCCTCCTCCTTGTTCTTTCTCTTTCCTTCTGTCTCCTTTCTCTCCCCTCTCTCTCCTTATGTCCCTGTCTCTCTCTCTTTTCTTTCTGCATTTTCTTCCCTTTTCTCCCTCCTTTTCTTCTCTTTGTTTCCTCCTCCTTGTTCTTTCTCTTCCTTTCTGTCCTTTCTCTCTCCCCCTCTCTCCTCCTTATGTCCCTGTCTCTCTCTCTTCTTTTCTTTCTGCATTTTCTTCCTTTTCTCCCTCCTTTCTCTTCTCTTTCTGTTTCCTCCTCCTTGTTCTTTCTCTTTCCTTTCTGTCTCCTTTCTCTCTCCCCCTCTCTCCTCCTTATGTCCCTGTCTCTCTCTCTTCTTTTTCTTTCTGCATTTTTCTTCCCTTTTCTCCCTCCTTTCTCTTCTCTTTGTTTCCTCCTCCTTGTTCTTTCTCTTTCCTTTCTGTCTCCTTTCTCTCTCCCCTCTCCTCCCTTTTGTCCTGTCTCTCTCTCTCTTCTTTTCTTTCTGCATTTTTCTTCCTTTTCTCCTCCTTTCTTTCTCTTTGTTTCCTCCTCCTTGTTTTTCTCTTTCCTTTCTGTCTCCTTTCTCCTCCCCCTCCTTATGTCCCTGTTCTCTCTCTTTCTTTTCTTTGCATTTTCTTCCCTTTCTCCCTCCTTTCTTTCTCTTGTTTCCTCCTCCTTGTTCTTTCTCTTTCCTTTCTGTCTCCTTCTCTCCCTCCTCCTTATGTCCCTGTCTCTCTCTCTTCTTTTTCTTTCTGCATTTTTCTTCCCTTTTCTCCCTCCTTTCTCTTCTCTTTGTTTCCTCCTCCTTGTTCTTTCTCTTTCCTTTCTGTCTCCTTTCTCTCTCCCCCTCTCTCCTCCTTTGTCCCTGCTCTCTCTCTCTTTTCTTTCTGCATTTTTCTTCCCTTTTCTCCCTCCTTTCTCTTCTCTTTGTTTCCTCCTCCTTGTTCTTTCTCTTTCCTTTCTGTCTCCTTTCTCTCTCCCCCTCTCTCCTCCTTATGTCCCTGTCTCTCTCTCTTCTTTTTCTTTCTGCATTTTTCTTCCCTTTTCTCCCTCCTTTCTCTTCTCTTTGTTTCCTCCTCCTTGTTCTTTCTCTTTCCTTTCTGTCTCCTTTCTCTCTCCCCCTCTCTCCTCCTTATGTCCCTGTCTCTCTCTCTCTCTTCTTTTTCTTTCTGCATTTTTCTTCCCTTTTCTCCCTCCTTTCTCTTCTCTTTGTTTCCTCCTCCTTGTTCTTTCTCTTTCCTTTCTGTCTCCTTTCTCTCTCCCCCTCTCTCCTCCTTATGTCCCTGTCTCTCTTCTTCTTTTTCTGCATTTTTCTTCCCTTTTCTCCCTCCTTTCTCTTCTCTTTCTGTTTCCTCCTCCTTGTTCTTTCTCTTTCCTTTCTGTCTCCTTTCTCTCTCCCCCTCTCTCCTCCTTATGTCCCTGTCTCTCTCTCTCTTCTTTTTCTTTCTGCATTTTTCTTCCCTTTTCTCCCTCCTTTCTCTTCTCTTTCTGTTTCCTCCTCCTTGTTCTTCTCTTTCCTTTCTGTCTCCTCTCTCCCCCTCTCCTCCTTATGTCCCTGTCTCTCTCTCTCTTCTTTTTCTTTCTGCATTTTTCTTCCCTTTTCTCCCTCCTTTCTCTTCTCTTTCTGTTTCCTCCTCCTTGTTCTTTCTCTTTCCTTTCTGTCTCCTTTCTCTCTCCCCCTCTCCCCTTATGTCCCTGTCTCTCTCTCTCTTTCTTTTCTTTCTGCATTTTCTTCCTTTTCTCCCTCCTTTCTTCTTCTTTTGTTTCCTCCTCCTTGTTCTTTCTCTTTCCTTTCTGTCCCTTTCTCTCTCCCCTCTCTCCTCCTATGTCCCTGTCTCTCTCTTCTTTCTTTCTGCATTTTCTTCCTTTTCTCCCTCCTTTCTCTTCTCTTTCTGTTCTCCTCCTTGTTCTTTCTCTTTCCTTTCTGTCTCCTTTCTCTCTCCCCCTCTCTCCTCCTTATGTCCCTGTCTCTCTCTTTCTTTTCTTTCTGCATTTTCTTCCCTTTTCTCCTCCTTTCTTCTCTTTGTTTCCTCCTCCTTGTTCTTTCTCTTTCCTTTCTGTCTCCTTTCTCTCTCCCCCTCTCTCCTCTTGTCCCTGTCTCTCTCTCTCTCTTCTTTTTCTTTCTGCATTTTTCTTCCCTTTTCTCCCTCCTTTCTCTTCTCTTTGTTTCCTCCTCCTTGTTCTTTCTCTTTCCTTTCTGTCTCCTTTCTCTCTCCCCCTCTCTCCTCCTTATGTCCCTGTCTCTCTCTCTTTTTTCTTCATTTTTCTTCCCTTTCTCCCTCCTTTCTCTTCTCTTTCTGTTCCTCCTCCTTGTTCTTTCTCTTTCCTTTCTGTCTCCTTTCTCTCTCCCCCTCTCTCCTCCTTATGTCCCTGTCTCTCTCTCTCTCTTTTCTTTCTGCATTTTCTCCCTTTTCCCCTCCTTTCTCTTCTCTTTGTTTCCTCCTCCTTGTTCTTTCTCTTTCCTTTCTGTCTCCTTTCTCTCTCCCCCTCTCTCCTCCTTATGTCCCTGTCTCTCTCTCTCTTCTTTTTCTTTCTGCATTTTTCTTCCCTTTTCTCCCTCCTTTCTCTTCTCTTTCTGTTTCCTCCTCCTTGTTCTTTCTCTTTCCTTTCTGTCTCCTTTCTCTCTCCCCCTCTCCTCCTTTGTCCTGTCTCTCTCTTCTCTTTTTCTTTCTGCATTTTTCTTCCCTTTTCTCCCTCCTTTCTCTTCTCTTTGTTTCCTCCTCCTTGTTCTTTCTCTTTCCTTTCTGTCTCCTTTCTCTCTCCCCCTCTCTCCTCCTTATGTCCCTGTCTCTCTCTCTTCTTTTTCTTTCTGCATTTTTCTTCCCTTTTCTCCCTCCTTTCTCTTCTCTTTCTGTTTCCTCCTCCTTGTTCTTTCTCTTTCCTTTCTGTCTCCTTTCTCTCTCCCCCTCTCTCCTCCTTATGTCCCTGTCTCTCTCTCTCTTCTTTTTCTTTCTGCATTTTTCTTCCCTTTTCTCCCTCCTTTCTCTTCTCTTTGTTTCCTCCTCCTTGTTCTTTCTCTTTCCTTTCTGTCTCCTTTCTCTCTCCCTCTCTTCCCTTCACGCCTGTCTATTTTCTCTCTCGTTTCTCTTCCTTCTCTCTCCTTTCTGTCTCTGTCTCTCTTCTCTCTCCCTGTGCATGTTTATCTCACATGTTCACACCTATAAGCGCGCGCGCACACACGTGTATCAGTGGTGGGGGAACCACAGAGTTTCGGTAGGACCCCCCCCCCCCCCCCCAGGCCCCAAGCAGAGGCGGCCCCAGGTCCGAGGCTCCGAGACTGAGCTGACGATGAGCCGCGGGAGCAGCGCCTCGGGCCCCACCCCTCCCTCCCGTCTCCCCGGCTGAGCCTCCGCGCCCGCTCTCCAAGTTGCGCTGAAGCGGCCCTTCCCGGATGCCTCGGCCTGCCGGACTAACGGGGGCCGGTGGGAACCGGGGTCTCGGGCCTCCTCCGGCGGGGGCTCCCAGCCTGGGCCCACCCCCCCCCCGAGTAGGAGCCGAGCCCGCGCCTTCCTAGGGAAGGTCCCGGCGGGTCAGAGGCTCCGAGGCCCAGGACGGCGCCCGCTTGGGACAGAGGCGCCCGCGGGAGGAGAGGGCGGGGCCGCGCTTCCCGGGCCTCGCTCCGGAGCACCGGGAGGTTCTGGAGGCCCCGCTCCCAAGGCCCCCTCCCCGCCTTTTGGAGCCCTCGGCCCCAACCCTCCCGGCTCTTGCGGTCAGGGTCTCCGGCCCCTGGAAGTCCCCTCCCGCCTTTAGCCCTCGCCTGCAGCCCCCTCCCGGGCTCTTGCTGGGTCAGGGTCTCCCGGGAGACGGGGCCGCGGCTGGGGGGGGGGGGGGGCTCGCGGAGCGGCGGCGCTCGGGGGGAGGCTCCTAAGCTGCTACTTTCGGTGACTCGGCCTTCGCGGGGGGAGGGCGGGAATCGGCTCATTGCTTCCAGATGCGAAGGCTGGACGGCACGGAGCGTCCTGGCGCGGAAACCGCGGAGGCCGGAGCGCGATGGGCCGCGACATATTGAAGTAATCTGGGAGGCAAGGCCCACCAACTTTCAGGAGATCTTAAAAACATAACACGCTTACAACGAGGTATTGGGTGTCCTCCGGAGGAGCCGGCCGCCTGCGCTGCGGGGAGAGCGGCGGGGGGCGGGGCGAGCGGCCGGAGAGGCGGGGCGAGCGGGCGGGGAGGCGGGGCAAGCGGCCGGGGAGGCGGGGCGAGCGGCCGGAAGGCGGGGAGAGCGTCCTGGGAGGCGGGGCGATCGGCCGGGGAGGCGGGGCGAGCGGCTGGGAGGCGGGGCGAGCGGCCGGGAGGCGGGAGAGCGGCGGGGAGGCGGGGAGAGCGGGCGGGAGGCGGGGAGCGCCTGGGAGGCGGGGCGAGGCTGGGAGGCAGGAGCGGCCGGAAGGCGAGAGCGGGCGGAGGCGGGGAGAGCGGGCGGGGAGGCGGGGCGAGCGGCGGGGGAGGCGGGGCGAGATGCGGGGAGGCGGGGCGAGCGGCCTGGGAGGCGGGGCGAGCTGCGGGGGAGGCGGAGTGAGCGTCCTGGGAGGCGGGGCTAGCTGCCGGGGAGGCGGGGCGAGCGTCCTGGGAGGAAGGGAGCGCCTGGGAGGCGGGAGAGGGAAGGCGGGCGACGGTGGGGAACTCACTGGCTTCGACAGCCGGGAGCTTCCGGCAAGGAGCGTGGAGACCGTCCCTGCCCTCGGAAGGCCCGGGGCTGTTTGTATTGGGGGGGGTCGATCCTGGCTCGGCGCCCAAATGAGCCCAAAGCTGCTTAATCAATCCGGCCCTAGGAGGGAATGAGGGCAGGAGCCCGGGCGGCGCAGGCCGCGGCTCGCCGCCAGAGGGCGCCCAAAGCCCGCATCGGAGCCCACGTTCGGCCCGCGGCTCGGTCTGGGTTCCCGGACCGTTCTCGGCCCGTTTCTCCCCCAGCCCCCGGCCGGACGGGCGCGGCCTCCGGCAAACCGAGCGCTCCCAGGACCAGACGGCCCGGCCCGGCCGCCCTCCCCGAGGTCGGGCCCTCCCCGAGGGGGAAGGACCAGCAGCCACCGCGACAAAGGCTGGTCAGGGAAGGGGGCGCCCAGGCCGGCGGGGGGGGGGGGAGGGGGGGACACCGGATTCTCCCAGAGCCCGGAGGGGGCCCGGAGCGGAGCGCGCAGGCTGCCGAGAGCCCTGTACAAATGGGAAACTGAGGCGGGGGAGATTCCCCTCCCCCGTGTTACAGCCCGGGCAGCCGCGGCGCGAGAAGAACGGCCAAAACCTCAGCCTCTCTGAGCGTCAAGCGCAGAGGAACATGCTGGTGTCAGACCCCTCCACGGCCCCCGGCCTCCGGCGCTCTCTGGTCAGTCAGACCCTGGGGTCCCGCGGCCCCCAGCGCTCCTGGTCAGTCAGACCCTGGGGTCCCACAGCCTCCAGCGCTCTCTGGTCAGTCAGACCCTGGGGGTCCCCCGGCCTCCGGCGCTCTCTGGTCAGTCAGACCCTGGGGGTCCCCGCGGCCCCCCCCCGGCGCTCTCTGGTCAGTCAGACCCTGGGGGTCCCCACGGCCTCCGGCGCTCTCTGGTCAGTCAGACCCTGGGGGTCCCCGCGGCCCCGGCGCTCTCTGGTCAGTCCAGACCCGGGGTCCCCCGGCCCCCCGGCCCCCGGCGCTCTCTGGTCAGTCAGACCCTGGGGGTCCCCACGGCCTCCGGCGCTCTCTGGTCAGTCAGACCCTGGGGGTCCCCGCGGCCCCCGGCGCTCTCTGGTCAGTCAGACCCTGGGGGTCCCCACGGCCTCCGGCGCTCTCTGGTCAGTCAGACCCTGGGGTCCGCGGCCCCGGCGCCTCTGGTCAGTCAGACCCCGGGGGTCCCCACGGCCCCCCCACGGCCCCGGCCCTCTGGTCAGTCAGACCCTGGGGGTCCCCACGGCCTCCGGCACTCTCTGGTCAGTCAGACCTTGGGGGTCCCCACGGCCTCCGGCGCTCTCTGGTCAGTCAGACCCTGGGGGTCCCCACGGCCTCCGGCGCTCTCTGGTCAGTCAGACCCTGGGGGTCCCCGCGGCCCCTCCGCCCCTCTCTGGTCAGACTCTGGGGTCTCTAACGCAGCCCCTTCATGGCAGAGAGAAGGAAAAGGAGCCGGGCCGGCCAGACCTGGATCAGGGCCCCGCTCCCCCGGCTCCAAGGCCAGTCATCTCCCTCCCCTCCTGAGGGCCCCTTGTTTTGAGGCTGTCCCTCCCTGCCCGAGGGGCCCCGCTCCGTGCCCGTTCTGTGCCAGTGTCCTCGCAGCTCTGCCAGCCCCGCTTCTGCGTTCCAAGGGCCCCTCACAGGCTGGGTTTAGGCTCACCCCTCCGTGCCTCAGTTTCCCATTTGGAAGAAGCCCACCCCAGGAATGACGGTCTGTGCTCTCTGTTCTAAGGCCTCTCTAGGATTAATAGAATCTGTTCCTAATTATTACTTTTTAAAAAACAATGTTTTAAATTTTAATTCCAGAGTGAGCCACCACCCCGGTCCCAAGGCGTTGGGGGCTCCTGCCAGGGGCCACTTAGCCCCTGCGCTCAGCACAGCGGGCGGAGGGCTGGCTTCTTCTTTCAAAGGCTGGGAACTGTTAAACTTGTATGTGGATTAAGATTTCTATTAACTTTTTCCCATCGATATAATTTCAGGATATTTAATCTCCACCAATCGTGGAAGGGAAAGGGGGGGTGGTGGTGGGAAGGAGGGAGGGGGCTGGGGTGGATTTGATGCAAAGCAGCCCCCTCGGAAAGCCGGCCAAGTTAGAAAGGAGAACGGTTCCGTCTCTGCCCAGTGTGACAGCTGAAATCTCTTTTGTTCCGAGGCAGGGACAGCCCTGAGCCTGCGGGGGAGGTGAGAGCCCCCCTTTCCAGTCCTGGGGGGCCGCCCGGGCCCCAGACTCGCCACCCTCGGCTTCTTGGTCAGCAGCCGCTTCTCTGCCCCTTTTCTTTCACTGTTTGGGCTAGAGAATGATCCAGGATGTGGCTGGAAGAAAGCGAGGGCAGGAGACTTTCTGGGATAATAGAAGTAAAATCCAAAAACATTTTCCTCCCTGCTGAGGGAGCCTGTCATTGATAATGGTTCCGAATCATCCCGTGTGGGAGGAGAGGGGGGGAGCCGCCTGTGTCAGGGAGGGCAAGGCCCGGCCATGTCCAAGGACACTGGGTGGGCTCGGCACCATGACTTCTGGAGCCAGAATAACTCAGAGCATTCACAGAGGGCCAGGGGGCTCTAAGAGAGGCTCTAAGCCAGGCGAGTACTCTTTTTTCTTTGGGGGGAAGGGGGGGTAGCTAGTTGGTGTAGTAGACAGAGCCCCAGCCCTGAAGTCAGGAGGACCCGAGTCCAAATCCAGCCTCAGACACTTAACACTTCCTAGCTGTGTGATCCAGAGCAAGTCACTTAACCCCAATTGCCTCAGCAAAAGTAAAATCTCTTTGGGATACAGGCCCAGTAGAAACACTGCTGGATCAAAGGGTTTGCACAACTTGATGGCCCTTTGGGCATAGTTCCAAAATGCTCTCCAGAATGACTGGATCAGTTCACAACTCCACCAACAATGTACCAGTGTCCTAGTTTTCCCACATCCTCTCTGACATTCATTATCTTTTCCCTGTCGTTTTAGCCAGTCTCAGAGGTGCGTAGTGCTACTTCAGAGCTGACAACAATATTAAAGAGTTGAGGATTACAAGGGTCTTCTAGCAGTGTGATACGATAGCTTAAAAGCCAGTGCTACCTCAGTCTTTGTTTTTGTTTGTTAGATTTTTCTTTCTCATGGTTTTCCCCTTTTGTCTGTTTTTTTCTTGTGCAAGGTGACAAATGTGGAAATGTTTAAAAAGATTGTACATGTTTTGCCTGTATCGGATTGCTTGCTGTTTTAGGGAGGAGGAAATTAAGAGAGAGATGTAGAAATCCAAATGATGGATGGATGATGGATGGATGGACAGATAAATGGATGGATGATACATAAAAAATAGGTGGATGACTAGATGGATAGATGGATGAATGATAGATGGATGGATGGATGACCAGTGGATAGATGATAGATGGATGGATGGATGGACAGATAAATGGATGGATGGATGGATGGATGATAGATGGATAGATATATTTATGGATAGATGGATAGATGGGTGAATAGATGGATAGATGGATGAACTGATGGATGAATAGATAAATGAATGAATGATGGATGGATGGTTGACCAATGGATAGATGATAGATGATAGATAGATAGATAGATGGACAGATAAATAGATGGATGGGTGATAGATGGATAGATAGATGGATGGAAGATAGATGGATAGATGAATTATGGTTAGATAAATGAATGGATAGATAGATTCATAGATGGATGGATAGGTGGACAGACAGATTGAGGAATGGCTATATGATGGGTAGACAGAAGTACCTTTGAAACTACCTCTTTCATCATATCTTATAGAATAACCTCAGCGACTAATTTCCTCATCTCTGGAAGGAGGTGGACTAGTTGGCCTCTGAGGCCATTTCCAGCTCTAATTCTATGGGTCTGAGGCAGGATATTCTTTTCTCAAATAGTTTTAGTGATAGGTTAAAAAGGATGAAGGAGCTGGAAGACGAAGCATATTGTGTGAATGAAGACTAGTTAAAGAAGGGGAAGGAAATGAGCATTTATTAAGCACCTACTATGTGCCAGGTACTGTTCTAAGAACTTTACAAATATCTCATCTGATGCTCACAGAACCCCGGGAGGTCAGTGTTGATATTATCCTCATTTTATATTTGAGAAACTGAGACAGAGAGCAGCAGTGAAGGGACTCGGGAAGAATCTGAAGTTGGATTTGAACTCATCTCTTCCTGACCCCAGGCCTAGTGTTCTGCCCATCATAATGTCTGTCAGGAGACAGGCGGTGGCCATCAGGTGAGAAATAGCTAAATTATGGTATGTGAATGGAAGGTGATATTATTTCTCCATAAGAAATGATGAAGGGGAGAACGTTTCCAAGAAACCTGGGAAGGTTTATGTGAACTGAGCCCGACAAGAGTAACAACAGTAGGGAAAGAAAAAACGTTTTAAAAAATTGGAGAATGACTCGAGAGGGGGCAGGAGGCTGAGGCTGCGGCTGCTCCTTGGGAGGCGATGGGAGCAACTCCTCACGCTTTGGGGCCTTCTGGTATCGTGCACAGCAGAGCCTGGTCTCCTAGTTCTGGCCTCCTAGGGACAGAGAGAACTCTGGTCCTTCTGCATCTTCATCTTCCTCCCCTTTTCTTCTCCAGACTAAACAACCTTCAATCAAGTGTTTTAAAATCCCGTTGTGAATAAACATGGAGGAATAATCCCATTAGATGAGGATGCTGACCGGGGAGATACATTCTCATTATGGTTAGTTCACTTATATGTATCATGCACACACCATTTTTGGAGCAAACCCATGACCGTGAAGGGAACTCTCTGACGGAAGCGCCTTCTCCCAAGGCAGGTCTCTTCTCCATAAGCACCTTCCAGCCCTCAGAGGTGTCAGAGACACGGACTGATGCTGGCTTGGAGGACTTTCCCAGGGCCAGCCAGTATGTCCTGCACAGGCTCGAGCCCTTTCCTCTTAAATGAAAGGTCATAAAACGCTGAGACTTGTGGGAGTCCTCCTGGAGAAGCTGGCCCTAAGCTAGAGTAGCCCTCTGATGTTCCCACTGCCCTAGTGAGGGACTGAAGGGGGAGGCGCACAGTAGGGTCACACAAGTGACAGGGACAGCATCTACACTGTGCCATCCCTGCTCCCTTGGGTGGGATCGACTCCAAGCTCCCCCATTCATGGTCCGGCCTCAGTGTGCCTCCCTGGATCTTCTCGTGTACGCCACAGTCCAATCAAACCCGCCTCCGCGTGTCTCCACGCCTAGCATCCATTTCCTATCTCCGGCTCTTTGCACAGGCTGTCCCTCATGCCTGGTCCCCCTTCCCTCTTCCCCACCACCTATTTGAAATCAGCTTTCCTGAAGCTTCTGAGAGCTTCCCCCACACTAGGAGAACGGAAGCTCCCCGAGGGCAGAGGCCTCTTGTGTTTGTCTTTCCCTGGCGCCCCAGCAGAGCCTGACACTTAACAGGGACCATCAGTTCTATGACATGAGAGATACAAAACTGTTCGATAGAAACTCTAGGGACTATGGGGAAAATGGAGGTGGGGCATAAATTTAGAAATGGCAGGGACACAAAGGAAAAGACAGGAGCGAAATAACGGGAACAGTAGCCGTTCCGTACATTTAGGTGGCGCCAGGAGTTAAAGAAGGCTGGGTTTGAAATCAGGAAGACCCGAGTTCAAATGCAGCCTCAGACATTCACTGGCCGGAGATCCTGCACTACTCATTTCACATCCGTTTGTCTCAATCTCCTCAACTGTAAAATGGGTGTTATGATAACATTTATCTCCCAGAATGGTTGGAAGGATCAGATAAGTAAATTTCTTACAATACCTGCTACGAAATAAACACTATATAAATGTTAGCTATTATTGTTATTCAAGCTTCTTATTGTTATTATATGCTTTAAAATACTGTGGCAGCCTCCAGAGTCTCCAGCTGTTGCTTGGTGGTTGCCATGGGACTGGGCGAGCAAAGTCAGTGGCCGTGGATAAGTCTGACGACCTCCCAGCTGTATAGACCAAAGGGGAGCCTTGGCAGCGCGAGGCCCATGGCAGCAGGCAGAGGGACGTGCAGGAGGATGGTGCACTAGGCCTCTGGCCACCTATCGCACCAGAAGATACACAAGAAATCTGGTTCTTGACCTGGATAAAGAACAGACATTTGCTGGTGGGAGTGAGTGTCAGAAGGGTGGAGGCTTGTGGGCCATTGCAAGGCAGTCTCCTGCGGGCTCTTTCTCTCACATGAAACTGCACATCAGCTAATGTGGAAGTTCCCGTTATGCTCAGGCTGCTCCCGAATACATCAAGTGTTGGAACAAATTTGCATTTTCAATATAAGCATTAGAAGTGACTGTATTCACTAAGTGAGTGTTGCATTCATGACTCTTCTGCACCTTTTTGTCCACAAATTATCCCGAGGATGCTCCAGGTGCTGAAGACCATTGTCAGCCCCTGGGCAGTAGCTTGGGCTTCGGGGCTCTGGCCCAGGACGCTCCCTGTGTCCCAAATCTTAGCCAGCCCGACGCTTACCTGAGCACCAAGCGCCTGCTGATGGGCTGTGAGATCAGGGAAGAATTGTACACACCGTTTCTCTCTTTCCTAAGAGTCACAATATATTAGTGCCCCAAATGGTCACATGGTTCAGTCCTCTCATTGTACAGAAGAGGCAACTGAGTCTTTGGGAGGGGAAGTGATTGGTCCAGAATCAAGCAAATAGAAGGAAGCAGAGCCAAGATTCCCAACCAAGTCACTCAGCATGCAGTTCCGGCTTTCTTCCTGTCTCTATCTCTATAGCTCTGCCTCTGCCTAGGTCTTTGTCTATCTCTATCTCTGTCTCTGTCTCCTTTTGTCTGTCTGTCTCTTGTTTCCCTCTGTCTCCTTGTCTCTATTTCTCTGTGTCTGTCTCCCTCTCTGTCTCCTTCTCTCTTCCTCTCTGTCCCTCCCTTCTACCCAAAGCTGCCTCTCTAACTTGGTCCATTTGCCTCAAGCTCCAGTGGCTTTTCCTTTTCCGTTTCTGGCAGGCCTCTTCCCAAACTTTCACTCAGCCAGTTCGGAGCCCATTTCTACAAACAGATACATAATATGCAGGGCCTGGGAATCCACAAACAGTAAGAGCTTGGGACCTTGTAGTTGGGAGAGCCCCAGGATGGATCGGAACCCTGTCCTCTCCTGGCCCTCTGATTGCTGTTATTGCTTCCTGGGCACCTGTCTGGCTTGAGAACATGCCAACGGATCAAGAGAGCTGTCCTCGGGCCAGTGTTCAAATCCATGTTTTCCCAGGGTGACCTCTCTCGGACTCCGCTTCCTTATCCAAACATCATAAACTAGAAGTTTCATCAGAGTGTGAG
Source organism: Sarcophilus harrisii (assembly GCF_902635505.1). NCBI lineage: Eukaryota > Metazoa > Chordata > Mammalia > Dasyuromorphia > Dasyuridae > Sarcophilus > Sarcophilus harrisii. The sequence continues at coordinate 3,824,971 of NC_045427.1, read as the reverse complement.
CTGGATCGGTCAGATCAGAGAGGTCATCAAATTAGACTCCCTGGATTTACTGAGACCTTGACAAACCAAGTAACCCTACCAAGATCACGCAGCTACTACAGAATCTGGTTATTATTCCCCATATTATTCTACCTCCCAATTTTGGATTGAATTACCATCAAATTAGTCATTTACAAAAGCCAGACTGAGTGTCAGAGCTAAAAGGGACCTGGGAAATCTTCTAGCCCCAGCCTTTGATTTTACAGATGAGGAAATTGAGGTTCATGGAGAAAAGAGTTGGCCAACATGACCCACCTACCCCTACAGCCTTGGATTGTAGCTCATTCTTCTTTCCATCCCACGTGGTTGCCTCCTCTGCTCCAGGATCAAGTTGGAGAGCTTGGGAAAGAACTCCTGGTTCTCAAGGCTAATGCTCCAGGTGTGGATCTCAGTGTAGGGAGGAGTATTCAATAGTGGGGTCTCCAGATGAGGACTTGGAGCTGGAGGGTGCAGGACTGAGGTTCTGTTAGGTTTGCAAAGCCTCATGGGTACTAGCCAAGGCTCTCATCTTTTAGGGCAGAATAAAGACATTTGCTCAGGGACCCATACTCAGGTAGGAGCACTTTCCACTGGAGGCCCAATCAAGATACTGTCATTTATTTGTTGGAAATGAATACTTCTCTCTTTGTATTCATCAGACATTAGCCTTCTAAGCTAGGAACTCGACCGACTGAGGTTTAGGGAAAGCTTCCCTTCAATCCACTGAAATTAAGAACTGTTCTAAAAGTCACCCCCATCATTCCATACCTGGATTACCACACCAACGGGTGCTGACCCCTTGCTTCCATCTCTGCTGCCTCTTCTCCATCTTCCTTGTACAAACTGAGGTCAGGTTAAGCTTTCTGGAGAACTACTATGGGCCCATGTCACTCTTGCCTGCAAATCTTTAACAAGTTCCCCACTAACTTTCTCCTCATACATTTCCCCTGATTTTTGTGCATGACCCATTTTAAGTTCCAAGAGCAGAAAGAAAAAAAGGAAGTGAATTTACACCCTGAGGCTGAGAAGACCCTTCCCCAGGTGTTCCCCACCTCATACACATAGCAAATTAACAAACAGATATTTACTAAGCACCTAGTATATACCAGGCACTGGGCTAAGCCCGAGGGATACACAGAGAGGCAACAATACTCCCTGGCTTCAGGAGCTTATATTCTAGTATCAGACAACACACAAGTATAGAGCAAACTTCATACAGAATAAATAGGAAATAATTAATGGAGGGAAGACACTAGAACTTAGAGGAAGCCTTCCTGGAGAAGGCAGTAAAGCTTAATGGACGTAAAAGATATTTCCTGTATATTCCCCTAGAAAAGGGTCAGAGTTGGGGAGGAGAGAAGATGGTGACCAGGAATCAGTCTCATTGAGGAAGAGGGAGTGGTGACCTAGGGGTCTGGAGACTGTGGCTGCCAGGATTCTGATTGGCTGCTGATGAGACCTCAAAAGAAGCGAGGCCAGTGAGAGAAGGAGGAAGGAAGGGGAAACCTGGAAGGGATATTGGGGAGCCTTGGTCTCGACCAGTGAGCCCAGGAGAGGGAGCAAAGGGGCAGCCAGTCCTGGGACAGTGGCCAGGGAGGGAAGGGTATCATTGCAGGTGGGGGGAGAGTCAGGTTTCAGTAAGAGCTGGGGTGTGGGAGGGGGAGAATAGATTTGAAATGAAGGGAAGTTTGTGGGCTAAGACATTACAGAGGTCCCCATGGAAGGGCCTGGGAGGAGTTAGGATGAAACTGGGGGTTGGGAGGGTTGAGGGGGAAGGGAATGTTTACAAATAGGAGTTCAGAAGCACTGAGATGTGGAGGGGATGACCGGGTATGAGAACATTCATCCTTGAGTGCAGGGAGCCATCCACCTACCCTCCAAGGACAAGAATAACAGGAGAAACACACACACACATACACACACAGCCTCAGCTCCCCTCACCAAATCCGACCTTTCAGAGTTAATCCCAGCCTCCCCTCTGTGAAGCTTTCCCAGTTGTTCCAGCCGTCCTTGAACTCCCCTCACCAGGTCCTTCATCTCACTCTTCCCCCAGGTCATCTGCCCTCATGAGAGCTCCAAGTGTTTGCCTTGCACAGCCCTGAATGATCACGGGAAAGTGGAGTCTCCAAGGATGGCTGGAGACCTGAGGGTTTCATTTTCAGTGTATTCCCACCTCCCCAATCAGCAAACACAGGGTCACAGGGTTTAATTGATTATTTGATTGATTGTATGGATTTAAGGGATGGCAAAGACGTTAATATTAAAGACTAACCTCCAGTGTGGCGGCTGAATGCTTTTTTCCCTGTGGAGAATCAGTTGTTAAGCACTTGGAAGTGGCCCCTGGTTTCCTGGGACAGCAGGTGGGCGGCCTGCACGTTGCTCTGGTCCCGTGGGGTGGACAAAGGGAGAGCCACCGGTTGGAGGTGTTGGTTCAGAGTCCCACAGGGTAGGAAGGTGTAGGTGGATTAAAGAAGGGGGAGAGTTCCTAATGGAGAAGACAAAGGGGCTTTTATCACACGTTCAAGTGCAAGAACTGTCATTTCTGAGACCCAGACTCATGAGGACTGAGGACGGGGCCATGACTGTAGGCTAAGCCCAGACCTGTATACAGTAGGCAATCTGTAAGTGTTTAGAGAGTGGGACTAACATCCACTTGGCTTCCTAGGTATTCACTCCCTCTGGCTCTGGGGCTCAGGAGAGCCATCTGGCCCAGCTTCTCCAAGCCCAGGAGGGGTTAGAGGTAGGACCGCCCACTTCTGGCCTTTCTTTTTCTTGAAGTGTAAAATGGAGATGCTGATACTCCCTTTCCCCGCCTCCAAGGGCTCCGTGAACCTTCAGGGGCTCCACAGATGGGACCCAAACTGCTGCTGCTGCTAGTACTACGGCCACCACGACCACCACCTGCTACTACTAATCGTGAAACTACTACCACTGCAACCATCACAACACTACCACCACTAATTGCAATACTACTACTGCCACCACTACTACTATTATTACTCCCACCACTACTATTACAGCTACTATTATTACTACTCCCCCAACAATTACTACTGCCACCACCTCTACTACTAATTGTGACACTACTAGTGCTATTACTACCACTCCCACCACTACTATTACAGCTACTATTATTACCACTCCCCCAACAATTACTACTGCCACCACCTCTACTACTAATTGTGACACTACTAGTGCTATTACTACCACTCCCACCACTACTATTACAGCTACTATTATTACCCACTCCCCCAACAATTACTACTGCCACCACCTCTACTACTAATTGTGACACTACTAGTGCTATTACTACCACTCCCACCACTACTATTACAGCTACTATTATTACCACTCCCCCAACAATTACTACTGCCACCACCTCTACTACTAATTGTGACACTACTAGTGCTATTACTACCACTCCCACCACCTACTATTACAGCTACTATTATTATACCTCCCCCAACAATTACTACTGCCACCACCTCTACTACTAATTGTGACACTACTAGTGCTATTACTACCACTCCCACCACTACTATTACAGCTACTATTATTACCACTCCCCCAACAATTACTACTGCCACCACCTCTACTACTAATTGTGACACTACTAGTGCTATTACTACCACTCCCACCACTACTATTACAGCTACTATTATTACCACTCCCCCAACAATTACTACTGCCACCACCTCTACTACTAATTGTGACACTACTAGTGCTATTACTACCACTCCCACCACTACTATTACAGCTACTATTATTACCACTCCCCCAACAATTACTACTGCCACCACCTCTACTACTAATTGTGACACTACTAGTGCTATTACTACCACTCCCACCACTACTATTACAGCTACTATTATTACTACTCCCCCAACAATTACTACTGCCACCACCTCTACTACTAATTGTGACACTACTAGTGCTATTACTACCACCACCCTACTTTACAGCTACTATTATTACTCCAACATTACTACCTCTACTACTAATTGACTAGTATTACTACCACTCCCTACTATTATTACTACTCCCCCAACAATTACTACTGCCACCACCTCTACTACTAATTGTGACACTACTAGTGCTATTACTACCACTCCCACCACTACTATTACAGCTACTATTATTACCACTCCCCCAACAATTACTACTGCCACCACCTCTACTACTAATTGCAATACTGCTACTACTAATGATAAGATTAGCAACAAGACCACCAGGAAAAAAGGCAGGAGACGATCTGTTTCAGTGGAGATAAATCTAGTTTCTAAGGACCCAGGTTCGAATTCCATTCTACTGCTTACTAAGGGCGTGGCTTTGGTCAAGCAATGTACCATATCCAGGTCTCAGTTTCCTCAACTGTTAAATGAGTGGCCCAGCCAGAGGCCCCCATGCTCTTTTCCAGCTCTGAATCTTAGATCCTGCCATGCTACGCAGGGAACGAATCCCTGGGGGTGGAAGGAATCAACATCAACAAGTCCCCAGGAGAGAGGGAGGCAAACACAAAGGGGGCTGGGGGCGGTGGGGAGGGGGAAGGCTCCTGGAGACCCTCCCTTTGCCGCCCTGGAGTCCAGCGGAGCTGCGCGGAAGGCCGGGGTCCCCACGCCGGGGGCAGGACGTGCTGGCTTGGGAGGCCCTGTGGAGGCCGGATCCATAAATCAAGGGGCGGGTGTTTAGAGAACAGTGGAAGTGTTTCGGAAACATGGAGTGGCTGACCCGTGGGGCTTGGCTCTTGGTCCTTACAAGAATTTGGATGACTAATGATGTTAATAAATAACTCCTTAACTCTTTCTCTCGACTGCGGGCAATTTATTTCCTAAGGGGGCCTTGGGTTACGAGGGCCTGGCTCTGGCTGCAGTTGCAGGGAAGTGGTCTCCCACCACCCATGAGCACCCGAAGCCCCTTCCCTAAGGAAGCTGGCGACCTTTCTCTGGATCAGGCTTAGTCACAGGGAAGAGAACAAGCAGCTGACAAGCATTTATTAATTGCCTACTGTGTGCCGGCATTGTGCTGAGAATACAAACGGGGGAAAACCCCTACCCATCAATGGGAAGATGACAGCAAGTAGCTTCAGATAGGGTAAGTGGGGTAATTGGAGATAGCCAAAGGGAGAAGGCACTGGCTGTTATGGGGGGCACTGGGAAAGGCCTCTGGCTGAAGGGTTTGAGGACTTCAAGCAGGCCCAGAGGCCAAAGCCCGGGTGGGGCTCGGGGGGATAGTCAGTGTTAAAGGCTCCATCTGAACCCAGTGTTGTGAGCAAGGAGCAGGGAGGAGTCCATGTCCCTGGACCTTGGGTTTGGACAGAAATTGCAACAAGGTGTAATGGGCTGAGGTTTGAGTTGATGCACTGAGGTCCCAAGTATGTGAGGCTAAATAGTAATTGGGCTATACTCTATTAATATACATGATTGGATAAAGAATGGTCCCTGCCCACTCTCTGTGCAAGTCCTGATGTGTTGTATAGGAAATGACGATTTTGGTGGGTGGAGGCAGAGAGAGACAGGAAGAGAAGTGGGGAGAGTTTTGGGCCTGGGTTCAATACTCCGAGCTGCTGGTTGTGTGGCTGCTGGTCGTGTGGCTGCTGGTCGAGCTAGCTTCTTGACTCGGCTGCACACATTGCTATCGCCGATTCTCTTCCACCTCCGATCCTTCTTCACTGAGAATAAAGACTGACGATTTTCCCCTAACCTGAATTCCTGACTCCTGCTGATTTAAAAATACACGATCTTCACAACAAGGGGCCCATCTGCTCTGGAGCCCAGAGGCCTGGTGGACCCTTCTCCCCACCCCAAGGTCTTTCCCACCATCTTGCATGGGGCCTGGCCTGGAAAGGCTCCATCAGTGATGTGACTTTGGGTTTTCAAGAAACAATCCAAGAACCACGTCACTGAAAGGGTCAGTGCAGCCAGAGAAGGTGTCAAAGCCGAGGAGTGCTGGTTCAGGGCCAGTGACCGGCTCCCTGACCGTCCCATCTCAGCTCTGTCCCGCCTGCCACCCACGGCCTCCATCAGCGAGACTGAGCTGACTGACCAAGTGGGCCGGGCAGGCTCCTGGGCCAGCTGCCAGTGGTTTAGTTGCAGGGAGGACCTGCAGCCCTTCAGTACAGAAGGGCCGCTTCTCTCCAGCTCTTAGTCTAAGGCCTTTACCTGGACTGTGTGTGAGTGTGAGTGTGTGTGTGTGTGAGTGTGTGTGAGTGTATGTGTGTGTGTGTGATTTTGTGTTTGTGAGTATGTGTATGTAGGAAGACATTTCACACACACACACACTCACACTCACGTGACCCACACACGCCTATTCTTCTATAGTCCAGGAGGTGGGAGGTTGCAGGCACGTGGGTACTGCAGTAGCTGCGGGCACTCAGATATACCTGTGGATGCACCTGCTCCTGCCTCTCTCCTCCGAGGCCTTCACTGACTTCCTTTAAGTCTCCACTAAAACCCCAACTCTAAAACTCCACTAAAACTTCTACTACTAGTATTACTAGTACTGCTGCTGCTGCTGCTGCTACTACTACTACTACTACTACTACTATTACTATTATTATTACTACTACTATTACTATCAGGAGCCTTCCCCACCTCTCTCTTGCCCTCTCTTATCTCCTGTTTGTCCCCTCACCCCAGATCTGTGGGATCTGTTTGCACTTTGTCTCCCCTGTTGGGTTGTAAACTCCTCCAGGGCAGGGACCGTCCTTTGTCTCTTTTTGTATCCCTTGCTTAGCCCAGCACCTGGCACACAGTAAGGGCTTAATAAGTGTCTGTTGATTATTGCATAGCATAAACATTTTTATTCCTATTTTACAAATTGGGAAACTGAAACCAAGAGAATGAAAGGACCCATCCAAAACCATTCAGAAAATTTTGGGAACAGGATTTGAACTCATGTCTTGTGGCTCAAGACCTTGTGGTTTTGCCTTTACCCACCTTTTGTCTTCATTCATTCATTCATTCGTATAAATTAGCACAAGTAGTGCAGAAGATCCAACATTAGAGAAGATGTGTTTCTATTCCTTTGAATTCACATCCTGATGTAGAAAATGAAAATGGAGCTAGCTCCTCCTCTGCCAGGGCCCTGGGAGAAGGTCCAGGGCTTTCTAGAGGTAGCCAGTGCTGGGGATGAAAGGGATGAGCCTGACTCCAGCACTGACCAGCTGGTGACACCTTTCTTAGCCTCAGTTTCCCCCTTCTGTAAAATGTGTCTGCCTCATTTTGTCTGTCTACAGACAACATCTGTCTACCTCACAGGGTCACTTTGAAGAGCAGAGAAAACACAGCTAAAGGGCTCTGCAAACTTTCAAGTATCAAGTTGCTGCTATTATTATTACTGCTACTGCTGCTGCTACTGATGCTATTATTACTATTATTACTACTAGAACTACTACTATTACTATTACTACTATCACTACTACTGTTACTACCACCACCACTACTACTACTACTAGTAGTACTGCTACTATTACTGCTACTGCTACTACTGCTATTACTATTATTACTACTACAACTACTACTACTACTACTACTACTAGCACTACTACTATTACGATTACTACTATTACTATTACTAGTAGTAGTAGTAGTACTGCTACTATTACTGCTGCCACTATTACTATTTCTACTATTACTTCTACTACTATTACGATTACTATTATTACTATTACTAGTAGTAGCAGTAGTACTGCTACTATTACTGCTGCTGCTATTACTATTTCTACTATTACTTCTACTACTATTTCTAGTGCTGCTGCTGCCGCCGCTGCTACTAGTACTACTATTTCTACTATTATTACTACTACTATTACTCAGGCAAGAGGGCAGCTCCACTCCTCTCAGAAAGTCTTAGCAAACTTCCTCTTCTGTCAAATGAGGATAATACCGAGGTATTTCTGATTTCTATGGATTTCTATGAGACTCAAGGAATCTGATTTGAGGCTCCTGCTTTACATGTGGTGCTGTTGGTGCTGCCAACACTGAATGTAACGGCGCCCGATCCTTTGGCCCTCCCATGTCCACCAGTGTCGGCGGGGGGCTTCTGCCCAGGTCTCTTCTCTGCGAGAAGCTCGTCCCTGCAGCTCTGTGCCATTCACTTTCCGCTGCTCCGTGGTGTTCTTTCCACTTATATTACAGTCACGGTGTTGCTATTTTCTCGACTGATTTCCCTATTATCCATACTCTGGGCTCCTCCACACTGGTCCCATTGACCATTTTTTGCAGTCATGGGCCACAGCTTCAGTAATTCTCCAAGCAATGAGCCTCTATGGTATTTCCAATTCTGGTCTACCATAAAAATTGTTGCTATAATCCTTATGATATATATGGGGACTTTCTTCTTTTCAACGACCTCCTTGTGGCAGAAGCCTAGTAGCAGGCTCTCCCGGTGAAAGGTAGAGACATTTTAGCTAATTTATTAGCATAATTCTAAATTGGTTTTCAAAACGGTTACACTGATAGACAGATCCACCAATACGCCAGTGTACTTTTACCCAGACCTTTCCAACACAGATTATTCACTTCTATTGTCACCTTTGCCAACACACAAGGTACAAGGTGAAACTTTTAAGAAAGTTCTCTTGCTATTACTTATTTGGGAAATCATTTTATGTGATTATTAATAGTCTGTAATTTTTTGAGAACTATTGTTCATATTTTTTACTACTACTAATGTTTCTTTCAATGCTGTTTACAATATTGACAATAGTCCTTTACTTAATTAACCCTTTTTTTCAGACTACCCAAGATAAAATTTGGTTCAAATTTTTGAAGTTTCATTTACATTTTCATGGTGTGTGTTGGTGTGTGTGTATCTCTGTGTGGGGGAGCTATAAAGACAATATACCTAATAAAGAGTGCTGGTGGAAGGCCTGGGTTCAAATCCCACTTTGGGTAATAATTCTATTATCTCGAAAAAGCAACTGCCTTCTGCGAGTCCCAGCATTCTCTTGGTTAGAGTGGAGAAAATGACCCCTGTTGACCTCGCCTCCTAGAGCAGCTTGGAGCTCCAGTGAGATCATGTATATGAAGTACTTTACGTGTTTTAAAGCCCTATCGTCCCACATCCTGACCCTCTTGCATACATACCGACCCCTGTAGTGCAGCAGGGTGGGGAGGAGAAATAAAAGACAATATCTGGGGCATGGAAACACGATTCCGTTAGCTATTTATGTTAATAAAACCAAGATGATAAGGCTGTGCATTTGAAAGCTGACTTCAGGTTTGATTTTTATTTTTTTAAAAAGAAAGAAACCCAGAAAGTTTCTGTGTTATCTCTCCTCCAATTGAAAGTTTTTGAAAAGTGAAATAATATGAGCGATGTCAAGCTATGTTATCAGTTGGGCATGTTACATAGCGGGAAAACTATTCTCGGTATTTGAAGTCTTTAATTAGTCTGTTTTCATAACAGGGCATTTCTAATCTCTTTGGACTCTCTGCAGATGTTGCAGAGTTAAAGTCTCCGGGATTCGGGAGGAGGCGTGGGTCTGCCCGGGGTATCCGAGCCCTGAAACATGTTTCTTTTGATCACTGCATCATGATATAACTCAGACATCTCCATTGTTTGGGCAATTGCTCCAATCTCGATGAAACATGATCTCTCTCCCTCTGGCATGAAACCAGTGGGCTGCACTGGGAACGGCTTTCTTCAACTACCCGGTAATTTACAGTTAGAGATATTAAGCAGAAGTCTTTTCTATTCGATTGTGTTGACAGAAAAACTATATAGGGTGGCCTGGAGAAACTATCCTTTTCTTCCTTCCTTCCCTCTTTTTCTTTTCTTCCTCTCTTTCTTTTCTTTTTTTCAAAGAGACCTATTTGAATGACGCAATTCCTTACAAAATAACACCTGCTGCCCCAAGGACACTTGGGAAAGAAGAGTCAAAACAAGAAGAAAGAAGGCCAGATTTGGAAGAAATCTGGGCTCTGGGTTCAGACCTGGACCACCTTTTTCTAGTTAGGTGACTCCCACAGAATCTAAATTTGGAGCTGGAAGATTAGAGCCATCTCTGCGAAACCTCTCAGTTAGCCAGGTTTGAATCCACGTCCCCGACTCCAAACCCGTCTCAGTGAAGGGTCTGACCTGGCATCCCCTTTTTTCCCTTTAATGCTACATCAATGACCCCAGGAGAACCGTTCTGTCTCTGCTTTAAGGTTCCCTGTACTGTCCATCAAGCTGCCTTCTGGCTCACAGAACTCTGAGGGACAAGGGCTGTCCCACGGCTCTTGACCGCTCACCTATACCTGAAGTTGAATCCAGATTGGCCGAATCCAAGAGCTGGAGTCCCACCCATTCACCGCCAAGACAACGTCCCTCGAGTCATCCTGGGCTTGAAGATCTCCAAGAACTCAGAACTCTCATTCCCCTTCAAAGAGGAGTCCATTTTAGTCTTGGGAAACCGGAATCAGGGCAGCGGGGTGACACAGGAGGTAGAGTGCCAGGACTCAGCCAGACCTGACCAGACACTAGCTGCGTGATCCTCAACAAGTCATTGAACCCTGTCTGCCTCAGTTTCCTCATCTGTAAAAGAAGCTGGAGAAGGAATAACAAATCACTCCCAGATCTCTGCCAAGAAAACCTCAACTGGGGCATGAAGAACTGAACATGATTGAAAAACAACAGAATAACAACAAAATCATCAAGAAGTTGATTCCTTATCTCAGATCCTCTATAGGTATCTCGTCATCCAAGTCCAATGGCCTTTGCTCAAACTTTCTTTCTTTTTAAAGCTTTATATTTTCAAAACATCCGCACGGATAATTTTTCAACACTGACCCTTGCAAAACCTTGCTCCAAACTTCCCCCATTTCCCCCACCCCTAAGCAGCAAGTACTTCAATGGAGGTTAAACATGTGCAGTTCTTCTAAACATGCTTCCACAATTATCGTGCTGCACAAGAAATCAGAGCGAAAAGGAAAACAAAATGAGTAAGAAAACAAAATGCAAGCGAACAACAAAAAGAGTGAGAATGCTAGGTAGTGATCCACACTGCGCTCCCACAGCCTCTCTCTGGGTGCAGACGGCTCTCGCTGTCACAAGACCGTTGGGACTGGCCTGAGTCACCTCATTGTCACTTGAGGCAGCTTTAGTTTCTGAGATCACCGAGCGTCCCTCTACACATCTGCTCTCCAGGGCTTCCTCTCCACAATCACCAGAGAAATCTGGTTCTCGGACAAGAGCCCCGACAATTGTTCTGCTCCCAGACAGCAGATCTGGTACGAGATGGTACGAGGATGGTACGAGGACAGCTGATGAAACATTATTTAGCATTTGCCCAACTATCTGAGGATTCAACTTATTGTGCAACAAATGCTAAATAATAATGATTAGTCCTGGAGCCTGGGATGCTGGTCTGGGTATTTAGGGTCATAAAGTCCACATGAGGAGCAGCGAGGGATGATGGGGAGGGTTTGGGGACCGGCCTTAGAAGGATTTGCCTTCAAATCTCGCTGCAAAGTATATCCTCTCTCTGAGCCTCAGTTACCTTCCCTGTATAATGGGACAATAATGACTGCATTATTTACTGTATTGGGATGTGGGGAAGGGGGAACAGCAAACTAACTGTAAAGCAAAAGGAAATGTGATTCACTCTGAGAACATTGTGGTGATCCACAGGGCGGTCACTGAAGTCATCTGCAGGGGACATAAGTATCAGAAGGCCAGAGCTGAGAGCCATCTTAGGGATCGTCCGGCCCAACCCCTTCATTTGATAGAGGAGGAAACTCAGAAAAGGGAACTGGCTTCCCTAAGGGAACCCTGCGTTTGGGACCAGAGTTCGAATCCCACCTCTGACACTCACTAGCTCTGTGACATCTCAGAATCCCTGACCTTGGGCCAGAAGAGACTTTGGAGGTAACCCAGGGAAACTGAGGCCCAAAGAGGGAAAGTGAGTCTAAGGCAGACAGGTAAAGGCAGTCAGCCAGCATTTATAAAGCCCCTACTATGTGCTCAGCACGGTGCTGGGGGTACAAAGAAAAGCACAACAAAGCACCTGACCTCGAGTGGTCCCTCTAAGGGGGGACCCGGGGTTCAAACAACTATGTACAAACAATGTGGACGAGGGGAGAGAGCTCCCGGAGGCAGGCTCTGGCACTGAGGGAAACCAGGAGCCAGAGCCCGGGAGGGAGAGCTCAGCAGCCTGGGGGGCGGCCCCAGCGAGCCCAGGGATGGGGGGGGGGAGCAGACTGGGAATGCACGGAGGGGCTCGGGGAGATCAGACAAGGGCACACAACCAGTAAGTTAGGTCTCCCCTCAGCCCCTGCGCCAGCCTCACGTTCCCACCCCCCTTTGACATGTAATAGCCATGAACCAGAGCAGCCTTTATCAAGAGCGGCTACATCAGAGCACCGAGTGCGGTGGTACTCTGGGTGGTGGCACAGTACCCGGGCTGCCTCAGTTTCCTCATCTGTAAAATGGGGATAACAGCACCCAGCTCTCAGGGTTCTGAGAATCAACGGAGATAACTGTAAGGGAAGTGCGCTATTGTTAGGAGTCCTGGGCAGAGGCCTCCACTTAATCTGCAAAATGGCAAGGGATCCCAGAGTGCCTCTGGCCAGGGCCCAGAAAGCCCCGGGCTAGCCCGAGTGGGCTGCAGAGCTGGGGTTCTCCTCCTGGGCCGGTCCCCTCAGGGATGCTCCCAGCGCCCCTTTCAGATGGACCAGGTGGCCTGGGGCAGGCCGGTGAGGAAGGCACTGGGCCTCCTGCCCTCCCTGCCTCTATCTCCCACCGCCACCTCCAGGCTGGCTCTCGGGGCCCCAACAGCCTGGGGAAGCACTTTCAAGTGGGGCCAGGCCAGCTGCAGGCGGCCCCGCCAGGGGCTCCCCCCTCCCCTTCCTCTGCCCCCCAGTTACGGGTCTCCAGCCGCACTCCTGCGCCCAGGCGGCCAGATGGCGACCCTCGCACTTTCATTCCAACGGCAGCAAACACTGTTCAGGCTTAAAGTAAACTCTTCCAGATGCACCAAAGATAAACTCTGAGGTGGGCGGCCGGGCTCCGGGGGCGCCTCCCACTCCGAAGGGTTAGATTACCCGAGCACAAGCCCCCGGGGCCAGGCGGCTCCTGGCAGAGCCCGACACCTCCTCCTCCTGGAAGCGCTCCGGGTGCGCTCCCGGCGGCCTTGTCACCAGGCCGCTGCCCCTGGACCCCGTGGCCCGAGGGGCCGCGTCCACCTAGACGGACCACCTGTGTTTGCCCCCTCCCCACATGCCCTCCCACGCGGGCGTGCACTCACAGCCTCCGCTCCTCCCCTGAGCGAGCGCTTCAATGGCAGCTTGCACCTGGGTGAGCTTCCCATGGGCTCTGCAGGGACGCAGCCGCGAGGGTCCGGGCGATCCCTGGAGCCCCGGGACAAACCTGCACCCTCGGGATCAGAGAACGCGGCAGGAAAGCCAGGGGGCCTCAGGGGCCTCGGCCGCTCTCTCCTTTCTCAGGGGGGGAACCCCTGGCACCGAATGTCCCATCGCCCGCCAGCGTCTGAGCGGGGAGCCCGGGCCGGCTGCACGGCCAGGCCGTCACAGCTTCTTACACAAAGGGTGACAGATATTCTGGACCACTATGGAGATCAAATAAGATCCTGGGCCTCCCAAACTTCTGAGAGACTTTAGAAGGAACCTCAGGGAAAGGCAGAGGCCCAGCTGTAGGGGAGGCCGAGAGCCCAAGGCGGAGGCGCTTGGGGCTAAAGTTAGAGGTGAGAAGGGTCAAAGGAGGAGGTGAGTAGGGTTAAAGGCAATGGCTGCCTTTAGGGGAAGGTTTACAGCTGGAGACATGTAGGGTTAGAGTCAGACTCAGAGGTTCTGTAGTTCACTTTCAGGGCTAGGATGAGAGGCATTCGGAGTTAGGGATGGAGTAAGAGGCAGTTGCGGAGGGGTGGAGAGGGGGGTCAGTCAGAACAGGGCTAGGCTGGCACCTTCCTGCAGAAGCACCTTCACCCTTTCAGGTCACAAGAAGGGCCAGGGCTCCCCAGCCCAGTGAAACCCCAAGTGCAGCCCCCAAGCACTATGGACGAGCAGCTAATTACCGCAGCCATCCCTCCCGCCCATGGCTCGGGGCTCTGGATTAGCCAGGAAGCCGGCAGCCACCCAGGCAGCAATTCCATGCCCTGAGGCTGCACTTGAGTGTGCTTGGTCGCTTCACTGAACAAGCCCTCCATTCATGCGGTACTTCCTATGTGTAGGGCTCCTGGCCAAGCGCATTTGATCCTCAAACAATTCGGTAAAAGTAGGTCCTGGGTGATCCCCATGGGATAGAGGAGGAGCCTGAGGCAGAAGAGAAGGGATTTGCTGAGGGTCCCATAGCTAGTGTCCTATTCTGGATCTGAGCTCAGTCTTCCTGACTCCCGAGCCATTCCACCTGCCTGCCAGCTCTATGTCTTTAATTTCTCTCTATCCAGGCCCAGGTCTTTAATTTCCGATTTAGAGATGAGGGGGCTAGCACCTTTTCCATAGCAGAGCTGGAACCCTAATTATATTTTCACTTTCAAGGGTCTACCCGGATAATTCAAGAGCCATATAGGTAGGCTTGTCTTTGGAGAGAAGAGGAGGGGACCCTTCAGGGGTTAGAAAGCCGACCCTTCCTGGTAAAGAAGCGACATTAGGTACCACATAGGCGAGAAGGGACTGCAAAGGACTTGGAGCTAGAGATGACATGGGGGAAGATCAAGGTATATTCTGGAGAACAGGGGGCAGATGACTTTCTCCCTGCCCAGAAATGCTGCTGAAACACCCTGTGCTGCAGAACCCTCCAAAGGTTAGCGAGCTGCTGGCTCTGCCCTGCCAAGAAGTTTCCACTCCATCTATCGGAAGCCCATTACAGGGCACGCAGCACTGTTTGGGAATAGAGAATGGAGGCTTGAGCCTTTGGGAGCTTAGGAGCAGGGCTAAGATGCAAACCCCCTGCACCTCCTGGAACTGGAGCTTGGGGGCAGGTCTCTGCCCTGGTACTAGCAGCAGAGCTTCAGGAAGAAAGGGCCCTACTTGGGAACGGGTTTGGGTTCAAAGGCTGCCTCCTGACCCTGATTAGGAGGTGCAGACAGACTGAGAGGTTCAAAGACCTCGCCGGGCTCCACATAGAACATGGGCTGCGATGGGAATAGGCTCTGAGGGGAGGAAAGCCCAGGTCCTCGGCCTAACTCCTCAGTTAGGTGAAGGCGACTACTGCGTGGGCCACATGTGACTGAGTGCCCACACAGAAATCAGTTCTGTCTTTCTTCCTGCTAAGATTAAACTTCCTTTCCTGTTCCCTACAACTAGCAGGCCCCCCCTCCCCAGAGGAGGCCTTGTTGTAACATCTGAGGCTGTCTGGGGGGCGGCTTCCTAATGGGTGATTACGGACATGTTCTAATTTGAGTGTTCCTGAAGACATTTGGAATCAATTAAATATTCAAATGCAGGCTTTCTGATCTTTAGCCAGGCACAGCAGGTTTGTGGGACGGGGGTATGGGGGAAGATAGCTGCTGCTCCTCACACCAAAACTCGAGTAGAATCAGATTAAAAAAACAGAACAAAAAAAAAAAATAACCAAACCGAAAAAATGTGTTGTCCAGCCTTCCTGGTCTTCAAGCAAACAGCTTCCCCAACATCAGAAACGATGCACAAAACAGAACAGGAGCCCTTGGAAAACCTGAGCTGTCCCATCTTGCAGAGCCTCCGGAGCCAGAGCTGATGACAAGGACGATGTCATCGCCCCAGCACAGAGGCTGACAGTCACGTGCTCCCTCAATTTTGGGTCAGTCCGTCAGGACTCAAAATGGGGAGAAAACCCATCATTTCCTGCACTTGAGTGAGCATGGGTAGCGGCCGAATGAAGGCGATTTACGTTCACTTCTCAGCCCTGTATTTCTCCTCCTGCTCCTCCTGCCCCGGCCCCTGACACTTGCACTGACTGTATTACAGCAGCCCATTCTGAAAGGGCAGAAACTTACTTATCAGCATCATAAGAAATGACACGATTTCCCCATCAGTGAATGTTCCAGATGCCTGGGGATTTATCTGGATCCAAACTCAAAACCCAACACTTTTGTTGAAAAGATTCCCCAGTGTCTCTGCAGGAGACATTAAATATATGGAACCTTCTCTTGATGACTTGGATTATGATGGTTAAGGAGCTAGAGCATCACTCCCAGTCAGGAAGAACAAGTTCAGACACCACTTGTGTCACCCTGGGCAAGTCATTTGACTTCCATCTGCCTTAATTTCTCCAGTTATAAGAGAGATAAAAACAGTTCCTATATCCCAAGATTATATCAAATGAGAAGATAATTGCAAAACTTAAAGCACAATATAAAAGTTAGTTATTATTATTATTATTAAATTGTCCTGGGTGACAATTGTCCTGGGTATTATTATTAAATTCTCAGGGTGGTATGAGTTATGGTTGCTTGGCCTTCCTGGCTATTAGCTACTATTTCTCATTGTGATCAGTAGCCCCAACGGCTGTATAATCATTCAATGTGAACATTCTAAAGGGCAAAGGAATTTAGTCCAATCTTATTTCAGAGAGAAGCAAAGAGGCTTGTGCAAAGTTCCCCTGCTGGTCTGGGGTGTATTAAATTTTCTCCAGGTCTAGTGCACTTTGTTCACTTGGTTTTAGATCTCAAGAAAGTAAATTAGTAGGATGAAGGAGCCGATTTCCCCGGTGATTCTAAAGGAAGTGTGGAGCCTGACAAGTGCATGGGACTTGTGAGTTCTTGTCCTAACGAAGTGCTTTTGCTTACTTCATATGAGAAGGGTTCTACTGTCTCTGTAGTATTACACACCACCTGAATCAATGCTAGAATACTACGTGGCTCTGCCATCGTACAAACGACACTTATGTACCCTCCTCTAATGCTGATCAGCCAATTCTTTCATTATATTAATTGGTCTCGAGTACGGCCAAGTACCCAAAGACCCAGTATGAAAGCGTAACTGCGCCACTCGGAGAACGAGGGAAAACTTCTCTTTATCTCCCATCACCTTGAAGTAGGGCTGACTGCAAATAGCAAAATCGATTTTACCGACTTTCCTCCCTTTTGTAACGGTCTGAAGCCAAGCCACGGAAAGGAGCGAGAAGAGAGAATTCCCAATCTGGGCTGGCCAGGGCAAGCTGCTCATCATGCTGCAGTCATTCCAGCCCCTCTTACTTCATCAAACACCAGGGTGGGAAGGATGTTTTCCAAATGGCAGCTCATTTAGCCTTAGTGTTTCCCAGATGAGCGCTTCATTTTTCATCATTACTAAATTAATAGACCCCGTTTTATAACACTGCCACAAAAACATTTTTCCCCCACTCAAAAAAAGCTCAACTTTGGGGGGAAAAGACCCGAATCCACTGAAAGGCATCACGTATCCAAATGCAGAAAAGATGGCATTCCTTGAAATAAAGAGCCCCTTTTAATGAAGTTGAGGTGTAGGACAGATTTATTAGCTCCGATTTTCCCAAGTTACATTTTAGTTGATTTCCTGTCCATATTGCTAAGCTCTGCAGACTCCTTTGTAGGATTAACGTTTTTCTGAAGAAGTCGGAGAGCACAGGATGCAGCCATACCGACCACACCTGCACGGCCACACCTGGGATGCTACAAACGTTACCAGTCCCGGATCACAAAGCCCCATGTCCAACACGGACACAAAGCAGCCGTGATTTACGATCTGCCAGGTTCCCCCCCAACTCTCGGAGATTCAAGGCTGAGAAAGACCTTAAAAACGGACTTCAAAGCAGCAGCTGCTCTCACCCTTGACAAAGAGTGACAAGCAGAGTGGGTGCATTTCAAGCTGTACTACATTTTCACTGGGTTCTTTGCACTTTTATGAGACGGCAGAAAACTACAAACAAACCCCCCAAAAGCACTCAACAACAAAAAAAATTATTTAAAAAGCAAAGTGGGGGATTTTGAGGCTGCTGCTCCAATGAAATGACCCGGGCTCTAAAGTGAAAGCAAAGCCCATGGGAAGGTGGAGGAGGACACCCAGGCTGGGGCCTCCAGGAATAGGGATCAGTGCTACCTGTCACTCCTGAGGTAGCCACTTGGCAGTTGGGAGCTTGGGGCCAGTGAGCGAGTTCATCAGCAGAAAGAAACACACAGCGTCAAGTTTCATTAACAGTGTTTATTCCAACAATTCTGAGTCCCACGCTGGGGGGACATCTGGCAGTGACATCACTGCCTGGTTCTGAATTTTCAAGTACACATTTGGTTTTTTAGCTTAACAAACAGCTGCTCGTCTGAGCATTAAGACCAGGGGTTTTCTGTAGCCTCAAGGACCTGGCCACGTCCATTAGTGTTGGAGCCTTTCAAGGTCGCAATGATTAAGAGAAATCATGCAACTTATTTAGTGTCTAAGTGCCCCAGTCCCGAGGCCCATCCCTGGGAAAGGGCCTGGTCTAGCCTGCACCAACCACCAACTCTCCTCCACACGCTCCCCAGAGCTACTTTAACAGGCCCACCATCACTTCACTGATATCCCAGAGCTTTCTTGCCACGGAGTCATCCATGGCTTTGGGCAGAAGCTCTTCTTCTTTGCAGTCCCCAAAGTACTTTCCCGACACCCCCTCCACTTCTGCTGAGGAGGCCAGGTAGACTGAGGTTTGGGCTCCTTCCACAGGGGTTTTGAAAAAAGCCCACGACACCAGGTTGAAAAGCGGCTTGGCCAGCAGGGGGATGTTGATGTGCCTCCCCAGATTGGTCCGGACAATACCAGGGTGAAGCACATTGACGGTAACATTCGTGCCTTCCAGCCGGCGAGCTAGTTCTCTGGCAAAGAGAATATTGGCCAGCTTGCTCTGACTATAACAGAAACTTTTATTATACTTTACCTCACTATTCAAATCTTCAAAGTTGATTTCCCCGTATTTGTAAAGCTTGGAAGAAACCACCACGATCCGGCTGGGGGCCGAGTCTTTAAGGCGGTCGAGAAGCAGGTTGGTGAGCAAGAAGTGGCCCAGGTGATTCACCCCAAACTGCATCTCAAAGCCATCTTCAGTCTTTGTATAGGGGCACTGGAAGACCCCTGCATTATTGATCAAGACATCTAGCCGGGGCTCCTCCTGCAAAGGCAGAGACATTGGATGAGGGCTCGAGGAGCTGTCCCAACGGACCCTTGGCCCAGCGATGTCAGAAACTGTAACCAAAAAAAGAAGCTGGACGCAATAATGTAAGAAATAATCCAAGAAAATTGTCAAGGACATGAGGCTGAAGTAGAAACCAAAAAAAATCCAGGAATCAGCACCTCCAAGATCCTCAAAGGATGAGCACCACCTCAAAGAGCACAGGTCCTGGAATCATGTACACTGGCAATCAAAAGAACTAGGCCTGCAGCCAAAAACATCACATCCGGCAAAATCATCCATAATAATGAATTTTAAAAATGGACATCCAACAAGCTTGTGGATTTCCAGGACTTTATTTTAACCATAAACTTAATGGAAAATTTAACATATAAAACCCAATATCAAAGATTAATTTCAAGAAACTTTCTAAGGACAAATCACGTTTTTACATGGAAATGTACACCATATATTTAAGATTGACATCAGCACTTGGGCAGCTCAAAAAAAAGTTTGGGACAGAATTGACTCAAAAAAAAAAAAAAAAAAAAAAGGAAAACCCTAGAAAAAGATAGTAGTAACTATGCGATGCTGCAAAGGAAGTGCAGAGAAAGAACAGCCGGAGAAACACTCTGGAAGGTGAAGGCTTGCGGTTCTGAAAGTCTCCCATCGGGAAAGGGCACCACAAAGGCCACAGCGCCCTCCGAGGCCTGAGGAAATGGGGGGAGCGGGGCACAGGGTGGGGCTAAGGGGAAAGGGATAAAGGGCAGACTGGCCCTACAGAGGGCGGCCGGGAGAGGCTGCGCAGACTAATGGGAGAACCCAGACGGAAAGGGCAGCACACAGCAGGTGAGGCACATCAGTCTGGAGATAAAAGGGGAAGGGAAGGCGGAAGG